>NC_081853.1:43899268-44538296 GCF_963259705.1 Myotis daubentonii | reverse complement strand
TTTAGTTGTTCCAACCAAATGCCAAAGGGGTGAGACAATGCTTGGAAGAAGCAAGCAGAAGCCAAAGTGAGTGCTATGAACATATTCTTAATCTCATCTCTCAAGACCATGGCAGGCTTTTCCATCAGCTTCATTTCTGCTTCTCCTCTACACATACGTCAATTGTGACCCGTACAGTGGTACCCTGCCAGGGCTGCAAAGTGATGGGTTTCAGATGAGCTAGCTGTGTTATAACACTGGCTACACAACACACGTGGTGAAGACAAGAGAAATAAAATAGTTTAAAAAATTCAGGTTCTGGTGTCTTCCTAACCTCTGGAACTGGTCTTACTTCATTGACGAATGAAGATTATAATGCCGGCTTCAAATCACTTCAAAGGTATCTTACTCTGACCTTCTGAGATACAGACATTAAAAAACAGTTATGGGGTTTCTACTTGTTTTGTGGAAAGCAAGTCACACGATAAATGTGCTCCTACTCTAACAAAATGAGAGGCCAGATAATATACGAAAACAAAGTTATTTTTCAAAGCCTGTGAGAAAACTGAAGTCACAAAAATTAGTAATAATAATAATTTTTAAAAATCATATAGAACTAAAGTCCAAAGTTTGACAAGCCCCTCCAAGAACAGAAGGGAATCGTGGCTACTTAATTCCCTAACTGAGTAGTGAAAGAAAGAAGAAGCTACCTTAATGCAGATAGAAAAAACAGCTCAACTTTCAACAAAGGTTAAGCCTATGTTTGGACTGGCATGACTGTTTGGCCTAGGGAGCCCTAGGTTACTCCTCACCTGAGGATATTTCTTCCATCGATTTTTCGATGGAAGGGAGAGGGAGAGACAGAGAAACATCTATGTGAGAAAGAGACATGGGTTGGTTGCCGCCTGCACGCACACGATCAGGGTCAGGGATCAAGCCTGCCACTGAGGTAGGTGCCCTTAGCTGGAATCAAACCCAGGACCCTTCTTTCCACGGGCCCACGCTCTATCCACTGAGCCAAACTGGCTAAGGCTCCCTTCCAATTCTTTTTCCCAGGCCTTTATGAGTATTCATGACAAAGGCACAGGGTAGAGGAACTGAGAGAGAGTGATAGTGAAATTTTAGGGCAGCCCAGGAGAAAATAAGAGAGTAGTGGAAAGAACTGAGAAAACCCCTCGCTATGCCCAGCTTGAGACATATGCTACTAGAGTTTGGGGAGACACAATGCTGAGAGAGGACCCCCACCACACACACAGAGGATAGATACACATGGCCTGCACCAGTCTGACAGTGAAACAGAAATGAGCCACACCTGTGGTAGATAACAAAGCTCAGACACAGCTTAACTACTGGCCTAGTTTACTCACACAACCCTGACATGTGCACATATACACTGCAATGTACAAAAAGGCATAAATAATTTTCTGAGCAGAAATATTACCTTTAGTTTATATTTTTCTACGTTTATATACAATGTTCAGAATTTTTTTAAAAAATGAGATGCATGAAAAGGCAAGAAAATAAAGCTCACAATCCAGATAAAAAGAGTTAATTTAATAAACTAGACCACGAATAGCCCAGACATTGAAATTGTCAAATAGAAACATTCAAATCACTGATGAATGTATGTTAAAGTACATAGAGGGGGAAAGTAGCCAATATTCAAGGGCAGAGAGGGAATTTAAAAGATGAAAACTGGACTGATGAGCATAATGTAAATGTTAGAAATGACCATGGGTAACTGAAACCACAGAAAGAGAAACTGTGAATAAGGGGATACGACTGTAGTAGATGAAAGAGTTCCTTGTGCCCCTTCCGTCAAGTACCCCCCACCCACCCAGAAATAAACACTGATCTTATAGGTTAGTTTTGCCTAATTAGGACTTTATAAAAATAATTTTACAGTATATAATATTTTGTTTCTGAAGTCTTTCAGAATATTGTTGAGATTCATTTATTTTCTTATATATCATTAGTTTATTCCTTATTATCACTAAGTAGTTTTCCACAATAAAAATATACTGTTAATTGCCTATTCCTTTGCTAATGGGCACTTGAGCTTTTCCAGATTTTGGTTATTATAAAGTAGAGGAGCATGAAATTCTACACGGGTAGGGTCTCTAAGCCTGGCCAATGATCAGGGCCAATCTGTGAGTCGACCAGCGGGGCAACCAGGGGGCCCCTGCTGGCACCCGCCTTGGCCGGCCTGGTGTGTCCTGCTTGCCGGCCCTGCAGCCCCCCCACCTCCCCTTCTGCTGGTCACCTCCCTCTGCAGGAGGCAACCAGCAGGGTGATGGGGTGGGGAGGTGAGGAGAGAGGCCGCTGGCACCCACCTTGACTGGCCTGGGGCCTGAGTGCTGTGGGCAGCTCCTGCATTGAGCGTCTGCCCCCTGGTGGTCAGTGTGTGTCATAGAGACTGGTAGTTCCATTGGTTATTCTGCCATTCGGTCAATTTGTATATTAGGCTTTTATTATATAGGAGGATAAGATTAGTCTTTGACAAAGATTTATTTATGAGGCATTTTATGGGCATTGAAAAAAATGTATCTTTTTTGTTGAAAGTATGGCAGATGTCCCTCTTTTACTCCCCTCATTGACTCTCTCCACCCTGTTCCCGCCCCCTCCCCAGGCCTTCACTGCACCATTGTCTGTGTCCCTAGGTTATGCATATATGCATATAAATTCTTTGGTTAATCTCTTCCCTCTCTCCCACAGGGCCCTTCATGCCTCTGCACACAAATTGAAGCTATATGTTTGGAGAAGTAAAGCACATCTTCAGTGTATGGGCGAAATATTAAATGGAAAATTTCAGAAATAAACAATTCATAAGTTTTAAAATGAGTCCCATTCTGAGTAGCGTGATGAAATCTCGCACCATCCCATTCTGTCCCACCCGAGACATGAATCATCCCTTTGTCTAGGGTATCCATGCTGCATATGCTTCTCATCTGTTAGTCACCTCGAAGTTGTCTTGGTTATCAGACTGACTGTGGTGGTATCGCTCAGTGCTTGTTTTCAAGTAACGCTCACTTTACTTAATAATAGTCCCAAAGCACAAGAATAATGATGCTGACAATTTGGATTTGGCAAAGAAGGCCATAAAATGCTTTCTTTAAGTGAAAAGGTATATATGTACAGGGGGGGGAAAACAGTATATATTGGATTGGTACTATCCACTGTTTCGGTCATCCATAGAGGGCCTTGGAATGTATCCCCATAGATAAGGGAGACTACTGTATTCATATAGATGAATATTCATATAGTCATTGTGTAGTATACCTTTCTCTCTTATTTTGAAACCTGTATCTATATTTACAGGGTATTTCTTATAAGAAAAATATAGTTGAATCCTGCTTTATAATTTGGTCTGATAGTCTCTGCTTTAATTGGGATATTTAGTCTACCTCAATTCAATATACTCATTAATATATTTGGGTTTAAGTCTATCATCTTGATTTCTGAACTATTCTTGTCTAATGCTTTTTACTACTTTCCTGCAAAGAATCAAATATTGTTTATACTGTATTTTATTTCTTTCATTGATCTTTTAGTTGTGTATCTTACACTTACAACACATCTCAATTCAGTTGCAAATCTAGTTCTTTAGTTGTACTAGCCATAATAACCATATGTGACTATAGACTACCAAATAAAAATTGAACAATATAAATCTATATATATTTTAAAAACAATAAAGCACAGTTACTTACAGAAACATGCATGACTATAAAGACATATTCTTGAACAGAAGAAGTTCGATTCAAAAGAGGGTATGATGAAGACTGCGCATATAAATTTTAAGAAAAGATAAAACTGATGATCACAGAAGTCAAAATAGTGATTACTTTGTGTGTAAATGTTTTTTGTTGCTGTTGTTTTGTTGTTGTTGTTTTTAATAGATTTCAGAGAGACAAAGGAAAAGGGAGAGAGGGATAGAAATATCAATCATGAGAGAGAATCATTGCTTGGTTACCTCCTGCACTCACACTACTTGGGGATCGAGCCCCACACCCGGGCATGTGAATCAAATTGTGACCTTCAGGTTCATGGGTTGATGCTCAACCACAGAGCCACACCATCCAGGCAGAAATGGTTTTGATAGAGGGTGGCATAGGGAATATTTTTGAAGTAATACTCTATATCTTGAACTGTGTAGTGTTGTATACATAAGTAAAAGTCATCAGGTAGTATATTATTTTAAGAAGGGCGTGTCATCTGCATTTTAGTGTAATGTATATTATATCCTGCAGTATTCTGGTAAACTGGCTTTTATTTAAAAAAAATTGAAAGAGGTGGAAAGGAAAAGGGAAGGGAGGGAAGTGAAAGGGAGAGTAAATTCCTGGTTTGTAGAATCTGCCAATTCCCATTGTGTACATGTTCCAGGCATGGCCAACTTGAGCTACCAACATGACATCACCGACTGTGAACTTGGAGGAGATTGAGTGGTACAAGCCAGGTGCAACACATGTACCTTAATATAAAAGCAAAATAAGTAAATATCTGAAGAAGTTGGGATTTGAACATAAGCAGTCTGAATACAGAGCTCACTCTTTGGAGGACTCTCCTGCACTGTAGAAATAATCACGAGGAGGAGGAGGAGGAGGAAGAGCAGAAGGATATCTTCACACACAAGATTTCTAGAGTGATCAGAGGACATTGGATAAGATGCTGCTGAGGTATAGGTAGGCTCCCTCACCCTCCATTCCTGGACCCCACTCATGTACCCTCCCGCTAAGTGCTACTAACTCTCAGCACACCCAAACAGACCTGACAGATGGCAACCGCCAGTGCTCAGATCCGAGATTTCCCTTCTCACATACTGTACAGTGCCAAATATGCTGTCAAACTCAGGAAATAATACACTTTAAGATAATGAAGTGTATTAGACGGCCATACCAAAGGCAATATTGAAGTGACAAATACAAAATGTACAACAGCACAATAAGGCAGATGCTCCCAGGCGCCCAGCTTGTCCATAGAAGGATATACATTAAAGCAGAAATAAACCCTATGTGCTTGACTGGGTCTCTAAATCTTCACATGTTTGCTGTGCAAGAAGAGTCATGCTGAGAGTCACCGTCTGCATTTCCTAACCTTTGTTAGGACCCTCTGGCCTCCGTGACACAGAGCTGCAACCACATGAAATTAATTTCCTGGATGCATTAGCTCGAAGAGATGCTGTCCTTTAAAGGTTATCAATTAATGAAAATTCTAATTCAGTGTAAACATGCAGCCACAAAAGGCCTGGGTTCTGTACAAGGTGGCCTGTTCCGAAGGGCAGTATGACATTTGCCCCAAAGCCTAGTATGACACACAGGAAAGTAAAAACAGTGGTAACAAGGCCTTTTACAATAATCTAATGCCACAAAAGTGTCACTGGGGATAAAAGTCTAATTTCAATAATATAGTGTTTAAGATGCAAGGATCCAAGCATCATGGACTTAAGGGTGAATTCCTTTTGTGCCAATTATTAGCTGCACAACCTTGGGCAAGAGTCTTAACTTCTTTGTGCCTCAGTTTCTTCATTTGTAAAATGGGGATTATAATAGTAACCATCATATGCACACATAATAATCCCACATATGTACATAGTGTGGAAATAGATAGAGATTGTGTGTGTGTGTGTGTGTGTGTGTGTGTGTGTGTAACAGACACTGTTAGAAGCCCACCCATATCCCTCTTGTTAGCCCACCCTATCATGTCTTGTGCTCCTATGGCTTCCAACTACCAGAATCTGTTTCCCTGAGCCAAGCTGTTTCTCCCAGCACCTGAGAGGGTCCTTCTGCCTGTGTACACAGTAAACCAGAGGCACTAGAAAATTAAAACCTATTGAGGGGAGCCCTCAGAAAATAAATGATGGGAGTTAGTATATAAATTCCCCAGATCCTGCATTCAGGTGGGACAATTCTGAGGCACCATCTATTCATATAAAAGCTTAAGCAACCATTATGACCAAATGACCAGTTGACCAGTAGCTATGACACACACTGACCACCAGAGAGCAGACACTCAATGCAGGAGTTGCCCCCATGGTGGTCAGTGCGCTACCAGAGCCGGCCAACCTCCCACAGCCGGCCAACCTCCCGTGCTCCCCCCACCTCCCACCCTTGCCAACTGCCCACAGCCCTGCCCCTGGCCAGCCAGCCCTCCAATAGGCCACAATCACCGGCCAGGCCAAGGGACCCCACCCATGCATGAATTCGTGCACTGGGCCTCTAGTGTTTTCTATAATTTCTCAGAGTTTATCTGCTACAAATGCCTATCATATGACTGGGTTAATAACTCACACATGTCTGCTTTTCCATTGCTGTAATTAGTGTTGAACGCACTTCACAACCTTGCTGCTTGCACACACTGCTTGTCTTGAGATCGACTGTGTGTGTGTATGTATGTGTGCGTGATCCCACTGCCATTATGATCCTAGTCTCACAGTAATGAAAGTGCAATATTAAGTCATAGAAATACATTTTAGCTCATAATATCTATTGTAAAGAAAGTAGAAATATTAATATTATAGTAAGCAATTCATTCAGTTTTATATAATGGGATTTTTGTTTTCAATTGTGTGTGTACATCATAAAGGAATAATTGCTTCCACTAGAATGAAATCTCCAAACAACCAAATTCGTAAGTACCTGAAATGGACACTCTGTTTGTCTACCCAACATCAGCACAATGTGAAGCTCAGGTTTTTGTTAGGTATCCACCCCTCTCCACATGACACTCAGACAATGGAGACCCATCCTCAGACAGAGTAGATTTTGATCAGTCTCAGACAATCAGCTCAGACATTCTGCTGACAACATTCTAGGCATAGGAACGGGACCCAGGAGGCTCAGTCCCACTGAGTAAAAGCACTTGGGAAAGAGAGTTGTTCTTTCTTCTTTCCTTGCATTTCTAGCAAGAAAATAAGTACCTTAAAGAGCCCCTGGATCTTCAAATTGGCAGTACCATCATGGCCAGAAAACATCCTGATGCAGGTTCTTTGTAGATTTGGGAGAAGCAGCCCCAAGAACAGTTATCAGTGGCCTGGTGAATCGTGTTTCTCTTCATCAGGTGCAAAATCGGGCGGTGATTTTACTGTGTAACCTAACCCCTGCAAAGATGAGGGCAGTCCTATCTCAAGCAATGGTGATGTGTGCTAGTTCAACCAGAGAAACTTGACATTGTGGCACCTCCCACTGGTGTGTTCCTGGCGACAGAATGACTTTTGAGGCTTTTCCTGGAGAACTTGACAAGGAGTTGAATTCCTCTTGGCACACAATAGGAACCAGCTTTAAGATGGTAGAGCAGTGAGTTGTGAAGTTGTCTTTGAAAGTATCGGTGAACTGCAGATTATACCTGAGCCTGTCATCCGACTGGACTTCCAGTTATGTGAGCTAAATTTCAAACACTTATCAGACAATGTGTCATGGAGACCAAGTTGTCAGCGGACATTGGCTAAAACCAACGTAGGCTCTGGGAGGTCCCCATGGCATGTGGTTACTTCAATTACTAAATCATGGGGAGATACAGGAGGCTGGAGAGGAGTCCAGATGGCCAGAGACAGGTCACGTTTATTGAGGGGGTTCCAGATATTAACTGTCTTTCAAATAAGAGGGAGGTATTTCCATATTTTCACCACAGATGTGGCTTTAAGAAAACACAATAGCTGAAGATCGGCCTTGTATATAAAGATGGTTATCACTTAAGTGGAAAAAGTAAATTGGAAATCATGCTTAATCCCACCACCTAGGTACCATTAAAATGATACCATATATTAAATATAAAATATAAATATACACTCTATTTTGAACCAAACAAGATTATTCTTCAAATATTCCTTTGTAACCCACATTTTATTACTATATCAGTATCTTTAATTGTCAATAAGTAGAGATTTATGCCATAATTTTAATGATACATAATGTTCAATTTTTGCTTGGATAATTTACCTATGCAATAGGTGACTGGTGAACATTTATGCTATTTTCAAAACTTTATGCATAATTATTATAAATAAAAATATAATCCACATGCTTTCACCTGTATACTTGTAAATTATTTCATTATGTACGTAAAAAAATACCTAGAAGTAGCATAGCTAGGTCAAATTTTAAATTATTTTGGATGCATATTTCCAAAATTCCTTTCAGAAGATTATAAATATATACATTCCTAGCCTCTCAAGTAGACTTTAATAAGTGCCTATGTTAATATATTTATTTACTTTTAATTTTGGATTTTTATCCTGCCTTATTTAAAAAAAAAGAGTTTCAGGTAACTTTCAAAGCTATATACAAGACAAAAAAAAGTAAGTAAAAAAAAATGACCAAATGGAAACTAAGGATAAAAAATATAAGAGGAGGACAGGTGTGATATTAACATATAAATACCGTGAGGTCCTTTTCAGCTGAGCATTTTACTGTGTAAGAAGCTGTATTCAAGCTTTATAAATATTCAGACAAATACTTGATAAGCAAAATACTTGATGACATAAATGAATCATCTCCAATTCCTTTTGAAAGTTGGTGTAGTAGGCATAATAAATGAGTGAATTAATGACAGTAATGAAAAGTAATGTCGCTAATCCATGTCATGGACATGAATAATTGAATGATGACTGTATTAGCACAATGGGAATAATTTTCACTCAGATGGACATAAAACTATAAAGTCCAATTAGCTCTTCAACACAAAAAGGAGAATTACTCTTCAAATAATCATGACAATCTCACATTCCTTTGCTTTTCCCTGTCAGAAAATTTCAATCAATATTGTACCCTCTTATACCCAAAATGCCCATTATGCATTTTCTTACTATATCTGCATATGTACATCTTTAATTAGCTAGTTTAGCCCTGCTTATATTATGCAATTCCATTTCTAAAAGATTAAGTGGGCTGTCAAACAATACTTGTATGCAAGAAGGAGGTGGTAACCTCCAGAACCAATCATTCAAGACATTAATAATGGTGAAGAAAAACAGCTTTTCAGTGCCTCTAGATGTGTCTGTCCAATATGGCAGCTGCTAGTCACAAATAGCTAATTAAATTTGTTACTTAAAATTAAATAAAAATTTAAAATCAGTTGTTCAGTTGGACTAGCCATGTTTCAAGTGTTCAGTAGCCATCTATGGCTGGCAGCTACCACATGCAGATATAGTACATTTCTATCATCCACAAAGCTCTGACAGTACTACTTATAGAATTTAAGTTGTCTTTGACCAATAAAATGTTAGTACAATTAAAAGTGTATATATTTAAGCTGATTGACTATAGACCAAAATGTATTTTCCAATAAAATCATAAGTACAAATGATTTCTAGTGGAGTCCATAAAAGTCAGTCTAGCCTTCAGGGAACTGAAATCCTGCCAATTGACAATACAACATAGTCGTAAATACTTCTATTGTACACTTGTAATTAAAAAAAGAAAAGAAAACAATAACTTTGCCTGAGAAATAGTGCTTTATTTCCTGTGAATGCTGTAGCTAAGAAATAACAAGTTTAATTAGAGAAGGAGGTGTCCATCTGAATAGGGAATTCTGTGGTACTGCGTTAAATATATTCTTAGCCTTTCCATCAACAGTAGAGGTGGCTAACAAATCATTCTATATTACAATTTGCATTTAAATCACAACATAAAGCTTTGTATTTCCTTGACATGCGAATATTACTGCCACTAGACTTACATTTATCAGTTTAGGTAATTATATTTTGCCTTCATAAATGGAATTTTACAAGGAAAATAAAACGGGAGGTAGAAAACTCTTTCCTCAGTTAAATAAGCAAGAGTAGAAAAAGAAAAGGGAAGGATATGTAATCTCCTTAAAAGTGCCTGTGGGGATAAGTGAGAAAATAAAAGAGGTAAACAGCAAATTGCACTGTACACAGAAAATGACAGAAGAAAGAAACTAAAGGATGAGATTAGGGTAGATATAATTACATAGTAACGCCGCCCCCTCCAAAAAAAAATCCTGTAATAGATCAGACATGATATAGAACTTTGCTACTCCAAGTGAGGTCCATGGTCCAGCGGCGTTGTCAAGAGAATACCTGTCAACCATTCCCAAACCCCTTCTTCGTTGCCTGCCTTTCCCTAATGAAACTCAAGAAGCCAGATACTTGACCTCCCTCCCTAAAGCAAAGAGTACCAATGACCACCAGGGGGACATTGAGACATGATGAAATGTTCATGAGGCAGCTTCTGGCAAAGATTTTCCCTCCTATCACCATTTGTATTGTAGAACTGTACACCTGAAACCCATATAATTTTATTAACCAATGTCACCCCAATAACTTCTATAAAAATAAAAATACATAATAAATAAAATGGCATAATACTAAAAAAAACAAAAAAGATGTTCTTTTTTGATAAAAGTAGCAATAGTGAGGTAAGGTCTTTTTGCCACCTGCTAACTTTTCTTGTGCTGAGATCCCTATTGTAAAGAGATGAGGCGCAGAACGGGGACTGCCATTTGATGACTAATAAAAGAAGACATCGTCAACAAACTAAGAACAGGAAGGGAGTTAGAAAGAGCATGGGTCCTCCATGGCAGCGCTGAGCCTCAGCACCAACAAACTCACCTGTGGACTTTTAGCGTTTTGTGAGATAATTTTGCCTCCGTCACTGTTTCATCTGAAAACATTCCTAATGGCCTTGGGGGACAGCAGAGTGGGAAAAAATAGGGAAGGAACTATCTATTCCATGTATATTACGTTCATACTTAGGATTTTCAAAACTCTGGAAGGATTCAGAAATTTTTAGTCATATTTTAGATTTGATTGAACCAGTTATTCCCAACTTGAAAAGGTTTGTGGGTGCCTTTTCTCCCCTAAAGAAATAAACTTGCCCTAACCGGTTTGGCTCAGTGGATAGAGCGTCGGCCTGAGAACTCAAGGGTCCCCGGTTCGATTCCGGTCAAGGGCATGTACCTTGGTTGCGGGCACATCCCCAGTGGGGAGTGTGCAGGAGGCAGCTGATCGATGTTTCTCTCTCATTGATGTTTCTAACTCTCTATCCCTCTCCCTTCCTCTCTGTAAAAAATCAATAAAATATATTTTTTAAAAAAGAAATAAACTTGATGGTTGTTAAATCTGAATTGACTTTTTTCTTTTCTAGAGACAGAATGAAAATGACACTTGAGCTTTTTATTTTAATTTTTATTCACACTTAAGATTTAGTGTTGTATTTAAAAAAACTGTTTCGCTAAGTCGATGATTAAAAATGACCGCCTTTGCTCCGTTTGTGTTAACCAGGCTACTTTCAAACCTTGTTTATTTCAGATTGCGTGTTATTGTTACACACTCACTATACATCCTGAAACTGGCTAAAATATGGAGTTTCCGTCCACAGGGAGTAGATATCAAAGTGATGTAAGAAGTAAACAAGTTATGTTTTCCTAAAACTTCTCCTGATTAAAATAATTAATCGCAGCATATTTCCTCCCATTTTCTTTCCTTTCCTCTGAATCAACAAAGTCTCATTTGGAAAAAGAATGGAAATTTCAGCGTCTATTTCTGTTTGGAACTGAAATTTTCCATGACACTTCAAGCATACCCTACTCTTATCGGATAGTGCCACTGCCGATGCTGCTGCAACAAGAAAGTGCAATCAAAGGTATGAATTACCAAAATTCACAAGACTTAACGTTTAAATCTTACAGTTATTGAGTATAATGAAAGAGTATATTTCAACAAGTGTGGATGAAAATCTTTTATGAATCTATAAATGCATTTCCTTCTTCACCATTAAAATGCTAACATAATAAACCTTCAGATTGCTGTGCACTTTCACAGGCATCACACTAATCCATGGTGATCATGCTGTAGAAAAATTAAAATAAAAGGTGGATTGTTTGGACTTGCAGTTAATGTATCCTAGGACATATTTCAGAGAGATATGTGGATATTGTTTCTAGATTTATTTTTTTAAATATTTGCTTCTGGTTTAGACTTTCTCTTTTGCAGGAGGCTTGTTTATTTGTCCGTAATCTCTCAAGAGATTAGAAGATTATACCCAACAAATAGTTTAGGTTTTTCAAAGTTTTATTTTGAATGTTTTTATAATACACTCAAAATTAATATATACATAGCAAAGTAATTCTCAGATTCTAATATGGATATAAATACCGGGGGATCTTGTGGAAATGCAGATTCCAATTCTGTTGATCTGGGTTTGGGCCTGAGATTCTGAATTTCTCACAAGCTCCCGGGTGATGCTGCACACCACACATCATTCTTTGAGCAGCAGAGCCTAGTTACTAGTTCACAATGTGTTTAACTTACATAATCTCATATAGTTCATGGTCTACCCTCATATCAATAATGAGCAAGAAAGCCTCAGAGCTTCAGGGCCTTGCTCCAGAACATAAGTAATAAAGTTAACACTCTAGCCCTAACTGGTTTGGCTCAGTGGATAGAGTGTTGGCCTGAGGACTGAAAGGCCCCAGGTTCGATTCCGGTCAAGGGCATGTACCTTGGTTGCAGGCAAATCCCCAGTTGGGGGTGTGCAGGAGGCAGCTGATCGATGTTTCTCTTTCATCGATGTTTCTAACTCTCTATCTCTCTCCCTTCCTCTCTGTAAAAAATCAATAAAGTATATTTAATAATAAAAAAATATTAACACTCTAACCTATACAATCAAATGGAAATCAAAATTCCTTTCTACCTCAAAGAGAGCTTTCCCCTGTACCTCTCCCAAGTGAGACACCTGGCCCTTTGGAGTCAATCAGAACAAATTCTGCAGTCCATCAGTTCTTTCAGACTAAATATCGTCTAGCCAATGAATGAGCTAAACACAGCAACTAATTTTACACAATATAATAGAGGATCGTTTTGGCTTTACTTACATATCAGAATACATTGTAATTTGGACTTTAATTCACCATGAGAATGTTATCCAGAGAAAAATGTCCACTTAAGTAGGCTGTGCTCCATTAGCATTCTAGCTCTATATAGAGCAGAAGTTAATTAATCTTCAGATGGGGGAAGGCAGAGTGGTAAACAGACCGTTTCTCATTCAGAAGATGCTTCTCATGGTCTAAGGGAAAATAGCATTATGATTCCATTCTCTTCCCTCTTTTGTCTTCCTTTCTTCTCTCCTTATCTCCCCCTCCATTCTTCTCTGCCATTGCACACACATCTATAAAACTCTTTCGAATCTGATTTCATTTTTAAGATTCAACTAACTGAAATAGCTAAAATCCCATTGAGAGTCTGAGAGCAGCAGAAAATCTGATTACTTGGAGTGCTGTTGGCTAGCTCATGGCATCCACATTTAAGGAGGCATCCCGCTACAATCATCTAGAATGAGCATATGGCAGACCTCTGGATGCAACCATCATTATTCAGTCGTTGTTCATTATGTTTGAATTAACAGTGACAGCCCATATCATGCTTATTAGATGATGTTTCTATTTAATTCCCTATTATCTATTAAAATTTCTCAGCTCTTACAGAAAAGACACACACACACACGCACACACGCACGGGCATTCACACAAAGTCATGTAGAGACCTGAGGACCACCCACAAATGACTTTTCCCATCCTTTCCAAAATACATTTTAAAGAGTTTATTTTAAATATTAACAACACCACATTAGTACAGTAACATCATTCTTCTGGTTCTGACTAGAGTGTTGGGAGAAGAAAATGGATTGTTGCTTTTGTTAACCTGTGAGCCAAGTTATACTCATTCTTGAGGAAAGAAGAAATAACAGTGCTACTGAATTGCAGAGCTACCACGTGAAAATACTGCTTCCATATGCCCTTGAGTAGTATCCTATATAATAAAAGGCTAATAGGCAAATAGACCAAACAGCGGAACAACCGAACAACCAGTCACTATGATGCACTGACCACCAGGGGGCATGCGCAGAACATGGCAGGTATAGGCTGCAGTGAAATGGTGGAGCAGGTGAGCAGGGGTGCCAGACCAAGGTGGGGTGCTGGTCGCTGTCATTGGGGCAAGCCTCTGGTACTTACTGAAAATTCTTTGCTCCCACACGCTGTGGTCCTGCCCGGCCCTCGCACCTGCTGCTGGCGCTGGCCCTGCTTGCATCCACAGTCAGCACCAGAGCTGCCGCTTACACCCACTGCCGACACTAGTCCTGATCACTCTGTGCCATCAGAGGGTGCGAGCAGTGGCTGCAGGCCCCGATCACCCCTGAGGGCTTCTCCACTTCCTATTGCTCCCGAGGGGCGATCGGGGCAGCAGCTGCTGCTCACACCCACAGCTGGTGCCCCCCAGTCACTTCATGCCATCAACGGGTGCAAGCGGGGCCAGTGCCATCAGCGTGTGGGAGCAGCAGCGGCAGCAGGAGTGGGATTGCTGGCAGACAGAGGACCAGGGGCCACGGTGGGAGGGGCCAGGCAGGGGCATGGAGGATGGGCTGAGACCCACCCCTGTGCCCACTGCAGCCTCATGGCCCACAATTCCTTTCAAGGTGCATGAATTCATGCACTGGGCCCCTAGTTAATATATAAGCTACAGCATCATTAGCATCACCTGGCTTCACACAGCTGCTATTTTTCAAGAGCCCTAGCATCAAGGAGACTGGAAATGAGGGCCAACATAGACCTCCCTAAAGGCCATCACCTCTGCCCTAGCTGGTTTGGCTCAGTGGATAGAGCATTGGCCTGCAGACTGAAGGGTCCCAGGTTCAATTCCTGTCAAGGGCACAAGCCTGGGTTGCAGACTCGATTCCCAGTGGGGGGCGTGCAGGAGGCAGCCAATCAGTGATTCTCATCATTGATGTTTCTTTCTCTCTCTCCCTCTCATTTCCTCTCTGAAATCAATAAAAATATTTTTTTAAAAAAGAGACCATCACCTCTGTCCCATACACTTCAAATATTGCTCAACTAATATGATGTAGGAGGATTTTGAAAAATTAACTGCAAGATAGCCATTCAGCATTATTTGAACTAAAGGCTCAGTCCTGTGGGTTAACTCAAGCCACGCTTACAAGTGGCTTGCCAAAAATAGGCTCTAGTGTCTCCTAATTTTTTTTTCTCTAAAAGTTTTTGTTCTTCTAAAGAACAAATAATAGCTGTAACCACTGCTGGGGATTTCATTCCCATTCGGAGATGTTGCCCCCTGCCCACTTTGATTTGATTGGAGATAAAAACATGTTTGTAGATCTAATTCTTGTATTCTCCCTGTCACAGCGTGAGAATAAGAATTCTACTCTTTGAGACTTTCCAAGGTTCTATCTATTTAAAACTATCATAACAAAATAAGATTAAGGTATTCATTTTTGTGTTTTTTTCTGATTCCTGAGGTTTATGTGGGAATGGTCACCTCTTTATGAAGATAGGTAAAATAATGCAATACTTTACAATGGGAGTTGGAGTACCACATGAAGATATTTCCCTAGTTCAGTGGTCGGCAAACTGCGGCCCCTTGAGTGTGGCTCTTCCACAAAATACCACATGCAGGCACGTACATACAGTGCAATTGAAACTTCATGGCCACACTCAGGGGGCCAAAGAGCCGCATGTGGCTCGTGAGCCACAGTTTGCCGACCACTGCTCTAGTTTAACAGTAGCAAAATGAGCCAATTCCATTTAGGTTTCATTAACTCTAAATGAATCCTATTTTCAGGACTGATTATTCTGTATGGGAAACAAAATTACAAAAGTTTTCTTAAGCAGAAAAGCTGAGACAAAATTTTAATAGTAACCTAAAAAATTAAGGATTTATTTACTGAGTGCATCTTATTTAAATTAAAGTAGTATATAACCTACTCAATGTTCTAGTTCACTTGTAAATAAATGTCTACCCCTTCTAATAACAATAGTGATAATGATAACACCCTGCATGTGTTAAAAATCTTTTATACTTTTCCAACTTTTTTCATATGAATTGAACAACTCCTAATCTGATGAACATCCATACAATTTACAGGTAAAATTAATAGTGACTGCCCCTTTCACCCCCCACCCCCCAAAAAAAGATATTTTGAAATATTTACCTCCAGTACATCAGAATGTGACCTTATTTGGAATAGGATCTTTGCAGAGGTAATCAAGTTAAAATGAAGTTATTAAAGTAGGCCCTAATCCAATATGACAGGATCCTTCTTTAAAAGGGGCAATTTAGATAGAGATAGGCACAGAAGGAAGAGAGCAAAAAGACATGCATGTACAAGCCAAGGAATAACTGAGGCTACCAGAAGCTAGGTTTCCTCTGCTTACTTGAAGTCAATAATTTCAACTTCTTTAAAAAAAAATGAGGTTTCTCTTGTAGTATTTGCAATGAAAGTTGATAGGTCGTTTTCCTAAATGGATAAGCTACAGGTAAAAAATGCTGAATTTCTAAATTTATATAATGAGTGTCCAAGTAACATAAGAGTGTGTGTGTGTGTGTGTGTGTGTGTGTGTGTGTGTATTTTTTAGAAGCCTGGTGCATGAAATTTGTGCATGGGTAGGGTACCTAGGCCTGGCCAGCAATCAAGGCCAATCGGGGCCTTCCGGCTGCCAGCCAGGGCCTTCCTTCCTGGCTGCTGGCTGGGGCCTTCGCCTTCCTTCCTTCCTTCAGGACCACCCCCTGGTGGTCAGCGCACATCATAGTGAGTGATCGAACTCCTGGTCTCCAGTCAAACTCCTGAGGGGACACTTTGCATATTAGCCTTTTATATATATATAGAAGAAAACTTGGAAAAGTAATCTCGGAAGGAAGTTCCTTCTTTTTTTTAAACTATATGTTATTGATTTTTTTACAGAGATGAAAGGAGAGGGATAGAGAGTTAGAAACATCGATGAGAGAGAAACATCGATCAGCTGCCTCCTGCACACTCCCCACTGGGGATGTGGCTGCAACCAAGGTACATGCCCTTGACCAGAATCGAACCTGGGACCCTTCAGTCCGCAGGCCGATGCTCTATCCTCTGAGCCAAACCGGTTAGGGCAGAAGTTCCTTCTTTCTAATTGGAGGCTTGTAATTTCATTGCATAAATATACTTGTTTACTAAGCATACAGTTTAAATACTACAGGCCCGGTGCACAAATCCGTGCATTGGCGGGGTCCCTCGGCCTGGCTGGTGATTGGAGCTGATGGGGGCTGTCTCTCCCAGTTGCGATCAGGGCCGGCCAGCCGGGGTAGGGACAGCGGGAGGTTGTCCGGCCCTAGGAGGTTGGCTGTGGGAGTGCACTGGCCACTAGGGGGCAGCTCTGTCGTTAAGCGTCTGCCCTCTGGTGGTCAGTGCATGTCATAGCGACCATTCGACCAGTCGTTCAGTCACTTAGGCTTTTATATATATAGATTTACTATGTGCCTGGTACAGTATGAGACAGAGGATCATCCACAAAATACACTATTAAACTGAGGTATAATTCTAACTATTTCTGGAAAAAGAATGATAACCCATTTCTTAATATTCTAGCTAGAGCCAGAAAAATGAAGAGTCTCCTCTCCCACCCTTGAAAGTCTAGGCTAAGTTTGATGCTGTTCATGGAAGAATCTGACATACTCTCCATCAAAATGGAGATCTTATTGCCAGGTTTATCAAATAATAAGAATAAGTGAGCTATTATTTTGCAATTAATTGATCACTGAATAATTGTATTCATCATCACAGTATTAATCAGCATCATAACATCTAACCTTTGCCTATCAGTATGACAGGGGCTAAGAACTTGTCAAGCACTTCCTTCTTTGATCTTTACAACTATCCTATTGGATTGGTAACTTATTTAAGAGGTCGCAGAATAAATTGTTGGATTAGATCCCAAAACCACCAGGTATGTCTGTTCACAGAACTGAAAAGAGAACACTGACATTCTAAACATCATATCCACTAAGTAGGCTAAACTTTGGGTAAAAATTCACCTTCACATTTCATGCAAAAATATCTGTTGATTCATACTTATGCAAAATCCTCCGCCGCCACCACCAATGCCCATTTTTTATGTAATAGGCAAACTCTATAAAAGAAAGTAACAGTATTCAAGAAAAAAATATATAAACTACAAAGAGCAGGGTTTGTCGACACTTCAGAATGAGAAATACACCTTTTGAATAAGTCACTACAGAAAATAAATTAGCATTGCAATAAGAGAAAAATATATGTATGATCATTTTAGAATAAAGAAGATGACAGATGGCAAATGGAATGTTTAAAATCCCAATACTGGTGAGTAAGACACATGAGATTAGAAAATAGTCCTCTGTTTCTACCCTCAACAATTTTCTTCGAAAACAAAACTTGTTTTGTGAGCTACAGAGTTCATATCAAATCTACCACCAAGTGTCAAAAAAAAAATAGAGAGTAAGAAAATCATGTTATCATTTAATGACAGAAGTGGATGAGACCTTAGAGACTGTGTTTAATCCTCATACAGAGGCTAAACCTCAGCCCAGAGAGTTTCAAGTTGGTAACAATCATTGGTGGAAATCCTGTGGCTAAAAAGTATTAGATGTTAATATGGAAATTCTATTGTATGCCCAAATAATTCTTTCTTCTCTATGTGAGGTCTCAGATGTTTATTTATTCCAGTACTTCATAACCCTGTTAAGAACATCCAGTGCTAATGTATTTTTTAAAGATGAACTGTCGATTTATTCAGCCTCCCATCATTAATAAGGTTCTTCTTCATGTTGACAATGCACCTTTCCAAGATACTTCCATACATGTGCAGCATGGCAACGTAGCATTTTCTCTTCATACTCTCAAAAATTGAGACAGAGATCTCATGTGCTCTTCTAGGGCACATGGGTAGACTACCAGTCACCATTATAGTTAGGCTGGGGCCACCTAATGGGTTCTGGTCCATGATATTAGCTGGAAGACAGGAATTCTTTTAAAACATGCTTCATGTCTCTCCTCCTTCATTGGTTACACTGGAGGTATTTGTTCCAAATGACGTAGCCTCAATATAGAAACATTCTAACTCCCTGAATCATCACTTGAAAGAAGGGTACTGAGAAGCCACCTGACCCACTGTATTATAATGTGGGTGACAATTTTTTACTATATCAAACTGCAGATGTTTCAGGATTTGTTTGTTACCGCAGTATAGCCTAACCTATTCAGACTAACAACGTTCTGTATATAGCCATTGTTAAGGCTGTGCTTGTTTAGAGCTCTGAGTGTTCTGCCACACATATGTGGCATTTTATGAGTTTTTCTTACTAAATAAAAAATGTAAAGAGAAGGTTAATTTCTCTTTCTCTGGGTCTCTCATTTATCTTGTTTTTTTATTGCCCATCTATGCTGGAAATCAATTTGTATCCCTCAGAGATATCAGCACCATTGTAGCCAGCTATTACTGTACTTGGTCAACCATCTCCATTTCAATACTCTACCAATTACAGGTCTTTGATGTCTGATTCCTTTTATTAACTGAATTCATTTTTGCATCACTGACTTGATTCATCTTGACATCTACTTAGGTTAGTAACTCTAACTTATCAGGGTGTGTTATATACACAGATTGTAACTAGAATCTCTGCATACATGATGAGGACAGGGAGTCAAATAGCCTGTGGTTTGTAAAGTTTTCCATCTCTTCTCCCAGTTTAGGCACTATTATAGACAACAAACATCCTTCATATTTATTTGTTAAATGGAACCACCAGAAAACATATTAGAATGTTTGTATCATTACATTTTCCCTTGATAGGTAGATTTTAAATAAATATGATACTCATCTATGTTGATAGACATGGGAAATTCCATTAATGCCAAATGTCAAGAGCAATAGATCCACTTAGATCTTTTCCCTGTGTATAGGAAGTGTCAAGATCTCATGAGACTTTTAGGAAACAATTTCCTGAAATTAGAATTGAGTATTGGATTAGGGACTCATTCTGCTTTTCTTCTCACAAGGTCTCTGCTGCCTGGTATGAGACATAGTTGTTAACTGTGATGGGGGAAAAGAGAGGCTGATATAGGAGATTTTGAAATGACTTGAGAATAGACTCCTACCCTGAAACTGGCAAGACTTAAAAACCTCCTAACACTTGGAGACAGACAAATATTTATATTCTCTGTATTTTTCTAGTCTAGAGAGATACAGTCACTATGTGGGAAAAGAGGGTAGGAATATTTGTAGCAACAAGAACTAAGAAACAGCCCAACACCAGAGAGAAATATGTGAAATATCTGCTTTCCTATAATAAACAAAGAAAAGAAATTCTCTTGGAAGGCATGGAAGATATGCAAAGAAATGTCTGAAGGACTAGAAGTTTTTATCCAGAGGAAGATGGGAGGGGTAGACGAGCTGAAAAGAATTCTCAGGAAAATAAAAGCATGCAAAAACAAACAAAAAAAACAAGGTGTGAAAAGAAGCATGGGTGCTAACGGAAACTGTAGCGGCTCTTCTGTATAAGACCAATAGCAAAGGGCATAGTAGATGACCTCCTTTATTTATAGCTTATTGCTTCTTGGCTTACAATTATACTCTATCATCATAAATCAACATCAATATTGTATCTTGAATCTTTGAATTCTGATGAAATAAAGCCTGTTTTCTTCAAAAAATTGCCCTACGGGACATTTATCACAGCCTTTCAATACCCAGAAGACCATATGATTCCAACTATACGACATTCTATAGTAGGCAAAACCATAGAGCCAACAAAAAGATTGGTGAACAGGGCATTTTTAAGTCAGTAAACCTAGTTTGTTTTGTATAATATTGTAAAGGTAGATGTATGGCCTTATGCATTTAGCAAAACCCATAGAATGTACAACAAAATGAGTGAAACTGCATGTAAAATATGGACTATAGTCAATAATGATGTACCAATATCAGTTCATCAACTGTAACCAATATACCACATCAATGCATGTTAATAATAGTAAAATTGAGTTGGTGAGTGGTGGGGTAGAGGGAATACATAGGAACTCTCTAGACTTTCAGCTCAATTTTCTGTAAATCATAAGCTGCTCTAAAAATAAAGTCTATTAATTTCTAAAAATGTCCACACAAAAACTTGTATGTAAGTTTTTCACAGCAGCATTATGTCCATCAACTGATGAATGTATAAATAAAAGTAGTGTGTTCATACAGTGCATTATTATTCAGCCATAAGAGGGAATGATGTAGTGATATATGCTACAGCATGAATGAACCTGGAAAATATTATGCTAAGTGAAAAAAGCCAGACACAAAAGGCATACTTTGTAGTATTCCAATTACACAAAATATTCTGAATCCAAGGAGGCAAAAGGATTAGTAGTTGCCAACAACTAGAATTTGGGGAAATTACAGTGACTGTTAATGGGTATGGTGTTTCTTTGGGGATGACAAAAATGAATTAGATAGTGTTGATGATTGCAAAAGCCATTGAATCATACACTTTAAAGGGATAAATTTCATAACATTTGAATAATATATCAATTAAAAAGATAAAATATTAGGTCAGCCTGTTCTTGACAGTTTGGAAGAAAAGAAATACATTAAGAAAACAGTATTGCCGAAACCGGTTTGGCTCAGTGGATAGAGCGTCGGCCTGCGGACTGAGGGGTCCCGGGTTCGATTCCGGTCAAGGGCATGTGCCTGAGTTGCGGGCACATCTCCCAGTGGGAGATGTGCAGGAGGCAGCTGATCGATGTTTCTTGCTCATCGATGTTTCTAACTCTCTATCTCTCTCCCTTCCTCTCTGTAAAAAATCAATAAAAATATATTTAAAAAAAAAAAAAAAAAAAGAAAACAGTATTGCTCAAAAGTCAAAAACACTCATTGTGCTGAATCATTTCTCCATATAATTAAGAGTGTTTTTAATATGACAAGTAAGATCATTGTGTTTATTATCAGTGATCACTTTGCCCCTTAAATCTAACCCACTCATTTTTTGGAATTTAAAAAGAACTTGAAACTTCATCTTCAACCAACCATGAATGGGCCAAGGGCAGTATCTTTGTATATGAATGCCATCACAATATTCTAAGGTATTATTTGTTTTACATTCTCTCTTCAAGTCAAACTATATTTGTTAGAGGGCTATTGGTTTGGGCTTTGAGTGTTTTGAAGGAGGCACCCAATCATACCTCACCTCTGCCAAGATTATATATATATATATATATATACACACACTCACACGTACACACATATTGGCATATTTTTATTTTTCAGTTCTGCTTGCTTAAAATGCAGGAAATTCAGCAAATGAAGACAAAACATGGTATTCCTAGAACTCAATGCCATGTCACCACATCTAACCACACAGGATTTCCAAAAGTTTTAGGAACAAAATTCATATCTTCTAAATATGCCACATGAAGACCAACTAGGCCAGAGAGCCTTACAGAATCAGAAAGGACCATACTGTCATGCATATCATCTTACTTTACCACTATTTTAACTCTGAGATGTAAATTTGACAGGTATTTTAATTTCCACTTACAAAATAAGGACTTAGACACATTTGGAGAAGTTGCACAATTTACTCATGGCAGAAACAGTATGAAAACACTCCCTGATTCCCTCATATATTTATTACAAAGAGCAGGCTCTCTTCCCTCACCTTGTGCTAGCAGCCCATTGAAGTACATAACAAGCAAAATTGTTCCGACTTTGTAGTTAAAATGCCTGAGAAATTTCAAAGTGGGTGATTGGGTTTTGCTATTCTATAACTTAATTTAAAAAGAGGAATGAAAGAAGTTGTGCAGAGAATGGGATGCAAGCCTTTAATGGCATATTTGTTGAAAATATTGTAGAGGGAATTACCACAGAGTTGCTTATTGAAATCAAATAAATTTCTTTAAATAACTCTTCCGTTTCATTGATAAATTCTACATTGGGAATGATTCTGCAATCTCCACGAAGTAATGAAATGGAGTCTATCAACCTATCTATATGAAGTCAACAGCACGCTGAACAAAACCCTCCTGTCTCAGTGTGCACATGCACACACATGTGCACACACCTTATTTTAGGGCCTGAAGTATTTGCTCTTCTACTGTGTGCTCTGTAAAAAAAGAAAAAAAGTGGTAATACCTTGGTAAGGAGGACTCTTGAGACACTTTTGAAATAAACTCAATATCTACTCCCCTTAGAGAAAATCCAGTGGTCGGCAAACTCATTCGTCAACAGAGCCAAATATCAACAGTACAATGATTAAAATTTCTTTTGAGAGCCAAATTTTTTAAACTTAAACTATATAGGTAGGTACATTGTTATTAACTTAATTAGGGTACTCCTAAGGCTTAGGAAGAGCCACACTCAAGGGGCCAAAGAGCCGCATGTGGCTTGCGAGCTGCAGTTTGCCGACCACAGGTATTGTATTTTGGCCAAGCCATCAGTCAGCCACCTTTTATGGAAGTGTCTTTACTATCTCGTGCATTTCTTGGAATTGCTGTGTTGCTTCTAAATGTCAAACAAGGTTCACACACTTACCTGTGCTTCTTTCTTTGGCAAATGACAGCAAAATGCCCTCGCAGTAGAGTGATGCACATGTCATTTCGCCAAGGAAGGAAATCCAAGGACAGTTATGTGTTCCACCCACTGCAGTAGCATCACTGAACACAAAGCTCTTCACTTGCTCTCCCTGGAGCATGTCTGTACGATCCAACCAGCTGCGCATGGCATCAACCCTTAATTAAAAATTACTTAAGAGTAATAAAACTGGGGTCACCACTGCTATTTTCATCTCAGGGGAATTGAAAGGCAATACTCTGCCAACATTAAGCCGTTTTGTTTTGTTTCAATCCAATGATCTCCTTCTCAAAAACTATACAGCTAATATAGCCTAGAGAAGGGAAGATTTGGGTAGGAAAGCAATCAAGAACTACTTAACACACAGAGATGTTCCTATAAAACTTTGAATTTTATTCCTCCTTCTCAAAAGGATTTGGCCCTCTGTTTCCTCATCTGTAAAATATTAATAGGAATACCTCACCCATCAAGCTGTTGGGAGGACTGAATAAACAACATGGACAAGCTATGACCAAATCTTCTGGTTAAGATGGCACCAAAAGGCTACACAGAAACACCACATAAACTTACCTATAACAAGGCCAATCAAGAATAAAAGAGCCCTAACTGGTTTGGCTCAGTGGATAGAGCATCGGCCTGCAGACTGAAGGGTCCCAGGTTTGATTCTGGTAAAGGACATATACCTTGGTTGCGGGCACATCCCCAGTAGGAGACGTGCAGGAGGCAGCTGATAGATGTTTCTCTCTCATTGATGTTTCTAACTATCCCTCTCCCTTCCTCTCTGTAAAAAATCAATAAAATATATTTAAAATTACAAACAATTCTATGCCCACAATTTTGATCATTTAGATGAAACAGATGAATTCTTGAGCGATACAAATTAGTAAACTCATATAATGAGAAAAAAAGCTGAATAGCCTTATATGTAATTTTTAAAATTGAATCAGTAATTAATAACCTTCCAAAAGAGAAAGCATCAAGACTAGATGGTTTTACTGGTAAAGTCTACCAAACACTGAAGGAAGAAATTAAACTCATTCTCTGCAATCTCTTCCAAAAAATAGAAGCAGAGGGAATGCCTTCTAATTTATTCTATGAGGTTAGCATTATGCTAATACCAAAACCAGATAAAAGACATTACAAGAAAAGAAAATTAATGACTAATATCCAAATGATTAATATCATGCATATAGATGTAAACTTTCTTACACAAATTAGAAAATAAATTTAAAATCCATAAAGAAAATTCTACACCACAACAAAGTGGGATTTACTTATTGGTTCAACATTCAAACACCAATCAACATTATCTTATCAAAAAGAAATTATAAAATGAGCAAAAGATTTTTTAAATTCTAAGATCAGAAGCAAAACACCAACAATCATAACAAATGTTCCTATAGACATTGCAACAACTGAAGTCATTCAAGTCCTTAAGAAAGCAATTGATCCCCTCTTCTATAGTTCTATTGAAAGCCAATAGAAAACACATACATACACACACACACACACACACACACACACACAGGCCAGGCAACTATGAGAGCATGTTTCTTCTACCTTAACACATAGAGCAGGGGTCCTCAAACTTTTTAAACAGGGGGCCAGTTCACTGTCCCTCAGACCGTTGGAGGGCCAGACTATAGTTTAAAAAAGAACTATGAACAAATTCCTATGCACACTGCACATATCTTATTTTGAAGTAAAAAAACAAAACGGGAACAAATACAATATTTGTATTTGCACGTGGCCCACGAGCCATAGTTTGAGGACCCCTGTCATAGAGTCTCAATAAAAATCTTGAAATATAGCTGATTATATACCCATTTCACAGAAGAGAGAAAACTGATTCTCAAAAATAAACAGCCTGCCTTGGATCAACCATCTTACCATGACAGGTGTAGAAAAAGATACCAGGTGTGATAGCAGAGCACTTGTCACTGAGGCAGATTGGGTTTTGGAAATCAATAAAGATAAAACTACTGAGGAACAACCAAGAGTCATCTGAGAAATTCACACATGGTGAAGGGCAAAGAGGACTGTATTATATTAAGAAACAGAAAAAGTAAATTCCCACCATACCAGAGAGCATGTCAATCATCCTCTTCCCTTCACACTCCTTGATGCATGAGCAGCATCATACCAGAGCTTATGAAGCTAAAAGATGGAGGGAGGACAGACAAGTAGAGGGGTGCGTACAATACTATGGGATGCATAGGGTATGCATTGTGCTAAGGCAATATTGCGAGAGGGCTCATAGAAGGCATACAGAGAAGGTAATGAGTGAGTGAGCTGAACCTTATGTATGACCTGACATCAAAGACCTCAATCCTCAACTCTCCCATATAACCTCTCTGGACTTTGTAATTTTTAATTTATAAAATGAGGGAGGGAGATGAGTTTCTAAGAGTTCTCTCAGCTCCATTAGTCAAAAATCTATAAATCTCTGAGAATGGAAATTTTGTTTCATCTCCCCCAGCCCCATCTTTCATGTATGCTGTATTTTTGTGTTTTTCCCTTCCCTCTTGCTTGCTTTGGCGATCCACATCACCCCACCCTGCCCCCTCACTACCACTAAAAAAAGAGGAAGCAAAGGGAAAGCTTATTTTTGCTAAATTTAACATGCATTTAGTCATCTGCTGTGGGTTATTTTGGCGTTACCCTCTGTGTATTCTGTCAGTCAATAAAAAAGGTACCACTCACCACACCACCAACCACAGCGGACGTGTGAGGACTCTCCCATGAAAAAAGAGGACTCCTTTGTCGAATTGCACGAAGAGCTATTGCTACACAATATTTCACTAATATTATTTTAAAATTTCAACATAGAATTTCAAATCATAGGCATATGGAATCTCTACAAATTCTATTAAATTTAGTAAACTAAAATATTTTATTGTTTAAGGAATTTTTTTAAAGACACATAAAGGAAAAAAGGGTGATGAAAAACGCTGAGTCACTGCAGAATACAGAAGGAAAGGAGAAAAGTACAGAGAAATTGATATAAAGGCATACTTCAGATTTTGGGTAGATCTAAAGGGCAGAGATGAATTGTAGAACCAACACATGCTGATCCAATTTCCCAAGACTTTTCCATTACCAGCAAAGGAAAACTAGCATCCCTGTCAGTATATCTAATCAGCAGCTGGGATCAAATCTATAGATGTGAGCTCCAGTCTTTGAGAGAGCAGAGTCCCAGACCCACCTTTTGAGTGCTGTGTGACTTTGGAGAAATTCTTTAACCTAAATCTCACTCCCCTCATGTGTAAAATTAAAGTTTGGGGATTTTTTTTTAAACCCTAAAGTCATTTGAGAAGAGAACAGGGAGTGGAAATAAGAAGTTTTAGGTCATACTATCCAGAGTCATTCATTCATTCTTCAGTCCTCAAGGCTATTAGTATATGCTTGCTAGATACAAGGCATTAAGGATCTCTTGGTGAGTAAAAGCAGACACAAAACTAAAAAAAATAAGTGCACCGATTAAAATAAAGGTGCAGCCCAGCCTGCGTGGGTGGGTGGTTGAGCATTGACCTATGAACCCGGGGGTTGCTGTTCAATTCCCAGTCAGGGCACATGCTCAGGTTGTGGGCTCAATCCCCAGTAGGGGGCACGCAGGAGGCAGCCAATCAGTGAGTCTCTCTCATCATTGATGTTTCTGTCTCTCTCACCCTCTCCTTTCCTCTGTTAAAACACAATAAAAAAGTGTGTTTTTATAATAAATAAATAATTAATTAATTAAAGGTGCAGTGGAAAGATGTGTAACACCAGAAGGGCTGTGATATGTGCTAATTTATATTGTGCTTCTGATTGAAGTAAAGGGAGGAGGAAATGAAAGGGAAGGTGCCCGGGTTGATCTTGAGGAATTGCCAACCATAATTATCTAATCAAGGAGAATAAGCTTCCAGGGAAATTAAAGGAAAGGACTGATGAGAAGGAGGCATTCGGATCCAGAACATTATTATTGAGACCAGAACAGGGTCTGTCACATATGTGGGTCACAGTTAAACACTGTAGAATTCTGCTCAAGGTCAATCAATATCAGCATTGGGAACATCCACTGAACCCTGCTGGGGTCCAACCCCAGCAGGTCCAGGGGTCCCCAAAGGTGTGGACGGAGTCGGCGAAGAAAGAATGACACGGAGACAGCGTTCAGTTGATCAGCAGCCTAGCCAGGATCTCTAGCCAGGATCTCCAGCCAACTTCTGGTCTGGATCTCCAGCGAAGTTCTGGTTAGGATCTCCAGCCAGGTTGTGTGTCCATGTTCTCTTGCTAGGTTCTCCAGCCAGGTTCTGTAGCCATGTTCCCTCACTAGGTTCTCCAGCCAGGTTCAGTCACCAGGTTCTAGTCAGGTTCTCTTGCCAATTTCTGTAGTCAGGTTCAGTCCAGGATCTTTTGCCATGTTCTCTCCAGCGAAGTTCTTCTGTCTCTAGGTTCTGTGTAGGTTCTGTCTTCTAAGTTCTGTGTCTCGGATCTTCATCTAAGTTCTGTCTTGTTACATCTGTATTTATACCAGTTGATTCCAATCCTATCAATCTCTATTCCAAAGGTTAGGTCCTTTCTTATCTCCATTCCAGGGAGTAAAGATTATGTAGCTTAAGCATGATTGTTCGTAGTTAAAGTGATTAATTACCCGCCTGGCACTTAGTTAAGAGGTTTTATTCCCTCCCTAACTTCAGGGGAAAATCCCTACCTGGGGAAACCACCTTTCTCAGAGACCTTGGTTAAAACACATAGTGCCAAGAAGGTGAGCAAACATATTAAGAACAGTATGCCATATATGCCAGGTCCCTTGAAACAGCAAGCATGGACCAGCTCCCGGCAGAACCCCATGACAAGGATGCCATCTGCTACTTATAAAAGGGCAGTAGCAATGGATAGATGGGTAGGGGAACATTTACCTTTATTAATTTTGTGAACAAGCCTTGAGACCAATTTAAGCCTTGGTTTCTCTATAAAAATGGAACTAAGCACATTTACTTCAAAGAGATTTTGACAGCATTTGGCAGAGCCCATTCACTAACCGTTTCCCTGCACATTCAAGGTTCATCTGAGAAACCTGTCCTTTTATGGCATTAATTCAGATGCAATGCCCTCAAATTTTTTTCATAAATAACCATTATGAAATTTACTCCTACCGTCAATTATACTGAACTAGCTTTTAACTAATAATCGACATAAAAGTGTGGCTATGCAAGCAAATAAAATAAAAATATCATTGAGTCAGTGATTCAGAAGAATTACATAATAGACGTCATGGGCCAGTCATGGTGTTGACAGCATAGTCAGTATCATTTTTTTTCTTCCCCCAAAGAGTGGTCTGAATCAAATTTGGAACTCCCAAGATGACACCTCACCACCCCATTCTTTTGTAAGAATTAAAATAAACACCTCATTCAGATTCCTGCCTGTTGAAGTTCTTCAGCAAATAAACACCATCTAAAAGCTTCATGGGGTTTCCCTCTTGCTTCTGCTTTATCTGGAAGAACAGGAGTCAGGATTTCCTATGGCTCCATGGCTCTTAAGCCCCAATCACAGAATCATGAGCTTTCCACACATCATCTCGCCTAAGGGCCTAGCAATCCCGCCAGGTAATTTTGACTGGTCCCAACTGTTGATGAAACTGAGGCTCATCGGGGTTAAGTAACTTACAAGGCTGGTGTGTGGCAGCGCCAGAATCTGAAATCAGATTTTTCTGACTCTAAGATGTAAGACGTTCCATAACATTGATTTTTTTCCAAACTCAAAGGGGTAGCACTATTGGGGTGAGAGGGTGAAAAAGGAGTCCAACAATAATATTGGCAGTACAGGAGTACATTATCGTAGTGTTGTCATATTTAGCAAATAAAAGTACAGGACACCCAGTTAAATTTTAAGTAAATAAACATTTTTATAAGTATGCCCAATGCAATATTTGGGACACATCTTCACTAAAACATTACTTCTTGTTGATCTGAAATTAAAATTTAACTGGGGACCCTGTATTTTACCTGGAAACCCTATCTGTAGAAAGTTTCAAAAAATAATAAGCCCTAGCTGGTTTAGCTCAGTGGATAGAGCATCAGCCTGCAGACTGAAGGGTCCCAGGTTTGATTCTGGTCAAGGGCACATGCCTGGGTTGCGGACTCAATCCCCAGTAGGGGGCATGGAGGAGGCAGCTGATGAATGATTCTTTCTCATCACTGATGTTTCTCTCTCTCTCCCTCTCCCTTTCTCCCTCTGAAATCAGTAAAAATATATTAAAAATAAAATAAAATTATCTAAAACTTTGTATGCTTTCAATTATCACCATACATTAGCAATTCTAAACAATGTCAGTGACAGAATACTTCTCTCTGATGGGTGCACTATCCCCCTTACTACCCTACCCCAACACCACTACCCAAACTGTTCTATAAAATGTCCCTGTCCCATGGCCTGTTAAAAAAATGTGGTGGGTAGTCTGCAAAGATGGCCACCACTCATTCCTTCCCCTTCCTCTATTTTCACCCATCTCCATCAAGAGATAGATTCTGATTTTTCCTTTCCTTGAATCTGGGTTGATCTTGGGCCTGGCTCAACCAAAAACTGTGGCGGAAGTGATACTGTAGGACTTCTAAGCCAGCAGCCACCATCAGCTGCCATCATATAGGGTGTCCCAAAATTCACGCAAGATTTGAATTTTGCATGAGCATTAACAACAACAAAAACAAAAAAATAAAAGCCTCATTTTACTTGGTTTATTGAATCAGATTCTAATATCTGTTGCCCTTTGATTTCAATCCCTTCAATTTGATAAGTGTTACCAAGTACCAATTATGGCCCAGGAGCAGGGACAATGAAGACCACGGCTTTGCATATGTGCCAGCAAAGCCATGGAGGCCATTTACCTGATGTCCATTCCATACATAACCCTACACTGTATACTTTATGAATCAATAATAAAAATTACAATTTTTAATTATAAACCTGTGTTTTCTATCAAAATTACTTCTTGCATGAATTTTGGGACACCCTATATAAATGTCCAGGCTAGTTGAGTCTTCAGATAACTCCCAGCCCCAGCCTCTGTCTGATGCAACTGCACAAGAGATCCCAAGCAAGAACAACCCCATGGAAGCCACTTGAGCTTAAACTGTGAGAGATGGTCATAAATTGTTCTAAACCAGGGGTTTGTGTGTTATACAGCAATAGGTAACTGGAAAAACAGAATTTTTGTGGGATTAAAAAATGAAAGTGTCAAATATAAATTTAGGAAACACTCAAATATTCGTTTGCTCTTTAAGAGTCATGATGTATAAATGTGTATCAACAGTTCTGAGAATTTATGCAGAAAAAAAAATTTTAGTTTTGTTCAACCCAATATTTCTTAAATGTACTAACTAGTACATGGGTTCAAAACCCATTCTCTATAAAACTCTCATTAACATTTTGGGAAGCAGTGTCCTGGGGACTCGGTCTATTATATTCTCCTTCCCATGAAAAATAGTTATTCAAAGAATCTGATGTTTCAAAACTAAGGCAATATCAAATCTTGCTAAAAGAATGGAGAAATACGGTATAGAAATATTTAAATTACACAATGCATAAAAGAAAAAAATAACAACAAATAATAACAATAAATTACATGATGTGTTTGGAAGTTACATTTGCTAAACAATAAATAGGAATATAAATTCTAATGAAGAAGAATATACAAAGAGGAAGAATGGGAGGGAATATTTGATATTAAGATGGTCTATTCCAAGAAACCTGGATGCAAAATAGCTGAAGCAAAGTGTAACCTTTATTTTTAATAGAACAGTCTCAATATTAGGAGCCTTCTAGCTTAACACAAGCTGGAGATTTTAACTCAAACTTTCACTTCCCAGTTTGAAATACTTGTCTTGGCTACAGCTGACAATCTAATTCAAATCCTAACTTTAAGCTGTGCTGCATAGATAGAGCTTTACTTGTGAAATAAATCACAGTTAAAGTACAAGGAATATTTGTCTCTACCCATTTGTCTGAAATAGATCTTGAGTAATAAAACTATAATTCTCTAGCATTTCTTGACATATATACTAGTTGACATATTTTCTCTCTTTAGTAGGCTGAAAGGTATTTTTTAACTCCTCATTTATCTTCTTTTAATAAATCATAAAGATAGTATATTCTTTTGCAGGTTTCTTAAATATGAGTGTTTTTAGAGTCAGCTGCTTGAAGGAAAATACATTTTTATTTATGGATTCATCTGAGGTGAAAGAAAGTAAAAAGCTGTATAAATAAATAGCTATAAACATTACTTTCATTTTAATGTAGTTATCAAAGTACCACAGGTATTTACAATGAAGCACTTCACAGAGAGAAAGCAAACACGCATGAAAGGAACCAAGAGAGATGTAGATAAGATGAATTTGTGGCTTCACTAGTTTACTTGTGAAGCTTAAGGATATCACTGAATGGAAAGTGGGGTCAACCTTGGCCATCAATGCAGAATGAGCTGCTCTTCACAAAATGCTTATCTTGTTTTATTCTCTAGTTCATTTTACAGATGAGGAGACTCAGGCTTAGATAAAAAGTCAGAATTACCCTTGCAGGTGGCAATAGCATATTCTCCAGAAGCATCACCTTCTCAAAAATGGTCACATGGCCCTTGTTAAGATAATGTTTAAGACCGACAAAAATGTTAGATGAAGTAGAGGAGAATACACTACAGAACCATCAATAATCAAATCACAGGAAGCATAGCAGTCAACGGGTTTTGGGTGTGTCTGTGTTTTTTTAAATGTGTTTTCTCTGCTCCCCAACAAGGAAACAGGCCCCATCTCCAGAGAAGCTACATTGTTCTGTTTTGGGGAGGGGGGGTTCCCATTCACATAGAAATATATGTAGGAATGGCATCCCTGGAAAGCTTGTGTGTGGCCTTAAGGACAGACCCTACCCATCTCCCTCCTCTTCACTGGTCCTACTGCCAGAGTTGCTGAACTTGGCTATACCTATATAGTAAAGCAATTCTTCAGTTTGACATATCCATCCAATCTAATAGTGGCATCTCGAGTGTGTGTGTGTAAGTGTGTGTGTGTGTGTGTGTGTGTGTGTGTGTGTGTGTGTTCTCTAATTTTGAGTCCCACTGCAGTTTTTAGTTACATGTGGGCAAGAGAATTATCATCCCAGGGACATGGTAAACAGAACTAAGTTGTCACTGAGAGGGGAAAAGTAAGTTAGCTATAGGTATGTAAGAGTAGAAGCCAAGTAACCAAAAAAGTCCAAATGGTATTGTACAACACTATATAAATTCTTAAAACCCTAATTCATGGTGTCTTTCCAAATGCTTGGTAGAGAGATCAACAAAGAAACTAACAAGACCAAGACCCTCAAGAGATCTATCAGGTTCTTTGGAAAAGTAAGCCATTTAAATCATCCCTTCATTTAGACTTTGGAGAGCTCTCATAAATAAGCCAGTGCTTTCCTATATAATAAAAGGCTAATATGCAAATTGACTGAACAGCAAAACAACCAGTCTCTATGACGCGAACTGACCACAAGGGGGCAGACGCTCAATTCAAGAGCTGCTTCCTGGTGGTCAGTGCGCTCCCACAGGGGGAGTGCCACTCCCCCTGAAGTCGGGCTCATGGCTGGTGAGCCCAGAGGAGCGGGCCTAAGCCAGCAGTCAGACATCCTCCGAGGGCTCCTGGACTGTGAGAGGGTGCAGGCCAGGTTGAGGGACCTCCCCGCTCCTGTGCATAAATTTCGTGCATCAGGCCTCTAGTTAAGGTCATAACTTCATATCCTTGACCTGACCTCTCCTTGTGGGAAGTTTTGAATTTACCATTTTTCATTTAGTAATTGTACTCGAAAGTCTTTCATAGCATTTACACTTCTGTGTTATTTTTTCAACTCAACTCTCATGACAATTCAGAGAAACCTGACCCAATTGCACAGATAAGAAAGCTGAGGCCAACAGGACTTCAGTGACATGCCAAAAAACCAAGCTACTTTGAGGCATGCAAGGCTAGGACTTGAACCTGCTTTTTTCCCCTATCAACTGTTCTCTCTCTCTCTCTCTCTCTCTCTCTCTCTCTCTCTCTCTCTCTCTTTTAAATTCTAAATATATATATATATTTATTTTTTAATGTATCTCTATGGTTGAAAGTATCACAGGTGTCCCTTTTTTTCCCCATTGTCCCCCCTCCACCCGACTCCTGCCCCCTTTATTGTTCCATCTGTTCCCCCAGTGATCTGTGGAGAATGGATGGAGAATGGACCTGTGGTTCCCTGGGGAGTATGCAGACTTATGGTTCCTGGCTGATTATGCTTACTATTGTCTGATTTCCTTTGCTCCCTTCCTTTATTAATATCTAGCTACCTACACTAACAGGACAAGGAATAATCTAGGCAAAGATGGGGTTTTAGCTGAGGTACAGCCTCATCCTCATTCTATGGGTAGCTCCCATAGAATGAATCACAACAAAAGTTGTCTAGCTCTGAGACAAGGGGACCAACTTTTGTGCGCCTGAAACAGTCATTGGCTTCAGACTGCCCCCAGTGAGAGAGCATAACTCCTAGGAACTTCCCCAGGAGGGGAAGGTGACCTGAGAAGGGGATTTAGAGAATGAGCCAGACATTGTAATAAATTTGGAACCAGCAGCCGGATTCTATGAGTGCATCTCATTTAGAGAAACATTCCCATTGAAATGGCTGTGTGAGCCTGAGACTAGAGCACCAGGAGCATCCAGGAAGAGCTGAAGGGAGAGGTTTTTACAGACTTGCTCAGGGCTTCTTGGTTGGAGCTCAAGAGCACTCAGTTTGGGTTTTTATTAATATTTAGTTTGCAACTTCTTAAGACTCTTGAACAGCCTCCCTGAACCAGGATTGGTAAATAACTCTAACTGGTGACTGGCCTGGTTCACGTGCCTGTATCCCCTTGCTCCCTGTTGCCGATGCTCAAAAATCATGCACTGTGGGCTGTTGCCTCAAAGGTGTTCCATGCACCATGGTTTTCATTGTTTGAAACCTGCTATTTTGAGGCCGGAGGAAGGCTAGTTTCTTTTGCTTTGTTTGCTCTCTTTAGGAATGAGAAAAACTGGATAGTGATTGGAATGTAAAGTATAATTTTCTAGTCCCCTCCCTACCTACTGCTGTGGCACCTCCCTCCCCCTCCAGCTTCGCATGCTGTTCATTGGGAGAGGATCTTTCATTTTGCACCATGCTGGGTTAAGTTCTTCCATTATATACATTCATTGTGCTTAGAACTGAAGTAGAAAAAAATGCTTCCTATTCCCAATGAATTTTTGAACAAGTCGAGGAAAGCATTTTAATTAGTGCTTGAACTTGCAAATAATGTGCTCTACTTAAAAGACCCGTTTAACCTCAGATTCTGGAGTCGAAAATTAATGAAAGCTTTTGAGCATATGGCTACCTCTTCTTTATCCATGTATGACTTGTCCAGTTTGCAGGCTTATCCTCTGTAAATATTAAAATCCTAGACTTCCCTGCCCATTGTTTCTTCCTTCCTTCCTTTTTTTTTTAAGGAGAGAGAGAGAGAGAGAGAGAGAGAGAGAGAGAGAGAGAGAGAGAGAGAGATAGAGAAACATCAGGATGAGAGAGAATCATTGATCGGCTGCCTCCTGCACACCCCCCACTGGGGATCAAGCCTGCAATGAGGGCATGTGCCACTGACCGGAATCAAACCCAGGACCCTTCAGTCCACAGGCTGATGCTCTATCCACTGAGCCATATCAGCTAAGGCCCATTGTTTCTTAACCACTGCTTCCCACTGCCAACTGGTGACTATTCAGTGCTGTGCCAAAGAATTTTAATATAAGTCCCAGCAAAATGTAATAAACCAGGGAAATCAGATAAGAGAGAGTATCTTCCTATGCTATATAAAGGTCATTTTAAATATCTTATGTTTTGGAATATTTATGCCATTGCTTTTTCCCTTCATTGGTACATGTTTTTTTAAGAGTTGGCTGTAAATGCTCTCCTGACTTTGGTGAATTAGTGACTCACAAAATACTATCAGAGAAAGCAAGTTTTTTTAAAAAAATATTATTCCATGTATAAGCTTTGTGTGTGTGATATCCTATATAATGAAATCCTAATATGCTAAGTGTCCAACCGTTCATTCGAACATTAGACCAGTTGCTATGATGTGCACTGACCACCAGGGGGCAGATGCTCCGACTAGTAGTTTAGCTTGCTGCTGGGGTCCAGCCCATCAGGACTGGGTGAGACAAGGCTGGACATGACCTGGAGCCCTCCTGTAGTCCTTCCCCACCCCAATCATGCACCGGTGGGGTCCCTCGACCTGGCCTGCACCCTCTCACAATCCGGGACCCCTCTGGGGATGTCAGAGAGCTGGTTTTGGCCCGATCCCCACAGGTCAGACCAAGGAACTCCACTGGTGCACAAATCTGTGCACCGGGCCTCTAGTTTAAAATAAACTTTTAATTTTATAATCTATATATATAAAAGCCTAAGTAACTGTCTGACCATTCAACCATCCAACTGGTGGCTATGATGCACAATGACCACCATGGGGCAGACACTCAAATGGTAGCTATGATGTGCACTGACTACCAGAGGTGCAGACACTCAGCACAGAAGCTGCCAAGCTGCGGTGACTTGGCAGCTGCAGTTCTCAGGTGACAAACCCGGGACCAGAGAGGAGGGAGCCTGATACCGGGGTGCATCACCCGAGAACCGGGACACCTCAGGGGATGTCAGAGAACTGGTTTCAGCCTGATCCTCGCAGGCCAGGCTGAGGGACCCCACCAATGCATGAATCCATGCACCGGGCCTCTAGTAGTTTTTTATTTACATGAGCATCACAAAGATAGTACAGAAGGCTCCCATATACCCCCACTTAGTTATCCTATTATAACATCTTACATTAGTATGGGACATTTCACAGTTAATGAACCAGTATTTTTAGATTATTATTAACTAGAGCCCATTCTTTATTTAGAGTTCCACAGTTTTTATGTAACATCTTTTGTGTTTTGTTCAGGATCTCATCTAGGATACCACATCACATTTGGTGATCATGTCTCCTTAGGTTTACGCTGTGGTAGTTTCTCAGACTTTCCTTGTTTTTGATGACCTTGACAGTTTTGAGGAATGGCGTCTTGCGCCTGCAGCAGACTGTGAGGTTTCCCAAGGACTAAGCTTTAATATGGCACAGGGTCTTGGGCATTGGTTCTATTTCTGGCGCTGATGAAGACAAGTTTGGACTTTTTCTATGGGCAGGACAGATGGAAATGAGACATTGGGAACCCAAGGGCACTCCTTTGATTTTGCATCTGGCACCACATATAAATCTTGCCACACCCTAATCTCCCATACGTGGATCCCTGGAATGTTTTCCTTGAGACTCTGTGAAAGAACACAATTTCCACTGGCAGCGGTCCCATCCTAATTCTCCCACTTCCTTACTTGCTTCACCTGAGAGCAGTACTTCATTTATGACTTGCACAAGAATTCCTTTCTCAGGCTTTGCTTCTAGAGAACCTGATCTAAGTTACCCCTAATAAGAAATTCTTATAACAACAATAGTAGTGACATCATCACTGAAGGGGACCCCACAACTGTGCCATTTCAAATATTGATTTTAATCTGGTTACTAAGAAACAAAAGACATGGAAAAACTTTGGACCCTCCCCTTTTCCTGACTAAGGGATTCATTCAGAAAGACTTGCTCCAGGAAGGGCTTCTTAACATATCCATTCACCTTAGTAATGTAGCTAGAAAGGCTCTCAGCAGGAGCATCTCCCAGTCATGTTCCATTGTTTCTGGGTTGCCTAGCAGGGATTTGCCTGCCAGGAATGTTCCACTCTTTGTCAGCTACATGTAAATTGCCAATTTCCTTTGAAATCCAAGACCCCTGCCCCCTGTTTTCAAAATGGCATATGAACCACAACTGCCTGTGGACAAAAAGAGGCCACATGCTAACCTGACTAACTCAGGGAAGGATTGCGTGGTGGCCTTGCAAACTCAGCGACCTAAAGTAATCACAAAGGATAGTCTGAAATTAAAACTTTTTAAATTAAAAGTAGTTTATAGTAGGTAGTCATGTCCTAGATGGTATCTTTCCTGACAAAGATCAACCTTGATCTTAACGGAGCCTATTGTCTTTTTGCATCTACATAACATACCTTTGGAAAGACAGGGGTAACATGTAACTTCCATTTTTCCCTACCCCTCAGGGCACAACCAATGCACCAGGGTGAAACCACACATTCCCTTATTGTTATTGTTACCATGTTAATTGTTGACTGTTAACTATCCAGAACCCACCCATGTAAAAGAAGCATGTGTCTATCATTTACATTTTACTCAATCACAGAGTTTCCCTGCTTTGCTTTCTCCCACCTCCCTAGTCTATCACCAATGGATTTCATGTAACCCACATAAGTCTCCTCCTTTGATGGCGATTTATAAAAATAGGTGAGAAACCACCATTCTCTGGAGCATTGTCTCAATGCGTTGAGATTCTGCTTCATGGCAATTGTTGACTGTTTGCTCAAATAAACTCACAAAAATTCTTTACAGGTTTGAATGTTTCTTACGTCAAAGTACCCAATGTGTTTCAGATCTCCTGAAACACAATGACATCCCCAGCATATATGTCTGTATAAACTTAGCACATTTTTTCTTGTTAATCTGTCTCTGATAATTTTGTATTAGCCCCGCTTGAAGAATGTAGAAGGTGGGAGAGAAAGTGTTTTTTAGCCCCCACATCAACAACCACAAACACAATTGGAGCTTACATTTGCTCAGTGCTTATTAGTGCCAGACACTATTCTAAGGACTTTACAATAATCGTCTCTTTTATACCTCACAAAAGATCATGAGGCAGATGCTATTATTCTCTCCATTTTGTAGCAGAGGAAATAGACTCTCAAAGAAGTCGCGGGGGGAAACAACAACACATGCCCTGGCGGGTTTGGCTCAGTGGCTAGAGTGTTGGCCTGTGGACTGAAGAGTTCCAGGTTCAATTCCGGTCAAGGGCATGTACCTGGGTTGCGGGCACATCCCCAGTAGGTGGTGTGCAGGAGGCAGCTAATCGGTGTTTCTCTCTCATCGATGTTTCTAACTCTCTATCCCTCTCCCTTCCTCTCTGTAAAAAATCAATAAAATATATTTTAAAAAACAACATAAAAACAACAACAACACTTGCCCAAGGTCACACAGCTGGTAAGAGGTGAACCGAGAATCCCAGGCAGTCAGGCTAGAGAGTAGGGCTCTTCTACTTTACTCAAATTCAACTCCTAATATATTTTACAAACACAAGATTCTCAAAATTAATCTATTTGTGGTCAAGTTTCTTATCTAATGGACCCCAAAATGTATCCTTAAGTAGTCTGGATTTGGCTCTGAGATCTAAAGAAAGTGTGAAGAATTACAGCCTGAAAATACGTAGTAGTGGGCCAGCTGCTGGTTTATAGGGTGTTGGGGACACCATCTAGAAGAAGAATCCCGCCCCCCTCTTTCTAGAAGTCAAAAATCCATGGACAGACGTCAGAGCTTACAGAGTAACTTAAGGAAACTTAAGGTGGATATTACAGAGTGTCAGCTACCCTGCACTTGATTTGGGTTGATGACCCCTGCCTGTAAGGACTCACGCTCAAATTTTTAAAAGGTTGACCAGGAAAGATGTTAAGCATCCTCCCTTTCCTCTTCCCTGCAGCTGCATGTCACCTCAACGTGGAGCCTGGAGCGCTGTTTTTGCTTACAACAGCCAGTTAGAAAGCAAAAGGCCAGCAGAGTCCTGCCAGAGCCTCTCTGTGCCCTGGACAACAGCCCACGTAAACAAAGTGGGGACTCCTTTAAACAAAAAATTGAAAGAAGCCCTTGGCTTTTTTGAAAGTGAGAGTGATCTTCATACAAAACCACAACCTTTCCCTGGCCTCGAGTTCCCCTTATGCGGAATTCAAGTCTATGTGGTTTTACTTCTGTATAACCTTTTGCAGCAAACCCGCAAGAATGTGGGTTCCAGTTTAAGTGATTTGCCAACTACTCTAGTTGGGGATAATGGGGAAAAACAGAAACCAGGGTTTATACAGAAAGAAGGAGGCAAACTCAGAAGGCAGAATCAGTGTAGACTTTTTGGCAACAAAATCTGGAAAGAGAGAAGGAAGATGAAGGTCAAGAAGGGCAAGATTAAGACTTTTAGGGAATGATACTTGGTGGAAAAGACTGTTGCAAGGCCCCACTCATAATTCAAAACAAAACTTTATACTCTACACATTGGGTATGATATATGCCAAAATTAAATTAGTTTCCTCCCAGTTGTTTGTTTTTTTAATTACAAAAGTCTAGAAAAGTTCCTAGCAGCTGGGCTCCTCCTATCTTTGGAGCCTTTGCTTGGCACCCTAAAAAGATCGCTAATTATTGCACCTACTAGCGTGAGGTCAAATGAAACCTAAGCCTTAAAACTAAATATTCATGCCCAGGTAGTGTGGCTAAGTGGTTGAGTGTCAGCCTATGAACCAGGAGGTTACAGTCCGATTCCCAGTCAGGGCATATGCCCAGGTTGCGGGCAAGATCCCCATTATGGGGTGTACAGGGGACAGCCGATCAATGACTCTCTCTTATAATTGATGTTTCTATCTCTCTCTCCTTCTCCATTCCTCTCTGAAATCAATTTAAAAAATTGTTTAAATAAACTAAATCTTCATGCCTATTGGGAGGAGAAAAACAGTGCTATGTGTAGTTGCTAGTGGTGTCTACACTTGGCATAAATTTGTATCAGACAAATCTGAGTATCTATTCTGCATTTGAGATGCCAATGAGGGTTGCAGAGGTGGGTAATAGGAAGATGAAGTCAACAGCTTTTGTGCTATAAAGTTCCAGAAAAATCCCACAGGCATTGAATATTTAGGAGAAATCCTAGATACAGAAAAAAGAAAACATCTTAAAGTATGCTCAGTATTGGCAGAAAAGTAAAGCAACTCTATAAGCATACCAGTATTCGCCTGGAACACTGTGGTTGCATCATACTCAATATTAAGGCATTAAAATATGCCTATATTGATTGTGAAATAGCTGATGACCTCAGCGACCTCTAGTTCCCAACCCCTCCCCAGAGACCCCAGGGACCCCAGGCATTCCCAAGACCCAGCAACTAAGTGATCAACATCTGGACCAGCTCAGGCCAGACTTAATTCTAAATGGTCAGTGCCCCACACTGAGGCACTATTGTGAAAATTAATAAAGGAAAACCTCACTGAAGTGGAGTCAGGAGGCCAGAAGGGGGAGCTCTCACACAGTACCGCTCCAGGTCAATTACAGGAAGACGTGTTGATTTCCAGACCCCAACAGAAGAATCATTAACAGGAAAGAATCATCAATTACAAGCCCCTACAGAAAAAGATGTACATTGCATCTTCTACAAGAAATCGACTACCCAGCAACTCAGCCAGGAGAAACCACCAGCACCCTGAACCCCCTTTCCTTTGTAAAACAGCATTCCTCTCTCTTGTTGAACTTGACTATGGCTTTTGCTATACCGTATAGCCTGCTTGTCCCAAGTGGCAAATTCTTTGCTGTTTCTGAATAAACCCATTTTTGTTGGTAAAATGACTGTTTTGTTATTAAGGTCAATACCGTATAGAAGCATGACATTGAAACTGTAAGGTAGGGAGATCGTAAAATAGTCTTAGCAAATAAGAACTTGCAAAATGGAAATGGGTATTGTGGCTATTATAATGCCTGTAGAATAAATTTAAAAATTGTCTTTAAGGAAATTCTGATTTCTTTTTAATTTAAAGTTTTTCAACTTTTCCCACTATGGGATTTTTGGGACTGTCACTATGGAGTCGAGAGATAGTCTCTACTTTTAAAATTTGCTCTAGGTAAATGAAGACTCCTGAGGTCTCATTAACCTTCTCTCATGTAAGCCACTCACACATGGGGTTAGACATCATCCAGAAATTCATTCAACACCCACTTAATGAGGCCCCCTATGTTCCATGCATCCTCCTTGGTGCTAAATATGCACCCACAATACCATCTACACAAGCCTCTCTCTTTAGAAGGAGATCAAGAAAAAAAGAAAGGAAGGGGAAAGAAGGATGGAGGGAGCAAAAGAGGGAGGAAGGGAGGCAGACAGACAGACCTTGGCTTTAATTCTAGTTAAATCACAGCCCAGGAAAGTATTAGTAGGATAATACTGGATGACCTCCCTGCTTCAAGTTGAGGAATTCAACTCTTTTTTCCATATATTTTGTTTAGCAATGACCACCCATCTTATAAACTTTTAGTATGTGCCTTAAGAACTTCCTCATATGCCACAGCCAATACATCATCTCTCTAGCCCTACCAGCCTGTGGACTAAAGGGTCCCAGGTTCAATTCTGGTCAAGAGCACATACCTGGGTTGCAGGCTCAAACCCCAGTAGGGGGTGTATAGGAGGCAGCCAATCAATGATTCTCTCCCATCATTGATGTTTCTATCTCTCTCTCCCTCTCCCTTCCTCTCGGAAATCAATAAAGATATATTTTTTAAAAATACATCACCTTCAGCTTGGTAATACCTTGTTTAGTTTTTATTTCCTGAAACTACACTTTGGAAATAAGATAGTGGAATTTTAAAAGATATTACACAATTAAATTTTCTGCGTGTTGCAGTTTCTAGGAACTAAAGCTGATCTTCATCAAATTATGCTAATTTACTGTACAATGTTTAATTAAATCTTACCCCAGGCAGTCTACTTCCAGGGTTTATTTTTACAGCTTGGAACTTTCAAACATGAAAATGCCTTTCAATTTAAATTTTTAAAAATCCTATTCACTGAAGTTTATTGGGAAATTTTTTATTTTACATCCTGGACTTCTCCACACAGGCTCAATTCCCTTTCTTTCTCATTCTCACTCTTTGTCTCTTTTTCTCTTCAGGAAAACGAAAAGGCTTCTTAGAAATTCTCCCTCTCTATTCTGAATAGGAAGTAGTAAGTTTCTCTCTGAAAAGGCAATTTTCCTGAACCGGGCCACTTCCCAGGTAGACTGTGTTCAGCTAAACATAATCATAACTGACTGGGGATGAGATGAGATCTCTTTTCATCAGGAAGTGACAGTGGCTGCGTGTGGGACATCTGAACACGTAAGTCTCAGTGGCACTTATGTCGTAGGTTCTCTTGCATCCGGGAAGAACAAGCTGATATTCCATAGGCCGCCACATCTCCTTACCACAGGCCAGAATTGGAATGAAAGTGCTCTCTCCTCTCACCCTAACCCACCCACACAGCCCCTGACTTAATCATGTCAGCTGACAGATAAAGAACTTGTGCTTTCTAAATCTTTCCTGATAGAAACCCCTACACAGACAAGAGCTCCCTGAGCTTCTGTTGTCAAGCCATCATCCAAGAATGTGAAACCAGAAGCAGTCTCCCTGAAAGCTTATAATAAATTGTTCCAACCAGACTTGTCTTTTGTCCTTCTGGACAAAATATTACATCTGGATGCTATGCCATTTGCCCGTCCTCAAAGAGAGGGGATTATATAAGGATGTTACTCATTGGAGGTTCACCTTAGGTTGTGTCCTCCATACTGCTGGAGAGAAAAAGTCTGTCTTACTGATATTTGATGTTTATATTCTTTTTTAAAATATAAATTTTTTTATTTCAGAGAAGAAGGGGGAGAGAGAGATAGAAACATCAATGATGAGAGAGAATCACTGGCTGGCTGACTACCTCCTGCACACCCCTCACTAGGGATGCAACCCACAATCCCGGGCATGTGCCCTGATGGGGAATCAAACCGTGACCTCCTGGCCCATAGATTGATGCTCAACCACTGAACCATGCCAGTGGGGCTGATGTTTATATTCTTAATAAACATCGCAGTGCTTAGCACACTAGAGTTGCTTAGAAATAATTTCTTGGGTTAGAAATCACATTTCCAAGAAATTGTTTCTTGAGATTATGTTGGTACCCAACATGTAACAATATGGGAAATGCATGGGAAGTACGGGGTCATGGAGCTAAACCATCTATCTGCTAGGCTAGAATATACAGTGACATGTCCTAGTCTCAGGAAATGACAGCACAGGCTTCGCCACAAAGACAAAAGTGCAGACACAAGGGTCACTGCACAGTTCAGGAACATCTAAGGCAGTGGTTCTCAATCTTCCTAATGCCATGACCCTTTAATACAGTTCCTCATGTTGTGGTGACCCCCAACCATAAAATTATTTTCATTGCTACTTCATAACTGTAATTTTGCTACTGTTATGAATCGTAATGTAAATATCTGATATGCGGGATGTATTTTCATTGTTACAAATTGAACATAATTAAAGCATAGTGATTAATCACAAAAACAATATGTAATTATATATGTGTTTTCTGATGGTCTAAGGTGACCCCTGTGAAAGGGTCATTCGACCCGCAAAGGGGTCGAGACACACAGGTTGAGAACGGCTGATCTAAGGTAAAAATCACACATCTATAACTATGTCATGGGTCAGGATGCAGACGGAGTTTATTTGGCTCACATGCCATTTTTTAAGAAATGAATCAGTTGCCAACATTTTCAAATCAGGAAATTTCACACCAAAGTTCAGGTTCTTGCTTCACCTGAAATTGCAATGGTCAGCAGGATATGACGGGTGGCCACTCCCTTTAAACAAGGCATGCACGTTCCATTTCATCTCAATCCTTACTCAGCACTCTCCACTCAGAAGCCATACAGGTTCATAACTGCGGATCTAAGATAATGTTGCAAGAGGTTCCAAAAACATGGATTAGGCTCCACACTTGGAAACAGAGGGCATGGCTACTCTCCAGACAGGTTGCTGCATTCTGGGATGTCTAGATGTAGACACCATTGACCAAGGAGGGGCTCTTTTAAGAGTCAAGCCAGGTTGATGTTATAAAGTAGACTGTGTGTGCAGAGTCAAGTCTTTTAAAAAAAAAATTATTGATTTCAGAGAGGAAGGGAGAGGGAGAGATAGAAACTTCAATCATGAGAGAGAATCATCGATTGGCTGCCTCTTGCACGCCACCCCCCCCCCCCCCCCGGGGATAGAGTTTGCAACTTGGGAATATACCCTCACTGGGAGTCCAAATGCGACCTTCTGGCTCATAGGTTGAAGGTCAACAACTGAGCCACCCCAGCTGAGCCAGACTCAGGTCTTTATGAAAGAACTCAGGAAAGAAGGTCACTTCTCTGGCGGCTAACAAAGCATCTTTAATCCTATGATCAGAACTGTGCCCTTGCAGGATAGTCAGAGACACACAGGATGTAGGAATTCTGCCTTGTGGAGTCTCAGGACCCTCATTCAGAAAGAGGGCTTCATGATCCTCTCCTGCCAGAGTGGCGAGGCAGAGAGCAAATTCCCATGCCTCGAAGAGGACCAGCTCAGAAACTAGAGGCAGGAACTAAGCCTACAGCTAAAAACGCAAATAAATTCCATGAAAATATGAGGAAAGAGACTGGGGCTCATAAAGAGATTTCACTTCATTTAATTCTTCAATTATAAGAGTCCAAATCTGTTTCAATTAGTGACTGTCTGGTTTTCTTCAGAATTAAGGTATTAAAGAATCTGTCTCCTGCTTCCCTTAAAAATAAAAGATCATCACAGAATCTCAGACGTATTTAAAATCATGACTGCAGAGCTTTTGGAACAATTAGCAAAGAGCTTCTATCCCAAAGGGGAAATTGCTGTTTTTATGAATTTTCCCAAAGTGGTACATTAAAAAAATTACTCTTCTCTGAGATCGTTTTTTTTTTTTTTTCCTGCCATTTTCTCCTCCCACCTCCTTTCCTATTTCTTAGTCACCCTTTATTTAGGTATAGGGAAGTATCAACATCCTGCTAGTGATTTTCTGAATACTTCAACTTCCTGTTAGTGAATTTCCAATGCTTGGTACAGTCACTGGTTCCCATGGTTATTAGTGGAGAGTGACTACCATCCACGTTCATTGCTGGATTCCCACAGAAGGATGCAGTCTGTGCTTGTCTAACAAACTTCGTCATCACGCCTGGCACCCATTCCTATTCTTGGTTCATAAAGGGTCCATGCAGTGAAGTTAAGTGACCTCAGGATCCACCTTGGTGATGGAGAGAGCTGGACAATTGCACAAAGCAGCATCAGTAGCCAGGTAGGTCTCAGCAAGAGGTTATTAAGAACAGAGATCATGCCAAAACCGATTTGGCTCAGTGGATAGAGCGTCGGCCTGCGGACTGAAGGGTCCCGGGTTCGATTCCGGTCAAGGGCATGTACCTGGGTTGCGGGAACATCCCCAGTGGGGGATGTGCAGGAGGCAGCTGATCGATGTTTCTCTCTCATCGATGTTTCTAACTCTCTATCTCTCTCCCTTCCTCTCTGTAAAAAAAAAAAAAAAAATCAATAAAATATATATTAAAAAAAGAAGAACAGAGATCAGCCCTCTAATCTCAGTGTTGCCATCCCAGGGATATTTTCATAGGCCAAGAGTGGCATGTGCTAACACCCCCGCCCCATAGTTAAGCATACCACATCCTACTTAGCAGCAAAATAAAACTCTGGAGAAACATAAAACCTGGAATTATGATGGAGGTGAGGAGGAGAAGGAAGAAAAGGAGGAGGAGGAGAGGGAGGAGGAGGAGGAGGAGGAGGAGGGTGGGGGGGGGGAGTTGAGCAGTGGGAGATCTGCCATTGCAGCAGATGGAACCACCATCCTCAATGTGGCTATAAAAAAACAGAAGGCCTCCCAATTCCTTCCCCAGGTCTCTGGCTGTCACAGACACTTGTCCCCAGCCTCTCATCCAGTATCTGGGAGTCTCCATAGCCATATTAAGACGTTCTCAGCCATTTTATGTAATTCTTCTTGGAAACCTTGAGCAAATCAGTTGACAATTCATTAATTTAAAAAATTCATCCAGTGCCACTCTTCAAGTCATGGTTCTCGGACTGTGTGCTCATGAATTCATCCCATAAATCTCTTCTGTGGACCAAGGACTCGGGCTGTGCTCCTCCCAATCTTGCCTGCTGATGGCTGCACCCTAAGGAAGGGAGTGTGGCAGCGAAAGCATATCTGTCCTTGAAGAACGACTTGAAAGCTTCGCCACAGAGCTTATCTCCAACTTTAACAGGAACCTTGGGCACTACCCATTTAGTAAGAATCCTCCTCCCAGCCCTACCTGGTTTGGCTCAGTGGATAGAGCATCGGCCAGCGGACTGAAGGGCCCCAGGCTTGATTCTGGCCAAGGGCACATGCCTGGGTTGCAGGCTTGATCCCCAGTAGGGGGCGTGCAGGAGGCAGCCGATCAATGATTTTCTCTCATCATTGATACTTCAATCCCTCTCTCCCTCTCCCTTCTTCTCTGAAATCAATGAAAATATATTAAAAAAAAAAGAAGAAGAAGAAGAATCCTCCTTCTCTGAATCCGTGCACTGCCTTCTGTCTTCAGCACTCCCTGGAGGACCTGCGAAGTAACCAAGCCAAGCATGTCTGGCTCCTTTATGGGTCTCTTTCCAGGGGAGCTAGGTTCCAGTTCATAAATGTGACTGAAATTCAGTTGCGAATGTACCCTCAGGGTTACACGCTGATACTGCAGACATGAGTAAATCCCACCTGTCAGCCAGGCTCATCTGTTCCCTCAGGGGCGCATGGAGGTGGGCAGGGACTTGGCGAATCAAGTGCTTTCAGGCCTTAAATGAAAAGGCTTGTGAGAGGAAGAATAAAGTTTTTAAAAATAACACTCATTTCGATACGGTATACAGAGGAGAGGTGATGAAGATTGCTAGCAGCAAGTACAATGTCTTCTAACACTACCACCGACACAGCTGTGTGGACTGCGCAGTCCCTTTCCTGCCTTTCTCAGGAGTGAACAGATTCTTATAAATATACTCCTTGCGGCAGAGAGTGTTATTATGCCATGAAATAAGATCCAGGCCACAGTTTTAGGGTCCCCAATCTTACTTTTATCAGACTCTCTTTCAGGGGGTCGGGGAAAATGAATTACATAGAACACAATGATGTCCTCTTCCTTCCAACCCCATCCCCTGCTAATCTACTTAATACCCGGTTATCAAAAAGATGCTACTCAGCAAGAAAAAGGATATATATGATGTGTGTGTTTGTGTGCGTGCCTGTGTATGTATAAGACATCAAATCTGAAGTTGACAGATTGAGGCTAAGAGCCACACAAACTTCCAATTCTCTTTGAATGCCCTGCTTTTATATATTGCTGAACAACAAACTTCTCCAACAACACTCATTAATTTTGCAAACAAAATTGAAATTTCCATCCCTTGCTGGTTTGGCTCAGTGGATGGTGCATTGGCCCACAGACTGAAGGATCCTGGGTTTGATTCCAGGTACATTGGTTGCAGGCTCAATGCCGGATCCAGTCAGGGCTAATGTGGGAGGCAACCAATTGATGTGTCTCTCACATTGACGTTTCTCTATGTCTCTTCCCCTCCCTTCTAATCTCTCTAAAAAAATCAATGAAAAAAATATCTTCAAGTGAGTATTAACAAACAAACAAAACACTGAAATTTCCAGTTAAAATATGGACTTATATTGACTTATAGTTACGGACAAGAAAGAATCTTGAGATTTATTAAGAATAAATGAATAAAAATAAAGCTACTTGCTAAATAATACATATTGTTATAGTCCAGTTTCCAGAATTATAAAACTGAAAAAACACAAAATACATAAAATAGAACCATATATAAAAATGATTTTGAAATATAGACAAAGTAGTTAGTGACTGAAGAGAGACATATCAATTTTATTCTAAATATTTCTGCATTATTCAAATTTGTGAAAATCTATGCACTTGTTTCTAAAGTAACTAAAAGTCAATATATTAAAAATGAAAGAGACTTCACAAAGCCATTCTGGAATCAATTTTCTTGCTATTCCAATGACTACACCTATCCTCTGAACAACTAATAAGTGTCCATTTAAATCAACCACCAATACCTTTCCTCACTCTAATGTTCACAGTTTATTACCTGCTTAACACCTTTGACAAAATATTTTTATTTTATATGTATTCATAAAATTGATTGGGGTGACATTGGTCAACGTGAACTTACAGGTGCCAGGTGTGGGTTTCTATGTTACTAGATCTGTATATTGCACTGTGTGCCCACCACCCAAAGTCAGATCTTCTCCTGTCACCATACATTAGGACCCCCTTACAAAATTATAAGTTTGAAAACTGCATGTCTTTGTTTTCCAGTGAACCCAGTAGTACCTGAAGGCAAGAATCTTCTCTCACCCCTGTGTTCATTATAGTGTCATTTACAATAGCCACGATTTAGAAGTAGCCAAAGGGTCCATAAGCAGAGGAGTGGATAAAAACGCTGAGGTACATTTACATAACGGAATACTACTGGGCCGTAAAAAAGAAGGAAATCTTACCCTTTGAGACAGCATGGATGGACCTGGAGAGCCTTATGCTAAGTGAAATAAGCCAGTCAGAGAAATACAAGTACTATATGATTTCACTCTTATGTGGAATTTAATGATCAAAATGAACTAACAAGCAAAATAGAAATAAACTCATAGATAGAAAGCAGACTGACAGTTGGTGGGGTGAGGTAGGGGTGGAGGGTAGAGGAATTTTTTAAAAAGGAAAAAAAATATTGTATATGTTCTGCTTTCTCATTGGTACATTGTTTAGCACAAAATAAATATTTGGTAAATACTAGTTAAATTTAACTCATTCTAAGTCTCCTTTATAAGCTACAGATTTGACTGTTGTAAATGTTTGAAAGGGTAAAGACTACAGACATGAAGGAATATAAATCTCCTTAAAATTTACACCTAGTGACTCTAACCCAGAGTTCTCAGTTTGAATTACATGGAGGCGGAAGAGAGAAAAAGAAAAGTGTACTTTCAATAGACTAGTTTTCTAATCTATAACTAACCACCATTCTCTCTCTCTTTATCTTCTGTTTCCTGTGTCACTTTAAAAGCTATTTTGAAATAGTCTATTATTGAGTTTCTCAGAGTTATGAGAAAATAAATACAAGACAGAGAAAACTTCTGAGCTCTACGGATAAAATTATAGATACAAAAAGTTTGTCATCGCATTATTAAGTGGAGCAAAATTTAGAAACAAACTAAATGTCACAAAATGTTTAAATAAACTAAGATTTATCCCCACATCAGAAAATACTGCAAAGTCATGTTTCCAAAGTCTAGCTCAATATAGTAAATTAAATCCATATTTTTAAGCCTCCTCCATCTCCAGTTCCCACTGAAATGAAGAACTGAAAATAAAGGTGCAGAAAAATATTATGCTAGCCTTGGAAATCAGGCAAGGATGTTATATGCGAGGCAGACAATTTAAGTAATTAAAAATTTAATACAAATAAGACTAGATGAAGGAAAAAATAGAAGAATAAAATCACACCTGAGAAATTAATGAAAGTGAGTCCCATCCCAGGTGAAGATATTATTTTAAATATGGTAAAGAAACATTATGCAAATATCTAAATGATTTATGAAATAATATACATAAATAGTAAAATCTACAATGATAGTCATGGATAATTCCAAACAAAACCTGGAGCTTGTCCTCCCCCATATTGCCCCCCTGGAAGAGAAGATAGAAAATCTTTCTCAACTTACCAACTTACAAGAGAGAAATCAATATCTTTTTTTTTCATTTTTGATTTAAACTCCATTTTTTAAAATTTAAAGATGGTCACCAGGCCAGTGGGGCTCAGTTGGTTGAAATAAGAAGATTAGTTAATAACAGATATAATAAATATATTAGAATCTCAATTTAGAGAGAAACTATATGGGTTAAAAGAGAGCAAAAGAGCAAATTATAATAGTTCTAACTAGACAATGGGAATATACAGAATTAATTTTTCTAATTTTCTGTGATGACTTTGTACCCTTTTGTAAAATGCAATAAAACTGGGAGGAATGTTATAAGAAAAAAAAATTCTGATAGAAGAATGCCAATGTCACATTGAATAAACAGGCGCTCATACCTAGATCTTTAAAGCTCTAATCTGACCCAGAAGAGCAAAACATTTACACTGAAAGGCCAAGAGCATTGTGCATAGTGGGAGTTTAATACAAGTTTATTAAAATAAAATCAAATATTAGCATTTTAGTGAACTCACTAAAATAGCAGGTTAAAATTTAGCCCTAGTTTTAAAATATGCCACTATTTACAACATATCCATCAATATTTCTAGGATTTTGCTATGGGAAGACTAAGTGATTTTGATCACATTAAACAAATCCCATCAGTACTTAGTGTATTTATCATTTTGTGTGGCTTAAAGGCTGATGTGGTATTTAATTTTTCAAAAAAAGAAAAAGTGCTGTGAGTCATTCAGCTTGTTTGGGCAGAACATTTAAATTTACTGAATGGAAAGACTATACTTTCAGGGATCATTTCTATAGTTCGTTAAATTTACTGAATGGAGCCCCTCACCTGGTGTCATGGAAACCTGAACAAGTGAATATAAATGGAAAACAGGAATTCACACAATTTTGTAGGTGATACAAAATTATAAATTCAAAAACACAGGGAATCTGCTCTTCATGCTGGTTTCTTTACTACAGTATCATATTTTTCTATTTCTTTTAATGTAGGCAAAAGACAAAAAAAGAGTAGATATTTTCAAAATTTTCTTCCATCTAGACTGAGCCTAAACACTTTAAAATATATATTTTAAATTGTCAACCAATGACAAGTATAAGAAAACTTTTAAATTCTTCTCTAGGAGTTCCATTAAACTTTTAGGTTCCCTGATTTTCCATTGATTTTATGATGACCATAGAGACTAGAATAAATAAATTCTTACTGTCCTGAACATAAGACCAGGTCAGGATGACACCAACCCTTGTCAACACAAATGTAAATTTGACTTTTAAAGTCAATCCAGACAACGACGGATTAATTGAATATCCCCAAGTAGAAATCGCTACAATTAAACATAGCTGTAAACTTAGCAGTGAGACTATGTGGATTCAACTGATATATCTCAATATTCATAGCTACATAAAAATGAATACCCTGAGGTGGCAGTTTATCTTCTGGTAGAGATAAGATGATCCTTAACAGAGAACAATTCTTCTGGAGCATTCTTCTATCCCCCACCCCTGACATTTTAGATAAATATCTAAGGGGAGACAATATCCCACCTTCAAAAACATGTCTTCCTTTGTCTGACCAACTTTACAGGTTTCAGAACCAATATCACTTGCTCAGGGAAGTCCAGCCTGCACCCTACTGACTAGATTGGATGCTTTTGCTATGAGCTTCTCATCACTATATAAATTTTGTCATTGGCATGGGACACTTTATGGCAACTGCCCATTAATTTATCTATATCTTCCATTTAACTCCATGGAGAATGGAACCATTTCACTTATTCACTGTTTTATCCCCAGCAATTAGCACCATGCCTGATAGAAAAATAGGCACTCAATTGTCAAATTATTGAATGAATGAATGAATGAATGAATGCCAACAAATGCCAAAGAAATGAAAGAGCAAGATAAGCCCAGTTTGGGCAGGACCCAAACTCTTCTGCTCTCTTTGCCTTACAAGTCCCAATCTTGCTTATGACAGTTTGAACAATAAGGAGAACAAGACACAGGACTACTTTCTGCTAATTCTTCCAAGTTCATCACGTACCCCTAAAAATAGGCTTATTCTCTTGACTGTATGTGGGCGTTCCATCAGCTAAAATCTGTGGGCATTGAATATAGATGAAGTTTTTCAATATATTATGCATGTAAACAATATGTAGTCATAGAGTCTTACATTATTTCATATAAACACAAAGTTCTAAGGATTTAACCTGCTGAGTTAAATTAATATAGAATGAGAAGTTAGGTGAACTTAGTTGCAGATTTGAAGCGTGACATTACAATCACTTTTCCCCTCCACCAGCTGGGTTCCCTGAAGTCAGGAAATCTAGTAGAACAAGAAAGATGTACCAGGACTCAAGCGCCAAGAGTTGCCTTTGGCTCAATCACCAGGTTGAGATCATAAATTCGTACCGCTCATCCAATTTCACCATTATGAAATTTACAGACTATTTCTCCTTTATATTCCAAACACTTTGCCACCCAACTGTGGTCCCCATCTGGCTGGAGCTTTCTCCCTATCAGTCCTGATTTTCTGGTTGATGATTCCACTATGGAAATTGTTTTTGAACAAAATGTTACAGAAAACAATCTCAGCTGCGGAAGAAATCAATTCTAAAAGATCCTGTTTTAATTTGTCAAGTTTAAAAATCGAGAAAAATGAAAATGATTTTTAGTAAGAAAAATCAGGATAATTGCATTTTTAAAATAGCAGTTGAGAAGAGCTCAGTGCAAAAATCCAGCTTAATTTTTTAAGAGGTGGGAAGGAGACAGCAGATGGGCATTTATACATGCTTAGCGTTAGCGATTCATTGTGGTCCTAATTTGCACAGATTATGTCATCCCACAATGCTCCTGCCATTGAAGGGATGTGAATATTTGCAAACACGGCCAAGTCAAGTATTCGTATTTTAATGCTTCTTTTACAATACGTTTAGAAGAGGCTGCAAAGAAAAACATCTTATTACATTCTACTTGAGACAACTGAAAATTTCAAATACATTGGAACCTTATTGGTAGAAAAAGCTCTCAAAAAATGAGGCCATGTCTGCACATGAAAAGAGAAGTGGAAAATTGAGGCAATTACTCAGATCTTTCAGGATAAGAGAAACATCTTAGCCTTTAAATTTGTACCCACTGAAGCAAATGCTTGCTATTCTTTCTTTTTTCTCTCCAATTTTCTTTTTTGTTTTTTCTGATATGAAAGATAGGAATAATTGTTTAAAGTTCCTATTTCACAAAACCTGAGCTAAAACAAATACAGAAGTCTGACTATTCAATTCCAATTGGAGCCTGAGTTTTGCTACCCTGGGGAGGAGGAGGAGAAATGAGAGGAGGGACTTCCCGTTCAGTACTTCCATGTTATTTTAGTGTTTGAGAAAGCCCTGGGATAAGAGTACAGAGGGAAGCAGCTTGTAGCAGCAGATCTTGCTAGAAGCCTGGGGTAGTGGCTATTGGAGATTTAGATACAAGTTTGAGCTTTGGAGTTAGGCCAGTATTCCATCCCCTGTTACTTCTTGTCTTCCTCCAGCTAATGGTACCTAACCTGCTGCCTGATAGGGACTAGTACATTACAAAATTACATAAGCAAAGCACTTACAACAGTGCCCAGAGGCAGCCTGAGCTTGGTCAACAGAAGCTCTTGGTCTGAGTTAGTTTGGGATGAACTCTAGTAATACTTCATGCCTTTTCACAGTCCCAAAGTGCAAATATATCAACTTTTAGGACCAGTTAACCCCAAATCATAAAAACAGAGTTATTTGAAGGTCTTTGTCAGCCCCAGCATTCTATGTCAGGAAACCTCAGTCCTTTTCAATGCAGCCACACCCAACATGACATACAATTTCGTCTGCTGCAAATATGTGGAAAGGATGCCTAATGTTCATGGCTGAATGTAAAATTAAATTTAGTTATGATATGATTTCTCAGCAATCAATCAGTATCTTCTTGTGATCTGAGTAAAGTCCAATCTACAATTGTTTTCCAAATGTGACACAATGCTTATGACAAATTAAATAATTCCTAAAGATCTATATAATAATTAAGATATTAATTTTGATTAGAACCATTCCTTGTTAAGAGACTTAGGTTTAAATTCCAGCTCCAGACTGGCCAGCGTGGCTCAGTGGTTGAGAGTTGACCCATGAACCAGAGTTGATCAATTCCCAGTCAAGGCACACACCCAGGTTTCAGGCTCGATCCCTAGTAGGGGGTGTGCAGGAGGCAGGCAATTGATGATGTTTCTCTCTCATCAGTGTTTCTATCTCTCTATCCCTCTTCCTTCCTTTCTCTCTAAAAATTAATAAAACATATTTTAAAAATAAATTCCAGCTCCAGCACTTTGGAGCTGTGGGACTTGTCTGAGTCCCTTGGTCCCTCGGAACCTCCTTTAGGAAATGAGCATGTCATCACTGTCTCCATCACCTTCACGCATATGTGGCTGGTGATGCTTATATGAGAGAACGCATGTGTAGGTACCTTGTAATGTGTTAGAACTTTAGGACTTGAATGAAAAGTGGAGAAAAAACAGTAGCAACCTCAACATCAAATCCACTCTTTTTCAGTTTTCCTCACAGCCTCTGTCATAAGTACTAACCCATAGCGTCCTGGAAGATAGTGAGGAGGTATAATAAGACCCCACATCTCCCCATACAAAGAAGAGGGTAGCGGACCTAGGACCTTAGTGGCTACAAGCCCTGCCTTGGAGATGTCACAGGAAGGTCAATGTCACATTCAGTGGTAACATTCCCTTCGTCTGCAAAGCTGAAAGCCTCTGGAGACGGTGGGCTCCTTCCCGATTAGAACTCACCCTCCAGTGGCCACTCACATGGTATAAGGTCGGGCCCCACAAGTCGCCTGCTCCGGATCCCTGGCAATGCCTGTGGCTTTCATCAGAGTTCTGAAAGTGAAATGAGGCCAGACATCCTCCCAGGGCCCGAATGGTTAGGAAATAAAAATATGCCGTGTGGCAAACCCACCGAAGCCAAGGCAGCTGAATAAGCTCACAGCACAGGAAACCGGGCTGCTCTGTAAATAAAATTAACGTAACGAGACTCCGTCGCCATCCATGTCTGAGCTGAAGAGTGATTTCTGCCAAGCCCTATATCCAATCAGAATGAAAACACATTGTAATCATGTCTCCGAATAAGCATGAGACTTAGATAAAGATGTTTCCACTAAAATTTGGAGCACCCACGCACCAAAATCATTTCTTTACAATTGGTCTCCATATATATATATATATATATATATATATATATATATATATATATATATATATATATATAGCTTAGAAAGGATTTTTCCCATTCTGTGATTTTTAGGAGCCAATTATTCACACCAAACTCTTTCGACTGTGAAATCGAGTGAACATATACTTAAGGGAGACAGTAAGGGAGGAAGAGAGGGAGGGGGAAAGAAAGGGGGAGAAAGACTAAAAGCGGTTTTCATTGTCTCAAGTACTTTTCCTTTGGTCCAAAATCAGTAAAGAACTAATGATTCAGATACCATCTCTGGGCCTTTTGCAATAGGGATTCCAATGAGAGTGTGTCTCAAAGGATTTATCCACCAGGAAAGCAAATTCAGTCCGTTCAAACGAAAAGAGGGAAGAAAATTGCTACAGATATGTCAGAGCCTGATCTCAATAAGCCTGGCTGTGTATTCAGATTCTTGGTGGAATTAGCACATTCCACCTCACTGCCTCCTGGAGCCTGCGCCCTGAACAAGAGAGAGACAATCAACCACAGGTGATGAACATCCTATGGATTCCTTGACGCTGAAATCAATGGCCCAACCTATATGGCTAGGACGCATACAAAGGTAGGGGACCTGCTCTGACTGCACAATGCCTTTTATCATATCTGCATGAGAAACTTTTAATAATACTCAATCATGGCAGTCAACGTCCCACAGAAATACAACCGATTAGCTGGTTGACCCCCCACGGTTTCATTGGTCCCCGCTCCATGCATTTCCCTCTAATTATGTCCTTACATCCTTTGTGTTTCAGTAGGCTGACAGTCTTCGCTTTCTTCGGTTACTCTCCATGGGAACTAGGTCAGGACTCTCCCCATTGTGGACTCCAATGAATGGTCCTAATTGATGGATGGTTTTATGTGAGGCTTGGAGGCATTCAGGGCTACTGGGAGGAATATGACATAGCTGAGACTTGCTAAAGTACAAATCCTTAAAAAATTAAGGTTTGAAAGCAGTCTTAAATGTTCAGAACTAAAATTGGTAAGTAGGCTGGGTAGAAGGAATGATTAGCGCCCCGCCCCCCTTCCCCCCAAAAAAAGTCTGAATTTTTTTTTTGTCATGTGTAGCTGGTTAAAAAAAAAAAAAAAAGTAAGTATGAAAAGGAAATTCCTGAAGTGTCTGCTCCTGGGTGGTTGGAGTTTGAGAGTGAAATGAAACTGCGGATTCTTAGGTATTCAAAATAAATCTCACTCCTCTAATGAGATATGAGGGACAGTGGTAAAAGCCTTTGCTCTGAGTCACCAGGACAAATAACTTAACTCTCTAAACCTTTGTCTCCCTGCCCAGAAAATGGGAGTGTTATCTGTCAGGATTTTCCTGAGGATTAAATGAGATAAAACCTATAAAGTGACCATTAGTCTATCCCACAGAGGTTAAATTTTCAGTGAATATGGCCATAATTATATTAGCGCTCAATGTAAACTTGCCTACATGCTCAATGTAAACTTGCCTAAAGCCTGCATTAACAATCCATGTGCCACCTAGAATTAGAATTCAATTCTAATACAGATTTCTCATTACAGGTATTTAAAAGCACAATAAAATGCAATGACTGAAAGTGTTTATTCATTGCTAAAGCTAATTCTGAGGGGAATTAAAAGAAAGACTAAAATATTTTGAGGAACGATAGCACAAAGTGACACATAGAGATAGAACTTGACACACACATGCCATGGTTAATATCACCCTCGGCTGAGAACTATCAAAGAACAGAGAGCTAAACGCATTTCATCTCCTCTCAATAGATTCCGTCTACTCTTTTCACTGAGGCATCTTGTAATACGAGGATGATTTTAAGATATTGAAGGTTAGCCTTTGAAGTTAAAAAGTCAACACAAACAGAATCTACAAGCTCAGACCACCTTAGAGTTAGAAGACTTAGAATACCATTCACCTTTCCTTCCATGTAAAAGTCCCTACCTGGAGAGCTGTCAGTCACGCATCGGAATACTAATAGTCACAGGAACTCATTGCTTCCTAGGATTTTCCACTCCAGTTTCACATAGCTCAAATAGTTAAAAGTTCTTCCCGCTGAACTGTGTTCCTAATCCTCATAACAGTTTCTACCACCTGCTAAAGCAATGCAAAATTAATCTATGCTCTTCAACATAGCCCTTTAAAGTTAAAAAACAACAATAACACATTATTATCAGGGTGGCCTAAAAGCTTTCTCCTGTAAACCACACATACACAAAATCATCAGACAGGTTTTGTTTTGTTTTAATTTCATGGAAATTCCCTGATCATTCTCCTCTGGGCTAAGCAATGAAGCATCTACTAAATACCATACTCTCCTGTGAACTGAGAAGTATAGTTTAGGACAGGATCATTAGTGCCCTTGGACTTGACAATAACCTGCTGTTAATGCTACCCAATAAGAAATAGGAATGTTTAATGTAATAGCTACATCATTCTGTACGCTTGGAGATTTCATTCGTAGAAAAATCTGCTCGTGTTAACAGCAGTCCAGATAGTTCTACTCACCTCTGTCCTACTTTGTTTTCTAACCTAAACAATTGAATTTGAGTTCAACATGATAAATGGGATTGTCTTGGTTGTGGTTGCTTGTTTTGACTGACGTAAATAATATTGAATTCCATAATTATGATGTGATCCTCGGATTTCAGGCATTTACATACCTTTTAAGTTCATATTCAAGTTATTGACTGGCTTTGTGGAAGGGACAGGGACTAATGAGGAGCTGGGAGGCTGGGCATTTCCAAACCACTCCCACAGTAAATTCTCATGGCCCACTCACAGCTGTCCAGTTCATCAGCAGAATATCAGTAAAAATTGTCAAATGTCTTGCTCAAATTAATAAAGACTTTGATTTTTTTTAAACTTTAGAAGTCTAGTAACCTATAAACTATAAATCAAGGAGTAACTCCTGTGCCTCTTCTTTGGGACACATACTGAAATCAGTGGTTGCTCCTTTTCTATGAAGTCACAAATCATTTTTTAATTTGCTGGTTTTAACCCAAAAATTGGTGTCAAATTTACCAATTTGTCATATCCATAATCCATTATTCTCTCCTTTCTTTTTTCTGGTTTTTTGTTGTTGTTGTTGTTTTGGCCAATTGCAAAGTATGTTTTTCTCAAGGCTTCTGCTTACTTCCTGTTATCTCCTCTTCAAGTTTGTCCCTTCTGGAGTGTAATTTATCTAGGCTTAGTATGAGAAACTGTTAGAACTACCTGGGTATTTTCTGAACATAGTCTTTCATTTCCTGGAATAATAATATAGAATATAATATAGATATGTACTAATTTTATATGTGTTTTAATATTATTTATATTTTTATTATATACTATCAAAATATAATAGTACATTCTTAGTAACATTTATTTACTTTCCAGTTTGGCCAAAAACTCTGATGCAAAATAAAAAGTCTGTCTTATTGACATTATTTGTTAGCATTACACTGTATTTTTAAGAATGCTAATTCTGCCTTCATTTGATATGAATATAATTACATTATGATTTAGGAGGAGAATGAGATGAGGCTAGGGAGAGTCTTTTTAAAAGACTAAAATCCTTATAAAATTTTTAATCTGTGACACAATTCTTTCATCTTTTTGTGTGTTTTTTAAATCCTCACCTGAGGACATGCTTAGAGAGGGGAGGGGGGGAGAGAGAGAGGGAGGGAGGGAGAGAGAGAGAGAGAGAGAGAGAGAGAGAGAGAGAGAGAGAGAGAGGGAGGTGAGAGAGAAACATCATTTGGCAGCTTTTTGCAGTGCCCTGACCAGGGATAGAACCCACAACCTTTTGGTGCACAGGATGACAATCAATCAGCTGAGCTACCCTGGCTGTGCAATTCTTGCATATTTTAAAAAATATTTTAAGTATTTTTCTTTTAAAAAGTTACATTTTCATATTTTTGCATTTACTTGTAATTGTTAAAAATGGTATCTTGCCAAAACCGGTTTGGCTCAGTGGATAGAGCGTCGGTCTGCGGACTGAAGGGTCCCAGGTTCGATTCCGATCAAGGGCATGTACCTGGGTTGCAGGCACATCCCCGGTGGGAGATGTGCAGGAGGCAGCTGATCGATGCTTCTCTCTCATCGATGTTTCTGGCTCTCTGTCTCTCTCCCTTCCTCTCTGTAAAAAATCAATAAAATATATTTAAAAAAATGGTATCTTTTATTTGTAGAAATTCCTGAAGAAAATTACATAAGAAAGCAAAAAATATATATACCCATACCTTAACAACTCAGAGGCAAATATCACTAAGATTTTTATCTATTTCTAGCTTTTTCCTTTACATAACTTACTATGCACACGTGCATGCATACGTGCACACACACACACACACAAATACACACATACAATTTCTGTCCTTTTTGAACTTAAAACTGTATCGCATTTTTCTATATCAAGCTAGATAATTTCTAATTTAAGTGACATTATATTTCACCATATAGACATTTTCCTAATGTTGAACATTTAAATTTTTGCCAACCTATATATAACATTATAAATAATGCTATAGTAATATTTACATATTAATCTTTTTCCTTATATCAAATTATGCCCATGTTAAAAATAGACATTTTCTAGCAAAAACACCACCTTTAAATATTATATTTTAAGGATTTAATTTTCATTTGTCTTTCTGTTAGGGAGAATATTATTTTAAATGTTTTTCTAAGAAAGGCTATGTATGTGGGTAGTAAATTTTTGCATTATTTCTAAGTTGATAATACAAAGCTTCTACTAGCTTGATCATGAAAAATAAGCTGGCTGAACATAAAATTCTTAGATTATAATTTCTTTACTTCAACATTGCTGGACAATTTCATTGATTTAGAGCACATTCCACCAAAGTCTGATGATACTCAATTTGTTTTCCTTCATGCAAGCAGTGGGATTTTTTTCATACGTATTAGAGAATTTTTTTATTTTTTAAAATATTGCCAGGAAATGGTCTTTACATTCCACTCCCACCTCCACACCCACCAGTCTATTCAAACCGTTTTCCAAATCCAGGCTGTTTCCTTTAATTACATCTTCAGTTGTTGCTTCTATTTCAAAGGTCCTCAATTATTCCTCAGGAAAACCCATAATATTTATGTTCTCCGTTTGTGACATTTTCACCTTTTTGTGTTATCCCTGTTTATCCTAACATATTGCAGGATGTGGTTTTCCTCCATCTCTTTAATTTAATATGTGTCATGTGGTATGTATGGATATATATTGTTGAGAGAAGTGGTGAGAAGTAGCCATCCCTGTCCACTAACCAGACAAGATTTTAAATAAAATCTCTAGAAATATTTTAAAATCTAATTTTATCAGCAGGATCCCTATTACAACACATTAATAGCATGGCTAAATTTGAATATTCACAATCATCTAGCCAGAAATACATTTTGAAACTTCTTTCCCCTTTGAACCACATATGAATTGATATGATCTGTCCCTCGAAGCACATTCTCCTGGACTCCAGGAGAGAGTATCATGTCTGTTCCATGTCATATCTCGCACCAACACCTCACACACTACAAGGCTCATCATACACACTCCAAACCTCCCCCTTGCCTGGTATTTACTCTGAATAAAAAATACATAACTACTTTAATTTCATGTTACTACTGACTGAGCTCTCCATGTTCAAGGCATATATGTGTCTCTTCTGGTATCTAATTTAACTAGAGGTAGTAGAGCTAAGAGTCGCCCAGGGAAAAAGTCTTTGCCCATAAAGCAGTTACCAACCATTAGCCAAGCAATCAAGTGAAGTCAAAATAGATAGATGCTGGGGCAGAACGCATCATGGGATGTGCACAGAAAGCCAAAGAAAGGGCAGGGCACCGAAGAGAGCCTGGCAGAACATGGTCAGGAAAGAAAGCTAGTTGCTATTCTCAATGAAGGCTCTAGCTTTAATACCCTTGAGCTGCAAAAACAGCCATGATACTTCCTTGTCAGTCTTTATCACACACACTTGAAAAGCTCATAATCCCCTTCAGTTGGACCAAAAAAAACTCAGCTTATCTTTTCTCTAGATTGTGATGAAAATCAAAACATATGTGCTTCCCCTCAGTGCCAAAAAGAGCATTTTACCGCATAATAAGAGGTCACTTCATGCTCAAAAAATACAAGATGTATTTAGGCAAGAGAACCATCTTTCCAGTGATCTTTGTTTTGATCTGTAGAGGATTCCTGGGTGAATTTAGGGAAATGTTCTTTTCCCAAGTTAATTGCAATATCCATCTAATTCTAGCTGAGACAAACTTGCCATTCTGCTTACTCACACACATACGTGAGCAAGTGTAATTTCCTTGAGATAAAGTACGTTGGTTGAATTGGTAAGAAAGAAATAGGGAAAGCAATTATTCAAAAAAAAAAAAAAAGAACAAAAGAATCCTGGGATTGCTGATTAGTTTTTTGGTACAGAGCCCTGTTTTGCATTGCGGTGCTTGTGTAAGTGCACATTTTGCCTGGTTTGGGAAGAAATAAGGAAACACGGGCACACGGGGCTTTCTTTTGATAATTCCAGAAGGCAATGGCAGCCTTGCAGACATCCTTCCACAAACGAGAAATGATACGAAATTAACTTGCTTTTAGGCACAAGAAAGTGAGCAAAGATGAAAACATGACCTCCCATTATCTCTAACATGTCTTTTTGGCTGGCCATTTTTTTGACTTCCCTTCCTACCTTCGGAGAATTCCTCACTTATAAATCGTAGTGGGAAACAGAACATGCTCCAAATATTGAAGCTGGTAAAGATTTACTTCCCCAGCTTTCTTTGCGACTAGGGAGACAGCAGGTGGCCTATATTTTCTCAAACAAACTCACATGTCAAAGGATTCGAGTCCAGAGTGGGTCACGGGCAGCACCCAGGGCCAATCGTGGTGCTGGTTCAAGATGGAGCACTGACACTCAATAGGGACAGCCACGCTACCCTCGGCGCACTGACTCAGTGGCAAGCTCTGATTTGGGATATCTAGCTTCTCTTTTCTTCTGCCGATCTTGCCAACCTGGTTTTCCATCCTTCCAGGCAATTCAGTGAGCTACTAAATGTCCTAATAAGTTCCTTTTCTGCTTAAAATAGCCACAAATAATTTTTGCTGCCTGCCACTAAGAACCCCACTTACACAATGGTCTTACCAACGAGTCTTCTCCTTCATAGGTACAACAGTTTTAATGAAAGGCGCTATTCTTTTTTTTTTAAATATATTTTTATTGATTGCAGAGAGGAAGAAAGAGGGAGCAAGAGATAGAAACATCAGTGACGGGAGAGAATCACTGCTCGGCTGCCTCCTGCATGCCCCACACTGGGGATTGAGTCTGTAATCTGGGCATGTATCCAGATTAGGAATCAACAAATGACCTCCTGGTTCATATGTCAATGCTCAACCACTGAGCCACACTGCTGGACTTTTAAAGGCACTGTTCTTATGCCCATTTCACTGAAGTGAAAAATTGAGGCTCAGAGAAGTAACCCATTCCAAATCTCTCAACCAGATCAGGCTCCAAACTTAAATTTCTCTAACTCCCAAGACCACCCACTTACGGAGCATATGCCCCTTCCTTTCCTATAATACACCTCCTGCCTTCTCTCTGTATTTTCACTTTCCGTAGATGGATGGACTCATTGCACCACAGATAATGAAGTTGCCTTCCAGCCTGTCACTTCATTACTCATGGAGCTGAATCACAGTCCTGAACTGTACCTCGTCTCCCCCATCAGCCCACACCATCCTGATCTCACACCGAGCAAAAACGCAGTCTCCTTTGGCCCTGGGAAGACTATGAAAGAACCTCCCCGTTAATTTTTCAGAAGAGCCTTAAGCTTTTAATAAATTACCAGTCCATAAATACAATTTCAGAGATCTCATGGAGGGCTATAACTGGAGATGGTATGGTCACTTGTGGCAATGTAAAGCTCGTTGTATTCATCTCTGTCCTCCTATGTGCTGCTCAGGTAGCACGTAAACGCAGTAAAAAATAGCACAGCCATACCGAGATCTCCTGGAGGGTAAGCCTTTTCTTTGTCACTCCATGATGCAAGGTTGAGGCCATCCTTAAAACAGAAATGCCTTCTGTAATGACTCACTGGTGACTTCCTAATGGCCTGTTTTATTGGTAAATGTCTCATTTTACCTGATAAATCATTGTGCCATTGCATCAATTGTGTGTCACTGGGCTAAAAACACACCTCTGCTGCTGACCTTTCCAGAAACAACAACCCCAACCCACGCCCAGTGCTTGTTCTTTATCCTGCATCTGCATCCCGGATTAGGCGACTCGCCTGCAGGCTCCCAGCTCCTTAGGGCAGGAACGTTTTGTTATTTATTCAAGGTGATTCATTCGATGAGAAAGCTCGGTGTACCTTAGAGAGTAGCACACATAAATAAAGCTATCTGAGAGCCAAAGCAAGAGCATAAAAAATAGGTTTTGAGACATTAAAGACAATTGCTTATTGAATCTGAACATCATATTAATTTTAAATTAAAAGTAAAGGTGTATTTTTAAACGTTGATAATTCACCCCGGAAGAGGCATTGTTTTCTTCCATGTAAATAAAACTATAAGTAAGTTATACAATTGTAAGTAAAATAATAACCTATATGCAAAGAATTTCTTCAAAATCAGAGTATCTCAGGCTTTGGACTGAAATATTGTAGAGCCAATAAAATGATCTTTGGGAAATCATATGATGACCTGGGGGAAGCAGTATGCAAAACATATACTTATTTTTTAAATTAATTGAAAAGATGTGTCTTGTTCCCCTATGACCACATCTCTACAGAAATATGTAAATAAAGTTTCCTAGAGTTAAAGGACCTTGTGCTAGTCATGAGACAAAAAGACATGGAGCACCCTAACTGGTTTGGCCCAGTGGATAGAGCATCGGCCTGTGGCCTGAAGGGTCCCAGGTTCGATTCCGGTCAAGGGCATGTACCTTGGTTGCGGGCACATCCCCAATCGGGAGTGTGCAGGAGGAAGCTGATCGATGTTTCTCATCGATATTTCTAACTCTCTAACCCTCTCCTTCCTCTCTGTAAAAAATCAATAAAATATATATTTTTAAAAAGACATGGAGCATATACATGCCAGGAACTATATTACCCATGAATTGGTCAGGAGGGCTGTGCTACAGTAATGACCCAGATTGCATATCTCCATAACTTAATACATATTGTTTCTTAATCAAAGTTCCCTGTGGTCCCATTGGCTCTCCAAGGTAGCACCCTTCTCAGTGTTGACTCGGGGCTCAGCTTACTTCCATCCTTTTACCCGAAGGAACACAGTCTTCTGGGGTTGCCAACGCAGGGAATGATAAAGATGGAGAATGGCATTGGAGAAGGGATTTTTACTGCTATTATGGACTGCACTGTGTCTCCCCAAAATTCCTATGCTGAAGCCCTAACTGTCAGTGGAACTGTATTTGCAAACAGGACTTTTATGAAGGTAATTGGTATTAGGTGAGGTCAAAGGAGAGGGTCCTGTGTGTAAGTGCCAGTATAAGAAGAAGAGATACCAGAGCTTGGACTCTGTCTCTCCCTTGTCATGTACACATGCAGGCCAGGCCAGGCGAGGACACAGCATGCAGGGAGCAGTCTACAAGCCAGGAGGAGAATTCTCACCAGAAGCCAAATTTTCCAGCACTTCTTACCACAACCATGAAAAAGTAGATGTCTATGTTTAAGCCACCCAGTCTGCGGTGTTTTGTGATGGCAGCCTGAGCAGACTAGCAATACAACCGCCTTTCTTCAAATGTAACGTACAGTTCTAGTCAGTTTTTCGCAGTAGTTAGAACATTGGTCCACTGACTGAAGGCTTGTGGGTTAGATTCCTGGTCAAGGGTACGTACCTTGGTTGCAGGCTCCATCCCCTGTTCCAGTCGGTGCATGTGCGGGAGGCAACAGGATCAATGTGTCTCTCTCACACCTATGTTTCTTTCTCTCCCCTAACCCCCGCCACCACCCCTCCCTTCCACTCTTTCTAAAAAAATCAACAAAAAACAAAAATCAAAAGACAAAAATATCTTCAGATGAGGATTTTTTTTTTAAGTAACATATATCATATCTGACCACAGGCCATTGGTGAGAACTAGTCAAACAGCTGACAAATTGCATGGAGGCTAGAAAGTTGTGTTTCTCACATTTTCCAGAAGGAAAAGAGAACTAGGTATTAGCGAGCATTAGTAATGACTATCACACCTCCATGCACACCACACACACACACACACACACACACACACACACACACACACCACATGAGAGTTAAGTAAGCTCTGAGCTGGGGAAGAAGACAGAATTTCAGAAAAATAATAGAGAACAAAAGCCAGCAAGGCATCGTTGTTGCTCTTTCCCTCTTGGATTTAGCCCCAAGGGCCAACCGGTATTTGAAATGAGTCCTCTTGAAATTACAGGTAATTCTGAGAATAGATGGTTTGACGAGCTTCTATTCTGGAGATTTCTGAAAGCAGGAGGTCCCCCCAAAAAAGCATTTTTGTTTAGGATACAAAGTAACCACCACATGGCATACTGGGGAGGGGAGATGCAGCTACCACCTCTAATACTTCATTCCCAATGGCTTAAAGGGGTTTTGGTAAAAGATTTAACTAGAAGATTCCAAAAAGCTGTAACACCCCAAGATTGGACATAAAGATAAGCTCAAGGGATAGAGTCGTCTGGTGGCCTGGACACTACCTGTGTGAAAGATACAGCAGCTCCCTAATGCTACACTCTGCAAGATAGAGTTAACAGTAGGAGATGCTGACACAGAGCTGGGATTTATAGCTTCAATAAGTACAATGGGTTTGCACAATCTCAGAGGCCATGTGGTATTACTTAACAGACAGAGGCAAGATGGATGAAATTACTGTGAGGGAACGCAAAGCCAAAGAGGCAATCAGGGTGTCCTGACCTGCAAAGGTCTGTGACAATGGCTAATAGACTACACTACATTCCCAGGAGCAGAGCAGATGTCTAGCCGTCCGTGGCATGTCAGGATAGCCTCTCTTAAGTAAAGGACAAATTGTCACACCTTGTACCCCATCGCTCTAAAAACTACATGTACAGCGTTTGGTGGGTCTCGCTGAATTTTAGAGGCAGATTATACCACCCTGGGGAATATTGCTCTGAGCCATTTATTGGTGATTCGGAAAGGTGTCAGTTTTCAGTGGCATTAAGAGCACGAGAAGATTCTACAGCAGTTTCGGGAAACCGTGCAAGCTGTCCTGCCATTCAGTCCACATCACCCAACAGATTTAACTGTGCTGGGGGTATGCATGTTGCATAAGAATGCAGTTTATGGCCCCTGACAAGCCTCAACAGCAGAGCCAAGTGCGTATCCCTTGGGTTCTAGAATAAGGCCATGCCTTTTTGCAGGGGTAAACTACCCACGATTTGCAAAGCAGGTCTTGGAGTACCAAGGAGCCCTAGTAGCATCTTAAGATCCTCACCACACGACACCAAGTAATTATGTGTCGGGAATTGCCCATTATGAACTGATATTATCAGATCCATCAAGTCGTAAGGTTGGACAGCTGCAGGAGCAATCCATCATAGGATGGAAATGGTTCGTTCAGGATCAGGCACAGGCAGGTCTCGAAGGCATACACAGCCTACATAAAGAGGGGCCCAGACTCCTGGCGCTCCTCCCTGAGTTGTATGGATACATTTCTCTCAACTCGTTTCTTATCGCCTCAGGGAGACACAGATCCTCTGCTCAACTGCCAAGGAGAAAGACAGTCAGCCTATTTCCCTAATGGGTTGTCTCTATATATTGGGACTGGCTGAAAATGCCACCACACTGAAACCACAGTCATAGTCGGCCTTGAGGGAAAGTGAAGAGAAATCCTCCCAGTGGGGAAAAAAATGAGAACTGGACATACGGTCATTTGCTTTATATACTCTACACCTGCCTGAAGTGTAGAATAACATCAAATTCTGGGCATTGCTGAATGGCTTATCTTATTGGTCAGCTGCCTAGAAGGACTAAGAGCCGCAGGAGAAGAGGCATATGAATGAACCCATTGCAGAGGATATAAACATGCTCATATGGATTTCCTATTAAAGCTCACTAGGAGGAACCACTGTTCCCAGAGCTTTCACAAAGGCGCTGAATAGAGTTGATGTGGTGGCAGGAACGAAAGCTATGTGTGGGTCACATACAGCTGGGGCTGTAGCATGGGAAGCCTTTTAGCAATGTCACTACTGAAAGCTCAGCCTGCCAAGAGCAGAGTCTGATGCTGAACCCTCAGTACACTATCTCCTGAGGAGACCAGCCAGCCACTTTCTGGCAGATGGATTCACTAGACCACTTCTCCCTGGAATTTTACTTATTGAAATTGATACCTACTCCACATATGGGGTTGCCTTTCTGATCTACAGTCTCTCTGTCAGCACCACCAAACAAAGACTTGTTAGAACACCTAATTTCCAGGATCACATCTGACCAATCATCCATAGCTAAAGGATCATTTTATGGCAATTGAGGTGCAATGATGGGCATGTGATCACCTGATGCACTGATCCTACTGTAGATCCCATCATTCAGAAGCAATCAGCCTAATGGTGTGACGGAATGGTGCACTGAAGTCTCACATAAGGTCCACTCAAGGACAACATCCTCTGAGTTTGGGTTTGGGATTGAAGCACATGGTGTTATGTCTCTAAAAGACAGAATCAGTTGGCCAAAAAACCAAGAGATACAAATAAGTTAGACAAGGTTCATTGTATGTAGGTTCCAGTTTTTGGAATTTGCTCTTTTTGTGCCTAAAACTTTAGGCTCTGCTATATTAAATTTCACTGAATCTGAACCTACAAATACCACCTTACCATCTGGGGCTCCTCATGACTGTAGAACATCAACCAAGGAAAGGAGTTATTATATTGGCAGTGGTAATTGATCCTGTCATGAAGAGGGATGGTTGCTTATACAACTGGATGCCCGGTGCACAAAATTCGAGCATTCAGGGGAGGGGGGGATCCCTCAGCCCTGCCTGCACCCTCTCGCAGTCCAGGAGCCCTCAGGGGATGTCCAACTGATGGCTTAGGCCCGCTCCTCATGGGGAGTGGACCTAAACCAGCAATCAGACATCCTTAGCGCTGTCTCGGAGGTGGGAGAGGTCCTCACCACTGCCTCTGCGCTCACCAGCTGTGAGCCTGGCTTCTGGCTGAGCGGTGCTCCCCCTGTGGGAACCCACTGACCACCAGGGGTCAGCTCTGCGTTGAACGTCTGCCCCCTGTTGGTCAGTGTGCATCATAGCGACCAGTCATTCTGTTGTTTGGTCGATTTGCTTATTAGCCTTTTATTATATAGGAAGGATGAGGAACAGACAGGAGTACATATGGAACCTAGAGGGCTCTCTGGGGCTTCACTTTGTCCTTCCATGTTGAATAATAACTGTAAAGGAGGAATTACAGAAACCAGAGTTCAACAAAGGTAAAATTGAGAAGCCATATTACTCAGACATAAAGTTTCAAGTTGCCCTGTTGAGAGGAGTTAACTTGACAGGCAAATTATCAGAATAGACACTTGCACCAAAGATATAAAAATGACCCATAAGCATGCAAAAGATGTTCATCAACATCTTAACCATCAGGGAAAGGCAAATCAAAATCCAATGTAGTGCCACTTCACACCCTGTGATGGCTAAACTAAAAAAACAGGTAATAATAATTGTCAAAGATAGAGAGAAATTACTAGTTGGAATATAAAATGGTGCAATTACTTTTTAAAGCATTGTCAGTTCCTTAAAAGATTAAACATAGGTTTACCATATCATTCTGCAGGCCCATGCCCAGGAATATACCCAAGAAAATTGTAAACATATGTCTACACAAAAGCCTGTACGCTACATGAATGTTCCCGGCATCATTGTTCATTAAAGCCAAAAAAAAAAGATAATTCAAATATCTACCAACTAGTGACTGGGATAAGTAAGATGTGGTTTGTTGGTGCACAGGAAAGTTATTGGTAAATAAAAAAGATACAAAGTACTGACATATGTTTTAACATCATGAACTTTGAACACTTGCTAAGTGAAAGAAGACAGCTCCATGAGGTTCCATTCACATGAAATGTCCAGGATAGGCAAATCCATACAGACATAAAGCACGTGGGCTATTACCAGGATGTGGGAGAGGTTTAGGAAAAAAGGAAGTAACTGCTGATAGGTACAACGTTGTTGTTGTTGTTTGAGATAATGAAATGTTCTAAAAATTACTGTGGTTGTATCACTCTGAATGTACTAAGTCCTATTAGATTATACATTTTAAACTGGGATTTTATGTTTTGTGAATTATAAACATTCCCCAGCTTTTTGTTTGTTTGTTTTTAAGAAAGGGGAAACTAAAAGGAATGTGCCCCTGACTTAGCTTTTCCTCTATTCCTGCCTTCTCTTCCAACTCCCCATTCCCCGGATCATCTTCCATAACAAACTAGCTGCCTGCAAAGCCCTGACTCAAGCTCTGCTTTCTGGGAAGAATGCAGGATACAGATATGTATTTGGGAGTAAGGGAGGGAGGGAGAATATTTCTTTTGGGAGAAAAAGTCAAAAGCAGATGCCACTACAAGTATCATTACACAGTTCTTTGCCAGCTTTACTTTCTTGCACCGATGGTATAAAGGCAGCCCCCATATACATTCCTATTTTCTCATAGCCTTTCCTTGCAAAGACTTTAAGAACTAGGGCAAGAAACTGTGTGGGCATGTTAATAATTTAGGATACACACACACGCGCACATACTAACACACTGGTTCCTGAGACTGGACCCTTATTTTAAGGACACATTATTGTTTTTGTTACAAAGCGTTCTCAGACATTCAGACAACTACTCGCTATCAAAGCTTTCCATGGGGGAAGAATGGACAGATGAGAGAACCTATGGTGTGGGTGGAACTGGTCTGATTCTGGATCTAAGTCGTACAAGGTTCTAAAGGCAGGAATGCTTCTGCCTCCCACACGGTCTCGAGCATGGATCTGCAAACTTTTTCTGCCAAATAGTAACATTTTGGGGCCTTTTTGAGCTACAAGGTCTCAGTCACAATTACTCATCTCTGCCCTTGTGCTTTGAGAGCAGCCAGAAGCCTCTGACGACAATAAGAAATGAAATAAGTAGGGTGGGGGGCTTGGCGAAGCTGGAGGGATTGAACAAAAAAATATTTTTTTTTTAAAAAAAAAGGACTCATGGGCATGAACAACAGAGTGGTGATTGCATGGGCAGGGGCTGGAGGTAGAAGAGGTTATGGGGGGACAAAGGGTGATGGACTAAAATAAAATATAAAAAACTAAGTATGGCTGAGTTTAAATAAAACTTTATTTATGGGAACTACATTTTTTGTAACAGAATTTTATTAATTTCTTGTCATTTTTCTGTGTCATGATACATTTTCCTGTTTTGATTTCCCCCCATCATTTAAAGAGCAAAATCATTCCTAGCTTGTGGGCCATAAAAAAAAACAGTAATGAGATATCTTTTAGGAGGAGATCAGCAAACTGCCCATAGTAGAACACAAATTGGTGACTAAAAGACAGGTCCCGCCCTAACCAGTTTGGCTCAGTGGATAGAGCGTCGGCCTGCAGACTGAAAGGTCCTGGGTTCAATTCTGGTCAAGGGCATGTACCTTGGTTGCAGGCACATTCCCAGTAGGGGGTGTGCAGGAGGCAGCTGATCAATGTTTCTCTCTCATTGATGTTTCTAACTCTCTATCCCTCTCCCTTCCTCTCTGTAAAAAGTCAATAAAATATATTTTAAAAAAAATAAATAAAAGACAGGTCCCATGCTCATCCTATATAATAAAGAGGTAATATGCAAATTGACCACCATGCCAACACACAAGATGGCTGCCCCCATGGGGTCAAAGATGGCCACCCCCATGTGGACAAAAGATGGCCAGCAGGGGAGGACAGTTGGGAAGGACCAGGCCTGCAGGGGAGGACAGTTGGGAGGGACCAGGTTGGTAAGGGAGGGTAGTTGGGGGCGACCAGGTTGGCAAGAGAGGGAAGTTAGGGGCGACCAGGCCTGCAGGGGAGGGCAGTTAAGGGTGACCACGCTGGCAAGGGAGGACAGTTGGGGGCAATCGGGCCAGCAGGGGAGCAATTAGGCGTCGATCAGGCTGGCAGGGGAGTGGTTAGGGGGTGATCAGGCTGGCAGGCAGGCGAGTGGTTGGGAGCCAGCAATCCTGGATGTGAGAGGGATATCCGATTGCCAGTTTAGGCCCAGTGGGATCAGGGAGTCCCTCGAGGGGTCCCAGATTGGAGAGAATGCAGGCAGGGCTTGAGGGACACACTGCCCCACCACCCCACCCAGCCCCCCTCTACCCCCTGTGCATGAATTTTGTGCACTGGGCCTCTAGTGTTGCCATAAAAAGACTAGAACCGCTCACATCAAATGGCCACTACATCCTAGGATAGTGGGAATCTGAGTTAGGAATAGTGTGTGTGTGTGTGTGTGTGTGTGTGTGTGTGTGCGCGCGCGCACGCGCGTGCCCATGCAACAGATCCTAAGTTTTTCCAGGACCCACAGTGAAGAAAGAAATCCCTCAAAACTGACTTTAGATTCTATGAAATTAACAGGCTTAAAATACATTCAATTTCCTTTTTTTTTTTTAATTTGAAGTTTAGGGGATCCAGTGTTAAACAGAAATGTCATCCCTAACGCTGGAATTTCCATATGATCTCAGAAAAAGGTTGCTGTACCTGGTTGTGAAGGCTAACCCCTGAGGAATGCTCTCTATAAGGTCAGGGAGGAGACTAGAATCTCAACCCAGAAAGAAACTCTCCTCTCAAGAAGGTATGTAATATGGATGTAAATTAACCTTTTTTTTCTTTTCTTAACTAAATCCTCTTATTGCCAGAGGAGAGCCAGCGTGCACCCTCTGAGACTTGGAGTGTAGCCTAAAGCAGTCTACCATCCGGGCAAATTTCCTTTGAAATATAGAGTTTTATCTTAGAAATCCATGCACATTTGTATTCTCCTCCATCACACAGCTGTGTGTTTGTTTTAATATAAAAATAGCATGTTCAACTATTTACCATCAGAACGGGCACCCCTTGGAGAGGAGTCATGTTTATCTTGTAACCTTGCGCCCCCAGGCAAAGCCTCTCCCTCCCAAGGGCATAGGCGCTGCGCCTGCCTGAGAGCATAAAGCCCAGCAGGACACAGATTGTTCAAGATTTCACTCAGGCACCAAATACTCACTTTTGTTTGTTAATGCTCACTCAGAATATTTTTTCCATTGTTTTTTGGGGTTTTGGGGGGTGGGGGTTTGGGGTTTTTTTTTTAGAGAGAGAGAGTGGAAAGGAGGGAAGGATGGGAGAGAGGGGAGTGGAGAGAGAGAGAGAGAGAGAGAGAGAGAGAGAGAGAGAGAGAGAGAGAGAGAGAGAGAGAGAGAGATGCATTGGTTTGAGAGAGACACATCAATTGGTTGCTTCCTGCACATGCACCGACTGGGGCTGGGATCAAACCTGCAACCCAGGTACGTGCCCTTGACCAGAAATGAAACCCATGACCCTTCAGTGTGCAGGCCAATGCTACAACCACTGAGCCACACCAGCCAGGACAAATATTCACTTTTGATGAACATGATTGACATGGGTTTAGAGAACCTATTCTATGTAATAGGACACTGGTTCTCAAAGTGTGGTTCCAAGACCAGCTACATCAACATCACCGGGCCACTGGTTAGAAATGCAAATTCTCAGCCTCACCAAGGATCTACTGAATGGAAAAGTCTGAGGGTTGGCCCAGCAATCTGTACTTAATAAGCCCTCCAGGTGACTCCGATGTCCATTCAAATGTGAGAACTGCTCCCATAGGGGAAGGAGTTTGAAAGGGCCATAAAAACTATGTTTAAATTCATGGTGAATGTGACAGATTCCCCATCTCTCTTTGCCTCCCTGTGTCCATCTGTAAAATCAGGATACCACCTGCCGGAAGCCAATTCCAGCATGTCATAATTACAAGAGTTTCATCAAAAGGTTGATGGAACTTGGGGACTCAACAAGGGCTGAGTCACATATGTTACCACCTGTTGGGAATGGCTAAAGGCATTTCCCCAAACCTGAAAAGGGATTGATTGTTTGCTGCCAGACAGCTCAGGGCATCTTAATTTACATGTTATTGCCTCCTACTGGCCAAACACCTGAACAGCTGTAGGCTAATTCTCCCCATTCTGACAATGCCTCTGTATATGAAACACTGACCCTTTGAAGTGTATATCGCCTAAGGACAATTTGTGGTAATAAAAAGCACCGAGTCCTGAGGAGATCTTAGTTCCTTTTAGCAAAGCTCCTCTGACCCCCAAATGCCTTTCAAAATTATGCTTTGTCTCTGGACTCTTATTTAAGTTACACACAGCCCTTCTCCAGATTGCTGAACCCTTCTAGATGCTGGAACAAGAACCCCCGCAACCACTCTCTTCTCAGGACTGCCTTGAGAATGAAATCTGATCTACACAGACATCCAGAAAACACCAGGATAGCACCTGCTGGTCAGAGACCCCAGCATGGATATGGTTTTTCTCTTTCCCAACTCCAAGCAAATACTAGCATTGAGGTATGTAAGTGTAACCAGAGGCAAGGATCCGTTTCCATGAGGTACAAAAGATACAGCTGAAATTTCCCCCAAAAGACATTTGCCATGTTCATTCCTCCCATAGACACTATTTGTGTATTCCTGACTTTTAGCATATGGAATTTAAAAATCAACTATTTATCAGAAAATTATTTGAAAATTAATTACATGAAAAACATTTAAGCTAAAAAGTACAGAGGATAAATCAATGTTCAAGCAGCATAATTTTTCTTTGATTTTAAGAGTTCCTTTGGGGGCATTCATTTATAAATTACCCAATTTAAAGGAGAAAAAAAAATATCTGAAATACCAGCTTCAAAGAATTGTAAAGGGCATCATTTCCTTCTATATCGCAAATTAGAGAAAAATCTTTCAAGTTTTCTTCTGGTTCCCCACAAAATTACAGATTATATCCATGCGTCTCTATTCCCATTCTTCTTTCCCCACTTAGTCAAACCATTCAAAATAACTTGGAATACAGATCACAAGACAATTAATTCAGATCTACAGAGAAAACAACTATGCAAACAAAGCCTCTTTAAAATATGCAGAGGGAGTTACATAACTGGGTTGCCCTATTTTTCTTCTTTTTAACATAATTATTGTGAACTGAATGCAGAAATCTACAGTGCATACATATAAGCATACATACATGTGTTCCCACATGCCTGCCTTCTGTCACAAACACACAAAAACTTTACTTTCTACAGAACAGGTAGAGTAAACCGCAAGGACACAGGCTACCAAACACTGAATTTTCAATTAATTGGGAAAGGAATTAAATGGAAGCTTATGCATAAAAATTAGCTCTGAAAATAACTGGGATAACCACATAATTTGGGGGTTATAATTTGAGGGATAACTTGGGGTCAGGAGGATATTTTAACTTAATATAATAACCTATTTCAGATATCCCCCGCACCACTATACCCTGGAGGAGAAATGACTTATAAACCATTGCTGAACGAATTCTGGGTCTTTTCTCTTTAGCCTGAGAACAGGCTCCCAAGGGGGCTCCATTAGGCAAAATTTTGCTGACCTGCTTATTATTGTAAACTCCTATGCAGAATTTGGATGTTGCATTTTTAAAAGCATTATCTTATGTCATCTTGTCGCTAATTTACATAATTATCTCTATGTCTTCATCTATAAGGGTTTATGGTATTTCAAAAGTGAAGTAGCTTTGTCTACTTATTTAATGGAGATTAAAAAAGAGTAAATGTTCTAAATCTGTAGTTTGGTATCTAGTCCTGGTGAATAGCCTTCTGGAATATTCTCCCACAGCACTGAACCCTATCAAAGAATAAATCTAAGGCCACAAGAGCTTAAGGAGGAGATGGGGACAGGGAGGAGGAGTATGGAAAGGGGGGGAGGGGAAGTGGGGGGTGCTTGTTGAATTATTACCTTGCCAGGCAAGAGAAAACACAGCAGTGAAGACGTTCAGAGAAGGGTTGAGGAGGAGGGAGGCAGAGGTTTTAAGCACTAGAAAAGTGGTTTGGGGTTCAGGTGGTGAGGCTAATTAAAGATGCCAAACTACAATGCTGGATAAGATGGAATGAAGCCATAGTCTAAATACGGTTGGCTAAAATAAGTCATTTATTCCTCCTAGAGAAGTAATAATTGTATCCAATGACGGCAGCATACTAGAGAGTCACTCAAAGTTATAGGTCCTTTCACTTATTCAGTTGTGACAGAACACACCATTCTCTCTCACTCACACTCACACACACACACACACACACACACACACACACTTGCACAACATTGATAGGGAAATAATTTTGTTGCAGTTTGGAGGTAGTACAGCATGCCAATTAAGAACTAGGGTCTGAAATCAGACTAACCCAGGTTTGAACCCCAGATCTGCCACTTACTGGCTGTTTAGTGTCGGCAGATTGTGCAAGCTCTCTCAGTTGTAGTTTCCTCATTGATAACATGGGGATAATAAAAGTATTCCTTGATATGGTAGTTGTGGCAATTATATTAATACATATTTAGTGTTTAATAATTGCAAGATATTATTAGAAATAGCTTCCCTGTGGGACTAGAGAAGGTAGTTGATGGGTAAACTTGTTATTTTTTATCTCTCCCAAAAGAAATTTAGATTCTAGGTTGGAAAATGAAACAAACATTCATTCAACACTCATTCAATCAACAATTTGCTTTTGTGCAGTGTCTATTAGGTACCAGGTCTGGCAGAACTCACAGTCCAATGGGAAACACAGACACACAGGCAATTAAGAGTTTGTGTTTGGAGGAGTATAAATGAGGCATAATGAGAAACAAAAAATGGTTTATTTCACAAAGGAATTGGGACTGTCAAGATAGATAATTCTTTAGGAATCTGAAAGAAGGTGAGCTCAGCTATAACTAAGAAACACTCAGGTAAAAAGTTCTGGGAATATCATAGTCCCAGCGTTATAAGTCTTTCCTATTTAGCAAATATTTTTGAGAATTTCTTTTTGCGGGAACTGCAAATACATGCATTTTTTCTCCAATTTTAAATATACTTTACTAAAAAACTTTGCATCCTGTGTGAAAAGTAATAGATTTGTGAGGGAAAATATTTCAGGCAGGTCAATCAAAACTTATGAAACTTTTAACTAGAACTTTAAATACACACATTAATAAACTCAATAAAATATTAGTACAATTAAATCTCTGCCATCATTTGAGCTTAAACCTTTTGTGAGCCTTATGCCTTGGAATTTGCATTCCTTCCTATATCTTCTCCTGGGAGACAAAGGTACTGAAAGACATTTATTTTTAATAGAGGTCAGTTTTATCAAAACTAAAGCCACAAACAGAAGGAGATCAGATCATGCCACCCCAAAATATGCCACTTTGGAATATTGATTATTTTGAGCTGAAGGCTCTCAAGAAACAGCAGATACTAGGGTTCTCTAACTTCCCCTTTCTACCTAAAAGCAGGTCATGAAATTTCCAGTGAGGAAATCGGCCGCCCTGCATCAGGAAAAGAGCATTCTTATTGCCAGAGATGAGCAACTGATGTCAAGAAGAATTTGTTCAAATAAACCTACTAAAAAATCCTTATCTTCCAATAGTCTTCCATATGTTTCCTAATAACGTTCCCACATATACTGCCCCTGGCCCAAACCCCTTTCGTTTGTCTTGTCCTTATCACCACAATTTACCATTTTTTGTTACAATGGTATATAGTTCTAGTCCTACCCATTCTTAAGGTCATCATGTCTACAAAGGCTTTCATCAATGTAAAAATATTAATACCAAGTAAAACTGATATACTTTGATTCCTATTTTGTCTGTTTATTTCTCGGGCCCAACCACAGAACCTTAGAGGAAAAGTCTTTCTTCCCCTAAAAATCCAACAGTACCCTTCTACACCCATGACTGTTTGTCTTAAACACAGGGCAAATATCTTTGCAATGTCTTCATCTGCAGTTGCAGTCTTTCCTAATAACTGACCATGGTAGAAAGTTAACAGTGCTTGAAGCCACTAACTCATCTATTTCTTGCATAAAGAAAGTTACATTGGCAAAATTTTTAGGTTTTATCTTAAGATATCTGTATACTACTAAATTTCTTCTTTGACTGTAAGAAAGCTTACATCTGATCATTTGAAACATTTACTTGCTGGGCAAATTCACATATCAATAAACATGACTGCCTGTTATTCATTGTCCCGTATCATCTGTTTTGTTTTTTTGGTAACCAATCACATTAAGAAATACATATTACTTCTGAACAAATGCTATGACCACGCATTGTCCCAAATCTCAAATTTAGTAGGAAAGGTAGTCATACAAAGCCAAATTGTACTCCCTTGAAATAATTGTTTTATTAGAGAGATAAAGATGTACTAGAGGAAATCATGGTGGACTGCAATTAAAATTTCTGTAACTAAGTTTTCTCAGGGCCCAGCTGGTGTGGCTTAGTGGTTGAGGGTTAATCTATGAACCAGGAGGTCATGATCTGATTCCTGGTCAGGGCGCATGCCCAGGTTGCAGGCTTGATCCCTGGTAGGGGACGTGGAGGAGGCAGCCGATCGATTATTCTCATCATTGATGTTTCTCTCTTTCTCCCTCTCCCTTCCTCTCTGAAATCAATACAAATATGTTTTTTAAAGTTTTCTCAGGGTTGTTTATAACTGAAGAAACACCCAAAGAATGAAGGGAAACATTTCCAGGCACAGGGGCATCTGGAGTGCATCTCAAGAAGAGGCAACTGGAAATGCAAAAATCCAAAATCACTCCCCAGAGCACACAAAGAAGAAAGCCACTCTGCCTCTCATTTCTCAGCGACTTTTTGGTATTCCATCCCCGACTCCTATGGCTCTAATAATCCTTGAGAAAATTTGGGCCAGGCCTTATTTAATCAAAGTCAGCTTCTCTGTTTCCCTTCGAGGATGTTTTATGAGGTTGCTGCTTGTGGAGAATGGAGATAAGCTGGGATCAAGAAAACTGACTCCAAAGCTGGAATTGGCTACTATCCTAGGTATGGACGTGAACAATTTATTACCAAGAGTGGGTACCAGGACTCCACTTAAGGAGGAAAATATCTTTGGGAAAATAACACCACTGGTGTAGAGGTATGCAAACCTGTGGGCATGTGGGTTGGCAGACACCAAGACCACAAAAGGCGAGTGATAAAATTCTCACCATGAGACAAGGAGAAGATTTTAGCTTGGCCCACAGAGAAGCCAGGAAGATGCTGAGAAACCTTCTGCAAATGCTACCTAAATGATGGTGGTGGTGAAAAAAAATAATGTAATAGAATTTTATTAGCATACTCAAGTTATTTGCTCTATGGCGTCTAATGTAACTCTTCCCGGTGATTCTGAAACAGAAAAAAGTTTTTTTGATTTGTAGTTCTTTTAGCTGAAGAATCAAGGAGAAGTTTCACATAATGCCAAGATGGAAACCAAAAATTCTCATTTCAGCCTGATAGGAACAGAGATAAGAGAACATTTAAGAAGAGCTTTGGACTTCGAAAGACCATGACCTTGGTGTAGAAATCAATTTGGACTAAGTCAGAAAACACTGTATTCCTCATTTAAGTTCGAAGGAATCAGGAGACTCCAGCTAGCACTAAGTTAAAATTACAACCTATATTTACCTTAACTTCTAGTATCCTTCGTGCTAGCCTCCCTTCTGATAGCCATTTTATCTCTTTTGCACACAAAGACATTGTCCTTTGAAGATATTCATTAGGTGACCATTTGCTCAAAAGGGGCTATCGAGGAGTAATTCTATTGTTCCCAAGAAAAGACGTTCTAATAATAAGAAAGGAAACTAGCAGCTAATCACTTTTGTGTCTCCATCTATCCTTAAAGATAAGGTACTTTAAAAGCTCCAGTTTATGGCTTTTTCATCTTTAGTATTCAACACTTAGCCCATTGTCCGATAACTAATGAAATAAGCGCCTTTTCATAAGTTTATTGGCCACTAGGATATCCTCTTTTTGTGAAGTGTCTGTTCAAGTCTTTTGCTCATTTTTTGTCTATCTTTTTCTCACTGATTTGTGGACATTCATAACATACTCTGGATATGAGTCATTTGCCATGTATATACAATATATACAATATATTTGAAATATATCTTCCCCCCCACTCGTTTGGTTGTTTCTGCACATTTTTAATTTAAGCTAGACTGGAACTCTTTAATGCCTGAAAATAATACGGTCCTTATTGTTAAAGGCGGTAAAGAGAATCTCTCATTAAGAGACAGAAGAGGGAGCTATGACAAAATATCTCAGAGGACTGCAATGGAGGGGGAAAACTAATTACTCTGTGTATCACTATCAGGCTCAATTGACAGCAAAACTATCATCCTCATTTCACAGATAGCAGAACCAACATTTGAGAGGCTCTTAAATGTACCTGAAAATATACGTCATGTACGGCTAACTTCTCAAATCAGCCAACCCAGTAAATTGTTTGCCAGATTTTGAATCCAAGACATACGACATCAGAACCCAAATGCTGCTAACTATGATGTTTCACTACCCTGCCCAGCTTCTTACGTAGGATTGTAGAAAAGTGAACGAAGCCTTGGCTCACTCCATTGGAAAGTTGTAAACGCCTAGGCTAATTGATGACTTTATGTGCCAGGGCGGAAAAGCATTATTTCCCCAACTGTCTTTCCAGAGAGACAGCTGCCCTGGGCTCTTCATGGGACCTTCTTAGCAACTAGCCCACTACTAGGTTTTTGATAAATGCTTCCTGGAGGAACAGATGAATAAAGGAATAAACGAATGCCTGCGGGCAGAGGGGAAAACCTGAATTCTAATGTTGGCTTTCTGCTAAGGACACTGCCAGTGACGAATTGGGCTTCTCAGTGTCCTCAGGTGTTGGGAAAATAATTCGGGTTTCAGATGGCCAAGAAGACTACATCGGCGGAATTATTTCACGCTGTCACTTCTGAGACTAACCTTTGTGCTGACAAAAATAGGCGAGCCCAACAGCTGCAGCAATAAAATGCACCATGGGCACTGGCTGTGTGGTGCCAACGCAACAGAGCAGGGGATTTTAAGAGCTGGGCGGAGATAGGGCAGGAAGCTAGCTTCAGCTCTCTTGACTTCAGCAAAGCGGGGAAAGGAAAACACTAGCAAGTGTTAGGCCTGGCAAGGAACAGTGACACCTAATTTAGCTCATCCCAACAAATGTCACATGTGTATATTTTGATGTGTAAAGTACTAGGGCTTTTCTTGGGAACCGGTGCACACGTGCATGAAAAGCTCATGCAACTGCACACAGCACCATTGGGTTGAGAAGTGTTGGAGCCCTGGCTTGTCTAGAGACCACGCAAGCTGCAGTGAAACAGCCATTTGGATAATGAAAGAGGCCATAAAAAAGTTGGAAAGATCCCTGAGATGAGGCATAGGAAAAACTACAGTTTCCTCTCCATTTTGACCACTTACTTGCTCTATCATCTGGAAAAAAGTCATTAATTTGCTCTCTATCCCAGCTTTGCCAGCCATAAAATGAAGATAGTAATATCTTCCCTTTTTATCTCACAAGTAAAATGATCTAATGCTAACAATAGCCTATAGGTCATAGGTCTATAATCCCTCAACAGTTTTACGAAATATGAAAAGCTGAGACAACTTGACGTTTTTTCTTAAGACTTTTGGCAGCAAAACTTCATCTGACATGAACAGATTTGGTGGCGAAACCTGACCCGAACCAATTTGAAGCTTTTTATTTATTTAGTCCCATTTGGTGAATATTCATAACTTTCACCGCTGAAATGCTAATGACATTGATTAAGCGTGCTTCTCAAGACCCTTTAGGACTATTATAAAGTATAGGGAATATATGCTGCTTTAACTTTCTAAAAATAAAAATAATCTGAGTTTTAAAGGTCAGTGGGACTACTGGTTTGCATTAAAACAAATACATAAGAAATAACATATAACCAAATGCCTAGATTTTTTTTTTTTTTTTGCATGGTCCAAACTGCTTAACCTTCAACTTAAATTTTTCTCACACACAGAAACCCATATCTTATTCTTAAAAAGGTCACCAGTAGGCTCATTTTTTTTTCCATGAAGAACAATAGTCAGTATCCAGGGCTTATGACCTTTCTAAGAGTCTATAAAAACAAGAAAACTGAATAAAACACAAAGCTGTTAGCTTCAAAACATGACGATAAAACTATAAAACAAAATCTACAAAATGTAGACTACAAAAACATCTACAAAACTTAAAATCAGCTACTTCATCGGTAGTCAGATTTAGTGCTCATAAAATAACACTGTGTTTAAAAACAATTTATAGAGACAATTTTTCTCACTTTGCAAGAATACGCATGTATGCACAACAATTGTGGAGAAATCATAGCTCCTCATAAATTGTATTTGTTCTTGAAGTGAAAGGATTCCAAAGGTAAAGTAATAAAAATTCTTCCAAATGTTTTTAGAAAAATAATGTTTAGTGTGAGATGTAAATGTGATGTGATGTTTTATATAAATTAGATCTTATAATAGTTATAACGTTCAACTTGGCCATGAAGAGACGTGCCAACTGTCAATATAAACTCTAAGAAGAATAAATAAATGTTGGGGTGGAGTGTAGTTCTTTAGGTACCTGAGGAACAACTGAGTTTTCTTAGCAGTCGAGTTTTCTGATTCCTCTCTCAGTAATAGAGATAAACATCACTAACCAAACAAGCACGAGTCTGGGGACACACTCTGGAAGGTGGCAGGAACTAATATGACCCGTGGACCAAAGAATTCATCTTCATTTGGATCACTAAAATCGATTCCAATGCAACCTCGAATGTTGGCAAACAAATGCTGGTCTAACTCTCAGATAGTCTCCACTGAACTGTTAGTTCTATGAATATAAGCAATGATTCAGACCATACCCTTAAGCACAGAAGTATGAGTCCATTGCCAAGTTGTGGAAATGACTTAGCTTTCATTATGGCATACTTTAAACTTTGAAAACTAAATTCTAGGGGTTTTTGTTGACTGTTTTATAATTTAGTACTGTTTTATCATTTAATAGTCATAGTACCCTATGAGTCAGCTACAATCATTTTCCACATTTTACAGATAAAATAACAAACGTTGAGAGTTTCAGCAGCATTGTCAAGATCAAGCTAGTAACATACCTGAGATGTGAATCTACTGTCTCAGAGTCAAAGTTCTTAACCTTTATTGTGGCGAGAATTCCCAGCCTCTCCCGTTCAAAGTAATAAGCCCATTATTCTCAACATCAAAGTGTCAGTATCAGACAAATACAACAATCTCTTCTTGTTCAACTCATTACTTCTTCCCACAGCAAAACCTTTATTCATATGGTGTTTACTCTTAAGAGGCCTCTAATACCCACTAATGCTCCAATAAACAGTCTCATTCACTGCTCATTCAGTAATAGATGCTTTAGAATCTCCACTTGTGGTGACATAAACAAAAATAATACAGGACGGATATTTCCAAGCCTTATTTTTCAGTTCAGCACTAATGGCGCCTCTTAATACATTTACAGAAATCCCACTATTTACCATAACAGGAAAGAATCAAGAAGAAATCTGAGTTTACCCCTTAAACAAAATAATTGAATGTTTGGCTGCTGAGATAACAGCTCTCTCGGGGACTTTTTCCATCAGCAGCTGTCTTAAAAGAACTCAAGGAGTTTTAGTCTAGGCAGGTGCTTTGAACTGGATAAATATGTTTATATTGAAGTAAGTGTAGACCTATTTGAGCAGAGGCTAAGTTCCACATGTAGCAAAACTGAATGCCATCATGCCATCAAACCTACACTTGAAAATCCCTTAGGAAGGCATTGTATTGGATAGCTGTACCGGTTAATAATGCGGATTTTTTTCAATAGATGGAGTTACACATATGTTGATATATATATATATGCGATTTGATATGTAGACTATTTTGTTGTATTGACAACAAGCTTCAAAATTCCATATGTCAAATTTTCTGAAGGTGATAATACCATAGGTATTTTTATGCTTAAAAATGTCGAATTTTGTGCCTAAAAAAGAGCATTTGAGGGAAGTTTAATTCATTACTTTATTTTGAAGAAAAGTGCTGCTGAAAGTTATTGTATACTTTGGGAACTATACATGCTCCATCTCAAGATACTTGTGAACGCTGGTTTAAATGCTTTAAAAGTGATGATTTCGATGTGAAAGACAAAGAACGCCTTGGTCAACTGAAAAAGTTCAAAGACCAACAAGCATTATTGGATGAAGATGCGTGTCAAATTCAAAAACAACTTGCAGAAAGATTAAAAGTTGCTCAGCAAACAATTTCCAATTGTTCACAAGAAATGGGAAAGATTTTAAAGGAAGGAAAATGGGTGCCACATCAACTGATATATATATCTCCATGTATTCACCACCTCTTTTCCTCTACAGACAAAACAGATCTCTGTTCCTTTTGCATCCAATAGTAGATCATTTACATTTATGAGTCATATTGCACAAAAATGTGCATCTTTGAACAATAACATCACACACAGAACAGCAAGATGAGGGTCTTATGGTAATAGCGATATTTTGGGTAACAGGAGATATATCAACTCATCTCACCAGTGTTTGTTTATTGAAAAGACAGTCAAGTGGAATCACTGACACTACTTAAATCGTTTTTCCTCCCCCTTCCTCTTTATTTCTCCCAGCTATTTTTTCTGATGGCATTCATTTTGTTTAGTTCAGAGTTGAAACAAATCTTGAAATTACTTTAAGGAAATGGTGGTTATCATTCAACAATCTCAGTTCCACCTCTTTTTAAAAAATAATAATACAGTGTAATACCCTGAACGTCCACCTACGTTGTTGCAAATAGCACAATTTCCTTCCTTCTAATGGCTGAATATTATTCCAGGAATGGTGGGTTAAGACATCGCTGATTATGACTGGTTTAGACTTACAATGCAAGGCACAGGATCCAGATCTGGGGGACATAAGAAAGCAGAAATGGGACACTAGACAAGAGGAAAAACACACCTGTTTAATAATGAGGGTGAGCATATAATTTGTTATCCAAATCAGGATACTTTTGAGAATGAAAGGGGAGGTGCTATTAATAATTACCCCAAGACATTATGTGTAAACAGGGAGAAATGGTCACCCTATAAATAAGCTGTTTTACAAATTATCCTGAAGTTATTCCTACGGAGCAAAATTGGAAATAAACAGATGACACCATCATGACCACAAAGCACATCTGTTTGTAGAAAATTTGGGTCTATTTTTGGAAGTGGGAGAAAATGTAATTATTATCTTATCTTTGAGAGGATGAACCAAACAGAATAACATTTTATGTAGCCAGAACCTGTTTAAAAAACTGCCTGTATGTTGATAATTATTGCAGCTGGGTAAATGGTTACATGGTGTTCATTACCCTATTCTCTCTACTTTCATACATGTTTGGAAATTTCATAGTAATGATTTTTAAAAGTAAACAAAGTTAACTCTGATGTTCCCATTAATAGTACATTGATTGAATACAAATTTTTTAAATCCACTAATAAATCATTTTATTAAATGCTCACTATAAAATTACTATGAGAGACTTAAAAAGTGCGATGGTGAGAATGATTTCAGCGTCAAGTATTCTCAAATTACCCAAGTAAATAAATAGCGCTGTTGCAAGAATTTCTCTATTGAGGGACTTGGGGATATAAATCTAATTTGAGAAAAAAATCAGATATTCTGTCTTGAAGCTCTGTTTACATAGAAGTCATATTATTTTCATTTATATTTCAGGTTGATTTTGAATGGCCTGGGGTAGATGTGATGGAGCTTATTGGATATTAAGCTTCCTCTATAAGTCACAAGAGGTTGGACTCTACTAAAGAAATAAATTAAACCACTCCAATCTCAGTGGTTTAAGAACAACAAAGGCTTGTTTCTGGCTTGTTCTGCTCCCCATCATGGATTAACAAGGCTGGGACTCTGCTCCCCTGACTCACCCAGGGATACAGGTGGATGGAGACAATATCATCTTGCAATTGTAACATCTGGAATATGTCTTCCTCTTTCCTCGAGTCAGGCAATAGAGACCTAAGGATTACACGTGAACTTTCTATTGCCTCAGAACATAAGTGACATACTATTTCCACTAACATTTCATTGGCTGAAATGTGCTCTGCAGAGCCATTTGACTGCAGTGGGAAATTGCAATCTAGGGGGGCAAATAGGATATTTGGTGAGCATTAAGGCTTCCACTATATCCCAACCACGCCTTTGGACAATACTGTAAAAATAAAAGTGCAGCTCTTGATTTCTGGTGTCTTAAATTGTAGAATTTGTGCTGGACGCTGACGGAGAATTAAATGGCATCAATGTGTCTGAAAATATTTGTTAACAAATTCATAGGAAGAGAAGATTGTGAGGAAATTTCTGCCTTTTTCAAGCACTACATAGTGCTCGTTTTTATAGAAGAGGCATGGTTAATGCAAATAAATATTAACAATTCATTCAAATCAACACAGCTGACCTCTTAATTGCCAACACTTCCCTAGCGACTGCTGAAGATAACAGTAATGTTTATTTTAAGATGAGTGATTGCTTTGGTTACCTATTTCTGCATCATCAACTATCAGCAGGGCTCAGTTGGGTGGTTTCACAGGGGGTCTTTCAGGCAATTGCAGTCAGACGGTGGCTAGAATCACAACCATCTGAAGGCATCTTTTCTCACAGACCCAACGTTTCTGCTGGGATGGCTGACACAGCTGAGGGCTGGCTGGGCATCCTTCCTTTTACACAGCCTCTCCACAAGACCGGCCTGGACTTCCATGCAACACGACCTCCTCATGACTGCTGGGCTTCTACATGGAAGGTAGTTTCTCCTAAAATAAGCCTTCCAAGAGCACAAGGCTAACACTGCAAGGCTTCTCAGCACCTAGGCTTAGTCCCTCAGTATCGCTTCACTGCATCCCACTGATCAGCAGTGAGTCAGAGAGCCAACTGAGCTCCAAAGAGAGGCGAGGGGTGAGTATTAGGAGCATGGTTCATTGGGGCACCATCTTTGGAGACAAGCTATCATTAATCAGACATTTCATTTATCAGATCCTGATTTCCTACACTCTGAATCATTCATTGTCAAATACAAGTCCATATTTAAAAGGATTTATATTACCTCAAGTTCGCTTTTCCAGTATTTTCCCTTATCCTTTAAAAAAATCTGTAAATAGAACATGACAGTTTGCAAATGCCTAAGAATTGGTTTTGCAGATCTTCCCTGATCTCTTGATTTATAATGCTAAGATGTCAACTAGATGTCAGTTCTAAGTTAAGAGCATTGCCACTTTACTATTCTGGTCAGATTCTCGAATACATGGAGCAAGGATCAGGAATGCAAGGATCAGGGAAGATAGGGTAGGCCTTCCATTTTCCATACACAATCATATAGTGTGTGTGTGTGTGTGTATGTGTGTGTAATATATAAAGTAGATTGTCTGGTATTACTTCCTAGGCCAAGGAGATCCCCATTTAACAAAAAAATTCACAAACATCAACATAGGATTAGATATAGTTGCTTCATAACTCTTATTGAGTGAGACAAAAACAAGGTTATTTCATAATTATATCAAAGCAATAAGAGCACTGCTCAAATCATAAAAGTGACCAGCATGCCCCACACCCAGGTAGCATCAGTGACTGAGTGACTGATGCTTTTTTTTAAAAAAAAATTTTTATTAATTTCAGAGAGGAAGGGAGAGGGAGAGAGAGAGATAGAAACATCAATGATGAGAGAGAATCATTGATTGGCTGCCTCCTGTACACCCCCTACTGGGGATCAAGCAACAAACCCAGACATGTGCCCTGGACCAGAATCGAACTCAGAGCATGCTGATGCTCTATCCACTGAGCCAAACTGGCTAGGGCAGTGACTGATGCTTCTTGAATGAGCAGGTACCTACCTATGTACCGATTTACTCATGACTGTATCTATGCTTATGTCTATCTGAGATTTGTTTGTAAATTTCATTCAGACACACACATACAGATCTGAAAAAAATAAAGATCCACTTTCCTTAGTGACTATAAATCCATGACTCATTTTTTTTTTCTGTTAAGTGTTCTGCTGATGCCAAAAATCAGAAAAAGACACAACGCTGGAAACAAGAATTGAGTTGCACTTGTATTTTCAACCTCAGGCTGAGAATTTGTTAGGTACTTTCAAAGCCAATAAGCCTATTACATTGCAAACACAAAAGACAAAGGTTTTTGCAATAAACACAAATTTAAAAGGGAAAGATTAGAGCATGAGTAGCAAAGAAGAGGAATAATTATTCAGTGTGGGATAGGGTGTAAAGGGATTACCACCCACCAGGCCAGCTCAAGAGAATAAATCTGAGTGCTCAGCAGCTGCAAGGCTGGTGATCCTGCAAATATTCACATATTTCTAAAATTAAAAGCCACTGTTTTCGAAAGAAAAGAATGAAGTGCAACATGCCATGGTAGGTGTATCTGTCAGAAAACAGTAGGAATCTGTGGGAAAAACAGAGCCCATTGAGGCCGTCCAGGAGAAGGTATTTAATGCAGGAAACTCAGTATTAGGGTTTCGGGAGAGCTGGAAAACAGACAGGGAAGAGTGAGGGACACTGCTACCTCCCCTAAAGCTGGGGGGTGGGGGCATGGGGGATTTTACCTACGGGCCAGAAGCCTTACGGAACTGGATCCACAATGAGGCTCAGACCGGAGAGATGTACTACCCACAGCAACAGAGAGGGAGAAATATATCCTGGATTTCCCCTCCCTAACTTGCCAACAATACTGCCCATTGGGAGAACCTTTGTAGGAGTCAGTGAGCCAGGAAGCCTACAGATAGTTCTGAAAGCAAAGGAGCACATGACCTGCACAATAGGCAAAAACTTACAGAATGCAGTCATGTACCACAAAACAATGTTTTGGTCAAGGACATTTTAGCCATCTTAACGTCATAGGTGTGGTAACACTGCAGTCATCACACATGCCCTAGTCATATGTAATGCCGTAGCTGCTTTAACGTCATAGTGCAACTCATTTCTCACATGTTTGGGGTGATGCTAGTATAAACAAACCTACCAGGCTGCCCATCACAGAAAGTATAGCACATACAATAATGGTGGTAGGCTATACCATCTAGGTCTATGTAAGCACACTCTATGACATTTGCACAATGACAAAGTCACCTAACAACAAAAAATGTACCACTCCTTGCACTTAGAATTAAAGGGAATCCTCCATAAAAAAGATATGTCACCAATATTAGTTTTAATCAGGGAACCATTTGAAAATGCCATCAAGTTAAGACCCCACCAATCAACCCTGTCCCTGCTTAATTTGGCTCAAGTAGTGACAGGCAGCCATGGACCCACTGTGTCCAGTTTCAGAATGACTACATCAGATGATCTCATTTGTAAAACTGAATGAGTTCCAGAGGGGTGGAAGGAGGGGAAAACAAACAATGCAGGCCAACTACATCGTATAACCTTGGACAACATCATCTCTGGGTCTCACTTTCATTAGACCCTGACGATTTATATCATATTATATCATATATTATATCATACCATATCATGTCATATTATAACAGCGGTTCTCAACCTGTGGGTCGCGACCCCTTTGGGGGTCGAACGACCCTTTCACAGGGGTCGCCTAAGACCATCGGAAAACACATATATAATTACATATTGTTTTTGTGATTAATCACTATGCTTTAATTATGTTCCATTTGTAACAATGAAATTGGGGGTCACCACAACATGAGGAACTGTATTAAAGGGTCGCAGCACTAGGAAGGTTGAGAACCACTGGATTATAACATCCATCATCAGGGTGAGAGCAGAGAAGTGAGTAGTAACTTGCTCGACTAGGTCTCTGGAAAATGTGAGAACAGAAATCGGAAATACTGATTCATAACCCCGAGTGCATTTTCAGGTAACACTTGCTACACAGGAAGTAAAGGACACCTGGGTATTCAAAGTAATCTCCTGTGTCTGGGGCCACTGCCCCTCTCTGCACTTCTTCTCTAAGCTTACAGCCATGAAGCAATACCTACATCCTTCCAAAGTTACCAGAAACTGTAGCATCCACAGGCCAATGGAGGGAGAGAGAGACATCACATCAGCTTTTTATCCCCACCAACCCATTCAGTATAGAAAGAGGAACTATGATAAAATCTTGCACGATGAGAGAATTTCTTTTTCTCTTATCAATTTTCTTCAATGTTGTATTATTGATAAGGGTTACTTTCTAGTTGCAAGGAGAAGAGAAAAAGGAGTATACAAGAAGAGTTCACATTATGCTGATGTGGGATAAATGATCACCAATCCCAAATTTCTATGAGAGTCAATAAAACGAGGGAGAAAATGTGAATAGAACCCATTTATAATGCACCTCTCTTATAATCACTACAGCCAGACTTGGTGACATGAAAAGTCTGAGAGAGAATTCTGACACATGAAGCAAAGGACAACTGGGAGTTTCTATCTGGTCTCATAACCAGGAGGTAATCTGAATGCTAGTCCCACTCAGCTTTTAGCGTCCACATTCCGTGTTCTCGCCATGTGCCGCTTCAGCAAGAAGCCCTGTGGTCACAGTGTGTCACCTGTAAAAACTGCTCACCAACAGGAAGGATCCTATTTTGTTTACACTCAGAACCATACAGCACCCAGCTGGTCTCACTTCCCCTATAGCAGTTAATCAATATTCAGTATTGTTTGACCTAAAGGGAGTTTGTTGATCACCTCCGGTGACTAGACACACACAAAAGAGGAGGGGATTCTAATATTAGTGCATTTTCTGATCTATTGGTGTATACACTCTTAGACAGAGACACATGTGCCATAAACATACATGCATGTATTCACACCCACGTGGGAGCATACGTGATTTCCTGGAATAAAGGGGACAGGAAGGATCATCTTTGGTTGAAGAAAAAAAAGGACAAATTCATTCAGTTCCAATCATTTCTAAATTGATTTCATCAGCTATTCACCCAGGAAGGCTGTGAATAGGGAACTTCAGTGTTTTCCAGTCTTTGCCCAGCTCACAGAGCCCTGACCCCAAACTGCACAAACCTCTGTGGAGGGAGCCACCTTCGAGGGCAGAAGAGACAAGAGTCGAATCCCTTCCACATGCGCCCGGTGACGAAACCATGTCAGTTTAAGCACAAATCTCGGAAAAGGAGTATGTCAAGGCTGTTAAGGGAGCACATTACCTGATGTGGCTGTGAACTGGACCATCTGCTGTAGGAAGGAGCGCCTGGGGCCTTGCTGGCTGACGTTCTCTGCGAAGGGAGGGGAAAAGAAAAGATGTCATGCGGTCACACAAACGGAACACACTTTCTATTTCTCCAAACCAAATGGCTTCCGTGTCCGCAGTTCCAAACATTAACGTAGCTGAGACTGTCTGAACTTAATCCTTGTTTCCTTTCTTTTGAAACAAGTATCAGATTGTGGACACCAGAGTCAAAAGGTCTCGATCCAGGTCTCAGTTTGCACAAGCTGTGGGACCTGATGCAAGTCACCGAAGCGCTCTGTCTCAACTTTCTCTGCTGTGAGGCAGGAATAATCATTTTTGTCCTGGCGTCACTGTGAGGGTCCAATATGATAGCAGGTGGGAAGCACTTTGTACAGTAAAGCGCTCTAAATATATAAGGCATTCATTCAACAGGATGAAAATAAGGCAGACTATTATAAGTTTCTGCTTGAAACACAAACTGGTGCACGAATATCCAAGTTAATACATGAGGTCATTTGAGAGTCGGTTATTCTTGTTATAAAAAAGACCCTTTAAACCGGCTGGTGTGGCTCAGTGGTTGAGCGTCGACCTATGAACCAGGAAGTTATGGTTCTATTCCAGGTCAGGACACTTGCCCAGGTTGTAGGCTTGATCCCCATTGTGGGGCATGCAGGACGTAGCTGATCAATGTTTTTCTCTCTCTCCCTCTCCCTTCCTCTCTAAAAAGGTGTTTCTCTCTCTCTCCCTCTCCCTTCCTCTCTAAAAAAATCAATAAAAACAATTTTTTTAAATACCCTTTATCTTCGGAAAAACCTGACCACATCTTTGTTACCAGCTCCCTGGGATTGGAAAACACCACATGCTCACTGTAGAGCAGCTAATCCAAACCCATTCTTAAAACCATTTTTCTTTGCCTGCTTCTAAGATAGAGGCTAGAAAACCTAAAGAGTCACTTTCTCAGCCTTCCTTCCCTCTAGTTCTGGCCAATGAGACCTGAGTATAATTTTTCAGGGGTTGGAGGAAAGTTCTGAGAAATCTTGTGTTTTTATAAAAGGGAAAAAAACAAGACCTTCCCATCACCCTTCTTTCTCGCTGAGTATAAATTAGCTACATGGAGCTGGAGCAAGCATTTTGTGACCAGGAGGAAAAAGCTAAGAGCAGAGAGGTGAACCCTGATCTTGTGAAGCAACTGAAACACACTTCAGGCTGCTCCTTTGGCCTAAACTCCCCTGGTGACACCGCAACCCTATTTTTTGTTACTTACGGAGTGTAATGATATACCCTGCTAGCTCATTGAAATTAAGAGTCAACTCACATGATTTTAATTCCTTGGGACCTTGTGGATGGGATGCTTCAGGCAGAGGGAACCTAATGGCGGGGGCACGAAGATGCAAAAGCGATCAGTGTGTTTGGAAAATGATCAGGAGACCAACATAGAATTGCCAGCCCCTGGATTCACCATCACCGCATTTCATCTGCCTTCCAGGACCGCTGTGCAATTCTGTGCTGGCCTTTGCTGGTTCCGACTGCTTTCCTGAACTTCTGCCACAGGGAGACTGACTGGCATGTTGGCTAAAGGCTCTATTCTGCCTGCTCAGTTCCACTTTCCTGCAGCACCGGCCCATCTGAGGCGGCAGTGCTGGGACCGCTCGCAGGAACCTCCCTGTCTCGCCTGCTCCATGGAGGTGAATGGGATTGGGCCCTATAGCAGACTTGAACTATGGGGGAAGTGGCAAGAAGTTAAACTAAAGGCTTACTCCGGTTTCCTCAATGACAAGCACCAGGAATGAACTTGGAAGGTATCAGACTTGACCCATGCCAGACCATGTACCTTCGCAGATGCTGTTTTCCTGATTGTAAAATAGGTTAAGTTAGATGCTCCCCACGCGCCTTTCTTACCCAGCCCTAAATCTATTCCAGTAAATGGTAATCTGCTTTTAAAATATATGTGATTACTGATGATAGTGGCAACACTGAATTTCCATGGAAATTCAATTATTATGTGTTTAAAATATCCCCCCAAAAAATTTATTCTTAAACCTCAGGAAACTGGAAAATGCTAGTAATCCAGAAGAGCCCCTTGCCTGAATATTTTAGCAGACTCCAAGTTCCCGACATTTTTAGGAAGGGGCTACTGGCTGGTTTTCCAGCCCAATAATTTGGCCTTCGGCAGAGTCTCAAGTCTCCTGAAAGACTTAGGAATTCACCATCAGACTAATTTTTCGAGATACCATGCTTTGAGAACAGAACTCATCATTGTCTCAAACGACAATACAGGTTTCTAAAATTATAACAATGAATTTTACATTTGTTATCAGAAAAATGAAGTTTTTAAAAAATTAAGTTATAATTGAAATGTTAACACTGTGTAAGTTTAAGGTGTACAATGGGTTGAGTTGGTACATTTACATATTGCAATATGATTACTACCACAATGATATGATTTCTAACACCTATCACATCGCATAATTATCATTTCTTTTGTGTGATGGGAACAATTAAGATGTAGTCTCTTAACAACTTTAAAGGTTATAATACAGCACTGTTGACTACAGTCTCTAAGCTGTGCGTTAGATCTCCAAGACTCATTTATCTGCCAGCTGTAATATTGTTCCCTTACACACTATTTTCCAAATTCCTACACCCTGCCCCCCAGCCCCTGGTAATTACCATTCCACTCTTTGTTTTCAAAAGGTTGGCTTTTTAATGTTCTACATAAAAGTGATTATCATATAGTGTTTGTCTTTCACTGTCTGACTTACCTCATTTAGCACACTGATTGTTTCCCTCTCTTGGTTATTGTAAATAATGCTTAATAAACATGGAGTGCCAATATCGCCTTGATATCCCATTTATACTTTCTTTGGATATCTATCCAGACATGAAACTACTGGATCATATCCAAGTTCTATTTTAAATTTCTGAGGAACCTCCATAGTCTTTCCATAGTGGCTAAACCAATTTATAGTCCCATCAGTGGTGCCTTTCCTCCACGTACTCACCAAGACTTACCTCTTATTTTCTTCAAAGTTTTGGGGTTTTGTGTGTGTGTGTGTGTGTGTGTGTGTGTGTGTGTGTGTTTGTGTGTTTTATCAAAACAGAATTATGGCAATCAAAGTCAAGATCTGAGCACTGACGTCCAAAAACATTTTAAAGAAAAATGAGGTGTGTTACCTGGAGGAGATGACCCAAATTATTACATAACCTTGAAGTGGGAAGGGCAGAAGATGGATATTGTGGATTTGAGTGCGACAATTACTCTATCTGAAATGCTCATCTCTCCACTCTTGGTAAGTGTCACAATATTTCCATGTCCACACTTAGCTTTTTTCTAAAGGTCACACTGCATTTCAACACTGACACAGCGTAATTAACTTTATAATGGTAATTGCAGGCTATTGTGACTCACGTACTTCATGTCCTTTCTAGGTTAAGGATAAATGTGAAAGGCCAGAGAAACAATGAAACAATTGGTCAACATGAATTACACATTTTAAAGACGTGACAATGTTCAGAACTGCACCACAACTTCTGATGGATGTCACTGCATTCAAAAAGCAGTCTCATAGCACAAAACACAAAATCTGATTGGGTTTCCTTTATGTGTCTTTGAATATACTAGTTATAATGTGTGGTTTGGAGTTCAGCCTAGACAAAAATCAACTCATCTGACTAACCAGGTAAGTAATTGATCCTTTCCTCAGTTGCCTCCTACTAGTGCCCTTAGCAACCAATCTATATATATAAAAGGCTAATATGCTAAGTGTTCAACCGTCTGACTGGTTGCTATGACACGCACTGACCACCAGGGAGCAGACACTCAGCACAGGAGCTGCCATAACATGCACTGACGCCACAGACCTGGCGCCCACAAAGTAAGACTCGGCTTTTCACAAGTGGGACACAGGCCTCACCACCACCCCGGAGCAACAGCCCACCAAATCGCAGCTGACACTGCCAAGGCCCCATGGTGCAAAATGTGGCCCACAGCCCAGCCTGGAAATGGTCATTGTGGGTGCGGGCAATGTCACGTAGCAACACCCAGCTTCCTCTCCCTAGCAATGACTAGCCTCCTTGCAGTTTCTTCAGCCCAGGAACACGACCTGCTTTATAACAAGTGCCAGCATCTTACACTTTAACCAAATGTCTGTGAAGCGTGTTCCCATGCCTCATCTCATTTGATCCTCACAGAAGTCCTGGAAAAGATAGATAGGAGACTCGGTAGAACCCTATTTTCTTTTCATTAGCTGGAAAACGGAGATTTTAAAACCTTAGAAACTTGACCCGACTGAAAAGAAGTAAGAATTGGTGGGCCTTAAAAATGACTTCGGGTTTTTTCACTGCACAGAATATAGTCAAACACAGCTGCAGTTAAATACTTTACCCTTTGTTCTCCCTGCATGATCTACAATAATAATCTGCTTCATGTTGATATTTACTGTTGCGTTGCTGACAATTACCTGAAAGAGAATTTGGGGTGCGCCACTGGGCTGGAAAAAATTTAGCTATATCAGAAAGCGGGTCTAATTAAGCAAGTTTATTCTATATATGTAAAAGGCTAAGTTGACTCGCACAGGCGCCATACAAAGCTCTTACTGACACCAATCACACGTGTGTGTTTCATTTGTCATTGTCAATCGTGAATTGGGTTGACACTTCTATTACAGAGAAAGGGCAAATAGTGGTATTAAAATATTTCTTCTAATTAATTTCCTTTCAATGTGCATGAATCCGTGTACCAGGCCACTAGTGGTTAATAAAAGGGCAGTATTCAGATTGGCAAAATGATACATGCCAGTTAAAGTGCAAATTCTCTGGCCCCAAGAATTTACAAACCTCTGGAAGTGGAATCCAGCAATTTGCTTTTTTAAAGGAGGCTCTTCAGTGGATTGATAGTAAATCTTAGAAGCAAAGAAAAATCCCAGAATAATCCCAGCACACCCTTCCTCCGCTACCTGCACCCACTGAAGGACAAGGATGATGAAGAGGAGAGGCATGGAGACCCAAAGATATTATGGAGAGCAGTTTCCTTTTTTTTTTTTCCTGAACAGATAAAAATGAACTCTGAAACTCCAGAGAAATATTTCTGGAAATTGTGTGAAGATGCTTGGGGGAAAAGAGTCTGATCTTTAATCTACTGATATACTAGTAGATTGAACCTTGAAACCACCACAGCCCAATTAAATGGTTGGGTAAGGGTTTCAGTTTAGATATCCATGCTCTGCCCTTGGAAAACCTTCCTGAGTACCAAGAATGGGCTATTGCCCTTCTGCTGTGTTCCCAACATATCTGAACCTACCTCATCAAATGCTGATCCCACTCTCTTATAACAGCCTTCTAAATGCAGCTTCCTTTTGTTGACTGTACATTCCATGAGCTTACGGTGGGGAGGGGGAGCAAGTTGGGGCTGGGTCTTATTTACACTTGTAACCAGGCATGCCTGTGCCTGGAATATAGTAAGTGCTCAGTAAACGTCAAATTAATTAATAGTTTCCGTAAACTTAACCCTCTTCAACTTCGGCAAGAATGAAAAGGAGCCTGTCAAATAAGAGATAGTGGTGATGAAAGTTACACTCTTGACGGCAAATACACTAAAAATTGTAGGGTTCCAGAGCTCTAAAGGCTACTGTAATTCTCAGAAAACATAACACCATTGGCCCAGATTTCAAATTATTAGAATGCAGAGTCCCTTGCTCTGGCTTGCTATGAAATATCAATGGCTAAAGGAACTAGGGCAAGATATAAGGAAATAGCAGACACCACTTTGAAGTTGAGAGCATTGGTTAATGGATACGTGTTATACCACATGAAATGTCTCAGGAATGCTTTGAGGAAACCTTGAAAGAACTAGGTGATCTACAAAAGCAGAGACAAGCTAGAAGTCAGCGAAACGTTGAAACCAAAATACTGACCTTACTTTACATCTTCTCTCTCTCCCTTCCCTGGGCTGTGAGGCTTATGGAAATCCAGGTGACTTACATCATTGAGAAGGGGGTTCAGGAGGAGGAGTGTGTAGAACATTTTAGTGACAAACGCAAGCAGAGAGTGCTACTAAGGGGCTTCCCTGTAACAGTGTTCTGTTAAACAAAGGACAGAGACGCGCCATGCAGAAACCTGGAAGACAGACCCAATTCAATGGCAGCTCATAACTGAGTCAATCTGCCAGATGCTGCAGCAAGACTGCCCGCCAGCCAGCCAGTCTGCCAACCGCTGCACTCCATCCCCCAACTGTCCTTTGCTTGGCCAGCTAGCTTCCTCCAAGTCTAATTGCCCATCATCACAAGGGAAGGAACTTTGGCAACACATACATTTTTCAGTAGCTGGAGTTTTCTTCTGCATTAAGCCTTAAGCATATTTGAAGAACAAAAAAATAAAATAAAATAAAATAAATAGTGTTGGAAGGTGCCAATTGGACATCTGCATTTAACATCTTAGCACAAAAAGTCATTGACAAAGATGGTCCAAGAAACAGCATGGGTTACGCAGACAGACTGAACTCCAGGTGACAGGCCATGACTTTTGGGGTTTTCATTTCAGATGAAAAAGCATGTTTCCAACCCCAATGAGATGACTCATGCGAGAAACAAGACGAGAAAAGCAAATCACCCAGACAGCAGTAACATTTTTAATAAGGTATGGAGAGCTGACTCAAAAACCTTTCTTCCAAGGCGAGAAACTTTACAAAGTGTAAGTGGTAAAGGCTCTACCCACACACACCTTAATAAGTAGCTACAAAATAAAGTCACAAGGACACGTCTGCATGCCAGGCAAGCTAAGAAAAGGAAACTGATAAAGAAAATAAGGACGTGGGGTGAAGTGCTGGCTTCTCTTTAATAATTTTGCTAGTGAAAGAGCAACATGATGCCCTCATTATATTTGTGATAGCCCAGAACACAGACTCAAATATCTGTTGCTACATTTATTTGACATTTACTGATGGCCTATACTACTGGTGTCCATGAGGTACTTAAGAAACAGTCTCCATCCTTCCTATCCTTTATAGACACAATCACAGACTAATTACCTTCATTTCAATAAGAAATCATGGCGCTCAATTAGGAAATCCCAGAACCCCGTTCCAAACAAGCTCAGGCATGGAGTGCTGTCACATCCCTAACACTCCAGAGAATCCTGACAGTTGGGTAAGGAACGCTACCTGAAGGGTGACCTAAATCTTCCCAGTTTCAGTAAAAGCCCAGATCGTTAAGGTATATGACAAGCAGCTCACCTATTCTCCATCTCTTTCGAATGCTAAGCATCCTTTGGTATTCTTTTCCCAATTAAATCAACCCCGTTTTATTTAACCTTTCTCTGCGTGCCCTAGTTTCCAGCCTATTCATCATTCCACCGCCCTCCTCTGGGCCACCTCCCAAATCTCCACGCTCCTCCCTCTGAAGTTGTGAAATGGGAAATTAGATGAGTTACTCATTGTGTCCTCATTCCATGACAAAATGCAAAAGGCAATAAATCTAAGCTAGCCTCAATGCAAAAAAATAAAAGGGAGGAAATCTCCAGACAACGCAGTACTAAAAACTGACTTAGGAACTCTATTAGAAAGGCTTTACCTCTTGGTTTGATTTATTTTCCAGAGATGGAGGAGGAATAAATGAGTCTTGTTCAGAACACCTAACCAAGTCTTTTTTTTTTTTTTTGTATTTTGCTGACAAAAGGCAGATGTAAAATAATACAGACTCCATCTCCTTCTAGGAGTTAAAATACCTTATGTAATTTCTGAGATCAAAATGGTGCTCCCAGGGTTTTCATTGGCTAGTTCCTTGGCCCCTCGGTGCACTTGAACTTTAGAAGCATTTTGTTGTACACATGACATGTGGAAAGCACTCTATCAGCAATAGGGGTTACAATGATGGATAAGATCCTCCTCAGTCTCACCCTGCCCGAAAGATCCACATGTACCAGTAAGCCTGTCCTTAGGATAATCATAATTATCCTATTATGATTCCTTCGCAGCTCCTATCACTATCTGAGATTTTTCTTATGTATTTGTTTCATTGTACATGGTTCATGTCCCTTGCTAGAATATAAATACCAAGAGAGAAGGTTTCTTACCATTTTACCACTTTCCTTTTTTAACCATCGCTTTTACTATCATGCACATAGCAGTGCTTCAGGACATATTAGTGGAATGAATGAATGAATGAATGAATGAATGAATGAATGAAGACTCAGTTCTTACCCTCAGAGTTACAGTCCAGTGAGGGCAATTAATGCATACCCAAACTCTACTGCAAAGGGTGTTGCTCCTTCCACCAAATATGAGTCTGTGCTGGTTGTGCCCTGCATGAGGGAGCCACCTAGAGCACAACAAAATCATACACCAGTATATTGCAACCCTTTTCCAGCAGAAGTTGTAAAGTTCCCTGCTGTAACAAAATTGATATAATTTTCTGACAAATGTCTTAGAGAGAGTAGTTTATTCTCATTTACAAAATGGTGCTCTGTGGGCAAGGAATGATGTTGTGTGTGCAGAATTGATTTTAGACTTAACTTCCTGGCCTTAGGGTTTGAGTTTCCAAGGCCAGGAGCAAGGAGGAAGTGCATTAGAGATTTCACCAAAACATATTATTTTAAATAAATACAATGTGGTCTCTAGGTTCCAAGGTGGCCTCGTAGGACCTCTGTTTCTTGGTATTGACCTTGGCAATGTACAGGGTTGGTATGGTTGACCAATAGAATATAGAAATAATGATTGGTCACTTCCTCAATTAGGTTATAATCTTGGCCATGCTCTCTTGCACTTGGGTCACTTACGAGTTATCTCATGAGGCACCCTATGGAGTGTCCCACCTGGTGAGGAATGGGAACCTCCTGCAAATATCCATGTGAACGAACTTGAAAGTTCAACCCCAGTCAAATCTTCAGAGATTGTAGCCTTAGCAATGACTTGACTGAAACTTTAAGAGAAACCCTGGCCAAAGCAGGTTTGGCTCAGTGGATAGAGCGTCGGCCTGTGGACTGAAGGGTTCCAGGTTCGATTCTGGTCAAGGGCGTGTACCTGGGTTGCGGGCACATCCACAGTGGGAGATGTGCAGGAGGCAGCTGATCAATGTTTCTCTCTCAGCGATGTTTCTAACTCTCTCTCTCTCTCCCTTCCTCTCTGTAAAAAATCAATAAAATATATATTTTTTTAAAAAGAGAGAGAGAGAAACCCTGACCCAGAACCACCCAGACAGTCTGATCACAAAGTTCCTACCTTCGGCAACAGACTGTACACGATAATCAGTGTTTGTTTGTTTTCTGACGGCTAAATCTGGGGGTCATTTGTTACACAGCAATAGATAACTAACCTACCTTATTGGCAGGAAAACTATTCACCTCTTACTATAATACCAATAAAAGTCTGCAGAAAGCATATAGTATCCTGTGAGTAGTACCTCAGGCACAGGAATACATTAACCTCCTGAATTATAGGGACAAAAAGTTTCAGGATTTTTCCTCCTTTGGGTCTTTTTAGAAAAAAAATAATAATCAGTCCCTGAATTTTCACATTGTTATTTAACAGGTCTCGCAGTCACTTTCTCCAAGGAGACAGAGAACTCGAAGTCCCTGAAGACATGAGCACAAGATAACCTCCAGCTCCCTTCCTGCAAAAGACTAAAAACAACGAACAAGATGCTCTGTAAATAAATGATAAGCTTCCTGTTATCATGCAGCTTTCTGTCTCTGAAACTCAACTTGATCTTCCTATATCATCTAAAAAACAAACTGATTCACTTTAGCTATTGGGCTGGATCTGCCGCTCTATGTCTCAGGGAAACAGAAATCCTCCGCTAGCAGCTGCCTAACAGGGCAGGGTAGGGAGTTAGGCTTTCAAGGTCCAGAGGGGAGGGGAGCACACACTCATACGGAAAGCGTGAGCTGATTCAGTGTTCCTCAATCTGCGCTGAGCAGAAACAGGGCCCACAGAAGGAACTACGGCCGAAAAATGGCCCCTTAGTTCATTTGGGGAAACGTTCATTTCCCAAGTGATCCAACCCAACCCAGAAGTCAGCAAAATTTTTCTAAATGGGCCTTACAGTGAATATCTTAGGCTCTGTGGCTATATGGTCTCTTTGACTGCTATTCAAATCTGCCCCGGTAGTATGAAAGCAGCCAGAGACAATATATAAAGAATTGGCTGTAGCTGTGTTCCAATAAAAAAACCAAAACAAACAAACAAAAAAACCTTATTTGCAAAGACAGGCTTGGGCCAGAGTAGATCGACAGGCTGGAGTTTGTACATTGTTTTTATCTCTCACTGGGATGTTTACGTACCAGAAAAGCAGGAATAGAAACACATAGGACAGTGCTCTAACCTCTCTCTAATCGCTGAACATTTTGGCATATAAAGGCATTGAGAATTTCAGCTCCAAAGACCCATCCTTGGGTCAATTTGTTCAATTCTGTTTCCCAAAGTTATTCTTCCAGAACAACTGGAAGGATTTACTTGCTCCCCCCGCCCAGCCCCCACATTTCTCCTCCTCCTTTCGTTCTCTCTCAACTTGTTTTCTTACTGAACATCTATTAACATCTCAGGGATTGGAGCTTCCATACAACATTCCGGGAAAAATAATGAGTCACCTGAGGAAATAATGAATTACCTAATGAGTGAGCTAATTTGTAGTGTATATCAGCCTAAGTGAAAAATTTGATCCTAACTCCTCAAGGAACTGCCTTGAAACTTAAAGTGTCCATAAACACTTTAAGCCAGTGATGGCGAACCTATGACACGCAAAATCATTTTTTTGGTTGATTTTTCTTTGTTAAATGGCATTTAAATATATAAAATAAATATCAAAAATATAAGTCTTTGTTTTTCTATGGTTGCAAATATCAAAAAATTTCTATATGTGACACAGCACCAGAGTTAAGTTAGGGTTTTTCAAAATGCTGACATGCCGAGCTCAAAAGGTTCGCCATCACTGCTTTAAGCAATACCTTGACTTTCCTTACATAGGATAGCCCCAAAGATAGAGCACTTACAAAGTGTTGGCTGTTTTGTGTGTGTGTGTGTGCTGTTTTGTGGGAAATGGATTGACTGATACCTTGCCACATTTTTCTATGTCCTCCACCTCCCCCATATGTAATTATTACTTTTAGAACTTACAGTAGGGAAAACTATCATTTAGGAAGTTATGGATTAGGTTATATAACCTCCAGAAAATTCCAGGCACTAACACATTTCACACATAAAACTCAAAGTTGGTCTTATTGGCCAAATGAGCAAACTGAAGGTTTTCTGGCAAAGTGTATTGGAAACTTGTAAAACATATATGATGGTGTCAGGCATTGTCAGAATTCTCTTTTAAGCAGAAGAAACCGAAAGTCTCTCATTAGTGTCCTATGGTTATTGCTGATTACTGGCCAAACAGAGCAATCCAATCTGGTTACAATGTGGGAGGGCTGATGCCCTTATGTTCATTGGCTAATTCCTTCACCTTCTTTCATCCACTGCGTCTATTTCAAAGAATTTTGTTGCCACCTGCATTATTTAAAACTTTTTTTTTTTTAATGAAAGGAGGGAGGTGAGGTGGAGAATTGAGCCTACTTTTAAGAGAACGGAATTTAAGGCCAGCATGTGTACAAAGCATTCACAAGTATTAAATCAGGAGAGAGAAAAAAATTCACCACCCAATGCAATGTGTATTTAAGTAGAATAAATTCCAAGAAATTGTGGAAAGGCTGCCCTCTTCAGACACATTTATTTTCATTATTAAGTTACTATAGAATTTTCTGTATAAATTTTCTATAGGAGGAAAAAATGGAGCATGGGGTAAAGAATTTTTAAATCTGAGCTTTACTCTCATAAAGAAATGTCAAACAAGTACATAGGGAAATGTTATGAAGTACCTGGAGTGCCTGTCTGGACTTGACTGGAATATGTATCTTATGAGTATTCCACGGGGCTCTTGAAGCATGTACGCCCCGAACACTTTAGACTCCTGAGAGGTAGTTAATTAATGGAGCTGTCTGGGCTGAAATGTTTACCGCGGCTGTCACGTATCTAAGTGCACTCAGAATAACCACCTGAAGTCACAATAATTGGCTTTCGTGTCATTAGAATTTTTAATAGCCCTGATGAACTCGGCTCTTATTCTACACAAACCTCTTGTTTTCTGTTTTACTCCTGTCATTCTGGACAACCTGAAATGACAATTAAGGGAGTCCTGTCATAAGGAGAACTACCGTGCATATCCGGGACCTTGGGAAGGCACTAATTCTGCTGTCGGCAAAGTTTTCCTTACAATATTCTAGACAGGTCGTAAGGAGAACCGAGTGGAAATTTCCATCCAAACACACTTGTTTTTCTACATTTCCTGACCTGGGTTTTTCTCCCCCCTAATGCTTCCTTTTTCAATGACCAAAATGCAAGGAATGAGTCCAATATAATAAGATGGGTTCCAAGAATCTCACTCACAAACCAATTCCAATTCTTTAGTCAATCCGGAACAAATAAGAGCAAAAAAAAAAAATTACCAGTGAATCAGAAAATACCCTCATTGTATCATCTCCTGCTAGAAGGACAGGATGGAATTTAGTTAACAGGGTAGCCTCTTTTGCTTTATAATGACAATGAGAAGAGATGGCATGTAATATACTCAGAGTTCATTGGAGAGGGAAATTCTAAATATCATTTTTGAGAAACAGCTGTTTATGAAAATCGAACTGCAGTCTGTGGGAAAATGGTGTGGGGACAATGATAACTGCTGATTTACATTATATTTGACATATATAATAGGCATGAGCGGTTTGCAGAGGGACATAAGTATAGAACTGACTTGTTTATAAGTTGAGGTGACGGGACTGAAAGGCAGTGCACACCAGCAGGTTTCTCCTCTGGCTTCTAATATTCCCTCTTTCATGTATAATAGATAGACCAGCATTTTTATGATGGTTAAAATAAGAGTAAATTGTCAGGATTTAAATTATCATCCATTTGCCAGAAATACTGATTTTCTTTGAATGGATGCTAAACAATTGCCATTCTGAAGGCAATCCTAGCAGACTAGCAAATATGGGGGCTTCTTGTGCTCCCAAATACTAATGTCCAAAACTGAGATCGGTAGGTAACCAGACTTCCAAAATGACCCATGCTTTATGCCTATGCAGAGTTTAAGTTCATAGCACTGGGCAGAAAAGCCAGAGTGATACCAAATGCTGAGCTCAGGTGATATGCCCATATGCAGGGATAAAACGAGAAAATTCCAAAGGAAGCTAACAGAAGGCACTTTGTACCCTTGTGCAAGGCCTCGAGGTGGAGAGAAGCTAATCACAGGTGCCATGGCTTCTGGGATTTCAAATATAAGCATATTTGCTTCTGTAATTAAAACCCTGTAAAACATTGTGAACATGAATCCAGTTATAGATGCTGCATACACATGCATATAAATTACAGACTTGTGTAGTTTGTATACATACACAATATAAAAATTATGAATTACAAACATAGTATATATTATAATTATTCGTATGCCTTATTATTTAGATGTATTTTATTTATATGTTGTAAATATTTGTACTGTTATGTAAATACATAAGTATAATATACTAGAGGCCTGGTGCATGAATTTGGGGGTGGGGGGAGTCCCTCTGGTTGGCCTGCAGGGATTGGGCCGAAACCCACAGTCCAATGCTACCTGAAGCTCCTACCTGCTGCTCCGGCTCATATCAGTCCCACTGTGCCTGTCGCGGGCTCACGCCCAATCAGTCCCAATCGGGAGAGGCTCGTGCTGCCACAGCAGCATTTGCCAGCCATGAGACCTGCATCTGGTGCCCACCCAAGGGGAGTGGCCTGAAACCAGTTCTCTGACATCCCCTGAGGGGTCCCAGATTGCAAGAGGACACAGGCCAGGCTGAGGGACCCCACCGATGCACGATCGGGCCAGGGAGGGACCACTGGAGGGCTCCAGGGCGTGTCTGGCCCATCTTGCTCAGTCCTGATTGGCCAGACCCAGCAGCAAGCTAACCTACTGGTCAGAGCATCTGCCCCCTGGTAGTCAGTGCACATCATAGCAAGTGGTTGAGCAGTCTTAGCATATCATTAGCATATTACACTTTGATTGGTTGTTCGGTTGTTCTGCCGTTGTCTATTTGCATATCACTCTTTTATTATATAGGATAACATATTACATACTATATTATATTATGTATTTCATATATTACATATAAGTTACATGTAATATATTATATATTAAATATAAATATGCACATATATAAATATACTACACACTAGAGCAGGGGTGGGCAAACTTTTTGACTCGAGGGCCACAATGGGTTCTTAAACTGGACCAGAGGGCCGGAACAAAAGCATGGATGGAGTGTTTGTGTGAACTAATACATGTTAACACTGCTGCTGATGAAGGAGCAGAGGGGAGAGCAAGAGAACCCTCCGCTCTTTCGGCTCCGCGGGCCGGATAGAACAGCCGAACGGGCTGGATCCGGCCCGCAGGCCGTAGTTTGCCCACGGCTGCACTAGAGGCTCAATGCATGAAATTCATGCAAGAGTAGGCCTTCCTTCCCCCGGCTGCCAGCACCACTTCCCTCTGGCACCCGGGACCCAGGCTTCCCTTGCAGCCCTGGCTTTGTCCGGAAAGACATTCAGAAGGATGTCCGATCTAATTAGCATATGACACTTTTATTATTATGGCTTATAAAATGTGCTATAAAGTTATATATTCAGTATGTTATTTTACTGCAAAAGTATATAAACAAAACCATAGATACTGAATTTAATTGGGAATGTAACATTTTCAAGGGTAATCTTAATTGCATGTAATTTCTAACTTCCACAAGGACTTTAAAATGAAAACCCTTTCATCAGAGGAGACACCACTATATTTATTCTCAACAGAGCACTCAACAGAGTCTTCCTCCTCCTACAGAAGTAAATGCATCTTTAACAGTGAGCGCAGGAATGCCATACAATTTCAAATCTAAAATAAAAATAATTTTTGAATTGGTATTGCCTATCTTGGCCTTGGTCTACTAACTATTTTAAATACAACTTTGAGGTGGAATCATTGATGTGTCCATTATAAAGAGCAGTACAAGAAACCCCAAGTTACCCAGGACATGTGAAAAGGTGAGTTCCTGGGTCATGCTGGGACAAGCCTGCTCCATGGACAGGGCCTGTAACCACTGGACCTCCCAGCCTCCCCAGGTCTCTGTGCTTTGATTAGCAAATGTCCCAAAGCACCATATTATGCTCAAGATATCAGCGCGATCATTTGTAAAGGTTCTGAAAAATCCCTTCTTCCCTCCCATGCACATTAAATAAGCCAGCCTTCATGCCAATTTCCCCACACAGACAAACCATTACCAGCTACTGTTACCATGGCACAGACACACACCGGGGAAAACTCCCACACACAGAAGGGTCGTTTTTGTGATTAACTGGTAGAATCAAAAGATGAAAAAAAGAAAAAAAGACAGAGCTGGAGCTCAAGCCATGCACAGCTATTTGTCCCACATGAACAAAATATTCATAAAAACAAACAATGCATGGAGCCAATATGGCAAATTTTAGACATGAGCATGGCTTTACAATCACTGATAAAATGCTGGAGGGCTGGGCAGAGGTGGGGATGGGGGAGGGGGAGCTCCGAGGTTTATTCTCCCATTCTGTATATACTCCATGGCTTCGTTACGGAGAGAGCAGAAGCCAGGGGAACTTCGGAGCATTAGCGTGAGCAGAGAGGCACCTGAGCAAGTGTCTACATGAAGGTAGGCTTCGTCCCCCTGGCACACCCAGCTCTTGATCGCCAAGGCAGAAGTAAGCACTCAGGTCTGGATACAAAGAAAAGTCCTAAGGCCGCACAGTGAAAGGAGGCAGCCAGGTTTCCTGAAAGCTAGCGCCTGTCTTTCAGCGTGATGCTCAGAATTCCCTATCACAGTGCTGGGTGCAAGGTCCACACATAATGTGAGACTCAGAATCCTGGAGCTAGAAATATCTGTTGTGGGTGTCTGTGGATTTACTTGCCCAACCCCCCATGCCCACATTTTTCAAAAGATGTTTTCATTGATTTCAGAGAGAGGAAGGGAAAGGGAGATAGTAACATCAGTGATGAGAGAGAACCATTGACCTGCTGCCTCCCGTACGCCCCCGCACTGGGGACCGAGCACACAAGTGGGCATGTGCCCTGACTAGGAACAGAACAAATGACCTCCGGTTCATGGGTTGCGGCTCAACCACTGGGCCACGCCAGTCAGACCAGGCCCACATTATTTGATAACAGTGTATTCCTTTGAGAAACTCCTCCACCCCCAACTACACAGCAGTTCAGGTGTCTTGTCCTCCAGGCAAACCAAGCCTGCCAGGCAGTTTCTTTGCCAAGAACTGGGATCTTGAGAGGAATGGCCCAAAGGCAGCATGAGATGCCTCAACCTGAGGGCGGTGCCCTGGAGAGACTGTCCATTAGTTTCTGTAACCATCCTAGGTCCCTGGAGCTCCCTTCCTTGTTGCCTTTTCCAAGCTCTGAAGGCTCGTTTTTTTTCTTTTAAATTTAATTCTACGACCTACCCCATATCCTTACAATAAAGTCCATTTTGCTTAAGTTAGCCATGGTTCCTTTTTTTTTTTTTTTTTGGCTTGAAACCAAAGTACCATAACTAACACAGAACCTCATGAATTACCTTGTTTCCAATACCTTTTTCACTCTTCACTGCACACTATTTATCAAGTTTGGTTCATTATATGTGACTGTTTTCTCTCTACATATACATATTATAATATATTATAGTGTATTAGATTCTACTGTATCACATTCAACTATATTATACTCTATGATAATTGTACTTACCACACCATAGTTTTCCATCCTTAAAGCTAACGATATACTTATTGCAGTTACATGGGAAATAAGGAGGTAATTGAAGCTTAAATAGTTAAATCAGTGGTGCACGGAGGTCACCTGAATCATGGACTTGGCTAACCCATAGCTTCCTGATCCCTGACTGCTTATTCAATGGGTCTGGGACTGGGTCTGGAGTTGCGAGGGGGGTTGGGGGGAAGAAGCCAATATTTTAGTGATGTTGCTTGTCCAGGACCACATTTTGCATAACCCCAGGTTAAGTCAAAGTTTCTCAAACTCTAACATGCTAGCAGATCACCTGGGAAATGTCTTCTGATTTAGCAGGTCCGAGGTGGGGCCTGAAACTCTGCATTTCTAGCAAGACCCAAGAGTTGCTGATGCTGCCAGACCACACTGAGGAGCAAGGATTATGGAACTGACCCAGATCACACCATAACTTACAGTGTCACCTTGATTTCGGGTTGGCCTTCTCTATTCACTCTATTGTCCCTCCTAAGAAAACCTGGTCTTTACAGGTGAGAAACCCAAATCCCGGAAGGATCACTCAACTTGACCAGATCTCACAGCTGCTGAGTCATATATATATTCAGAAGGACCACCATCCCAAGGTTGCTGGCCTCTTTAGTGTTCAACATTCACAAAGTATTGAATATTCATATCCACTCTGTGTTAAATCCTGACAAACACACCAAGAAATGGGCAAGGCCAACACTACTCATTCACATTGCAGGGATGGGACAGCCAACTGAGGTGCAGAATGGATACAGGACATGCCATGATCACTCAGGTCAAAGGTGCCAGGAAGGATTCTCAGGTTAGGGAATTGCCTTGAGCCACCACTATCTCAACACGAACAACAGGTGCTTAGTGCTTAGCGTCAGCTCGCTAACAGCAAGGTCCACCGGCCTTCCACATTCACTGGTGCATTCTCATGACAGTATTGGCAAGCGGTGGCTTCCCACACTGGCCTAAAGAAATTCCAGTGCCAAGTGCAGTGTTCCCACCACCTACAACAGCCCCCTCGCAGAGGAGGCAAGTCACATCCTTACCGTGAGAGAGAGATGGGAGAACCTCATGAGCTAACCATGGGGAACCAAGACTCTGGAGACCAGGCATCAAAACTAGTGTCCACTAGCCCTGTCTGGCTTATTGAGGCATTTTCTCTGGTCTGCCCAGCATTGGTTTGGCTTGTTGGTTAGGCAGTTGCCTATGTTTAAGTATTGGGAAAATATACATTATTAATTCAGAATAAAAATTGTGGAGCTGTGGCCACACAGAGTCCAGATTCTGGCGATATAAAAGTCAGCTCTGGTTGTGGAGGCACAGTGGTCACTAAAGCAACCACAGGATCAGGCATGAGGACTTTTATTATCTATAATAATAAAAGCATAATATGCTAATTAGACCAGACATCCTTCTGGACAACCTTCCAGATGAAGCTAGGGCTGCGAGGGAAGCCAGTGCTGGCAGACGGTGAAAGGAAGGCCTACTCTTGCACGAATTTCGTGCATTGAGCCTCTTGTAGAAAATAAACCATCACCCTCTTGTTCTTCAATTCATTGCAGTCCCTACTGAGCCTGAATCCAGAAAACCCTGTAGGTATTTGAGATGCAATGGTTGCAAAACAACACACACACACACACACACACACACACACACACACACACACACACGCTAAAGATACCAGGCCAGGGCAGTTAAATGTCAATATTTCCCTGGGCTATTGGACAGGAAGGTGTAGAACTGAACCACATTGTGTTCACATAGTGAAGAAGAAAAATCCAGAGTGCATGCCCCTGCTTTTGTTATTCCTGAGGGTGGCCACTCACCTCAAAATGACAGCTGAGCCTGTGGATCCTCCCCTTTCTCTCAAAAGTACAAGTTGCTAATACTGTTATTACTCTTGAAATAATGTCAGCATCCCTACTCAACCTGAAGTTGGAGTACCTCCATTAGTGACTCTGTGCAGGCTTTGGGAAAATTATGCCTTTGTAAAAAAAAAAAAGTTAAAAAAAATTATACACACACACACACACACATATAATTTTTTTTCTTTTTTCTCAAACCTCCTGGATTAGTGGTCCCTGTTGCACACAGCCAAGTATGTTCCTGAACAAGATCAAGAATCCAGCTGGCAAAATCCTGCTTTAGCATAACTTAAATTCGCCAAGTCAATGCAATGCTACTCTTCTGTTTAAATTACTGAACAATTAGAACTGTGTGGGCTCTAATTCCAGTCTGAGTCCAGCCCAGTATGCAGCTTATTCTTGTGGTGGTGGTTGTTAAAGGGCAACACAGAATCATTGGGAGCAGAGCTTCAGCAATAACATTTATGCAAGGAATTTAAATACTGACATCCTCTTTGTTGAAGGCAAAAGGTTTGCCCACAACTCATCACATCTTGAAGATCACAATGGTGTGTGTGTGTGTGTGTGTGTGTGTGTGTGTGTAGGGGTATTGAGAGTCAGCCCTGAGAGAACACAGCCCTACCCTCTAGTGTTCTGCTGTCTCCTTGCAGCCTGGAGGTAGAAATAATGAGCCTGCAGAAGGGAGTGACAGATTTTATCTCAGAGACACTGACCCGGATGACTCCATTAGCATTGTTCCAAATGAAAAGTCGCCCTCCCTCTATGGGGATTGGAGGAGGCTGCTGGGGAGACAGGAGGCAGCTTCCATTTGGAACCAGATCCTTCCCAGAACCAAGGACGTGTTGTGCCCTTGCCCCCGCATCCCACAGAAGCCAGGCCCCACTTCTATGCTGCGTGCCTGCAACAGAGGAAGAGCCTCTCAAATGAAGGAATGGTACCCACCTCCTGCCTGCTCTAACTGCAATCCATAATCCTTTGCAGCCTACATCATGGGGGGCCAGGCCAACCAATGTGATGGATGCCCTCCAGCCCAGCCCCATGGTTTATCACTCACCAATTTCCATCCTGGGATACTTTTCATATAGAGCAGCGGTTCTCAACCTGTGGGTCGCGATCCCTTTGGCGGTTGAATGACCCTTTCATAGGGGTCGCCTAAGACCATCCTGCATATCAGATATTTACATTACGATTCATAACAGTAGCAACATTACAGTTTTTATGAAGTAGCAACAAAAATAATTTTATGGTTGGGTCACAACATGAGGAACTGTATTTAAAGGGCCAGAAAGTTGAGAACCACTGTTAGAGGATCAAAGCCATTTGTCCTCCCCAGAAATCGGAGGTTCCAGAGAAAACCATTATTTCCAGTTCTGAACCATAGAGGGAGATAAAGCAGGGGGAGGAGGTAATGAAGGGGAGGGAGGCTTCACACACATACACACACAAACGCACATATACATAGGAACACACATATAAACACGAATACGGGCACACAAACACATGTTCACACACAGACACAGACAAGCACTGCATTGTTAAAGACTCCAGGCAAAAACACTTCATTCCACAAGGTCAATACCGCTAAACCTGACATAAGAGTTCACCGGACTTGCACCTTTTAAGTGCTAGATGTTTCTCAAGTCAGAGATGCTGCTAATGGGTAAGTCTGGAGTTCGACCTGACTGTGGTTCCAAATTTTACCACCTACTTGCTCTGGCATCTTGTTCAAGTTTAACTTGCTTAACTACCTCAGAGTGTCTCAGTTTCTTCAACATCAAAATGAAGATATTAGCTACTACTATGCAGAACAGTTTTTTGTAACTTAAATACAAAAAGGAACTGTGCACCCAGAACATCGCATGGTACATATAAGGAATGTAATAAAGGTGGCCTTATTTTAAGAACCACAATAACAATTATATTTATAGGCTCTAGAAATGCCAAGTCAAGAATTCCACAGGCAGAGGTAACCCCTAGACATGCAAGGCTTGCAGATGAGGTTCCTCCCTGCCTTCTATCCTTACTGCCCAGTGAGAGCTTTCTCAAGCTATATTCCTCCCCAAAGACTGAGTGGACCTCCCACATTGCTAGACTAGACTTCATTCATGACTGAACTGAATAAGAGTTTCAGGAACCTGAGTGACAGCTCTGTGGCAGGACCGGTTAGGAGGGACATTGTCGATGGCTCCCCAAGCCAACAGAGCTCCTTGCTCTGGGGAGAAACTCAGTATGTTAGGACCTGCTGGAAATCACAGAGTAAAGATAGCATCTTGTCCAGCAGCATTATTTTTATTGGATGGTAAATACTTTCAAATGTAACTTTTAAGTTACAGCAAACATGGATATAAGTGGAGTAAAAGGGGAAAAATAAAATTTAAAGGCCTTAGAAGAGACTATTTTAGGGCATAGGAAGTTCTCTCCTTCATCCTTAAGGTTCCTAGGAAATACCCACTGAGTCCCAATCAATCTCAAGACAACAGCTCAGGTGACTATTATTTTTGCTATTTCATTGGTGAAGAATTAGCACAATTAATCTGCAGTGACAGAAAGTGATTGGTGGTTTCCTAAGGCCAGGATTGGAAGAACTGACCAAAAAGGGGCATGAAGGAGCACTTTGGTGTGACAAATACTCCATCCATATCTCAGTGATGGTGGTTACATGGCTGCACACACTTGTAAAAAAAAACCCTGTATAACTAAAGTAAGTATAGGTTATTATATGTAAATATAGCAAAATAAAACTGATTTTTAAAAGCGTTTGGATTTTTAAACCTCTACATAAGGGAATACTTCTCGGCCGTAGAAAAGAAGAAGAAAATCTTACCCTTTGAGATAGCACGGATGGACCCGGAGAACATTATGCTAAGTGAAATAAGCCAGTCAGAGAAAGACTAGTACTGTATGATTTCACTCATATATGGAATCTAATGAACAAAATGAACTAACAAGCAAAATAGAGACAGACCCATAGATAGAGAGCAGGCTGACAGCTGTCGGGGAGGGCAGGGCTGGGGGGTTGGAGAAACTGAGCAAAAAAGAAAAAACTCATGGACAAAGAAAACGGTGTAGTGATTACTGGGGAACGGGGTATGGAGGGAGGTGGAAGAGGCTATATGGGGGGATAAATAATGATGGACAGAGACTTGACGTGGGGTGGTGAACACACAATACAGTATACAAATGATCTGTAGAATTTTGCACCTGAACCTTGTACAATTTTGTTAAGCAGTATCACCCCAATAAACTGAATAAAAAAATTGAGAGTTTTAAGGAGGCTGTTGACTATGAATCCAATTTCAGGTAAAAAAAAAAAAAGAAAGAAACTGGACACTATTACAAAGTAGAAGAACATTGTGGGGAAGGGCTAGATAAAGTGGAGAGGGTGGGAGAAGGAGGGACCAGGGCTGAGCTATAATGAGCAATTTAGATCCTAGGAGACGGTGCAGAGAAACATCTCACCAGGGAAAGAGAAAGAAATAAGAGGCGGAAGACAAGGAAAGAGGGTGGGGCCTAGTGAGCAGAATGGAGGCAGGGGGTGGGCCTCAACATGCAGAGGGGGTTCAGGAGAGGAGAGGTAGCTGGACACAGAGGCATTTCCAGACACAGCCTCTGGTTCTCTGAGCCACCCAGGTCACACCCCCTACCTTCCGCTACCCCGAGAGCCCTGAACACAAGCTGTCCCTCTTCCTTCGGCTCCACGGGCCATTCTCCCTGCTTTGGAGACAGTCTCCTGCCAAGTGTGGCTCCACCAGGGGCTCCATACTTAAAATGATGGACTTATTTTGAGCTCCTGGCAAATCCCTAAGGTTTTTCAATCCAAAGGAAAGATCAAAGAGGAGGCTTTTGGGGGGCGGGGCTGGGGAGTGGGATGGGAATGGGGGGAGAAAGAAAACAGAAAACCAACCTGAAGTTTGTTGCCATGTCGCTTTTGATTTTCAGTGTTAATTTCGAAATTGGCTTCAACTTGCTCTGAACCTTTCCACAGAAATATATTACACTGAACACTGAAGTGTTTTAAAAATACTGGCGCACTCTGGTTACCGTCTGTCACTCTTTGCAGCACATAGCAATTTAAAATTATTGGAGCTCTTAAATTAAGTGCTTAAATTTGAAGGTGATCACCACTTTGAGCATGTGGATTGCACAGCTATCTCAGCTATAACAGTGCTTCAATTTTCTTTAAGCAGGTCATTTTGGGGAGCGATAAGGGAGTCTGATTGCCCAGCATGCATTGATTTCAAACTACTGGAGTTGTCAATTCATTTCTACAAAGCACTTCTGTTTGGGTGCAATCTTGCTCTGACGGCTTAAATTGGGCCAAATTGGTCTATACTGCACATGCCCAAAACGCTAATGTACTTTGGTAATCTGCCTTTCTGGGGACAAAATTCACAATCATTTCTGGCTGAGCCAAAAACAGCACACCAGCCGATGTATTTGCCTTTCAAAACACAAGGTCATCTAGGTGGGATTTTCTGTGTGTCTAATGTCAAAAAGATATAAAGAGAATATATGTATTGGTTTTGCAGAGATATTTGGCCCAACACGTAGTTTTCAATTTCTCAAAAATAATATGAATTTTATCAGAATGTAATGCCTGCTGTAGAATTCTGTGTCCTTGCTGGAACCCACAAGTTAACATTTCATAGCATCTGAAATTCTGAGAAGTTACCAGGTTTAGCAAGATGACTGTACACAGGGAACAAAAGAGCTTTTCTCAAATTAAATATGACCTAGTCAAGTTATAAGAAAAAGCAAAAAAATTAAAGAGTTTTTTTTTAAAAAAAGCCAATGACAAAATGTCTTATATGATGGATCCAAAGTATCCCATTACGAAGTACTCCAAGAAAATGTTTTGCTCTTAAAAATAAGTGGGAAAATTCTGATTCAGTTACAACAAAAATAATAATGATAGCTAACATGTATTAAACTATGTGTTTATCTCATGTAATCCTCACAGCACCCCAGGAGGTAACTATTACCTCCCATGTTTTACTATCATATAGAACTTGTCTTTTCATTTATTAAGAATAGATTTTGATATCTACAAAATAATAATTTAAGGGATGTCAGAGTAAGAAAATAGACACACATACACACACGCGCATACACACACATTCTCAAAGGGTTTCTTCATAGCAGCTGTAATGAGGTATAGCATACATACCATAAAATTCAGCCATTGTGTATGCACAGTTCAAATGATGTTTAGTAAATGTATACAGTTCTACAATCACCTCCACAATTCAATGTGAGAACATTTCCATCACTCCCAAAGGTTCCTTCATGCCCCTTTTCAGTCAACCTCCAATACCACCCCAAGATCCAAACAACCCCTGAGCTGGAAATTTCATATAATTGGGATCATTCACTACTAGTCTCCTATGCCTGTCTTCTTTCACGTAGTCTAATGCTTTTGTGGTCCATGTTATAATAAGTATCAGTAGTTCTTTCCTTTTTATTGCTGATATATAGTTACACCACAGTTGGCAGACATTTTGGTTGTCTCTATTTTTGTGCTATAATAAATAACACTGCTATGACCGCTTATGTATATGCCTTTGTGTGAACGTATATTGTTAATTATATTTAAGGGTAGAAACCTAGGTGAATTAGTGATATATAAGATAATTTCATCTTTATAAGAAACTGGCACACTATTTTCCAAAGGGGCTAAATCATTTTACCTTTCCATCAGCAATGAATATAGTTCCATTTTACTGTGAGGTGAGGGAGGCAAAGCAGGATTAGGTACTTTTCCATGATTACACAACTAATATCTGTAAAGCAGGGTCTAGTGCTGAGATTCCTGCACTTAACTTCCAAGTAGCATAGGTTATCTAAGGTTAAACAAATTTCCCTGTTATAGGCCTTCAGGAGGACTTAATTCTCTATTAGTTGTAAGGAACTTCCAAAAGGAGTTAATACCACGCAGTGCTTCCTGACACACTAGTATTCTGCCAATAGGACCTTTCCTACCTTGGTACTTGTCTTCTGTTGAGTTCCTAAGACACAGAGCCTTAGACAGGGACCTAAGTGTATTGGATTTGTCAAAGAAATATATGAGGGAAGCAGGATAGAAAAGAGAAAGGGCTAATCAAGATGAGATTTCAGGTAGAGTCCAGCTTTAGCCTAACTGGGGGTAAGGAGAAGCTCTGGAACATAAACTACAAAATAGAAATATCTTATCTAGAAGCAAAGGAGCAAGCATTTTGTTCCCCAAGTCAGCCAGTAATTGACTGTGGCTGCTGTCCTTGGTGGGGAGACAAAGGGGGTTATAATCTTCTATCCTTGGTGTCTCCCAATGGGGGAGAGCAATGCTCAGAGAAGGTGGCTGCTCATAACTATAGGTCCACTCACTGAGTGCGCTGTGCTAGAAATGGGACGTGGGGGGCGACACCCACAGCATCTGTTACAGTTAACTTCTTATGCTCTCATAGACATTGACATGTCAAGTTCTTTCTTACCTCTGGGCCTTGCACTTGCTAGTCTAACTTGAAAACCTTACCCCAATCCAAACGCAAGCATGCTGGCCTCTTCTCACCCCTAAGATCTTAGTTCAAATGTCAATTTGAAAAAAAAAAAATGAAAGAGGAAAGGATGGTGATAATGAGGGTGGTGGTGTGTGGATCATCAAAACTGGCTATACAATTTCTGCATGATTGATGGTCTCCCTGAGCTGACATACCTCAATCATCAGATGATTACAAAAACAATAAAGCAAGCTGGTAGAAGCCACTTCCTTCCATGTTGAGTCACTTTTCTCAGAATCACAGGCCTCCTGTGTACATGTGCCAATCACTCAGGACAGGATAGGTTATGCTGCAGTAACAAATAACCCCCAAATCTCAGTGGCTCCAGATGAAAACAATTCACTTGTAGTTTACACTACATATCCATTGTGAGTCACCAGAGGTGGAAAGAGGGGGAGGCACTCTGCTGCCACAGTAATTCACTCAGAAGCCTGGCAGATAGATCAGCTGTCCATCTGAATGGTGCCTGTCAGTAAACACCAAACCTGGTGGAGAATGTTCCAGAGACTCTAGCCTCAGCAGTTAAGTGCCCCTGTGCAGAAGTAGCACATGCCGCTTCTGTTCACAACTCATTGAGTAGAACTGCTCATAGGGCCTCGATTTGCCACAAAAGGTCTATGAAATGCATCGGCCCTATGTGCTCAGAAGAGAAGAGACCCAAGGAAGAACTTGAAGCCTTCCTTTAAGGCTTGACTTCATCTGATCCATAAATAGTGTGGCTCTGGTCACTGTTTCCAGTCAATAAAACAGCTCCCTTTCTGATGGCCTCCAGCATTAACCTGGTTTTGGAAAGCACAGAACTTCTAATAATGTAAAGATAAAGAGCAATTGAAGATGGCATGATCAGTGGTTAATGAGCTGGCAAGCACTTTCAGGACACCACAAAAGAACTAGTACTAAATCCCAAGTCATCAGCTAAGTACCTCTGCAATATTTCAAAATGTAACAGACCATTTCTACTTCACTTTGAGGAAGAGAAATTTCACTTGCATCTATTTCTAAGGTAAATGAAGGTCAAGAGGGCCATAAAACTTATTTTAAGACCAAGCCAGGACAGAGATCTGACAAGGTTATAGAACACACACACCTTAATTACAGTTCCCAAGTAAAGAGAGAGAATTTAACTATTTCCCTATATTACCATCCATGTAGAGAAAGTCTTTTAGAATTCTGTATCACACACAAAGTCTTTGTAATTAACTTAAAATAAGTCATCTTTTTCAAGGTACTTAGATTTATGATGCAAGGGTAGCTTTTAACTTAATTGTTATTTTTCCCCAGGACCTTCCACACACACAACAGCCAATTACGAGAGCTTTCTTTTGCTATTCAGCATATATGCAGCTGCTGAAGTGTGCTTTAAATCCTTTCTTATGAAATTAGCTAAGTTTAGGATCCTTCCCCATTTGCCCGTGAGTTGCCTAGAATGACAAGATATTCTGAATATTAGAAAAAATGGATATAAGAGACCACAATCGATTGATATAGTGTTGAGGCATTGTAAGCCATACATGTCAGCCGTGCAAAATTGTATCCCAAGGTTTAAATGAAGAGGATCACAGAAATTGCCCATTTGTTTCCATGGATATAGCAGAAATTCAAGAAATATTATGAACCACCCAAGAATCAAAGTATCTAATTTTGCTTATATTTGCTCTTTCGTGAAAGTAACTGAATATTTGAAGTAGAAGATAACCCCTCAGTTTCTCACTGCTCACTAATTGCTTCTCATCATTTCTTTGGCTATGCACACCTAATCAATAACATGAAAGAAAATGTTACATGGTTAGGCTGAAAAGAATACCATGGACTCTTTGTTTAGCCCTATTTGTAGAATGTGATTTGTTCAATTCTCTTAAAACAATGAACAGAGAATGGATAACTGCTTCTAATAATATACAGTTTGACCCAGCCAGTGTGGCTCAGCGTTTGAACATCAACCTATGAATTACAGTGATGGTGAACCTATGACACACGTGTCAGAGGTGACACGCGAACTCATTTTTTTGATTGATTTTTCTTTTTTAAATGACATTTAAATATATAAAATAAATATCAAAAATATAAATATTTGTTTTACTATGGTTGCAAATATCAAAACATTTCTATATGTGATACGGCACCAGAGTTAAGTTAGAGTTTTTCAAAATGCTGACGCACGCCAAGCTCAAAAGGTTCGCCATCACTGAACTAGGAGGTCACGGTTTGATTCCCAGTCAGGGCACATGCCCAGGTTGTGGGCTCAATCCCCAGTAGGGGGCATGCAGGAGGCAGCCAATCAATGAGTCTCATCATAGATGTTTCTATTCCTTTCTCCCTCTCCCTTACTCTCTGAAATCAGTAAAAATATATTTTGCCGAAACCGGTTTGGCTCAGTGGATAGAGCGTCGGCTTGCAGACTGAAAGGTCCCAGGTTCGATTCCGGTCAAGGGCATGTACCTGGGTTGTGGGCACATCCCCAGTAGGAGATGTGCAGGAGGCAGCTGATCGATGTTTCTCTCTCATCGATGTTTCTAACTCTCTATCTCTCTCCCTTCCTCTCTGTAAAAAATCAATAAAATATATATAAATATATATATATTTTTTTAAAAAAATAATAATATACAGCTTGACTGATATATCTATCCCCTCAGTCTCTCTATGCTGTCCTCCCCGATTTTCCTCAAAAATGCCACATCCATTGAGGCCTGCATGACCTCATGGAAAATGAAGGTGTTTGACTTTTAAAAAATTAGAACATCTGGAAGTAATGATTTCACCAGGCCATTGAGGCCACAGAGGCTGAAGTTGAGTAGCAGCTGTCCACTTTAGCCTGGGCACATATGCTCTAGTTTGTCATGGGGCCAGTGGTATGCCTCTGGTAAACTTTAAACAGCCAGCTCTTGGGAGAGACAGAGCCCTGATTTGCAGTGTTTACCAGTTTTGATGGTATAAATACTTCTGCCATGGTTGATTCCAAGTTATCACTGGGACATCAGCCAACTTAAAATGCCCTAAAAATGTAACCAATGGATCTCATGAGCTGGTGCAAGCATACTGTGGCACAAGCATACACTATCATAGCTCCAGCACACCACTACACAGTACCAACACTCCACACCCACACAATATAGTTACATGAATGAAAATCATACCTGCTTCACATTCTACCTGCCTTAGCTCTGGGGACATCTAAATTAGCCACCACTAGAGTCCATGACCCTAGTTCTTTCCAGCTACAACATTAGACGATTCCACATCTCAGAGAACACTTTCTACATTAATATCAGGACAGTCAGATATTGCCTCACTATTTTTAGATCTAGAAAGGGCTGCTAGAAGATTGAAATTTCTTATCGGGATTCAGATTTGACGCTACAATCTTCACCATCTTATCCTTGTATTACTGTAACAGCTTCTTGGCTGGTCTCTCCCACTCTACTCTCTCCTTACTTCAACCCTTTCTGCGGCTAGGCAGCCACTGGAATAATTGTCCTCCAACAGCTGAATGAAGCCCTCCATCACCATTTTCATCATGTCACTTCCTTATGAGGCAAGCCAGGGAAGCTTCCTGTGGCTTGTCATATCTAATCCAAAACCCCCAGCTTGGCATTCAAACCTGTCCGCCCATAAGCAAGAGCAATAATGCTGGGCTATTGTGGCCTCGCATAACACCACGGAAGGTCTTTGAAATCCCTATAGACCCGCCACATTGCATCTCAATATCCTTATTCACAGAAGACAGCAATAACCAGTTCTCATCTTTCATCCGACTAGCTGGAAATCAGAGTATCCAGTAAGCATGCTGCCTGCATACTAAGTGCCAGGGATGTGCCACTTGCTCTTTTAACACATGCGTGTCCCTGACAAGTCACAGAACCCTGTAAAGACAGATAACATCTCATGTTAACACCTTCAGGGCCATCAGCAAAACAAACCTTCAGACATCCTGTTATTTTCAGCAAGTACTGAGTTTCTCTTCTCCCCAACTTCTACTTGTAATTTTTGGTATCTTTAACCAGGGTCTACTCAGGAAACTCTCAGCCCACAGAATGGCAGTCAGAGAATGTCCTGCAAGTTTGGGTCCCCTGGTGCATCCTTCTTATCATGAATCAGGATTTGAGAACCAGACTTTATTGAGGAGAGAAGAAACTCACAAAGACAGGATACAAAAGATGCTGTTAAGGTCCCAACCTAGCACACCTGTGTTCGCTTATTGCTCACATAAACAGTTTCTAGCACGCAGGAGAGCTTCCTACCTTAACCACCTATCATCAATCTTCAACGCTGCCTGAGAACTTTCTCCCAGAAGCACCTGAGCTGGCTAGGTAGCAAGTAGGTACAATCAGAAAGTGCAAAAAATTAATGTCCTCGGGGACAGCCTCTACCAATTGGGGGGGGGGTGCGGATGAGTGGACAAATGTCCAGTTCTCATTCTTTGGAGGGATACTTCAAAAGTGCCTTCTACATTGTTCTTCAGAAGGTCCCAGAGACACTGAGCCTCATTTATCCATAGCAGTAATCTACTCGTCAACATACATCTAATGAGCTTTCCTCTGTGCCCAGGCTCACTTTCCTCACAGGTGTTTTCTGTTCTCCCAAATAAACAACCTGAGCTCACATCTTGGGCTCTGCTTTTGAAACACCAGAGCTAAGGTCTGTGGTCAGCGAGAGAAGGCACAAGTCCCCATCCCTCTACTCTGCCTATGGGGCAACGGCCTGGCCATGCAGTAATAGAATTTTGTTCCAATGGAGGATTCCCCACCATGCTGTGTCTCCCTTCTTATATTAATACATCAATGGTTCTAAACTAGGGGCCATTTGGAGCCCCTGGGGACAGTTGATAATATCTGGCGATATTTTGGGTTGTCGCAACTAGGGATGAGGGTTGCTATGGATACCTAATTGGTTAAGGCCAGGGATGCTGCTAAACATCCTACAATGCTCAGGAAGGCCTCTGCAAGAGACAATTATCTGGGCCAAAATGTCAATAATGTCAAGGTTGAGAAATCTTGTCAGAGACCACGCATAAGAATAACCCTGTCTGTAGGGAATAAGCAGACAATTCGGGTACAGTGAGTCTAGATTTGGGTGTCAGCTATTTACAGGTATCCAGGAGCAACATTTCCCCAGCACCTGGAGGCCTCAAGGAGTGAGAGTTCTCATGACAGGGAGAAGGCACAATCCTGTAGGAAGCCAAGCTTGGGAGGGGTGCACTTCTGGAGCAGACAGACCCCGGTCTGGTTGCTTGTCCACATAACTCAGAGTGAGTCCCCGGGTCATTTCTCAAACCTGCACCACAGAAAGGACTTATCACCCAGCCCTCTATCCCTTCTAAAGAGGCTATTCTTCAGAACATTCTCTAGGCCTGCAAACAAGTGCAATTACATTTTCGTTTTAAAAACTCCCTTTTCCAAAGTTTTTGATCTGCCAATAAATCATATCCAGAGAGGAAGTCACACCCCCACCCCGCTTCCCACAGCTCCCCATCCCCACTCACCCAAACAAACCACAGGGGGAGAGAGAAAGTCAGATGCTGAAGTTAACCCACTTGGCTGATCCAAAATGAGTAGGACTGACTGAAAATCCACTGGGCACAAAGAACACGGTCACATTGACCTTAAAGGTTCCACCGCTCGAGGATAACATTGTGAGTTCCTCCAGAAGACGGAGCAGCGATCCCAGGGTGAGTAAAATCACGGGGGTCCCAAGAAAAGGGCATCAGACATGACAACAACTGCAGGTGAGGGGCCTGCCTGGAGGGCCTGGGCATAAAGGTGCTGCCGGGCCCTCCTCAGGGACACACTCAGCCCACAGGCCCCTGGAAGAGCACTGCTGGGGAATTCCCATACAACCACCCAGGCAGGCCCCGTGAGCGCCTTGGCTGCCCTAATGGACCCCACTCCCATAGGTGGCTTCCTGCCAGAGTAGACAGATGCCTCCCCAACGCTAACTCCACCTGTCTCACATGAAGGCCCCACATGCTCGGGAACAGCTTTGAAAATCACTAATGGTTTCTTTTTACGGGAAAATAGAGAAGCAAAGAGGTGTAGCAGCCAGCTGACTGACAGAAATCCACCAGCCTGGCAGCCGGCCCCAGCCCAGGAAACAAAAGGGCCTTTGGTTCACCTGTCAAGCCTGTGCTGTTCCTGGGGCCTCGTCCCATGGAGCTTATCTGATCCCTTCAGCCAGGTGTGATGGAGCGGAGCGGGCCGACATCATCACCCAGGGTGAGTGGCTGGCCGGCTCTGTCGCCCCAGGGAACACTGGCAGCGGCAGCAGCCCGGGAGATTTCCCATTTCTCTCCTCCAAACTGGCAGCTCAGAGGAGGAGGGAGCACTTAGGGGCCGGGCTGGTTCCCAAGAGTGTACCTACCTTCTGGTCTTGCTTCCTCCTGCTGCCAGGTTCTTCCAAGACATAAAGGAACCTTTCAAAGCTTTGGAGAAACATTATCCAGACTTAATCAGGTGGAATCTTTCATTATTATTAGTTAGTTCTTCTCTTCCACCCATTTTGAGGAGCAAATACAGTATGTGGATTTTCTTAGAGTGAAGATTCTCAACGTGTAGTCCCTAGGAGAGGAATCACCCTCATCCGGTAACTTTTCCAAATGCAAGTTCTCAGCCGCCCTCCAACCTTTTTGAGTGGGGAACGCTGGAAGGGGCGGGACCTAGCAATTTAGTTTCACAAGCCTTCCAGGTGATCCCGATGCACGCTACAGTTTGCAGTCCACTGGCAGAGAGGAACAGAAGTCACTGCCAGTGCCAGGTGATTTCAATTCCAGGAAAGTTCACACCTAGACAACGCAGTTCCTGCCATGCAAACTTCTTCACTGAAATCGCCTTGGCACCACCATCCTTCTCCCCAAAATATTATTTACTGACTTCAAGCTTTTCACAATTTGCAATTTAAACTTCTCTGAGTGTGAATGTTATATTAGCATAGATATCTCATAGAATGCAAATGTCTCTAGTCGGATGCATTTCAAAGCCAAAAAGCCCTCACACCTGTCATCCATTAGCGAATTTATTTTACCCTAATACAAACAATCCGAGATGAACCCCATCATCACTTTTTAAACAAAGTGGGTGCGTGTATGAAAAGCATTGTGTGGAGGGAAGGGTGGTGGAGGAAAGAATGTACTTGTACCTGAATGTGTGTGTCAGTATCACAGCCCCGTAGGCAAATATCTCACACAACGTTTATTTAAGGGCTACTTTCTTTTAGAATAATATCACCTCTCATGTCTAAAATGTTTTTTAACAAGGTCATAGTCTTTCACTCTGGCTTTCATCGTTCTCTGGAGTGATTCCTAAATATAACTCTCGACACTATTTTTAAGCCACCCAAACTGCCCTACCTTCTCCAAATAGCCCAGGGACTTCAGGCCTTTCTGTTTTGCTATGGCTGTGCCCTCATTGACCTCCACTGTGAAGGTTTCCCCAACCCCCACTTAGAATAATTCTTCCTCACCTATCTCCCTACTCAATCAGCAAAGATAAAATTGATAGGTTTGATGGAGCAATTGAAAATAAGCTTTTATTACTCAATGTTGGCAGTAATGTGATGGAGAAGAACTTTCTTTTTTTAAAAAAAAAGTGTTTTTATTAATTTTAGAGAGGAAGGGAGAGAAAGAGAAAGATATATTGATGTGAGAGAGAAACATCCGTAGTCTGCCTCTTGCACCCCCTCACCCCCCGACTGGGGCTCTGACCAGGAATTAAACCTCTCAGTGCCTGGGACAATGCTCTACCAACTGAGCCACACCATCCAGGGTGAGAACTTAAATACATTTCCCATGGGGTATACATCACAGCAACTTCTCAGGAAAGCCACCAGGCAGTATGGCCAATGATTCCATAAGTCTACTTTTGAGACTATCTCAAAGACATTTTTAGAAAAATAATGTTTATCTTTTAGGGGATCTATCCAATCCATAGACCATCATCCTCTCTTCTTTGGTAACTGGTGAAAAGTAGCATAAAGGCTGAGGATAGATTTGTAGCTGGCCACCTGGATTTGAAAGTTGGCTCTGAAACATGTGTGACAGGGGCAAGCAATGTAAATGTTCTGAGTCTCAATGTAATCCATTTAAAATAATAATAGTTCTGCCCTGGCCGGTGTGGCTCAGTTGGTTGGAGCATTGTCCCATAAACTGAAGGGTTGTGGTCAGGGCACATACATAGGATTAGGGTTTGATCCCTGGCCAGAGTACATGCAGCACATATGGAAGGCAGCCAACTGATATTCTCTCTCTCTCTTAACCTCTTCCCAAAATCAATAAGCATATTCTCAGGTGAAGGTTTTTTTTAAAAACTTCCAATTAAAAAATAATAAAATAATCATGGTACTATCTCTCCTATGTGAAGGTTGTATGAGATGCCCCATATAAAGCACTTGGTACCAGAGTGTCTGATATCCAGCTCACACTCAGAATGTATTAACTATGATTGCTGTATGACTTTATGCCTCTTCTATAGGCAATGGGACCAAGGTGATTGAACATCACATAAGCTGGGTCTATCATAGTTTACTCCTACAAATTTGGGATTGTGATTGAGAGCCAGTGAGTGAGTCTATTTGTTGCTGGGAGTATAACCTAAAATATATTCTTCCATGTGGACTGAGAACCTGTGAAGACTGCAGAGAGAGACAGGGGAGTAGCTTTACAACATAATAGCCAACACAAGAAATGGTGAGAGTCTGGGGGTTTCCCAATCTGTGGTTCTGCTTTCCACTGGCAGCCTGGTTTTACTGCTGTCCTTGGGTTTTAGGAAAGGTACAGTTCTGTCCATTCACAGGCTCGTATGTTGATTCTTATCTGTCTGCCCTCTCATATCCAGTCTTTGCCATCCTCTGTCCTGTGCCTTGGGGACTGGCAGTGGGATTGTCATCACCCAGAATCCCTTGCCCTGGCAGCCACATCCTGTTACCTTGTGGTTTCATCTTTGAGCTCTTTTTTGCTGAACTGAATTTTCAATCCTATTATGTTCTTCAATAAAATAAAGCATATGCATGAGATGTTCTTTCATTCCCCGAGTTATAGTGTTCTTCTAGACTAGCTGTTTGCCTTTCCCTTATGTTTTCCTCCTGTGCAGTGTGTTCTACAGCTGCCATGTGGCTCTCTTCTCGCATCTCACGGTTTTCATGAGACACTTGCCTGGAATTTCTATTTGATCACTACAGGGTGAGTGAGTGAATCCCCCTTAAGTTCCTTTCCTATTTGTATCTTTCTAAACAACAAATAAAGCCTGGGCATCCCAGGTCCTAGCACATTGTTCTTCTGTTTATTTTTGTTATGGTGGATCCAGCAACTTGAGTGGAATGGCTGAACGAAAAGGAGAAGAAAGCTTAGCTGAGATGTTGAGCACTCATTATTGGAAGATCTGGGTTCTCTAATGCCCAGATAGATGTCCATATTAAACCAGAGTCTATGCCACCAATGTAACAGAGATATGTCAGAGATACGTCATGTCACACTATAATCCGTTAGTCCTTTTCTTGGCTGTCACTTGGGGAAATTTAGGGTATTCCATTATTTCCATTTCTTATTTTTTCTATTGGTGATCTATTTTTTGTTTACTTAGTTTTCCTAGTTTCCTTAAAGGAAGAATCCATAGGTGGTGCATCTTCTCACCCTGGGAGCTATTCTGAGGGTTACCACTTTAAGGGGGAGCCCTGGGGTCCTTCATTCTCATTTAGCTATTTCACTATCCCTCATCAAAAGAGAGAAGAGTGAAGAAAAATTCCATGTTTCACTTTTCTCCAGTTTGGGGATGATTAATGGCAATGTCAGGGATTGTGTGTAGACACTGTGGGAGATACTACTGTATAAACCAGCCGTGGACAAACTATGGCCCGCGGGCCGGATCCGGCCCGTTTGAAATGAATAAAACTAAAAAAATAAAAGACCGTACCCTTTTATGTAATGATGTTTACTTTGAATTTATATTAGTTCACACAAACACTCCATCCATGCTTTTGTTCCGGCCCTCCGGTCCAGTTTAAGAACCCATTGTGGCCCTCGAGTCAAAAAGTTTGCCCACCCCTGGTATAAACCCTTTCCCTTTCTTCCTGGGCACACAAGTAGACTACATTTCCCAGCCTCCCTTGCAGTTAAGGGTTGCCATGTCACAGAGGTCTTCTGGCCAAGTGAAGTTGGCCACTTCCAAGCTTATTCCATAAGAACTTCTCATTTTTTAGTCTTTCCTTTTAATGGAGAGGACTTTTATGATCTAGGAGGAAGAATCCATAGGTGGAAAGAGCCCGGAAGCTATCTCACAAGATATAACTATCTTGTTATATAAGGAGGGAGAAGGAAACTTGTAGTAAGTTAAACACTGAGGTTTCAACATTTCGTGTTTCAACATTTAGCCTACTCTGAATAATATACTCACCAATATTGCTTTTTAAGTTTTAGAGCTATGGTTCAGAGTTATGTCATGCCACACTATAATCCTTTAGTTCTTTTCTTGGCTGTCACTTGGAGGAAATTTAGGGCATTCAATTATTTCCATTTCTTATTTTTTTCTATGGGTGATCTACTTTTGTTTACTTGCTAGTTTTTTCCTAGTTCTATGCATTTCATTAGGGATATTTGTAAACCCATGTCATGGTGGTCATTGTTACCTGGAAGTGACTTAGCATGTTTTTTAATCTATTTTAACCATTTTTCCATTGGACCTTGCAATGTATGTAGCTGATTACAAGCTGGTTTCTTTTTCAGACTGCAAGTTCTTGAATTCAAAAATGATGACCTACTTTTCTGGTAACTTTCATGGGTATCAGAGCAGTTGGTTCATACTAGGCACCTAATATTTTCAGACTAGTAGGTATACTTGTCATCAGTAAGACTGGACAACTGGACCCAGAATTTTGTCTGCAAGTTGCAACTAGAGGTTAATACAAGTGGATTAAGCACTGAAAATAAACACAAAGTATAAGGTGCAAATACATCTATCCGTAGTTACACAAAAGATTCAGCCAATGAATTTCAACTGCTCATCATTTTACCTGAAATAAGAAAAAGAAACACAATTTACTGACGTGCAAAATTCCTTGTCAATAATATGGAATCAATCAACAAATCTACTTTGAACATATTAACAAAAACCCAATCAGAAGTTTTGAAACTGTTAATAGTGCTTAAACACCGGCATGTTAGTTTTGCTGCCTAGTGATCAACACATTTTATGATACCAATCTCTCAACAAATCTCCAATAATATAATTCAATTTTTCCTTTAAAGTGTGCAATAAACCTGGTTGTTTTGAAGTACAATGGTGCAGTACTTTCTAACTCTTGATTCTGAAAGTTGTAAAAATCAACAGACTCTTAGAGGAGCCATGAGATTTATAAATGGTACCAAATGGACAATTGTCATATTTTGACTTTTTCTGGGCTTCCTTTGATATCCTCTAAGATCCCTGTGTATTCACAGAAATTCAAGGCCATGGCTGGTAGTCACTGAAATCTAAAATTTAAGCTAGAACTAAAGTGAGATTTTCCTCTATTCCTCTTTCCTGTCTGTATATCTATCTCTCCATCATGAATTAGAAAAAAAATCCTTTCCTACCAAGTGATATTCCCAAATTTACATCTTCTCTGAGTTCTAGATCCCACTGACTACTCAGTCTCTACATGGATGTCATACAGGCACCTGAAAGTGATGTGTTTAAGACAAGTCTTGACTGCCACCATCCCTGTCCTACCCTAACCTTCCTGGGTAGTGTTCACCATCTCAGTTTATGTCCCATTGTAATCATCACAATTCAGGGAACTATCTCTGATTACATTTTTATTACATTGTCTTCCTTACTCTAATTATCTCTAGAAAATCTGTCATTTCTTTCTCAAAGATGTATTTCTTTACATCTGTTCTTTTACAAAACCGACTTTGGTCATCCTTGCAACTCACCTGGACCCCAGCGATAGTTTCCTAATTGGTTCCCTTCTTCTACTCTAATGTATTGCCAATCTATCGACTTCATACAGTCAACACTATATTTTAAAAACACAAATAAAGTCACTAGCCTCTTAAAGCCTAAGACACTAAATAATTTCACCCCTATTGCTCTCCACACGCAGCCCGTATTATTTTCCTCCTTCAACATTTCCTGTTAGCCATAGTCGTCATCCATTAAGTTCGTCCTACCTGCCCAGTTCTTTTTCATTGCATTTGGCTTTTGCATTTGCCATTTCATCTCCTGTTAAATCCCCCCACACACACCCTGAAATGGCGACTTCCTTATTCTTCCCATCTTACTTTAACTGTCACCTCCTCTGAGAAGCCTTCCCAGATCTCCCTCCTGGCTCTTTTCTACCTGGGACATTGTTTTGTTCACTCAATGTCTTGTTTAATGCTCGACACTTAGTTGAGGCTTAATAAATATGACTTAAATAAGTGAATAAATGATTATGAGAATTTCTTTTTTTAAAATATATTTTATTGATATTTTACAGAGAGGAGGGGAGAGGGATAGAGAGTTAGAAACATCAATGAGAGAGAAACATCAATCAGCTGCCTCTTGCACGCCCCCTACTGGGGATGTGCCTGCAACCAAGGTACATGCCCTTGACCGGAATCGAACCTGGGACCCTTGAGTCCACAGGCCGATGCTCTATCCCCTGAGCCAAACCGGTTAGGGCATGAGAATTTCTTTAAGTGAGAGAACCACTGTGATTGAGATGACACTTTTCTCATTGTTTGTTAATTTATAAGTTAACTATTACCCATATTTTGTAGCAAAACAGGTGACATTTTCTTTTTTATTTTTCTAAAGAAGGGTTGTCTGTTGCTTCAGACAAGCATATTGATTTTAGAGAGAGAGGAAGGGAAAGGGAGAGAGAGAGAGAAACATCAACCTCAGAGTGAAATACCAATCGCTTGCCTCCCATGCCTGCCCCAACAGGAATTGAACCTGCAACCTGGGCATATGTCCTGACTGGAAGTGGAACCTGGGACCTTTCGATGTATAGACGATACTCCAACCAGCTGAGCCACACCAGCCAGGGCAAAACAGGTGAAGTTTTTCATGAAGCAAAGTGAGGAGTTATTTTTGCTCCCCAAAGGGAGAAAAAAAAGCCTGCTGGTTCTGATAGAGATAGTGTTGGTAAGGTTAAGATTTAATGAAAAGAGGGATTAGAAGTAGTTTACAGGAGCAGTTTATTTACCTAATATGAAGTAGAAGTGAAACTCTCCTTTGTCGATACTATAAACTCTATCTTGCTCACTAATTCGATACATTCTAAAAATATCAAGAAGTGCAAACCTTGCATCTGGATTAGCATGGATTAGACCAGTGCTCATATAATTTAGGGCAATCCAGGAAACATGTTCGAATAGACAAAGGAATCAGAGGATGAGGAAGAGGGTGACATTTTCATGACCTTGTAAAATAAAAGGATCTATGTGCTCAGTGAAATAAGCCAGTCAGTGAAAGACAAATACTATGTGATCTCAGTTATATGTGGAATCCAATGAACAAAATATACGGACAAACAAAATAGAAACAGAGGCAAGGATACATGGAACAGCCTGACAGCTGTCAGAGGGGAGGAAGGGGGACTGGAAGAAAGAAGGTGAAGGTATTAGCCAAAGAACATGTATGCATAACCCAGACACAAACAACAGTGGTGATGGCCAGAGGGAAGGGGGAGTGAGGGGGGATGGGGGGACCAAGATGGAAAATGGGGACATCTATAATATTGTAAAAATAAAGTTAATAAAATAAAAGAATTTATACAACAAGATATAACATGCACAAAACATAAAAGAAAACTTGATATCTTTGAATATATTAAAATCAAAATTACCTTTATAACCCACTATGAACAAAAGGCAAAGACAAGCCACAGACTGGAAAATACATTTGTTGTGCATATAACCAACACTATTTTAGTACGCAGCATATATAAAGAACTCCAGCATTTCTCTTTGGAGAGCAATTTGGCAATATCTAGTAAAGTTAAAGATATTCATATCCAAAAATTTAGCAATTCCATTGTAGGCTAACCCTCTGGAGAACCCTTATACATGGAAACATGGAAATGAATGTTGTTTGCCTCATCGTTTGTAATGGTGAAAAACTGAAACCCTTCTAAGAAAATGGATAAATAAATTATGGCAAAATCATACAAAAGAAGTTGTAAAATGCAAAAGCCTGTATACCAAAACTATTTATCACTTATGGATGTAAAATTATGTATAAAAAATATAAAAACATGCATGAAAATAAAAAAATCACATTTATGATAATGCCTCTTTCTGGAACAGGAAGGCAAAGGAATGAAATCTGCAAGTCTGAGGGAAATACATGATCTGATAAGAGTGGAAGGGGCATCCATGGGGCTCATTATATTTGCATTAGAATCACTTGTACATGTAAAATCTCAAAAAATTACACTAAAAATAAAAAACAACAGGAAAAAATATAAAGAGGAAAAATGGAATAAAGTAAGATGAAACTGAACAAGGGTTCACACACAAAAAAACAGACAGTCTACATTACCACCCACGTGGCAAAAAAAAAAAAAAAAGATTCTAAAACTAGAACATTTAGCCCTGGCTGGTGTTCAGTGGTTAGAGCTGCTGTGGGAAAACTACGGCCCGCAGGCCGGATCCCGCCCTTTTAAAATGAATAAAACTATTGAAAAAAAAGACCGTACCCTTTTATGTAATGATGTTTACTTTGAATTTATATTAGTTCACACAAACACTCCATCCATGCTTTTGTTCCGGCCCTCCGGTCCAGTTTAAGAACCCATTGTGGCCCTCGAGTCAAAAAGTTTGCCCACCCCTGGGTTAGAGTGTCAGCCCAGGTGCTAAAGGGTCACAGATATGACTCCCAGTCAAGGGCATGTACCTGGGTTGCAGGTTCCATTCTGGTCCCTCGTCTGGGTGTGTGCAGGTGGCTACCAATCAATGTGTCTCTTTCACTTCAATGTTTCCCCCCTCTTCCCTTCCCTTCCACTCTCTCTATAAATCAATGGGAAAAAATGGTGAGGGTTAACAAAAACAAATAAATAAAATAAAACTAGAACATTTACTTAAAGAATCACTTAAATTGTATTTATAATGGTAGGAACTAAGTTCTTGCATGAAGACCATGGTATTGCATGAATTCAAAAGTTTCCTAACCACAAAATCTGGGAGTCTCCACAGCTTGTGCAACCACTCCTTCATTTCTAGGAAGAAGAATAGAAATCAACCCAATTCTTTCTCCCACCACTCAGTTATATGCAGTGTAGTTCGCTAGGAGAGGTTAAGCATCTTGCTTGGTGGCATAAAGTTCATCTCTAAAAGCAAATGAAATTATATTGTCGTAAGTAGGTAAAAGTTCTGGCCAACGCGCACCATACCCAGTGCCGAGTGAATCACTGCTGGCTGTTCTCTTTGCCTAAAGTAACGCAGGGCCCTTGTGCTGGAGCAGCTGTGGGCAAACTACGGCCCTCGGGCCTGATCCGGCCCGTTTGAAATGAATAAAACTAAAAAAATAAAAAAAAAAACCGTACCCTTTTATGTAATGATGTTTACTTTGAATTTATATTAGTTCACACAAACACTCCATCCATGCTTTTGTTCCGGCCCTCCTGTCCAGTTTAAGAACCCATTGTGGCCCTCGAGTCAAAAAGTTTGCCCACCCCTGTGCTGGAGGAAGCCTCGATCTTTCTACTTTCTACTTTCTACTCCCTTAATGGTTGTGAGCAAACTTCCTAAGATAGTGGGGAGAAGAAACAATTACGGAAAACTTTGGACTCTGAGGAGGAAGAAAATAGGTCATGTTTTTGTCTCATCTTGCTCATCTTTGGAGGAACTAAATTCACTTTGAATCAACTAGGGATTTAACCTTCCTGTAAGGAGGCTAAGATTTTTATCATAATATAAAACCTGACACAATTACAATTGAATTCAAACCGGAGTTGCTTTTGGTCTTTGTTTTTCCCGGAAGCTCTGACAGACACTAGTGCCCAAAAGAAATTAGCAATGCAAAAGGATATTCTTTCTTTAAAATAAATCAGGACACTTCACTTTATTTCCCTATATTTTCCCCAGTAGCCAGTAGCCATGGCAATTGTTGGCCAATGGGGGCTCATCCTGGGAGAAGTTCTGACAGGAGTGCTTTCCTTGCTGCCTTCCAACTATGGCCAGGGCACACGGGACTTATATTCCCAAGGAATTGTTGCCATTGTCCCAGCTTCCGGAGTTTAGAGGCAGGAACCATCCACTCCGGCAAGTACATATCACCCCTGCCTTCCTTCCGCAGTGACAGGTTATCCCACAGACAGTGACAGGTTATGCTGGCTCCATTTAAAACAGGCCAAGTCCAGGTTGTGAGGCAGAATCCATTTTATTTTATTATTTTGTTGTATTTTTCAAATATTTTTATTGATTTCAGAGAGGAAGGGAGAGGGAAAGAGAGACAGAAACACCAATGATGAGAGAGAATCACTGATCTGCTGCCTCCTGCATGCCCCACACTAGGGATCGAGCCCGCAACCCGGGCATGTGCCCTAACCAGGAATTGAACCATGACCTCCTGGTTCATAGGTCGGTGCTCAACCACTGAGCCATGTAGGCCCGGCAGAATCTATTTTATTTTAAACTACTTCCAGCCTACATTGTGTAATGTAAATGAATGTGACACCTGGGGGGTGGGGTGGGGGGAGAAAACATAGATTTCCTATCTGAGTGATATCATTGTAATTAACCTAGTTATTAATAACAGGAAAGAAGCAAAGGGAAGGCCAAATATTATAGACATGTCATTTGGGCAGCTTCACCAGGCAGCTAAAGCTTTACACTCCCCAGAGAGCCACTGGTCTATTCCACCTGCAAATCGCTGGGGTGGGGGTGGGGGGGGGCGGGGGGTGGGGGAGAATAAACACATGCTCAATAAAGTTGGGGTGACATAGGGAAGGTACTTGCCTGTCAGTCACACCGGGGAACAGGTCATTGGCTGGAATGGGTGTGGCCACTGCAAGGGCACAACATTTGGGATACTTAATTCCCTAAACAAAGGAACTCACCCTTTTGCTGCTCTTCATGTGCTTGGCTTTCTTGGAACTCTTGCTACAGGGGGCACACTCTCTTGGCTCTGCTGCATTCCCCACAGGGGACTCAAGAACTGCAGCCAGCCTGATGTTCAACTGGACCCGGTTGCAATATGGAACGTAAATGCTGGACACTGGCTTTGCTTTTCACTCTACTGAATCCTCAGCTCCACTTCTTCTAGGGCTGGACTAAGGGAAATGGGACTTGAGAATCTCAGGGTTGTAATTCCAACACAAAAATCACTCATCCTCCTGTGTGAGTCTCAGAAAATTCTTCTCCTGGAGATATTGTAAGGACTCTGCCCCCAGCACTCAGTGGGGAAAGGAAAACCTAAACTTCCCCAGTAGCATGAGGACACTCCAGGGGAGGTCAGTTGACAGTTATTCAGAAGACCACACACCAGAGGTGGCATCTACAAGGCTTCAGTTAGCTTGACCTCTGTTCTACAGAGAAGTGTATTAATTAGAATAATGAATATTATAAGTGAATTTTCACTGGTGAAATCAATGGCTTGTTTATAAGCATAATGGATATTAGATATGGGCTTTCATTGGTGAAAATGATGGTGTTCAGATACAAGGATGGGTTAGAATTCAGCAGATATAGTCCTCCTCTTATATGAACAGAGAATTTTTAAAAGTCTACAAAATTACACCTTCCACCCTTAATGGCTCCATAAGTTTGAGTTCTACCTAATCCTGGGATACTGGTTTAAGAGATTCTTGATCATTTGGTCTAAAAAGAAATATGGTTAGAAAATGTACACCACAGAAATTTGCACATTTGCCTTGAGTGAAATTTCCATACACAGTGATATTGGAGCAGACAAAGGACAGAGAACAGAATTTCATTGAGTTTACAGAACTCTGTGTTTGCTTGATTTAGATTTCAGATGGATAGAAGAAGGCTGTTTGAGACTCATTTCCCTTAAACTGCATCAAGATACTGGGAGGGGAGTTGCAAATATTACCTATCTTTACTACTAAAAGGAAGCCATTAGTTGTGCATAGCCAATTAGATTTAAGTCAGTTTTAAGCATAAAAACTAAGGCAGACTCAAATAATGGCTTGAGAGGAAGCAAATGGGAAAAGATCAGAGAATGTAATTAGGCAATAAATGGCTGATGGGAAAAGAAGTTAGAGACAGGTGGACTTACAGGAACAAAGAGAAGTAAAAAAAAAAATTGAACATACCAATGAGGAATGGGAATGTTGAAAACAAATCGGTATTATTAAAATATATATTCAAAACTTGGGAATAAGATAAAAGAATGACTTCATGTTTTTTTCAGAGGAATAGGAATATTGTCTAACAGGTCTTCTCCAGTATTCTGTATTTTTCTAGGAGACAGCACCTTTATTTAATTATTTAGCATTGATTAGCACTTTTTAAATTTTTCATTATTTATTATTGATTTCAGAGAGGCAAGGAGAGAGAGAGAAAGAGAGAGAGAGAGAGAGAGAGAGAGAGAGAGAGAGAGAGAGAGAGAGAAACATCAATGATGAGAGAGAATCATCGATTGGCTGCCCCCTGCACAATCCCCACTGGGGATCAAGTCCACAACGTTGGCATGTACCCTGACCAGGAATCAAACCATGACCTCCTGGTTCATAGGTCGATGCACAACCACTGAGCCATGCCAGCTGGGCTAGGACTCATAAATTTTGAAGTTATATGTTAACTTTAGATTTTATCTGATAGAATTGCAAATGATATCTGAACAATAGATAGAAATGGTAATGCAAAACTTACCATTTTTATTACTTATATTTTTAAAATTTTACCAGTTTTATTGTCCTGTAGAAAGTGAACAAATTTTATATCTTATTCCAGCAGTCATTTTTTCCAGACATTGTTTTTCAAATTCTCTTTGAATCAGCTTTAATATCCTGTTGGTTCCTCATTAATGAGTTAAATAAATCTTTGGTGTGATAGTCATGTTTTATAGTTTTTAAAAAATATACTTTGGCAGGAAGTTGGAAGAGTTGCCGAAACATTTATAAGTAGCTTATAGTTGCTTAACGAGCTAAGAGGCAGATTGTTGTTTTATTATTATTGCTCTCCAAACACTTACATAGGAAGATACTAATGTTTCCTTTGGGAGGAAGTATTTCATTCCCATTTAACAGAGAAGAAAACTGAGCTTGAAAAGGTTAATTAAGTAAGTTTGCCCTTATTAAAAGTACCAGAGCTTTTACTTAAAATAATGCTGAGTCTTTTCCCCAAGTTATACAACTGTTAGAGTCCATGAATAAAATTAGAAAATGAAATTAAAGAGCTGCCACATAATTATACTTCCATCTTAAGAAACCCCGTAGTGCTAATGTTCTGTGTTGCTCCAGGCATTTTTCGAAAGCCACTTAGTGCAATCTGACCAAGATTTCCAGTACCCAGGGCAGATTTTCCCGAGGAGATCTGCATTCTTATCAAGAAAACAAGGATATTTTCTGGGTTCCTTCCTACAAATCTTCCCAATAGTTGGGTGAAATAATCTTGGCTTTGGTTATAACGATGGCATTTGGAGAGCAATGCAATATTTGCCATTTTTGCAATGTTAGAGAATTGGAGAAAATGCATCCAAAAAGATCAAAATGTTCTAAAACCAACATTCCCCCCCACTTTGTTTTGAGACCAAAGTTTTCAAAGGTCTAGCTTTCACCTCATTGCTTTACTTTTTTTCTTTCTTTTAAACATGAACATTGATTTTTTTCCTCCTCTTCTTTAAATGTTATTTTTCAATTACAATTTATTTTGTATTAGTTTCAGGTGTACAGCATGGTACTTTACAAAGCGGTCCCTTCCCCCATCCGATATTTCCAGTATCCACCTAGCACCATGCACAGTAATTACAATATTGTTGAATATATTCCCTGCGCTGTACTTTACATCCCCATGACTATATAACTACCAATTTGTACTTCTTAGTCCCTTCACCTTTTCACCTCACCAACCCCTCCTTCCCGTGGTAACCATCAGTCTGTTCTCTGTATCTCTGAGTCTATTTCTATTTTGAACAGGAAGATTAATTTTGATATTCAGAGAGAAGACTGGGAAATAAGAATGTCAGCAAGACCCCCAAAGAAGCGACACTGAGCTGTGAAGATGAAAAAGATTGCTGATTATCAGATCACCCCATTGGTTGTATCTTCTGGTGCCCTGAACTGTGCTAGATACCTGTGCTTGAGGAATCAAGGGTCTGCTTTTATAAAACAAAGTGAACATAGAACAGATAGCTCAGTAATCCAGTATTAAATGTTGTAAGACCGACCCTAAATGTTACAGAAATTCAAGAAGGTGGGGATAGGGTAGAAGAGGGGAAAGGTGATCTGGTGACCTTTGAATGCAGGTAAATTTGAATGCAGAGATCATAGTCCATCAGGGTCTATGGCAGTGGTTCTCAACCTTCCTAATGCCGTGACCCTTTAATACAGTTCCTCATGTTGTGGTGACCCCCAATTTCATTGTTACAAATTGAACATAATTAAAGCATAGTGATTAATCACAAAAACAATATATAATTATATATGTGTTTTCTAATGGTCTTAGGTCACCCCTGTGAAAGGGTCGTTCGACCCCCAAAGGGGTCGTGACCCACAGGTTGAGAACCGCTGGTCTATGGACTTAGAAAAGTATCATAATCTAATACAGTAATTTGTAAAGTAGGAAAGAAAGCTCTCCAAGGGCGAGGGAAATCTGTCTGCAGAGTTTGTGATGTAAAATAACAATAATAATAAAGTACTATTTATTGAGTCCTTTTTGTAAGGTATAGTAAGTAGCAATGTACACATATGTCATGTCTATTTAATTTCATCTGATCCTCAGTCCTGTGAGATAGAAAAAAATTACAACCATTTTACAGATGAGAAGACTCCATGCGTGTGCACATGGCACATGTGTGTCAGGGATGGAGATGGGACAGTCACTTGGTGAAGGTGCAAGGTACGAAGAGACCTTAAATTGGAAGCTGCAGAGTCTGGGCTTGAAACAATAGGCACTCAAGAATGATTGTAGATTTTTTTTCTCTAGTATATGACAGTTAAAATAAATCGGGGTGCAGGATAAAAAAGCGAAAGAACCTGAATTCTAGATACATATTTCTTATCATCTCCAAAAGATTAGTCCCTTCTATTTAAAAAATATGTTTTGCCCTCATAGAGTTAGATATATATTTTATAATCATCAATGTCCCTCCTCTGTCCTCAGTTGCCATCAATGATACCATTACTTATCCATTAAAATCAAACAAACCAGACATTTGCAAATCATTCTTTTTTAAAAAAATCCTCACCTGAGGACATGGAGAGAGAGAGAGAGAGAGAGAGAGAGAGAGAGAGAGAGAGAGAGAGAGAGAGAAACATCAATTCGTTGCCTTCAGTACATGGGGATCAAACTCACAACCCAAGTATATGCCATGACTGGGAATCAAACCGCAACCTTTGGGTGCACAGGATGATGCTCAACCAACTGAGCCACTTTGGTCAGTCGCAACTATTCTTGATTCCTCTCTTTTCCATGTGGCCTAACTCCGATCAGTCCCTATATGCCAACTACATCATTTTAATAACTCTCCAAATGCCTCCAACCTCTGCAAAGATTGTCATAAACTGAGGCAATTATCACTCCATCATTTCTCACCTGCATTACACCAACAATGTAAAATTAGCAACCAGCCTCACTAAACTACTCTCTTTTTCAACTATTTCCATTTTGTGAAAAGTTCATCTGATGCTTTCTCAGCCACCACATCAATGATTTTGTGTTGTTGTGTGTGTGTGTTTTTAAATAAATACAAACTCCTTGGTAGAGCATACAAAATCCTTCATGATGCAGCCCTCAGGAAATCTCAGTGTCATTTCTTGCCATTCCACTCACCAACCCCAGTCTTGCCTTCACTTCATGCACCATGTTTCCAGCCACACCAAATACTCCCCGATGGTCCCAGAGGTCTCCCACTGGAAATCTCTGCATCTGTTATTCTCTTTACCTAGAATACCTGTCCTCATTGTTCTCACAGGTCACTTCCTATCCAGCTCTTCAAAATTCATTTGCCATGTCTGCTTCCCCAGAAAGCCTTTCCAACTCCCCCACTAGACTTGAATCAGATGACTTTTATATGAACTGAGTCAAATCATAGCACCTACTCACCACTCTCACGTTGTGCTGTGTTTTCCTTTGTCAGTCTCATCACTAAACACCAATGGTGTCATCAAATATCATGAACTTGCTTTTTTCCCCTCTGCATGCGTTGTGTGCTGTCCATTCCTTTAATAACTCTTAAGATACCTTAAGATACCTATGCATCTTAATACATAAAGAGGGCACTCAACTGGGTAGAGCACTCAACTGGACTCTAGGGAACACGAGGTATATGTTCCTTGTCCTGGAGGGAGACTTCAATGAACCTGAGAAAAGAGAAAATTCAAGGAAAAATAATACAGACCACCATGAATGATGGCCCTACAAAAGATATGTCTACTCAGAACCTGTGAATGGACCGTTTTTGGACAAGGAAAGGGTTTTTGCAAATGTAATTAAGTTAAGAATATTGAGATAAGATCATCTTGGATTATCTGAATGGGCCTTAAATCTAATGACAAGTGTCTTTATAAGAGGAGAAGATACTAGCAGAAGAGGAGAAACAGAGGAAAAGTTACATGAAGACCAAGGTAGAGGTTAGACTCTAACGTTAGAGTGATGTGTCTATGAGCCAAGCAACACTAAGGATTGTTATCACCCACCAGAAGCTAAAAGAAGAGAGGCATGGAACAGATTCTTCCTCACAGCTTGCAGAAAGACCCAGCCTCACCAACGTCTTTATTTTGGACTTCTGGCCTCCAGAACTGCGAGGGAATACATTTCTGTTGTGTGAAGCCATCCAGTTTGTAGTAATTTGTTACAGCAGCTTGAGGAAATTAATACACCAGATAATAACAATAAGAAAACAAGGCCTTCCTTATTTTCAACATGTTTTGGCACAGGTTAACTCAATTCTAATCATTTACAGTGGGGCTTTGACTTACGAGTTTAATTCGTTCCGTGATGGAGCTCGTAACTCAAATTACTCGTATGTCAAATCAATTGTGAACGAGTGAGACACGTGATGCTGGGCTGATGTTGTGGCGTTCACTGTGACGTTCGCTGCGCCAACTAGCGGTGGGGTATCTGAAGCTGGCTCGTAACCCGAATTTTAGCTTGCAACTCAAAGCAAAAAATCGGCCGAGAGATGGCTCGTATCTCGAAAAACTCATTAGTCGGGACACTCGTAAGTCAAGGCCCCACTGTACATGTAATCCTTTTCTTTTTCCTTGTATGCTCTTTTGCCCATAGACTGTAATATGGTGGTGTGCATGTAGAGCTGCTGTAAGTGCTTAGAAAATATTGATTGACAGATAACTACATCTTGTGTGATAAGAGAGAGATACCACCACAAGTAGAGCCAAAGTGAAAACAAATATAAAAATGTGTGCTTTCCTTATTTCTAAAAAGAAAAACAATCTGTCAGAAACAGGAAAGAACTGTCAAAAGTACAAGATCTCAAGTATATAAATTATGAAACACAAGTCACAGTACAAGTTGTTTTGTGACAGTGTAAATGCATACATTTTCCAAGAGAGAATGATGAAATTATTCGATCCAAACTATCCAAATTACATGTGCTCCTCCCAACATTTTCATCATGCTCTCCAGTGATCTCCCATTCAAGAGAGATAAGTTGGTAACTGATATATTCAGAGCTGTTTAGGACCTTAAATCCAGAGAAAAGAGTGTTTCTTTGCAAAAAAAAATTGTCAAATAAAAAAGGGAAAGATATATGATAGACGCTGGAACAGACAAGGACAGGTGAAAAAGAGAGCCTGATATTCTTCCTTTTATCATCAGAAATGCAATAGCCTGCACCCTCCATTCATGCCAACTATTGTACTTACTGTTGAAGGACAAAGTTCTGAAACTCATGGAACTTACACTCTACTGCATCTCTACAAAGCTACACAGCATTATGTAAATCTGTAATAGAAATAGCAGTAGAATCCTCACTTCCTAGTCTTTTTTCAAATTAATTTATATCACTACAACAACCTATGGCTCCCTTTTTGACAGAGGAGGAAACTGAGGCACAGAGAAGTGAAGTGAGTTGCCTCCTGGTTGAACTATCAGAAGTGTATAGACTGTATTGAAACCCAGCAGCCCAGCTCCAGAGCTCTTGGGTTTAATTACTATATTTACCTTTCGTGTAGATGTTATAAGAGCAACTGACAACAATATTTTGAAAATCATCTATGGAATAAACTAATCACTCTTTAGTCTCCATCACAAAGCACAAATCAAATAACAACCTTAGTTTCATACTCACCATTTGAAAAAAATGTGGAAAATAATACTTACTTTGCAGGATGCATGTGAGGAGGATGCAAGCATAGGGCAGCTGTGAATGTGCATAGCATAAAACCCAGAACAAAAAGGGAATTAAATAAATATTGACTTTTTAAAAAATTACACACAGACTGTTCCGTGGTCCCTTTCCTTGTTTATTAAGCATTAGCTTAAAATGGAGCTGAAAATGAATAGAGATCACATTGAAACCTTCAAAGTATATAATAAATCCACTAGTCGTTGCCTGTGGCAGAAAAAATGCTATATTTTCACTAAACTGCTTTATTTTCCTCCTGGGCACACAGGCAGGCCATATTTCACAGCCCAGCTTATATCTAGGAGCCAGGAGGTCTTTTCTGGCCAATGGAATCTGAAGGAATATGATATATACCACTTCTAGATCTGGCGCCTAAAACCTACGCTCCTGGATCTAATGTATCAGCCTCTGTCAGGCCACTCCTCCTGCTGGAAACAACTAGGGGGGAAAAAAGATAAAATGGAAAAACAAAGTGAAGCAAAACACAAACTAAAAACATCTCTATGCAGCCATCAAGCCTGGCAGCGTGACCAGGGCGTATGGAACCTGAAGGACATGATAACACTGAGCAGATACAAATAATCATTGAGCTGAGCATGACTTTCTGTACCACTTATGGCAATCCAATCATCTATCAATGTGTAAGACAAATTACCGAGTTTGAAGAAACAGAGCAGAAAGCAGCTGCTAGAAAACTGAGAGGCTAAGCAGACCCAGTGGCAATGCATCCTGTCGGGGGAATAAAATCGCAGGTTTAGTGCCACCTGGGTGCAGATTCTCTGTAAGTTTACACTCCACAGTCAGAATGAAGCAGAAATGGACCAGATTGTATAAGGGCTAAGATGCAGCCTCAAGTCAGCTCTAATCCTTTAGCCAGAAACTAAACAAAATCCTTTCTGGAGAAAGATAACAGCATCCATAGACGCTAACAGTTATTAACACAAGGTCTGACATTCAGTTCCGAATTACCAAGCTTATAAAGAGACAGAAGAGAAAAAGCAATGAACAGAGAAAACAGACCTAAGGGCGATCCAGATATTTGAGCTAGCAGACACAGACTTTAAAATAACAGTGATTAATATGTTCAAGAAAGTAAGGTCAAGATAAAAATTTCACTAGAGAACTTGAATCTATGGAAAATCAAGTGGAAATTCTAGAATTTAAAAACATATATCTAATGAACCACATAAACTGATGCACAAAAATAGACCCAGAGTCAGAGAAGCATCGATCAGACCGTCAAACGTCAGAGGGAAGACAGGGGAGGGTCGGGGGAAGGGGGAGAGATCAACCAAAGGACTTGCATGCATGCATATAAGCATAACCAATGGACACAGACACTAGGGGGGTGAGAGCATGAGCGGGAGGCGGGGGGTGAGCATTGGGGGGATAAGGATACATATGTAATACCTTTATCAATACAGAAAAAATATATTAAAAAATACAATGGCTGAAATTAAGAATATGACTATGATTCATAGGCTAAAGGCTCTCATGGATAGACACCATGCAAAAACAGATGGGCAATGTAAGCAGAAAGATAGAAACCTAAGAAAGGACCAAAAAGAAATGTTAGAGATAAAAAAATCAAACCAACCATGAACAGAAATGAAGACTGTCTTTGATAAGGTGAGGAAAGAAATTGAGCCAGAGGACATAATCAATAGAAACCTCCCAAACTGCAAAGCAAAGAGTACAAGGACTGGAAGAAAGAGACTGAATTCCAGCAACTACAAAAAGTACAACATACACATAATAGACATATCAGAAGGAGAAGAAAGAAGGGGACCATAATGACTGACTTTTCACAAATTAATGTCAAACACCAAACCACAGCTCCATGAAGGAAGCTCGGAGAACACCAAGGCAAATAAATAAGTGTTAAATCTTCAAACTACATGAAATCAAAGATAAAGTCATAAAGAAGCAAGAGGGGGAAAACACGTTGCTTCTAGAAAGATAAACATTGCATCCAACTTCCAAGTCATGGGAGCAAGGAAAGAGTGAGGTGAAACATTTAAAGTGTTGAGAGAAAAGAAATAAAAGTGAGACAAGACATTTCACAATGAACAAAAACTTAAAAACATGCCATTACTTACATTATGTTTTACTCTGATAATTCATCAAATTATATTCTTAACATAATAAAATGTATTGTTTTGAATGGTCTACAGAATGGTGAAGCCTGGAGATGATAGTGGACACTTTAATGATTGTATCCACCCTTTCCCACTGTAAACTGAACCACCTGCCTCACTTGGCCATATCCAATTATAGATGGAAAACTAATTAACTTCAAATCATGTTCATAATTTTGCTAATTACAAAAGGCTGGACAATTTGACTTCTAGACCTAAATATAACAAGAGTGTGCACGGGGTTCCCATGACTCATCCAGGGTCAATGTTTGAATTATGGGCAATAACAAAAGTGTCGCATTTGTAATAATTTCAAAACCCTCCTCAGGTGGTCTGGCTGCTTTTACCTTATCTCTGTGCTGAAGGCAGAGGGTGTAATGAAAGACTTAAGTCACAGCTGGGAAGAGAGCTGCCCACTCAGAGAGTCCACTTTGGACTTTTTGTAAATAAGACATAAATGGTATTGAGTAGAGTTATAGTATTTTAAGGCTGTTTGTTCCAGCATTTAGCCTCACCTAACTCATGTGCCGCTCTTAGAACACTTGTTTGATTCAGGGTTGCCACAAACCTTCAATTTGTTAAAAATGCAATATCTGTGAATTGCGATAAGATGAAGTACAATAAAAGGAGGCATACCTGGATAAAGTGCTCAAAATTGTGCTGTACACATGGAAGTCAATACCAGTTAGCAACTTTTTTTTATTAATGTGGATGTGATTATTGGGAAAAGAGATGATCCAAGCAAAATAAAACACAGAAGAGAACCATGATCAAATACATTTGGGAAATCCTGGGGTAACAAAATTAAACAAGTTTCGTATGCAGGACAGTGGTACTCCAAATAGAAGGACTAGAAGATGCAGTGTTTCTAGCACTCATTTGCTGAAAAAGAATACCTGTTTTTCAGAGCACATGTATTAACATCATTCATGCATTTAACAGGTGTTTATTGAGGGCCTATTACATGTCAGCTACTAATGTACATGATTTGTACAGTTCCTCTCTCATGAAGATAGCAGATAGCAGGGGAAAGATACAAAAACAAGGGAAAAGCAAATCAAATTGTTACAAACCAGGGAAGGGTCTATGAAGTGTAACTTGAGTGTACCTTTGAATCCTGGGAAAGTGTGGATGGCAAAAAGATATTCCATGTGAAAGGCAGGGCATAGGGGGGAGGAAAATAACTCACGAAAATATTCCATGAAAATTAGAACCGACCTCTAGCTAACAGCTTTATTCCTTTTCCTTTGTTGTTTTCAAAGACTGATGTATAATCCCAACTGAAGCTTTATCTATTTAGGCCAATCATGGCATCTGTCTCATTACCCGATGGTGGCAATGATAATCAAAACACAGACTGGTACAATAGAGAAGAAACTAGAAACTAGTATGAAGATTAATTAGACCAATGAGGAAACGGAGGCTTAGCGAGGTCTCCCAGTGTCTGGTTGCCTGGAGCCACGCTGGTCCCAGTACATCATTCTCAGTCCCCACAGTTCATCATTTCCTGAACTAGAAAAAAAATATTTATCAAGCTTGGTACAATGCTATGCGTTAGGGGGAATTAAAGTGAATGAAGTAAATAACAATATTGTCTCTGGCCTTGGAGTCTGGTTGCGGGGTGGAGCAGAAACACAGGAAAATAACACAATCAAATGTAAATAGGATCTCCGGAGAACAATAGAATAGAAAGAACAGATGGAACTTCATAATGTCCAATGAATCTACAAGCAATAATTACTTTAAGAGTCTAGAGAAAGGTTTGGGATACCGGGGGAGGTCTTTTGTAAGAAATCAAATTTAGTTAGGTGTAGGACGTCTGCAAGGATTTGGGAGCCAGGGTGGAAGAGTCAGTTTCTAAATGAAGGTGATAATAAAGGAATTGCAGAGGGAATTCAAAGTGTGTTGTATTTTTCACGCATAACAAAGTATGGTACAGCAAAATAATTAAGCAGGGAACTCCTGTCAAGTCAAACCGATTGATTTAGTGGGGCCACTTGTTGTGAAACCACTCTTGGAGCTCAAGATGGGCTCACGGAGAAGAATATTCAGGTCTCTGGGAACCTCCTTTGGCCTTATCATTCCTTCATTTACTCATTTGATATTTAGAGAAAATCTACTCTCTGCCAGGCAGTGTTCTAGGCTCTGGGGGGGTATACAAATCAACAAAACATAGTCAAAGGAAAGAAATACCTGCTGGGAAATTAGATTCTAATTTGGTGCTTCTCCCACATGGCCGCACATTATCATTTCCTGAGAAGCTTTTGAGAAAGACCTGAGGAACTTTAAATACACATTAATAAGTGAGAAGAGCCCGTGTGAAAGGCTACAGACTATAAAATTCTAATTATATGACATCCAGGAAAAGGCAAAAGTACAGAGACAGCAAAAAGATGAGTGGTTGCCAGGGCCTCAGGGTGGGTTGTGGAGAGGACAACGTGGGGAGGTGGAGCACAGGGGAATTTTAGGAAGGTGAAGCTGTTCTGCACAGATACTGTGATAGGAGATATAGAACATTTGCATTTGTCAAAACACACTATACAGCACAAAGAGTGAACCCTGCCCTGACCAGTTTGGCTCAGTGGATGGAGCGTCGGCCTACGGACTGAAGGGTCCTGGGTTCGATTCCAGTCGAGGGCATGTACCTTAGTTGTGGGCACATCCCCAGTAGGGAGTGTGCAGGAGGCAGCTGATTGATGTTTCTCTCTCATCATTGTTTCTAATTCTCTACCCCTCTTCCCTCTTCTCTGTAAAAAATCAATAAAATATATTTTTTTTAAAAAGAGTGAATCCTAACATAAACTATGAACCTCAGTTAATAACATATCCATATTGTTCACCAGTTGTAATTAAGGTACCACACTAATCTAAGAAATTAATAATGAGGAGAGTAGGGATATGTGGGAACTGCCTGTACTTTCACAACTTTTCTGTTAACTAAACCCATTCTATAAATATAAACTCCATTAATACTAATCTATTTTAAAAATGATAAATGTTATTAAAAACAAAACAAAAGCCCTGCCAGTGTGGCTCAGTGGTTGATCATCGACCCATGAACAAGGACATTATGATTCAACTCCAGGTTAGGGCACATGCCCAGGTTGCGGGCTTGATCCCCAGTGTGAGGTGTGCAGGAGGTAACCAATCACTCTGTCATCATTGATGTTTCTATCTCTCTCTCCCTCTCCCTTCCTCTCTGAAATCAATAAAAGCATGTTTAAAAAAATAAAACACACAAGAAAAACAAGACCTACGCTTGGGTCCCACCTGGAAATGCTGATGAAATAGAATAACGGGTCTCAAGTACTCTTTTAAAGTGCGGCCCATGCTTTTAAACCGAGAATACCAAGTGCTGGCAAAGATTTAGGACAACTGCAACTCCCATGCATTGCTGGTGATCACATGGCATGGAACAACCACTTCGGAAAGTAGTTGGACAGTTTCTTACAGCGTTAGACATACACTGACCGTATGACCTAGTAATTCCACTCCTAGGTATTTCCCCAAGAGAAGTGAAAACTTGTATTCACATAAAAACCTATACAGAAATATTAACAGCCTCTTTATTGATAATTGCCCCAAACTAGAAACAATCTGGATGGAAGTCCTTCAACTGGTGAATGGATCACACACAGTGGAATACTACTCACCAATAAAAAATGTGCCACTGACACACACAAAAAGATGAATGAATTTCAAATGAGTTCTAAGTGAGAGAAGCCCTGTCCAAGTGAAGGAAGGTAATCAACAAATAAGCGGACATGCAGTAACTCCCATAGTGGTAAGTGCTGTAAAAGTAACAAAGCAGGGAAGGCAGATAGGCGTGCCACAGATAAACTTGCAAGTTCAAATAGGGTGGTCAGGCGAGGCCTATCTGAGGTGGCATGTGAGCAAAGCACTGAAGGGCATGAGGCCGTGGGACCCTGTAATATGGGGGAAGAGCTTGGATTTTACAGGAAGTGCATTAGAAGCCACTGGAGTAGGGGCTGGGCATGGCTCAGTGGTTGAACTTGGACCTATGAACCAGGAGGTCACGGTTCAATTCTGGTCAGGGCACATCCCAGGGTTGTGAGCTTGGTGGGGGACATGCAGGGATGATTCTCTCTCATTATTGGAATCCCAGCAACAACATAGCGCCGGTAACTAACTATTACGCAGTCAGCTCTGGGCAGTGAACTTCCACTGGACAGAGAGGCCCTATAGCCTCAGAGGCCAACCCCAGAACACTGCCACCCAGAGGCTGACCCACAAACTGACTCTTTGCTAAACACAAAATAAGGCAGTCTGGGAAATAAATGCGGCATGCTTTAAAATAAGGACTGTGGTTTACAACACAGAGGAACAGTATATCGCAGGGAAACTCAACACTCTCCTGAATACCTGGAAGGTCTAAGGCGAGCCACACTGAAGAATAGAAGAAACGAAGGACCTTCACTACTGCAATTTTTTTTCTTTTTTCACTTTTTAAAACCAATTTTTTTTTCATTCTCATTATTGATCTCTCTCTCTCTCTCTCTCTCTCTCTCTCTCTCTCTCTCTCTCCCTCTCCCTATGAAATCAATAAAAAAATATTAAAAAAGAAAGAAGAAGAAGAAGCCACTGGAGGGCTTTATGGAGAAAGATCATAAATGGAATTTCTGTCTTAACTGAATTAGCTGCTAGAAAATAAATCCTTGTGGTTTTGGAAAAAGAAACAAGAGGTGAGCGAGAAGACTATTTACAGTAGTTAAAGGGGAAGATGATGGCTGGGAGAAAATTTCATATCACACAACTTTCCTCCACAGAGACTCACATAGTTTCGAAAGGGGACATTCTCTCCCTAAATGGAATGGGCATCTCCAATAGGCAGGATGTAACTCGCACAAACTGCTAATTAAGACTGCAATGCAAGGAGTAAAAGAACAAAAATGCTTCTTAATGTTAGTGAGATACATGTTTACTGTCTCCAGTGAAAAATGAATAAAGCTCAATCTGATTATCACTAACCTGTCCTCTGAAACTGTGTGTTGATGAGAAGGCTACAGGACACCACGGATGGGGAGAGGACAAGAAAGAACAGTTCAGCTAAATGGCCTTAAAATAACTGCCCATCTATCTAGAATGTTCCTCTGTCAGCAGAATCCTACCCAAAACCAGCTCCTTAAGTCCCTGAAAACCTGGGATTTTGGAACCATTACTTGCAAATCAGGACTAGAGGAGCTGAAAAATCAGGCCCCTTGCCCAGGCTGAACAAAGAATAATAGGCACAAGGAGCCAACGTTCTTTGTTTCCTTCTTAGTTTGGGTTTCCCCAGAAGCCACCCCAAGCAGGGATTTAAGTGGCAGCGTTTAGTTGGGAGATGCAGGAAGTGTTGCTGAGAAAGTGGGGAAGAGACACAGGGAGAGAAGGCAGCCCATCCAGCCAGCTTCCCTTGTAGATAAATGGGGCGGAATCCTGAGTGGAAACTGTAAAAGAATACCTCAGAGTTATAGCACCCAAGCAACAGGAAGGCAGGGTATGTACTAGGTGTACCGGTTAATAATGCAGGTTATTACAATAGATGGAGTTACATGTATGTTGATATATATGCGATTCGATATGTATGCTATTTTGTTGTACTGACAACAAGCTTCAAAACTTCATGTCAAATTTTCTGAAGGTGTTAACATCATAGATATTTTTACATTTAAAAATGGCAGTAAGAGTATTATCGTGTTTTCCTTGGATTACAAAATCTGTATTATTAACCGATTAATAGTTAATCTGCACTATTAAACAGTTAATAATTAATCCACATTTTTAACCATAATAATTCAGATTTTGTAATCAAGGAAAACACAATAATTTCAAGAGAAACATCAAAAGTGCTTTACTCAAAGTAATGTCCATCGCTAGCTACACATTTCCCCCATCTTTCAGGTAATTTGTAGATACCGTCCCAATAGAACTTTTCTTGTTTTTGAGGCAGACCATTCAGAGACCCAATTTCCCACTTCTTCGTACATTTTGAAGTGCTGCTCAGAAAGTGCGTGTGCCATCGATCAGAACAAGTGGCCATCTGAAGGAGCAATACAACAAAATAGCATACATATCAAATCACATATATATCAACATATGTGTAACTACATCTATTGAAAAAATCCGCATTATTAACCAATACACCTAGTTCACACCTATCAGTCATTGGTTGAAGGATACTGAGGAGCAGGAAATTGTAATTTCCCAAGTACTGGAAGCCTCCTAATGTGGAGGCTTTGGAAAAGAGTCCTCAGGCAAAGAGATGCAAATACCAGCATTTGGTGGTCAAAGGGAGCGCTAAAACCATAAAGCCCACGGGATCAAGCAGAGCACCCCCAGATTCTGCTAAGCACATACTTGTACTTCTTTTTGTCCCAAGAGCGGGACATTTCTTTACCTCTGGCCAATATTTCATCTGCCGAGGAAATAATTTCAACAAATTGGAAAAAGGAGGAACTCTTCTCTCCATCCATTTCTCTCAAAGCACTCCTCATTGATTTATCCATTACATTATTGTTATAAATTAATAAAGTAAGGCGCACGTTAATTTACTTTATAGGTTTCTCAGCCACTGATTTCCTATTATCCCTTTCTATTACTCAACTCACTGACTCCTGCAGATAAATTGTCTACAATGTAAATGCATCCCAGACTCTTGGATTTTATTAAGTACATAAAAGGTGTGTTATTTGTATTAACAACTCAACTCATCACCCCATATTCAAAACTTCCCCAATTAAGCTCAAGTGCATGCTAAAATAGTAAAGAGATTCCTGATTTCTAGTTAATACTCTTCTTGCCTAATGAATTGCTCATTCTTTCTAATTCTAGTGCCATTTGCTTAATTTTCTTTTAATTTCTAAAATGTAAGAAAATCAAGTCTAATTTTCTAGATGTGTGGAAATATAGTGTCTTAATATTGCTCATAAAAATTTCTTAAGAAAGTTGAAGAAAAGTAGCATAATGAGTGTCAAGTAATACACAGTGCCAGATAGACAGTAGGCACTCAATAAGTGCTTGTTGAATGGATGAATGAGCCTACAGTTAAATTACCAATGTTCCAGTTATCACTATACCAGCTTGTTGATTTATCTAGCAGCTATTGTCCTCACAGGTTTTTGGTGAGCCTGGTAAAGTAAAAATATATGCATGTATTTATACAATTTCTTAGGGCTAATAGGTAGTTCTTTATTTTTATAGCCCTTTCATGCATTAATAAATTCCATTAAAAATAGAAGCCATTATTCCACTACTTTATTCATTCAAAATACTATTAAATGCTAACTGTGGGCCAGGAATCATGAATTATATAATGCTGATAAGGTTAAAATAATACCAAGTTGTTTAGGACATCATCTGTGGTAAATAGTTTATAATGCAACCATAGTGCAGCGCAGAGAGAGAGAGAGAGAGAGAGAGAGAGAGAGAGAGAGAGAGAGAGAGAGATTTTAAGGAATTGACTCACATGATTGTGTGGACTGACTAGTCTGAAATTTGTAGGCTGGAAATTCACATTAAGAGTTGATGTTGCATCCTTAAATCCAGATTTCAGGCTAACAGTTGGCCAGAAACTCAGTCAAGATTTCTAGTTTACAGTCTTGAGGCAAAATTCCTTCTGGAACCCTTAGTCTTTGCTCTTGGGGCCTCCAAAGAGTGTATAAAGTCCACCCACGTCGCAGGGGTTAATCTGCTTTATTCAAAGTCTACCGATTTAACTGTTAATCACAGCAACAGCTAGACCAGTGTATGACCAAACAATTGAGCACCACAGTCTAGACAAGTTGACTCATAAAATTAACCATCATCGTCATGGAAACAGTGGTTCTCAAAGTGCAGTTTCCAGCCAGCTCAACCAGCGTCACCCAGGAACTTGTTAGCAACAAAAATTCTTGGACCTTCCCCAGATCACCTGTGTCATAAACTTTGGGAGTGGGGCCCAGCACCGTGATTTTAATAAGCCCTTCAAGTGTTTCTGATGCACGTAGGAGTCTGAGAACTGCTGGACTAGATAGAGTATTAAGTTCAATGTTTAGGTCATTAAAGAACGTGTTAACACAGGAACAGGTTATTAATTGCCTTGTTTTTCATGAGCTTTAGTCATTTGATTGATTCCATGTTTAAATGGCATATCTGACAGTCCCAGCAATATCAGGTTGTATTCCAATTTGGGAGAAACAAAAGAGAGGACTATGGATTGTTTCTAAATCTTTACTCAGGGATACTAAATAAGTAATCCATTGAACTCTTCCTCCATCACTAAGTCGGGGCTCTTTAGCTATAAGACTCTGCTAAGCTAGCTTCAATTTCCTTGACTAAGGTCAATAGAACCCACATCTGAATTTGCCTCAAGACTCTTCAACAGTCTTTCTATTGGTATTGATCATACAAGGGGAACTGTTTCTAAACTGTTCCGTGGCAGAGACAATATATTAAGATAACCAATGAGAATGGTTACTGTTTCAGCTCCTTTCAGTGATTTTAATACCCTATTTTTCACTGGCCCCCACGCTTTTGCTCTCAGTTATCTAATACCACAATAAGGCACATAACAAACCGTGATGGCGTGTAACAGTATGTGTTCACTGCTCTTGCACTGAGGTAGGTGTCTCTGCTGATCTAGACTGGACTCAGTCACATGTCTAAGGACTGGCTGACTGTGACTCTGCTAGGATGGCTTCAGCTGGATGACCAGAGCAACTAGACTCAGCTCCATATCTCTCATCCTCTGGCATCCTCACAGGGAATGTTCTCGTGATGATGGAAGAGTGCAAGAAGAGGCTGACCAGAAATGAAAACTTGCTCATTTAAGCCTCTGCTTGCATCACGTCTACTAAAATCTCATTAGCCAAAGCAAGTCATATGGCTGGGCCCAGAATTGGGGGATGGAGACACTGCAGAGTTACATGGAAATGGGCCTAATTAATCCAGAGAGGTAAAGAATTGAGGCCATGTTTAATATCTACCTCACTCTTGATGCAAAACTCTTCCCTAACTGCCCTCCTCACCTGGTTACCTCTTACTCGTCGTTTGCATGTAACTTAAGTGTCTCTTTCTTGGGAAATCTCCACTGACTCCTCAAAGCTGGATTCCATCATCTTCCTCTGGACATTTCTTTAACCCCCTATCATTTCCATCGCTGCAGCCCTTACAATATGAACATGAGTTAGCAAATCCAAGAAAGCTAACTGAGCGGGATGCTGATAACATATTTTTGAAAAAGGTTGTAGTATCTGGTTACTAAATGACTGAAGAACTACATTAAAAATTCATTGGTCTTAGAGATTTTTAACTTCTAGGCTAAGTGACACAAAATTCTGTTTATTGCGCAGCCTGATTTTCAATGCCCACACATACTACTATGCTTTTCCATATGCTGTCCCTTCTACCTGTAACCTCTCCACTCTGTGCCAAAGTAAATCCTCCCCAACTTTTGAGGTTCCACCAGGCTTAGGTAGTAGTATCCCTGATGGTCCCACAGCTCTCCGCTTACCTTTATTCTGGCATTAATGACTCAGTTTTAGAATGGGTGGTGTGAAGGCAATAGATTATATACACCTGCTAATGAAAAGACGCTTCTCATGTCCTGCCAGGTTGCACCCTCAATGATTGAAGAGATGGAATGGAAACTTACATCCAGGGTGCCCACTGTGGACTGGTGCCCAGGTATCTGTATGAGCATCAGGCAGCAGTAGCCTCACTCTCTAATCTTCACCATTTGATTACAATAAGCTTAACTAATTAGCCTTCTGCTCAGGCTTTGATTTTCAATTTCCTTTCAGTCACTAGAGCCCATTTGCAAATCCTAACTTGGGCCTTGAACTCATCACTTGGGTATTGTCATAGACTCTGCTTTCACGGTAGTTTCCTGGCTAACACAGCAGCAACTCTAGGAACCCTCAACCCCAAACATATACCCAAAGGCTGTTTTTGCTCAGCAAGCTCCTTGAATCTGACCTCCAAAGGCCATTCCTTTTTTCCAGATTTCCTACCTCTACTTATTCCTACTGAGATTCCAGCCTCCTGTTCAGTTGACAAACAAGCTTTCAGAATTGCTCTCATTTCTCATTCCTTTTGATTCTTTCTCTGTTTTTTTTTTATCCCTCTCTTCTCTAAAATATTAATTTCCAATAATGTTTTAGTTCTCCCAAATTTGTGTTTTCCATCCCCATTTTCTCTTAGGGAGTTCCAGCCACCGAAGAATCATGCCTTCCTTGCCTGTTTACCTGCCAGCCTGAGGTTGGAAATGAGATGGTAGGATCTTACAATAATCAGAAAAACACAAAATACAGCCTCAGCAAGTACACATCATTAGCAGGAAGCAAGTGGGTCCCGGGAGTGGTGATTAGGCATTTAAAGAAATAATAAGGATGGAAAGCTTGAAAACTGTATTGCAAAGAAAATGAAAAATAATCACTGACTGGCCAATTTTGGGGAGTCAACAACTTGCAAGTAGTTTGATTCATAGCATAAAAGGGCATTTAAAAAAAAACAACAGAGCCCTAGCCAGATTGGTTCAGTGCGTAGAGCATCAGCCTGTGGACTGAGGGGTCCCAGGTTCGATTCCAGTTAAGGGCATATGCCTGGGTTTGTAGGCTTGATCCCCAGTGTGGGGTATGCAGGAGGCAGCCAATCAATGATTCTCTCTCATCATTGATGTTTCTCTCTCTCTCTCTCAAATAAATAAAAAAATATTAAAGAACAACAACAACAACAACCAACAGACCACCGCTCTATGCAGTTCCCTACTCATTCTTCCAAGGGGGCAATGGAGGCCCATTCAGGAGTTTCTACTATGGATACTGGTGGTCCTCAGGGCTCCATCCTGGCTTTATAAGCTCTTCATCCACATTCATGGATTATATGACCACTTTAAATTATTGATTCCTACACCCATGGCTTTAGCCCTCTGCATTCCAGACAACCATATCTTGGAGGCAACTTTGTGCTGTTTAGTTTTCATTTGTCCTGTCAAACACCCTTTCCACCTTTCTTCACTCTGCTCTGGACTCTAAGAGGCTGTCTCTGTGAACTTCATCAACCATTTCCCTGACCTTCTGAATGCTAGGTGAGTTTACTTGGTCACTGGCTGGAGCTCAGAGGAGAAGAGGAGAGAGGTTGAGATCTTGATTCCCCCAGGTTTCTCCCTGCCAGGTGATGTCCTGACTGTGTGACTCAGAACCTGATGTGGCCTCTCCCACCACAGTGGTGGACAAAGGTTAATTATTGGGGTGCAATGACTGCGCTTCTTGGGGAGACTCAGAAACCTGACCAACCTCACGTAAACACATAAAAAGATACAGCAGCTGAAATGAGGCTCTGCAGGACTACAGTGGGGGCACATTTATGATTTTTAACCGTAAAAAAAAATGGGTAGAAGCTTTATTCGTTTTTATAATGACCTGGCCCTGTCTCCTGTAGCTATGGTAGAATAGTCAGCACAGGGCCTGGGCGAATTCCAACAGGTGGAGAGAGCCCAGCTGTGCCTCACTCATAAAAGAAAGCCACAGGGAAGGGCTGGGATAAATGAGGAGACAACATGTATGTCAACAGAGCAGTGAGGACACAGTGGGGTGAAGTGAGCGAGGACAGAAACATCCTAATTGTTAAGAGAGACAGGGAAACAGGCAGAACTAGCAGGGTAAAGGCTGCACGGTGGCACTGTCCCCTGGGGAGCGAGGAAAGAGGCTGCAATTGAGGGCAACTTTGGGGCACTTCCTTGGAGTTTATTAAAAGCACAGCTGCTTAGGGACCAAATGGGACCTTCTGCTACCAGTTCTTCCTGAATGTTTGCCGGAAATGCCTTTTCCTTTAAAAAGCAAAAGAGATTCAAATTTTGTTTAAGGCTGTGGAGAATTTTGCAATTAAACACCCTCAGAGGTAGAGTTCTTCTAGATGATGAGTAGAAATAAAGGCTCTTTATGGTTTTCATTATGACCCTGCAGAGAAAAGGTAGAGAGAGCTTATGGGGAAGGCAGCCAAGATGACTTCAATGATGACCCTTCCAGGTGCCAGCTAGGTGCTTGGCGGAGGCTGGACCTGAGGTTTGCTAACCTTCAGTAAGATTATTACCCAACAATGTAAAATATGGGTTTACTTTCTATGTCAAGAACAAATCACTTCTTAGTGCAAATTGGAGCAATTAATCATAATGTTAAAAATTAGCAAAATGCACAGGAATGAGAAAACTGCTGCCAAAGTTATTATACACCTTTCCTTTTAAGTATTTAATCATCTACCTCTTTCCTATCAACTTTATGGATTCTGGTATTTGATGAACATACAATCAAACTTTGATCTAACTGAAATGGAATATGTATCTGCCCATAAAATATACAGATGTATACAGATGTGTGCATGAAAATGTGTGTTGCAGCTTGGTTTATAGTATTGAGAGTCTGGACAAATGGTCATCAATAAGAGACTAATCAAATGATGCTACATTGTCATCCAATGAACTATTAGGCACCCTCTTACTCTGTTTTTGGCAATGTTGAAAGATCTTCAAAATGTATTTATTACAAAATAACAACATACAATTGTAATGGCTTTTGCTGTTGTTGTTCATGGGGAATATTTCCATAATAAAGCATCTCAAATAAAAAAAAATTACAGCATATAACATGTAGAACATGAATAACCTCCTTGTATTAAATAGATTCACATATAATTTAATATGCTTCTGTGTGCATAAAAAGTTCTATAGATTTTCATTTAAAAAAAGAGTTGTTTTCATAGTAAGGGGTAAAGTTAGGGCATGTTTGAGATAGAAGAAGTTTTAATTTTCATTTTATATCCTGTACCGTTTGCATTTTAAATAGTGCAGATAAATTTTAAAAAATATTTAAAGGTTAAAAAGCAGTTTCTCTGTGAGGATGTATAGTTGAAAATGGAATCTTCTTAAAATTAAGATACAAATCCCTGAGCAAAAAATAATAGTAAGATGGAGTCAATACTTTAATAATTTTTTTAATCTTTTATGACCAACCAGAGTTTATCCAAGGGATGTAACAGAGGTTTAATATTAGAGAATCTATTAACAAAATGCATTACATCATTAGACCAAGAAAGAGGAATTACATAATCATCTTAAAGAATGCCAAAGGACACTTAGTAATAAGAAAAAAACTGATTAAAAAGAAAAAATCTTTATAAGTAGTAGACTATCATAACAGATAAACAATAAGTACCTAAAAACAACAGCCAACATCATAATTGGAATTACATAGGACTTTTATATTTTTAAACTTTTAAAATAATGTCCATGTTGGAGTTTTACATTTTAAAAAGGTATGTTTCAGAATCTGTCCCGAAAATTCCTCTAAGAAGAGTGAGAAGGATAAATATGTGAAGCTTAGAAAGCATGCTCAGTACTAAAATAGACCCAACTCATTCAGCCTCAAATTCATAGACCAAGGATTTGTTCTAGAATTTAGATTTCATCACTGACAAATTTGAGAACCCTTAACCCTTCTCATGTATGACCCTCAACTATCTTCACCATGTGCTGTTCTTCCAAATCATCCAGTGAGAAATGATTTAGTAGTTTCTCTGCGATCAAGACTGTGTTAGGTTTGAGACTCACAAAATAGAAAAATAAAGTAAGAAAAGGGTTAGAGGTACTGAAGGTTCCCAGTTGTCAGGATTTGAGGTGAGGTCGTGGATTATAATCAATTCTCACATTAGTGAATGCAGACAGCAAGTGACTAAGTAGGCTGGAGAAGGTTGCTAGGGGGATAATAAGATAATGTTTTTAATGTTTTCCTAAGTGTGGACAGTGGTGAAATTGGCAGTAAGGAGCCAGGAAAGATGGCGCAGCTTCTATAGAAGAATGTTACAAGGCAGGTAGTAGCCTTCTAGAAAACTGGGGTTCCAGTTAGGCATGAAGAGGTGGAGACATCACTCAGTGGCAAGTGTGAACACACAGCGATATTTGTTCACAATGGAACACATGTTCAAGAGCTTGAGAGAAGATACAAGTTTGGGTTTCAGGGTTCAAGTGGATTGAACAGGTGACTTTTCATTCAATACCAAGAATTCCCAAAACAGGAAGACTCACTGAAAGTAAAAACTTAAGTGAAATATTCTAACTTTGACACATTGATGTCACAACAGTCCATGGACACGAGCTTGTGTGGTAAGTAACCAATCCAAGACTTGGATTGAGATCGACTGGCTCCCAATTTGGCATTCCTCACATCTTACCCTGCCATTGCCAATGGTTATTGAGCATGTTCTCTGAGCAAGGCACTATGAGGAAGATAATGGAAAGAGTTAATGGACCAACCCTACTCTCAAAAAAATACTCAGCATAACTCAGAAGGGCTGTGACAGTGATTTTTAAAGTTTAGCATCACCAAAATCATCTGGAGGCTTATTAAAACACAGATTGCTGGGCCCCACCCCCAGAATGTCTGATGCCGTAGGTCTGCAGTAGTAGATCCTGAGAATCTGCATTTCTAACAAGTTCCCAGATAACATGGATGCTGCTGGTCCAAGGACCATACTTTGAGAACTGATCTGTGAGAGACAGTCAACTATAGATGTCATGGGAACTCAGAGTATGAAGATCCTCATTGATGGAGATTAAATTCATACCATGAATAAATTTTGATAAGCTTCCAAAGTTATGACTTTTGAGTCTATGACATTCTCGGAAAATCACATGTGGTTAATATATTTTTTAAAAGAAAAGCCCAGTTTTAAGTAAATTCAAATAGCAAGGGGGTATACACTGCCTGGTTCAAGGCCTACTCAAGCATTAGAAATGAGGGCTTCTGCATATTCTCTTTACAAAATCAGATCACACTACCAGATCCATGGGGTAGAAGCTCATGGTCATTGCATGTGTGGGCTGGTCTGACCACAGAAAATCTCTCTCCTCCTCCAGCATTCCTGGGAAATATAATAACCACAAGAGCTACAGTTTTATAGTAGCTTGCAGCTTACAAATGCATTTACATATGTTTACCCAAGGGGCCAATTGAGAAACATGAGTAAATGTGCTATAAACTGCAAAGTCTATTTAAATATTAGCTATTATCATAATTTGATCCTTACAGATAGAGCATTGCTGTCTATCTTTAGCCTGTGAATAAAGTGAGACTACAAGAGAAAAGTGCCTTGACTATGGTCAGAAAACTTCTAAGATATAGAGGTATAATTAAAATTAAGATTTGGAATTTGGATTCCAGTCTCTGTGCTGGTTTAGACAGAGGATATATGAGAAATGTTAGTCTTTGTTGTACGTGCTCCATCCATAGTCATCAAGGGAGAGACAGCCCTGCTAGCCATGTTTTATACCAGGTCATTCTCTGCACTCTTTTTTCTCTATGCAACTCCAATGGCACCTCCACAGCTCACTGGACCAGCGGTGAGAACTTGACCACTAGAGTAGCCAATTCATAGGCCTGGGATTAGATTATGTTTTTCAAACTTAAATGTGCTTTAAAATCACCTGAAAGCCTCTTAAAACAGATTCTGGGCCCCAACCCCAGAGGTCTTCAGTATGGCCTGAGAATTTGCATTTCTAATGAATTCCCAGCTTCTGCTGCTGCTAGTGGTCAGGGGGTCATACGTTGAAAACCTCTAAATTATAGGACAGCTAGGCCAATCGGATTCTCTTTCTTCAAGATGTAAAACAGGAAATTCCGAGAGCAAGAGGTACTTAACAGTGGAGGAGGGGGCTGAAAAGAAATGTGGAGAGGGGATTAATGAGTAAGAGCTGTGGGAGATTATGACACACAAGTCTTATAAAGAACAGAAGCTATAAGTAAGTAAGAGCAATGAGGCAAAGAAATGTGGTTGTCTTTTGTTTTTTTCTGAAGAGAGAGAAATAATGGGGGAGTTAATGGCAGAACAGATAGAAGCAACCAGGCCAGGGGCACCTTTCCTGAGGGAGCTCTATGCCATGAAAGAAAAGACCCCCAAATCTTCCTCTTCATTTCAAGTCCGGCTTATTTGGCCTCTTTCTGGATACTCTCTATCCTCCCTCCATTATGGAACCTCAAGGAAGTCTCTGGTTCTTTCAAAGAACTCCATTGATCAAGAGAGGAGGTTGAGCCGTTCTTTAATCATGCACCATATTTGTCTAACTCCCAGCGCAGTCCAGAGCTTTGGAAACACTATCCCTTCACTAGCATTGTTCTGCAAAGCACAGTGGCTGTAGAGTCACCCTGGACCACCAGTTTCTTAGGAGAAGACCATTCCCCATTCTCTGCTGCCAACAAGGCTTATCTGCAACCACCCAACTCTTTTGAGTTGTTGCCCTAATCCAGTGATGGCGAACCTATGACATATGTGTCAGAGGTGACATGCAAACTCATTTTTTTGGTTGATTTTTCTTTGTTAAATGGCATTTAAATATGTAAAATAAACATCAAAAATGTAAATCTTTGTTTTACTATGGTTGCAAATATCCAAAAATTTCTATATGTGACACGGCACCAGAATTAAGTTAGGGTTTTTCAAAATGCTGACACGCCGAGCTCAAAAGGTTCATCATCACTGCCCTAATCCATACTTGGCACATGTTTCTTTCCCCATCATATATGTTCTGGTGGAAAAATTTCCAGTCCAATCTCCCAACCCGGTATAAAGGGGAAAAAACCAACCAACCAACCAAACAAACAAAAACACCTCAGCCAAATAGCCAGGAAGTCCAAAATTATACGCTCTGGTTCCTAATACTTTAAATGACTGGGTTGCATGATTTGGGGTTATTACCTTTAAAAAAAATGATGTCCAGATGGTTTATCTGTAAGGTGAAAAGTATGTTTAAATCCCAGATAGATTTGCTTGTCAATGCTAAGCAATTGGTAGTGACTTCATAGAGTGCTGTCTTGAGAAGGATAATGAGCCTGTGTCCATCAAGGGTGTCAAGATTGGTTAATAACATCTATCATGGCATGAGAAGGGGAAGTGAGATATGAATGCTGCTCCATATTTGTCCTTCCTAATCCAAATGCTACCATGAGTCCCCTACATTTCTTAATTATATAATGCTGTGTTATTACCCTTAATGTGAATGTACCAAGCATATATTGACCTCTAAGATGTTAGCTTTATTTCTTCAAAAGGGTCATCTTTCTGTTTTCATCTTCCTCTTGGGTCTTGGGCTCCATTTTTTCTCAGGCGAACATTGTAATATTCCAGTTCCCGGCATTAAAAGTGCACATCAAATGCATAATAATATAAGGTCTGCTAAACATTTCACAAAAAAGTAGCATTAATAATCCACAACACATTTTGTTTCTTTAGAAAAATCTGCATGGGGCAAATGAATTTAAAACCGCGACAGGGGCGAGCTACAGCCCTGGGACTGCAGATCTTGGATCCAGATAAAATAGCTGCAGGAAGAGACCTTTGATGAAAGCCACCTTGGTGCCCCTATTTCTTTTCTTCCTGACTCGCTTTAAGAGTGATGTCAAATTATTCCAAAGCACTCTGGCCCTATTTCTGTAGAAACTATGTCAGCATAAAATGACACAGCATAGAAAATCATTAGGTCTAAGCACTCCTTCAAAGTGCATTAGGAAGACAGCACTATTTATCTTGTGCTGTCAGTGTCAATGGCTGCCTCTAACCTGGGCAAGCCACCTCCCTGATCCTCAGTTTCCTCATCTGTCAAAAAGGAGTCTCAATAGATGACTTCTCAGGTCCTTGCCAACTGAGACAATTTATAAAATCTATGGCAATTTATAAAATCTCTGCGCAAATGATTGCTACATGAAATTGGGAAACTGAATGTGTTTTAAAAGGAATTGGCTTGTTATGATTAAAGCTATAGTTGAACATTCTGATTTTTCTCTATCAATAAGAATCCCATAAAAATAAAAAGTCAATTGGTTAACTATTGTTATCTTTAACTCAGTTGGGTACCCATCCCTGGTTCTAAACCCTGGAGGGTTGGGGAGAGAAGGGAGATACCCAGGGAAAATTTGGAAGTATCTGGAGACATTTTTAATTGTCAAAATGGGGCCAGAGAAAGATGTCACTGGCATTTAATGAGGAAAGTTTAGGTTACCCCTAAACACCCTGTAATGCACAAGATAGCTGCATCGCAAGAAAGAACAATGTCGCCCAAATTGTCAATAGTATTGCGGTTGAAAAACTCTTCATTAACTCCATCTTATTACAACAGAGTTCATAAAGGTTTTGATAGCGAAGAATGAGATCTTCAATCCTATATAATAAAAGCCTAATATGCTAAGTGTCTGGTCATCTGGTCAACCAATGAAAGCATAATATGCTAATGATATGCTAAGGCAGCTCAACCACTTGCTATGACATGCACTGACCACCAGGGGGCAGACGCTCTGACCAGTAGATTAGCTTGCTGCTGAGGTTTGGTGGATTGGAACTGAGCGAGATGGGCTGGACACCTCCCGGAGCCCTCCCTGGCTGGCCAACCTCCCACATCCCTCCCCAGCACCGATGGTGCACCGGTGGGGTCCCTTGGCTTGGCCTGCACACTCTCGCAATCTGGGACCCCTTGTGGGATGTCGGAGAGCCAGTTTCGGCCCAATCCTGCAGGCCAGGCCAAGGGACCCCCACTGGTGCATGAATTCGTGTACCAGGCCCTCATTTGATATAAAAACAAATTTCAGTTGTTTGAAATGACACAAATCAAGGTAACTGCATGGTTTATGTTAACTGCACCAGGACAAATTAGTCACTACAGTACAGCTAAAATAGTCAGGGTTTCTAAATATTACTAGGTGATAAAAAAGAAAAAATCGGACAATTTCTGAGTTGATGAATACTACCCAAAGCAAAGTATTTTTCTACAGTAACATGCTCTGCGTGTATGAATTTCAATCTCTCATACTTTTATTTTTAACTTCTTTCAAAAAAAAAAACAACCCCTACCAGATCCTCTTTAATTATAATCACATATAATAAATGAACCAGTTCTTCTGGTTCCCAGTCTCATTCAGCTAAAATACGAGAATGGAAAAACCTGCCAAAGAAATGTGCCTTCTATTTGGAGGTGAACCAAGAACACCTTCTTATATTCAGTCCTGAGATTGCCAAAGTGGAAGCTAGAACAAAAAGATATTTTTGCAGTTCTGCTAACTTTTATTTTTGCAGGTTAACTATCTATACACTATTGGAAAGATTTCCACGGAAGAGCCACAATACCTGCTTTCTTCCCTGACCAAAAAGAAAAAAAATTGTGTGTTTGTGTGTTAAGACCTTGAAATTGAAAGATGATTGTTACAGTAGCATAACCTAGCCTATCCTGACTAATGCACTTAGAAATCAAACTCATCTCTCTAGAACAGGCCAACAAATTTGAGCCTTAGGTATGAGAATACCCAAGATCTTAAGTAATCTAACTCATAATTACAAACATATGAATCTCAGATACTACTTTTTATATACACCCTATTCCTCTTTACTGTACATTAAATAGGGTCTGTGACACTCCCAAATCAGTGTTATCATTAGCACAAACTTTAGTAGCACTTCACTGAGGATTTCCAATCCTCCTTCTGGTTGGTAGAGACAAAGTAATCAGTGAACTGATTTTCATAAAGCATCTCCAAATGCTTTATTTCTCTGCTAAGTGATGTTGAATCTGTGTTTGAGTAGTTCCTTCTCTCCACTTGAATTCATCCAAAAATACAAACTTTCCTTTTGTTTGACAAGGATGCTAATACCAAGTATCTCTACTTGATAAGGATCCCACACCATCTTTACTTCCTATTATTGTGACACTTTATGTGCAGGGTTTTCCTAGCCATAGTTAGGGAATTTGATTAATGATTTGACCTCATCTCTGCTCATGTATTCATTTTACTGTTTCAAGTATCTCCTTGATGGCAGGCTTTCTGGGGTCATGAGGCCCATCACAAAAACCTCACAGAAGAGCTGAGTCACTTATTCAAATGTCTCCATCTAAAACTATCCCAGTCTCAATTATCCAAATGAAACACAACACCACACCCCAAACCCCTACCAACTGCCCAACTGGTCCAAGTTATTACCAAGTTGTTCATTCTCAAAAGTATGCTTTTCCATGGCGCTTTAAAAATAGTATGAGATTTTTTTTTCTACACTGTGGAAAAACCTCAAGAATCTAGTATTAAGTCCTAGAGCAGGGGTGGGCAAACTTTTTGACTCGAGGGCCACAATGGGTTCTTAAACTGGACAGGAGGGCTGGAACAAAAGCATGGATGGAGTGTTTGTGTGAACTAATAGAAATTCAAAGTAAACATCATTACATAAAAGGGCACCGTCTTTTTTTTTTTTTTAGTTTTATTCATTTCAAACGGGCTGGATCCTGCCCGTGGGCCGTAGTTTGCCCACGGCTGTCCTAGAGGAATTAGAATGCAACAAATAATCTTTGGCTGAACGAGCAGACAAATAGCTCCATGCAAGAAAGACCCAAAGCATCTCACTATAGCAGATGGCAAATAGGAATAGGTCAGAATATCTGTCCTATAAATGTTTAGTTTAAACAACATAGATGATAGAATGTATAGTAATCACCTGTTAACCTGTGACAGAATATAATAATTTATCTATTTATGAGTCTGTTTTTCCTGGACTTGAATGCGAGCTCTTGAGGGCAGGGAATGTGTCCTATTTATCACCTCAAGGCCCAGAACAGTGCATGGTCCAGAGAAAGTATTTGATTGATTGAATAACTACATGAATGAACACTAGTTTTTCACCCTGATTTATCTGGCATATATACACTATTTTGCTCTGCCTCTCAGATTGATTTCGCATTAAGGAACTATCGCTAGAAATCTCCCAATGACTTTAGAAAAAATGTCCCTTTTCCAGTAAAAGCTGTAGGACAATATCTATTTTGTTAATAGTGATCTTAGGAGGAGGCCAACACATTGCCTTCTATGCCCTTGTAAGACTGAACAAGAAGAAAAGGTAGAAATTAAGTTTGCACATAAAGAAGGACTTACCCACCACAGTGACAAAATATTGAAATGGGGACTCCACAGGACATTACATGGTCTCCAGAGCCTTCTCTTCTACAGAGACTAAATGAAACACCCCCAAATTTTCTTTATCTCCTGGCCTCTCAAAGGCCATTTTGGCTCTATGATAATATTGAAGAGATGACAGTAGGACAAGAGTTTAACCACTGCTATAAAGTGTGAGTAAAAATGCCTAACTAGCCCGCTAGGGTGGCTCAGCGGTTGCGCATCAGCCCATGAACCAAGAGGGCACTGGTTCAATTCCTGGTCAGGGTACATGCCCGGGGTGCCAGCTTGATCCCCAATAGAGGGCATGCAGGAGGCAGCTGAATGATGTTTCTCTCTCATTGATGTTTCTCTGTATCTCTCCCTTCCCCTTTCTCTAAAGTCAATTTTTAAAAAATACCTAAATACTAATAGAAAAATTAAAGAGACTGTAAAGCACTTTGCAAATATAAAGGATTCTATCAATACTGAATAAATAATTTAATGCCTTCCAACAGAGCTACTACATTTGGCAGGATTATCTTTAAATAACAAGGGAGGGTCTATTCTACCTAACAGAATAAACAACTGTTGTGATTGCCCTAGAAACCCAAATGAAGTCTGGATTTTAGAATACAAGGCTGTTCTCTCTCTCTAGCTCTGTCTCCCTCCTTCCCTTCTTCCTTCCCTTTCTCTATCTCTCCTTCCCTCTCTCCCTGGCCTCCCTCTTTGTTTTACAGTCTTATTCCTATTAACATCTAATACCAAAAAGTACCCACCACAAAGAAAATAGCACCCAATTTATTTAAGACAAAGAGCAAAACTTCAAAAAGTTTTTTGTGTTTTTTTTTTAAATATATTTTATTGATTTTTTACAGAGAGGAAGGGAGAGAGATAGAGAGTTAGAAACATCGATGAGAGAGAAACATCGATCAGCTGCCTCCTGCACATCTCCTACTGGGGATGTGCCCGCAACCTAGGTACATGCCCTTGACCGGAATCGAACCTGGGACCTTTCAGTCCGCAGGCCGACGCTCTATCCACTGAGCCAAACCGGTTAGGGCAGTGGGTTTTTTTTTTAAGTAGCAGAAAGTTTTTTAAAGCAAGGTTAAGTGATTGAAAATGAAATTATTTTCAGATATTGCAGCTTAAGGAATCTGGTCAAGAGTGACGGCCAAAAGGCCTTGTGGAAGATGGATTGCATTAATGACCCAATTATCGGCCATGCTGCATCCTCTCACATGCCAATGTGACTTGCCAGCTTCTCCCATCAAGACAGGAAGTCTATTTCCTCTCTCTTTTCATCTGGACCGGGTGTGTGATTTGCTTTGCCCAATAGAATGAGGCAGGAGAGACAGTGTGTCAACTCTAGGCCTACCTTTCAAGACACTTTGCATATTTAGACTCTCAATCTCAGAACCTCCACCACTATCAGCACAATAAGCCTTGGTTACAGCTCATGAGAAATAAGAGACCATGTTGAAGAAGTTCGCATTGTCCTAACTTAGGACGGCATCAATGATCAGGCAATGGCCAACCAATTCCTCAAATATGTGATAGGGCCCAGCCAATATCAGCAGAGCTGCCAACTTAACATGAAACTCAGACACATAAAGATAGTTCAGCTGAGACCAAAAAAATTATTCAACTGAACCAAAGACTCTACATCAGTGGTTCTCAACCTTGGCTGCACATTAGAATCACCTGGGAATCTTTTTAAAATCCTGATTTCTGGGCCTCATCCTCCAGAAATTCTGTTTCTTTGTTATGGGGTGGGGCCACAACATTAGTAATAAAGAAACAGAATTTCCAGAGAATGAGGCCCAAAAATCAGGATTTTAAAAAGATTCCCAGGTGATTCTAATGTGCAGCCAAGGTTGAGAACCACTGCTCTACATAATAATAAATATTTATTGTTTTCAGCCCCTTTGTTTTAGGGTGGTTTTAATATAGGAATATGTAATTGATATAAGCCTCATCTTTGTCTCCTCGCCACATGATTAAATGGTCTACCTGACATATATTAACCTAAATGGAGTCAATACAAACTAAGACCCCGAACATATATACTTTGTATCTACTACAGTATGATAGATGATTGACATTTGGAGCATCACCTGTGGCATCCCTATGTTCAGAGGGCTGTTTATAAATATCACAACCGCTAATTGCAATTCCTGGAGATACTTCTGCTGTTATTAATTTTAAAGCAGCCATGCCCAAGCATGGGCAAAACTGTAAAATATGACATGCAAACTGCTAACATCACTACACCAGCTCTCTGTGATAAAGACCTCTTAGGTATTGCCCTATTTTAAGACTATCAGACACTCTCTTTTACTCGTGGCATTAAAGAGAATGAAAACCTCTACCAAGATGAGAGATTTTAAATAGAGACTTCTGTCTCCACAAGCACAATGGAAAAATCTAGAAACTCCTTGAACTTGTATGTAAACAATTGTATTTATATAATTTATGTAGCAGGCTAGTTAGGCATTTTTACTCACACTTTATAGCAGTAGAATGTGGTTTTAATGAAAAAAATTCCCAGTATTCCCTCTTAGCAACTGATGGAATTTATAGGCAGAAATTCAGCAAGGCTATAAAATATTTAAACAACACAATCAACCAACATAATCAATAGAACACTCCATCCAAAAATAGCACAATATACATTATTTTCAAGTGCACATAGAACATTCACTAAGGTAAAAGAATTAAATGTATGTAGTCTTTTCTCTGACTATAATGTAATCAAATTAGAAATCAATAATGGAAAGACAACAAGAAAATCACTAGAAACATTAAAAATAAACAATACATTTTTAAATAATCTCTGGGTCAAAGAGAAAGGTCTCAAAAAATTTAAAAATTACCTGGCACTAAACCAAAACAAAATACAACATACCATATCATATTTTCTGGGGCACAGATAACACAGGTCTAAGAGAAATATTTATAAGACAAATGCTTACATTAGAAGTGAAAAAAAGTCTTCAGTCAATCATCTAAGTTTCTACCTCAAAAAAGTAGGGAGAAAAATACAAAATAAGCCTAAAGCGAAAAGAAAAAAGGAAATTATGAAGGTAAGAACAGAAATCAATAGATTGAAAACAAGACAAAAAACAATAAAGATCAATGAATAAAATCTGGTTCTTTAGGGAAAAAATAGTAAAACTAATAAACGTTTAGTAAGAATAACAAATTTTTAAAAGAGAGAGAAGGCAGAAATATCAGAAATGAATTAGGGATTATAACTACAGAACTTGTAGCATTGAAATGATAATAAGGGAATATTATGAACAACTTTATTGGCCCTCAATTTGACAATTAGAAGAAATGAATCAATTGCTCAAACATCACAAATACACAAATCCAACTAATATTAAAACGACGACGATCTGAATAGGCCTATCACCATCAAGGAAATGGAATTTGTAAGTTAAAAGCTCCTAAATAAGAAATCTTCAGGACCAGAGTGTTTCATTTAAGAATTTTATCAAATGTTTAAAGAAGAATTAACACCAATTTTGCATAATCTCTTTAATAGAACAGAAGAGGCGGAAACACTTCCCAATTCATTTTATGAAGCCAGGATTTCCCTGATAACAATGTCAGAAATTTCAAGGAAGGGGAGGGGAGTGGGGGAAGAACTAAAGACAAATACCTCTCTTGAAACCATGACAAAATCTTCAACAGAATATTAGCAAACCAGATCCAAATGTATGTCACATCCCCTACAAAGGCAAGAATCTCTGTCCAGCTACAGGGGGTGCAGTCAGCACAGACCTCCAACTCACAGCTCCTTCAATGTCTGTCTTAGCTAAAAAGAGCTACGTTGGTCCCTATAAGTATCTCCTAGCAACTCCATTTTAGCATCTTCTTACAGAAACCAACCTGTGACACTAAACAATGCAGATTGTAATTTCAATGTTATATTTTCAATAGAGGAATATGAACACAAAACACAGTATTTCCTCTCCAGTCCCTGATAGTCATTAATGACTTGGCAATTGTTATAAAAGGATTGGCAAGAACAAAGCACAACAGACGGAAATGTTGGGATTTACTTTCCCAGCGATAAGCACTACGGTGCCCCCATCTATTATCCCACCACCCTTTCTCTCTTAGCAGAAAAGGCATCTACAAGTAGTTTGGGCTTGAAATAACCATTTCCTCTCCTAAACACACATATGTTTTCATTGAGAGATCCTGAAGAATACCTCGGGCTTCTTCTCCTCTTCTTTTTATTTTATTTATTTACTTTTAATATATTTTTATTGATATCAGAGAGGAAGGGAGAGGGAAAGAGAGATAGAAACATCAATGATGAGAGAGAATCATTGGTTGGCTGCCTCCAGCATGTCCCCCACTGGGGATCGAGCCCACAACTTGGGCATGTGCCCTGACCAGGAATCAACCGGCGACCTCTTGGTTCCTGGGTTAACGCTCAACCGCTGAGTTACACCCGGCTGGGCTCTTTTTATTTTTTTTAAATAAAGTTTTATTTATTTATTAATGTATTTATTATTGATGAGAGAGAGAGAGAGAGAGAGAGAGAGAGAGAAACATTGATTGGTTGCCTCCCACAAGCGCTGTGCCCAGGGACAGAACCTCCAACCTGAGCATGTGCCCTGACCAGGAATCAAATCCACAACCTTTTGGTGAATGGGACAAGACTCCAACCAGCTGAGCCACACTGGCCAGGGCAGTCTCTATTCTTCCACAGAGACAACATCATATGCATAGTGACTATACAGTACGATTGAAGAAATTTTGAGCAAAAATATTTGTTAGTTGAAATAGCCTGATTATGTTAGCCCCAGTTTGGGGGGTCAGAAATAGGTAGGAGCAGGCAGGTGACAGTGAGCGTTTTTGAACCTTTGATAATTTGGGCTGGGTCATTCTTTGTTGTAGGGGAATGTCTTGTGTATTGCAGGATATTTATAAGCCCTGGTGTCTACCCATTGCATACCCGTATCATATACCTCCTCTCCCATGTTTGTGACAATCAAAATATGTCTCCAGACATTGCTAGTATCCCAAGGAAGACCAAATTCCTGCTGGTTGAGAATCCATACTCTAGAAGAGCACTCTGTAGGAATATACTACATAAAAGAAATGGGCATTGCATCACATTATAAAATGTTTATATGTAACCTACTCTATCTGAACCCAATGAATAAAACTTTAATTATGTTGTTTCTGTAGTTTTAAATGATACCCCCAAAATCCAATTTAAATATTAAGGTAAAAACAGAACGCTTATTCACTATACTAATTTGTTTTGAAAATAACCCAGGCTGGCACACACCTTTGGTAATGATACATACTTCAGAAGCATGCTGGGGGAATTAGCACTTACAACATGCTTTAAAGGTAAGACCCTATTAAAATTATTAGTGATTTAAAAGCCCATATTGTTTTGAAAATGCATTTTGCTAAGAGATGGTCTGAATTTCTAAACATAAAACCTCCACTCATCTCTCCCTAATTACTTGTTAGTGGATTCTACGTATGCAGGACTGGCTCATGCTATGTATATTGGTCCCTGACATTTAATGCTCATAAAATTATTGGGAGAAGGTGGCCTGTCATAGTACACCCTCATAACTAGTTCACAGTCTTCCCCAAGCCATTGATGGACTTTAATTGAAGAACCTATGGGAAATGGAAGAAAGAGATGGGTGTGGCCTAAGCCAAAGGGCCTAATATGATTTGTGGCCAGAGGATCAAATTCCAGTGCCCTAAGAGGCTTAACTCTAGACTCTATGCAGCTCTGTGGATGTTTGATCTTCATCTAGGCATGAACTTAGAGTACATAGGAGCAGACCCAAAGTGCAGAAATTAGAGTAAAGGGTGGGTTTGATGGTCATTGCTTCAAGATCACGAGAAAGGCAAGTCTAATTCTGGACCTATCCTGCTGGTGAGAATGTCTTCTGAAACATCCCAGGAGGTAAGTTCTGGTTCAGAAACTAGGAAGAATTATGGCTCCTGGATGTTCAGAGGCCACACCTGAAGATGCTGGACATGGCAAACTAGCTTTATGTACCCATTAAGATAGTCTTGCTCTCATGGATCCATGGGATGGTTCTTAGTAATTTCAAATATGACTCTGTGGGGAGTAACTGATCCAAGAAGATCCTTAGTTTGCCCAGACAGTAAAACAAGAAAATATGAGTGAATACTTCTAACTACATATTTAAACGTCTCTCTTTAAAGACAAGTTCTTATTGTTTATACCAGCAGAAATGGAGAGATGGCATTATAGGAGCTAAGGAAAAAGGAAAGTACAATATATCTGTCAGGGGCAGAATACCAAAAATTGCCTCAAACATTTAAAGTCAAGAGAGAGAGGTACTTGTTGGCAAGGGAAAGGGAGCAATTAAAGGGTGTTGTGGCACCCAGACATTAGCAAGATGAGGAAGCCTTCATGCCCCTAGAGTCAAAGAGGTCAGAGGAGAAAATAAGGATCACGGAACTCTCCATGGTAGAGGGGGTCTCTGGTAGATTCTGAGATCACCTGGAGGCACAGCTATGGTCAGAGATGGGCTTCAAAGTAGGGAGGGAACATGAGAGGAATCGCCTGGCCTCTCTCTCCTTCTGCTCTATGATATCATTCCAATGCCAAACCCCACTGGAAGGCATTGGCAAGGAAGCCCGGGTACTGTGGTCCAGAGGAGTCAGCCTTCCATATCAAAGTCCGGGAACAAAGGGCAGAGTGAGGATGTAGATGGCGAAGCAAATGGAGAATAATTAACAGGAATAAATATATATTGATTACCTACCATAAGAAGCAGACACTGGACCAGGCATTTTAAATAACTAAAGATATATGTAGATAGAATTTGAGGAAAACTTTCCCAAATAGTTCCCTGAAATTTCCACCATTCAATAAGATTTGGATTCATATTGGTGTTCTGATGGCCTTCTGGGAGAATGATTATTTTTACATAGGTAATGTAGTTTGGCAAAGGTTTTCTAAGTATCGCCCTTGAATTTTTTATAATTTTTGTATAGACTGTCATCTAAGCACAATTATTTACTGGCAGGTGTTTGCTGATTAGGTCAAGACTACCATGTGAGTTTGGCTGAAGTGCTGTTTAAGTAAAGTAAGAGGTTATGGAGAAGAATGTGGTGGTGGCTGATGGTGATTCCTGTCTTCAAATGCCTGATGGGCTCTCCAATGAAAAGGAATTTGGATTCCTTCCTTGCAGCTGTGGGGCTTAGAACAAAAGTTTAAATTAATGGTCCATAGGCCAAATCAAGCTGTTGATGTGTTATTTAGCTCCCAGAATGTTGGCCTGCAGAATGTTTTTAAAGGTTTTGAAATGGTTGCCAATTTAAAAGTCAGGAGGTGCCACATAAAAATTCCAAATTCTGGTTTCCATAAAAAAATTAGAATATCTGGCACACACTTCTCCAAAGAAACAATAAATGAGAGCTTAAAAGTGACATGCTCTTCAGTTTACTACAGTCCCTACCACGCCCTACTGTGTTCACTAAGTTGTGGCCACATACCAGATGCCACTTAATATAATCTTGACCTTGTCTTTTTTCAATACCTGATTGCTTAACTCACGTCTATTATCTATCAAGCCTCTCTAGGCATTTGAACTAGAATTAGAAGTAGAATTGGGATCCATGAGTAAACTCACAGCAACACAAATTTTCACCTGATAATAAGGATGAGCTCCCCAGAGATGGCACTGATGGCCATGGGTGATAATGACTTCCCTGAAACTGAACATGTCTAAGGGAAGCTGGAGCATCATTTGGCAGCAACTCTTTAGAGAAAATTTAAGCACTGGATGATATTTTTAAATATCCCTTTCCTGAGATTTTACCAGTGGTTAGATTGTGACTTTTTGAAGTCATAGACTACTCCTTATTATCTCTGATTCTAGCATAGGAATTAGAACCTGATTGAAGCAAAATAAATACTTTATGTCAGATAATACAGTGATTCATTCATTATTCCTTACTGTAAGGACATGATGGCTGGGGGAAAAAATGACTTTTTTTTTAATCTGGGAAAGATGATATATTAAGTCATTGTTGCTCATCAACAAACCAATAATCTTATCTAACCATTAGTCACATAGAGAGATCCAGAATTCATGAGACTCCGAATAAGGGAGGTTTAAAAGGGCATGAAGAAGTAAATTCTAAAAAGATCAGAGTTCCCAAATAATAGTTAAATCCTTTAAAATGTTTTAAAGGGATTACTGCAGTGAGTTATACAACAGAATTAGTCACTTGTAGGCAGAGGAAAAGGTACAGACTGTCAGGCTCAGAAAAACAACACTATAAAGACAATGCTACTAACAGTGCAAAAACTCTGGAGCGTGACTACCTCTGAGTCTTTGATTAAAGACAGTGGCTTACAAAATACATGACTCAGTTTAGCAATTATAGATTTTTTGCCTTATCAAATTATATACATGTAATTCCTGAAAATAAGAAATTGAAAGACTTTATAAAGAGCTCAAGATCATCTTTTGCCCATTCCAAAGAGGAGATGCTGACATGGGACATAGGACAAGATCACTCTTCGGCCTTGAGGATAGAGCATGGAGCTTTGTATAATCATAGAAGCTCCAGGGTTATAAGCAAAAAGTTAAAAACTATAGAGTCAGCATAGCCTGGAATCTTTGAATGTCGTGCCTTTTTAGAATTTCCCTCTTTTGAAACTTTCCCCATGTCACTGTGTAAGGTGGTCCTTGCGCTCCTTTAAGATATTTCTCTTTGAGTTTATTCTTGCCTGCCTTTATTGCCATAGGGCACACCAAAGTAAGGTGCAGCCAATGGGGGAAAAGGCCATGTTGGTACGTTGACTTGCGTTGGTCTAGACCAGTGGTCGGCAAACTCATTAGTCAACAGAGCCAAATATCAACAGTACAGCGACTGAAATTTCTTTTGAGAGCCAAATTTTTTAAACTTAAACTATATAGGTAGGTACATTGTTATTAACTTAATTAGGGTACTCCTAAGCTGGCCTTTGCTAAAAACGTTCTCAATCTGATGGATGTACATTCGCTGAGGTCGACCCCTTCCAACTCTCCCATCCATACTTGTCTTGTATACCTGTTTCGTCTATCTCCTTTCCGAAAACTGACTTCTGCACATGGGCCACGAAGTTTCAATCGCACTGTACGTGCGTGCCCGTACATGGTATTTTGTGGAAGAGCCACACTCAAGGGGCCAAAGAGCCGCACGTGGCTCGCGAGCCGCGGTTTGCTGACCACTTGTCTAGACCACAGAGCTAAAGGAATTTTTGAGACCCAACTGTGGACCAGTTACCAACCCAACCTAGAGTTTCCAAATAACACTTTGGAGTTCCCACCTTCGCACGATAAATAGCCTGCTTGCTTCTTATTTTGTGCCACTATAACTCCATTCCCACAGAGCATTAGCATTCTTTAGACTTCTTTAATGGTTCCCCATCATGCTTAGGATAAACTCCATAATCTACCAGGCCCCACATGATCTAGCTCCCTTTTACTTTGGTCTCATTTCATACAACTTTGATTTACATCTCTATTCCCTCTCACTAGTCATTCATCTCTTCCCCAAACATACCAAGCTCATTCCCACCCCATGGCCTTTCACATACTGTCCCTCAGTTGAGAATATTTCCCCTAGTTCTCTGCCTGGCTTGGCTTTTTCTCATTTTTCAAGTCTAAGCTTAATTGTCATGTACTCAGAGTAATCCTGCTAACTACATACTTTTTATACCCACAACACTCTTTAACATCACTCTGTTTTCTAATTAGTAAAAGTCACAATCTATATCAGTTTATTTCTTGTCTTTATCCCTCTTCTAGAACAAAAGCTCTATGAGAGCCTAAGTGAGTGTGGCCCCATAGCCAATACAGTGCCTGGCCAAGAGAGGGCTCTCAAATATTTGATGGCTTATAAACAATATGCATTTGCCAAGAGTACCCATCTCAGTATTTCCCATAAAGATATACCTCAGGATTTGGTTATTTAGGATTCCCCATAGTCACAACAACCAGGTACATGCACAAGTCGGAAGTGAAATATCCATAGAGTAATGTGGAAGCTAAAAAAGAAGAGGTAACATTGGTTGGGATGAACCAAGCAATGCTCAACAAGGAAACTAACATTTATTATGCATCTTTCAAATGTATTGAATCAGTAGGTAGAAAAAGGAATAATACAAACCAAAAATTACATTTAAATGTATCTTTAAAGACTGATATTACACCAATGGAGTGACAGGGTTCATATATGAGTCGTAAGAGAGAAGAAAAAGGAAACAAGCCAGGGCTGTCTATTAGAAAGAGAAAATAAGTGGGGGCTGCAAATATGTTCAAGCTCTTTGACATGACAAAGAGTTTGAACATATTTCCTTACATACTGGGAGTCATGAAATATTCTAGACCAGGACAGTGTCATAATCAGTGACACAATCTTTGGGAAATGTGTGTTGCAAAGATATTTAAGATGGATTTCAGTGGAGAGAGATTGAAAATGAGAAAATCATTTAAAGGCTTTAACAACCATTTGAATGGCAGTATTGGATGCCTACGATACAGTTTTGTCGGTGAAAGATGAGATAAAGATATCACTGTCAGAGACATACCAGAGGCTGAATCTTGTGGCTGTCTGGGATGATAAAGAGGGAGATGTTAGTAAGGAAATAATGTGGCTTATATTCAGGGAGAAAAGAAAATAAGGATACATTGAGTTGGGAAGAGGAAAATCTGAATACTGCTACAGGCAGGTGGTTTGAGTTACCAGAAAGACATATGAATAAAGATGTCCCCCAGTGAGTTGGAAATGAAGATTCTCAAGGTGTATTTGGAGGGGAGAGGTTAGACTGTGAAATCAACCCTTCGAGAGATAATAATTTAAAGTGTGTGGAATAATCCACTCATAGAAAAACACAGACATCAAGGAACAAAGAGAGAAGGCAGAACCTTGAGGAACATCTACGTTTTGGGGGCAGGCAGAGGAATAAGAAAACAAAAGACTTTTGTCAGGTAGCTCCAAAATAGACTGAACACCTGCTCTGTGTGTCAGAAGTTCAAGTTCTTAACAATAGTATAAATAAATGCATCTATTTATCTTCCAGCGTGAGTCTTTCTGCGGGATTGCAAGTGTCTTATTAATGTCACCCACAACATCCATTTATTATGGCTGTTTATTATTCATCCCAAAGTGACAGCATACTTGGCACTTGCTTAAACACTTAGAAAGACAGACTCTCTGCTATAACAGATGTCAGGAAAGGGGAGACAAGGTGTATACTTCAACCTTAAAATAAAATCAACACAAGATCAGGATTGAAAGACACAAATTCCCTTTATATATGTGAATTCTTTTCCCATCCAAAGAATTTTTTTTGAAAAAATTCATTGATGTTTATTCATGGTAAAAATAATTTTTTAAATGAATTATGGAATTCTGTTGTTTTAAACTGAGAAGTTCAGATTGTTAGTTACAAAATAAACACAAGGGTGTAAAGTAGAGCATAGGGAATATAGTCAATAATATTGTAATGACTGTGTATGGTGCCAGGTGGGTACTAGATTTATTGGGGGAATCACTTTGTAAGTTATATAAATGTCTAACCACTATGCTGTACATTGAAATTAATATAATATTGAATGTCAACTGCAATTGAAAACTTTAAAAAATTAAAATAAATTTAAAAATAATATTAGATAAAAATTTACAATAGGTAATATTAGTACTTGTATCAGAAAATGGCAATGAAAATATATGACTTAAAACACATACTTTTCTAGCACTTTTACTAGTGGTCAAAAGTAGTATGCTTTTGGCTATCACCTCCACATTCCTGAGGATAAAACTGATATGCAATCCTGTTGCTCTTCTCTACTCATAGAAATCAGGGCTTCGGAGGAACTGAAAAGCTTAACTATTAGCAGAGAAAAATCAATATGAGCATGGCATGTCATGTTGCCTTTGAGCAAGCGACTTTCAAAAATGTCTCAGTACTAATGCTGAAAAGACAAGGGAGAATACTTAAGGATGTGGCCACATCGTACTAATTTAAGCAATAAGAATTTTTAGTTCACTGGAATAACTTATGTCTATGAAAATCCTTGAATCCATAATAATATTCAACAATGAAAAAGTATAAGGTATACATTAAGTTAATTAAAAAACAAAGAGGGTATAGTTTTGTAAATATTTTTAACAAGTAGGTTAGAAATTATAGATATGGATGTTCTATATACATATATAGATGCCTGGTACATTTATTTGGTATACATTTAAACGTATATATACATATTGATTCTCAGTAAATAGAAAAAAAAGCTACAGTGGATTTTAAGTCAAATAACAAGGGAAGTTGGAGATTTTTCTTGATGGACCAAAGAAATGACCCTCTCCTATTACCCTCTGTAATAGCCAGTGGACAGTCCAGTTGTGTGTTGGAAGCTGATGCATGAAGCAGCTCACCAGACTCCTCCTTTCATCCTCGAGATGAAGAAATTTGTGTTTTATTAAAAAAAAAATACGGAGAAACCAAAGCATCACGAAGCCCAGGCTCACTGCCTGGTACTAGGATTTGATGGGCATGGGAGCTCTCAGGGGTGCTCCATGTTGCTAGTATTAGGCAAGGGCTCCGAACAATTCATGGACATAGCAACTGAACCTTGACTCTTAAGAAAAATTCAGGCCAGTAAACATCAGTCCAGGGCTGCATCCCCTTTGGAAAGATCCACTAAGATCCAGAATGCCAAGCAAAAATTAAGTGGCGGATAACCCCAGATCTGTAAACTCAGCTGCTCTGAGATGCCATTCTTTTCCTTTTGAGTCTAGCAAGATGACTGTAACTCTAGGAAAGTATAAACACTGAGGGTTATAAAAAAAAAGGAAGTGATAAAACAAATTTATAAATAATAAAGATATAAATCAAACCCATAGCATAAATACTTCTGAATCAGTTAAATGTAGGTATAATACATTTTGAATTACATTGTGATTACTTGTGTGAGTGTGTGTGCACGCAGGCATGTGCATACAACCTGCTTTAAAAGTTTGTGAAGGTTTTAAATGAAATTGGCATAGATTTTATTGAAATACTTAAGAGAATTTGTCTACTTGAATTTGTAATCAGATTTAAATACTTAAGATGATTTGATTCATAAAGTATGTTTTATTAGTGGCAGAGGTAGCATTTTAATGTTTAGTGAACAAAATAATAATTAATGTGATTTAAAATGTGGGCATGAAAAGGTATCAATAGTAGCAAGTGTTTTTCCCTGTATAAAATGTCCTTGGTCATTTAAGATCCTAAGAACAATGTTATTCTCTGCTTTTTTTCCTAATAGGAATCTTACCCTCATTTTTCATAAAATATGGATAGCCCCACCCTCCAAGACCTCAGCAAAGACTGAGAAAGGAGATAAGACAGACTCTGACACACACTATAATTTCATTTTCCCATCTCTGATAACATAAACATCAAAGTCCTTACAGAGAAGCCCATAAAAGAAATAGGTTTCTTTGTGTTTCCTCCTCCCAGCTACAATAAAAATAAATTAGGTGTTTAATGTCTCTAAACAAAGATTAGGGCACATTTTCTTACTTTACAGGGTTGACACGTTCAACATTTATATTTAAAAGCAGTAGTGGGTCCATCTGACATGCGTTTTTACAGCATCATAACTTGAACTTAGAGAATTTCAAAGATGAAATCTTGTATACAAAACTGCCCTGCCAGAAAAAGCAAGCCTCCAGTATAACAGTCCTGATCGATGTCTTAGCTACTCCACACAATATCCAATACTCCTACCGAAATGTCCCCATACAACAAAGGCTCACGGGGAGTGTCTTAGAGCCTCTGGTAATGGAATTTGACAAGAGCCAGGCACTCTAGGCAGGCTCAATCAATGTTAATTGAAGCAGAAGTTATTCAAAGGCAAATAGGAGTCCTTGAGAGGTGAAAGTGGGCTTGAGGATTGTGACTCTCTCCTTTTCCCATTACCCCCTTCTATTTAATTACTTGTTCTACCCACTGAATTGTAATTTGATTTGCCATCAGGTGATTCTGGCCCGGGTCTCATATGTTTGTGGAGTCTTTCATTTAAAGGCAAAATATCTCAGAACGTGTGGAGATGCCTGTTTCACAGGTAGGAAGTTGTTCTCTGGCATGTGGGCCTCAGGTTTAGAAGGTCTCATTTCCAGTCGCTAACATAGCAGAGGTTCCAGCAGAAGAATGAGGTGGGAAAGGGCTTAGCCCCAAATGATGCTGCTGTATTTTCTCTGGGACATTATTATTTCTACTAGAGGCCTGATGCACGAAATTTGTGCAAGGGGCTTGGCCACTACCGTGGCAGCAGCTGCCTCAGCCCCTGCCGCCACCTTTGCATCAGCCCCCGCCACAGTGGCTGCTTCTGCCTTGGCCCCCACTGCCTCAGCTTCATCTGGAAGGTTGTCTGGAAGGATGTCCGGTCTAATTAGCATGTTACACTTTTATTATTATAGATAACTGACCGGCACCAGACTTGTTCATGCACTCGGGCTCCCCCCAAAAGCAGACCCTCACACAGGCATTTGTATGCAAATTAACTACTTACTGGGGAGATGTGGGTGTGAGACAAGGAAGGAAAGACAGCAGACAAACATGGGTTAAACTTGACTGGCATGGCTCAGTGGTTGAGTGTAGACCTGTAACCAGGAGGTCATGGTACAATTCCCAGTCAGGGCACATGCCTGGAGCAGGCTCAAACCTTAGAGGCAGCCAATCAATGATTCTCTCTCGTTGATGTTTCTTTCTCTCTCTCTCTCTCTCTCTCTCTCTCTCTCTCTCTCTCTCTCTCTGGCTCCTTTCATCTCTAAAATCAAGAAAAATATATGTATTTTTAAATGGGTTAACAAACTAGTTCCCACCATGGGCCACTGGCGTGTCACCTCCCTGGGGAACTCAGAACCACTGTAGGGCACGCCTCACTGGGTCCCCCCAAAGGGTGAGGAGGTGGGGGCACTCATATACCAACTTTCTCCAGTCTTGGGTGAGGGTTAGTCTCCGTGGGGAGGGGAATAAAAGCCCCAGCATGTCTGACCTGGGATGCACACAGGCGCCCCCAGCAGAGAAAGCCCTCAGAAATTCGGACAAGGCACCAACTGTGTCTGGTACATTCTGTCTACAAACATGTAGCTGCTTTAAACTCCTGGGGTCCTTCAGACAAATACACAATCATACCCCCTTCTGGATAAGCTGTTGGTGGGAAGTGGGAAGAGGTTCTTTTCCTCCGACATGAGTGATGCTTTTGAAAACAGGTTTTAGGAGCTAAAGTTAGAGTCAGCATCATTTTGCTCAAGAATTTAAGACTATTTTGCCTTTAGTCAGTGCTCTCTCGTTTACTCTTGAGATAGCTCCTGGGCTCAACATTCACATCCTGTGAGGACTCCCCCTGGGTATGATGCACTGGCACCTCAGAATGTGAAACAGAAGTAGAATTCAGCATAAGGAAGGCTGAACCTGGACCCATTTTGGAAGAATATATTTTTTATTTTACATTTAAAAAAATGCTCATTGTTTAAATTAAAACCTTTCCTTTTCATATTGATTTGCAGCTAGTTGGAGTACATTTGCCAAGCGCTTAGACAATAATTGCGAGAATCCGGCAGGAGAGGATGATAATTAATAGCCCCAAGATGTAAGTAATTTCCAAAGGTGAGGTTCAAGGTCAGGAGCCGGGAAAGCAGACAAGGACTGTGAGGAAGCAGCTGAGTGCAATGGAGTCAGGAAAGCCCAGTGCATCCCAGCTATGACTCGCCAACTGGAGTGGCCTGGCCCAGTCATCTAGTGATTTCACGCCTTGGTTTCTCACCCAGAAAATGGGAGTTAAGAGTACCTATCTCAACCGGTTATTGCAACAGTTAAATGAGCCAGTGCTCATAAAATACTTTGCCCAGTGGTCAGCATATGCTAAGTACTTAAAAACTGTCCATTGCTATTGTGTTATTATTACCATTTTAATGACTTCGAGGTAGAAAGTAGAAAATATTTCTACTCTGCCTGTCCTGAAGTCCAGGATTCATATCTGTGGGACTATAATCCACCCATGGCAACCAGAGAACAACTCTTCAGAAGCCACCCAACAGGAAATGAATGCCCTAGCTCTTGTCTTTGTTTCATATTGTGTTTATCCTGAAATCTCAGGTGAGGTGGTGGAGCGTGCTGGGGTCGTCTCAAGAGTGCTTGCTAGTAAAATGGCAAATGCAGTCTGAGGCCTGAGATGGGTCTAATTCTTCCCCACAGTGAATGAGACCTCTTTGTCAGAACTGAGACTCACCTGCCCTTTAACAGCATAGACCCAATGCTGCAAACAGGGGGGTGAAGATGACATCTCCCACATCCGTGGGCGTGGTACATTTCCCCGCTCTAAAGCAATGGTGTCATCTCTGCGAAGGAGATAAAACACCTGCCCGATGCCACAGAAGGGGGAAGGACGGTATTGAGCTACATACACAAGGTATGGAATGGCAGATTCTCTTCTCCTGCCTTGTGTCCCATGAATCTTCACCTTGTTTTTGAATGGCTTTATACAAGCAGGCCTAAGAAGCTATTCAGAGATTACTCAAGTGTTTTCAACCAAAGCCAAACTTTATGGAATTCAAGTGTCCTTTTCATCATTTATTAATACAATAAACAGCATTTATTGAGTGCTGCCACATCCAGTGTGTTTATATAATGTACCATCCATGTGATGTCCTTGTGCAGGCTCCTATCACCATAACTATAGCAAGTGTCATTGGCCCCATCTTATATAGGTGGACATTGAGGTGCAGAGAGCTTGTGGCTTGTCCTAGAGTCTCCGAGAAATGGGTGGGGACTGCAGAATTAGAGAATGGTGACAGAGGGTAGCAACTCGGCCTAACAGGGTTATGTGTGACTAGAGATTCCTGGCGTTGACTACGATATGCAGAGTAGATAAGTTGACCACACACACTGTCCCACGTACAGACACCTGAGCGCTCCAGCGATACCTCTGGTGGCACCCAGCTGAGATCTTTGGCAAGTCAACCACTCGTCGGTCTGCCACTGAGGAAGGACACCGTATTGCAGGAAATGGACAGAGACCTTGTTGCTGAGTCAACTTAAGGTGTTTTATTGCAAGGCAGGCAGTTACAGAACGTAGGTCAGAAATACCACAGTTTCCGTAAAAGACAGAGAGGCATGCCTTGTTCCTAATCCCTCCGCAATGGGCAGGCCCCCGGACAGACCCGAGCAACCCTGGTGGCGAGGTCCGCGGATCTCCAGTTTCTGCTTTGCCTTAGAAAAGGGCATTTGGAAACCAGCCACTTACTGTTGGTTAGCTTACATTCAGGGTATTTGAAGCCATTTTTGATGTGTATAATTTCTCCCCCGTTCCAGCTGCAGGATCAGACAGGAATTAAATTTCAACCTATTAGGTTTGTGTTTCTTTGCAGTGTAACATATATATCAAACAGTGTGCAGGCGCCCCTGGTATAATATATGTTTGATTATATTTCAAATCCAAGCGATACCACAATGAGATCGCTTCAGTAGCTAAGCAAATGTGATTCAGGACATTACCTGAATCCAAACTAAAAAAAAAAAAAAAAAAAAAAGCAAGCCAGAAAGAAAATGTATTTTTAATCTAAGGATCAGTACTACACAAATCAAACCACGCAGCCCCATTTACTAGGTAACCTGGGACTGCAATGCAGAAAATCCCCAGTGACAGAATTTGTTCATAAAACAAGGCTAATGTCACCAACAGAATTATACTTTCTAAAGCAATTCTTTTCTTACAATTCCCAGGGCCAAGAGGAGAAAAAGAAAGGACAGGGGGGAAAAAAGAAGAAAGAAAGCCAACCAATGGAAAACATCCAGAACTGTGTGTTATGCAAATGATGGCAAAGCAAAAACAGTCCAATTGGGCACCACAGCTCAGACAGCTCCGTCTGAAGGGCTTGAGTCCCACTCTAGGTGCCTCTTGCTTCCAGCTGCTGTGTTTCTGTCCTGGGGACCAGCAGCATCTTCCTCACTGTCCTTCAGCAGTTCCCCAGGACACCTGAGAAGGTGGTCTGTCCTCTGGCCAAAAACAACAAAAACAATAACAACAATAGAGCCTGTGAAAGGACACACAGGAGAAAGCCCATCAGTCCTGGGCCCAAACCATCTGACAGCTAAAGGTCGATGGAGTCAAGGGCAGAGGAAAGAGTGATGTTTCCTCACCTCCTCCAGGCTTGCTTCTTGCTTCCTGCTGCCTCTCCAGACTGGTGGCTTTATATGTTGCAGCAGCCGGTGGCTTGGAGTCTTTGAGGTCTTGTAGTGAGCTCTTTGGGGTACCCATCACCTTTCAGTCCATGATATGTCTGTTGACAAGAACATAAAATAAATACCCCTGCATCACTGGTCTATGGAATCTTGAGGAGAAAGAGACACGATAGAGCAAGAGAGACGTAGATAGGAGGGGTGGGAGGACGAGAGAGAATAAAATCCAGAAAGGATACTCTACCTGCTACCTTTCCCTGGAAGTCCCCCAGGTGGTCGGATCCTCGTTGGGAGGCTTGAGGTGATTTCTAAGACCGCCCAGAGGTCTCAAAGGTCTGAATGGTCAGGAGGCATCATTCCATTGCCATGTGGGCACCTGAACTCAAAACAGCTCCTTGAGAACCTCAGCCAGCCTTGCCCCAACTCTCCTCAGTGGATCTTGTCACTGAAATACTACATAACAGAGAGCAAAATGCAGTTGAAAATTAGCAGGAGGTCCTCCTTCTTCTTTTGCCCTGGGGTGGTAGCCAAGGGATGGGCAAGGGGCTGGGGTAGGAGGGATATCAACAACCACCTGGTCATCTCTTCAGTGATTCCAATCTTCAACTTCAAACTCTCAACTTCTCACCAAGTGACAAATCTCTAAGAAGATTCCTCCAGGCCCAGGATCCATGTCCTTGGGGGTCAATCTAGCATCGCTTGTTGACTCTAAAGCATCATTCAGATCCTGAAGAAAGTGTGTGTCCCAGGCAGGCTGCCTGGGGCACAAGAGCTCCAGAAATGGAACATGACAGACACCTGGCTCCACCTGAGACCCTTCTTTCCCAAAACTCATGGAAAACCCAGGGCTACCCCTTCGTCCTTTATAGATCCTGACTCCCCAGAACACAGGGTGGGTAGCGCACCAGTGAAGAACACAGACTGAGAATCAGAGACCTAGGAGTGTTACCAAGAGAGACAGAGAGAGAAAGGCATTCAAGAGAACTGATCCTAACAAAGCCAGTTACTAGTGGTGTAACAAAGGGTGGGGGCTGGTGGGAGTGGTCTGTCCTGGGCACACATAATGAAGAGGGCACATTGTCTGTCAAGAATTTAAGAGCAGCCGAAACCGGTTTGGCTCAGTGGATAGAGCGTCGGCCTGCGGACTGAGGGGTCCCGGGTTCGATTCCGGTCAAGGGCATGTACCTGGGTTGCGGGCATATCCCCAGTGGGAGATGTGCAGGAGGCAGCTGATCGATGTTTCTCTCTCATCGATGTTTCTAACTCTCTATCTCTCTCCCTTCCTCTCTGTAAAAAATCAATAAAATATATTTTTAAAAAAAAAGAATTTAAGAGCAATCATAAAACTAAGAGTAAGTCTGCCTTTGACTACGATCATGCACCGGTAAGTGTAAGCAATGTTGGTGACAAAACACTCCTTGCCACCCAGGCAGATCCCCCTCCTTGGCCCATCACTGCAAACTCATGGCATCTTCATTCTGCTCTAACAACTGAGCACACCACCAGGGCTTTGAGTGGGTTTTTAACTTGTCTCTCTCCTCCAAACTTGCCGTACTTAGTGGTACTACGGCTAGGACTGTACACATTATATCCCTCCTGGGCCAGTGGGCTCACTTTGAGGTCCACTGTTGGGGTTGGGGGTGGGCAGGGAGTTTCAACTTGAGATCAGAAGCAGGAGGAGAGGTGACTCACTCCTTATTTGCTTCCTAATCTGTCAGCATGGCCCAGTGATAACCCTTCACCCGGGGAGTAGTAACTGGTTCCAGTAAGAACAATTGATTCCATTTTGCAATTTCTTGATATTCCCGGCATCAGTTTCTTGATGACCCCTTCAGAGACACCAGCACAGCCAGCCACCCGGTATACCCTCCTCAGAGGTCTGGGGTCCCCCTCTGTAAGTATTTACATTTTCATTCTCCTGAGTTTTTCCCTTTGTTCCCCCAGCCTTAAAGCTGTAGCTGCTTCCTGCAATTTACAACTTCTGTACCTCTTGGATTGTCCAATAACGTGGTTAAGAAGTGATGGGAATCAGGACACGCTACCCCCAATACAACACATTGGCACTTCGAATATTTTCAGCTGGGGAGTTTGAGAAAATAGCTGAGGCAGGAAGCTCACTCTGACCTCCTCCCCTGTCACCCTTCTTCCTGGAAACAGGTCATAAGATTCTCTTGGGAGAGATGCCCTCCCTACACCCTGAGAAAAGGAGCATCCTTATCTCCAAAGACAATGGGATGCCAAGAAGAAGCCTAATAGGCCTTGCTAATTTACCAGGTAACTACACTTACCTTGGGCTCCTTAACCTCTCATATTCCTTCAGGACTGCCCACTCTTTATCATACTTCACATAAAAACACACAGGTCTGTTTCTTCAGACCTTCACTTCCTTAGTACGAGGTCTCCATGACACATAAAACTTACATTAACTAACTCTGTATGTTTTTCTCCTGTTAATTTGTTTTTGTCAGTTTGATTTTCAGACCCAGCCTAAGAGGGTTGAGGAAAACTACTTCCTCTCCCACCCAAGCCTCCATACTAATTCCTTCTGTTAAAGCAACTGGTGTAGCTCTGTCTTCTGACAGGATCCTGCTTAAACTCACTCTTTCTGCTTACTCGCTATGGACCAAGTATGTTACTGGGTGCATAAGAATGCATCCGCATGTCCTACATTTTCCCCCAGATAAAAGCGTTCAATAAATTATCAACACACCCTGACATTTCTATTACAGACCTTCTCTGCCCAGCATATAAATACAGGATAGAGACAGAGCACATCCAAGCATATAATAATGATATGGGAGGGAGTGATTAGCCCCTGAGATACAACTTCCGGGAGCTCATCCTTGGGCACATCTACCAGGGCACCTAAAATCAGGTAAAACACATGGATGTTTCCATTAACAAAGATCAACACATGGGAGTCCTTGCAGGAGGCATTTGCTAAAGCCTAGGGTGTAGGCCTTATGAAGCAATACATCAACAACTACCTGTGCCAGATGAACCCGAGCCCTCTGCTGTGCTACAGCCTTTGACTGTCTTAACTCCCCCCCAGATCTCTATAGAAGGCACATACGACACAATATAATACAATACAAAAGGAGACTATATTATCAGATCTACTTTAGAGGTGTGACCACTACCACCCCACCACCACTCTCCCAATGCCGTCACTCTTATTCTTTGTAAATACAGTAGGGGACCTGGGATGCAATCTTCACTGCTTGTTGGTTACCAGCGGCCTCTTCAACCAAGTTGAGTGAAGGAAGGACATGTCTAGTGAATCAGGGGGCATCCTGACTTGGAGCAGCCCTCACCACCTGGATCCTCTCATCTTCAGTCAGCTTCAACTGGTAGCCTAGGCCTTCTTCCCTATGTCATTTGAGCCACATGCTCTCGAGAAACTTGCATAAGAAAGTCAATAGTTTCTGGCTTCAATGCCATCCACTGTTAATTTTGGTCTTCATAGGTAGTGGTTTCTTCATTGCTGGAAACCTCAGTCTCTCTATTTTCCAAGCCATTGCTGTAATCGATACCTCTAAGTGGAGCAGAGGCTGTCAGGGTTGTGCCCTTATCCTCAAGGCCTTTCCAAGTCCCACCTCCAACTGCCATTAATTTCATCTCTTTGCAAGAATTGCATGAAGAGCTTTGCCTGAAACTATGTGATTGGGCAGGCAGGTCCAAGAGCATCTCGGTGTTAACTTGTTCTGAAAGGAGTTCTCAACCACTGGTGGACAGAGTCTGGGAGATAACTGTGAGATGCATGTGCTTAGCTGTTCCCAGAATTTCCCTTTGCTGGCTGCCTTCCTTCCCCCATCTTCCTTTCCCACTCCTCTTACTGGTGTTTCCAATACTTCTCAAATATACTACTTGCTTTCAAATCTTTGTCTCAGGGTCATTCCTTGTAAACACAAGCTTGGGCACTAGAAAACCACTTTTAAAAATATATATTTTTATTGATTTCAGAGAGGAAGGGAGAGGGAGAGAGAGGTATAAACATCAATGATGAGAGAGAATCATTGATTGGCTGCCTCCTGCATGCCCCCCACTGGGGATCAAGCCCACAACCCAGGCATGTGCCCTTGACCAGAATTGAACCCAGGACCCTGCAGTCCATAGGCTGACGCTCTATCCACTGAGCTAAACCAGCTAGGGTGAAAACCACCTTTTTCCAGCTCCAGTCACTTTAGTCTTTTCATAAAAATGCTTCAAATTGATATATATATATTCATTCATTCCCAAGCCAAGTTAATTGGATTTATAAATAATGAATGATATATGTCTGGCTGACATTTGAGTGTTCATGTGTTTTGTTTTGTGCTGGTTCTGTCTAGCCTGTAAGTTGATAAGATGCTCAAAGGCCAGGAGTGCATCACCACCTTCTTCTATTATTTTTCACGATGCATGGCATGATGCTCTGTAGAGTAAATATTCAATCAGGGCTGATAGACAAGGGGCCCTAGAGGGCAGGTCCTTCTGTCCCACAGGCTTGTCAAGGGTGAGAAAGCTCCTAAGAGAATGAAATGGTGATGCTATTTTCAGCCCTTTGAAGGACAAGCTTGGATGCCCAGAATGGAAGCTGGCCCTGAGTCTAGGCACCAAGTCAGGACACCAGAGTCACATGCATGTGCTGAGCCCTCCAGTCACATGCATGTGCTGCATCAGGTGTGTTCTCTGAGCCTGTTTTGCAGTGAGAGTCCAGTCGAAGGCAAACTGAGCCAGATGAGCTAGATCAATGTCAGGTTCATCCTGGAACCTGGCTTTTCTGAAAAAGCCTGGGCCTTTGCTGAAAATCAGAGCCTTCTGATTATTAAGCACTTCAAAACGCATCAAAGAACTGGGTGCTAATATGTGAGGCACTAAAACAGGTAGAGAGGAGGTAGAGAGGAGGCCCTTCCTTGACCCATCTTATACCCCCAAGGCTTTGGAGGGCTAGTAGCAGAGGCAGACAGTGCTGAATGTTAATATCTCCACATCACTCCCACCTTTGCTTTGGGCTCTCTTCCCTCTTCTGGGCCCTGGAGACTTTATGCCCTTTCCACTTGCCTATTTCCCTTCCTAAGTAGAATAAAGGCTGGCTTTTCCGACATTCTAGACCAGTGGTTCTCAACCTTCCTAATGCTGCGACCCTTTAATACAGCTCCTCATGTTGTGGTGACCCCCCAACCATAAAATTATTTTCGTTGCTACTTCATAACTGTAATTTTGCTACTGTTATGAATCGTAATGTAAATATCTGATATGCAGGATATATTTTCATTGTTACAAATTGAACATAATTAAAGCGTAGTGATTAATCACAAAAACAATATGTAATTATATATGTGTTTTCCGATGGTCTTAGGTGACCTCTGTGAAAGGGTCGTTCGACCCCCAAAAGGGTCGCGACCCACAGGTTGAGAACTGCTGTTCTAGACCCAGAATCTTTACTAACTCCTCCCCCAGGATACAAAGATTCTATAGGACCCTCTGAATGAAAGAATGGTAAAAAGACACTCCACATTATCGCATTTTTCTCTAAGCCTTTCACAACTGACAATCCAGGAAAGGTACCGCTTAAATAGATCACTCCACATCCCCAACTCTGCTGATGACAGAGTTCACTGTGACACTCTTTCAGCCAATGGCCACCGGAAGCGCAAGCATCAACACCTCACAGTGACTTTGCCAAGCCCCAGGTGTGCGGGGCAGGCCTGCCCACAGACTGCAGCCGCCCACCAGTGATGGGATTCGAAAAGAACATTTCCAAGGCTTTATCTGAGGAAATCACACCAGCATATGGCTTCATGAAAGCCTTTTGTTCAAGGAAATCTAAATTCTATAGCAGCTTTCTAAAAATAATTCTAATTTGAATAGAAAGTCCAGCCCTCTACAAAGCCCAGACTGCTTTGTTGTTGTTTTTCCCCCCATCACCTGGGAACTTGAAGAAACTACAACAATGACAACAGACAGAGCAATGGGTAATTCATGCAGAAATGAATGGCAAACAGAATAATACTCAGCTGTCATGTGGCCAGGAAGAAGCCAGAATTAAGAAGGGCGTGGAAGGGAAGCATAATGAAGACCAGAGACCTCTAAGCACCAAATACGAAGGCACACACAGCATGCTCTCACCCCCAGCCACACAGAAATGCTTCATCTGACAGCCAGATAAATTCACTTCGGAAATAATCCTTGTGTGACATAAATATATTGAAAATAGACCCAGCCGTGGAAGTTCTAGATAATCCAGTCAATTCAAAACTATGTTGTATTTATGGGAGAAATTCCCTGCTAATTTCTCACAGGTGAGAAACACAATGCCAACGGAATGCTTAATTAACAGTCACCTTCAAAGCTGCAGGCTACTGAGAGAACCATAAAGAGAAATGGGAAACGCATCCCATTATTCTCTGGGTTCTTCACTCTGTGGGTTCTTTGCATGCGTGAACACCATGGCAGCATGAAAATGACATCACCTGTTACCAACACGGAAGACTTGAGCACGTTCTTAAGAGTGAGGTTAAAAGCATTCTATTCTATCCCCAGTTGTGCTCATGTTTACATTGAACACAGCATTGGCTATCTAACCTGCAGCAAGTTATAATATTCATCCTGGCCCCTGGGTTGTCTTATTAATATCTAAAACAGCTAAATATGAAAGGGTGGCTTATTTGAAGTCAATTCTAATTCTGCCCAGTCTCCACTCCTGAGGCAGTTTAACATCTCCCCACCTTAGTTGTATAGCAATTCTTTTCTTCCCACCAAAGTAGCTTTGGTCCCTGACAGTCTGTGTTATAAATCAGGAATGGCCATTTGTTGAGCGGAGTGTTTTTACAATGCCAATGCACAGTACCTCAGCGAAGCCTATAAGCCCCTACTTGAACATTTTTATACGCATGCTTGGTTTTAGCAGCTAGAATATAAACTCGGTGAAGGCTGAAGCTGTTTCTTACACATGTTCCGTTTGTAAGTCTCCTAATGCCAAATAGGATGCTGGAGATGGAGTTCAGGAGATTATAATTGCTACTAAGGTATCTGATGCTCACGGCAACCGAAGACGTCTTGCAGTGCTGTCAATCTTGGATTAGACATCCCCCAGGTTTCCAAGGATGGGTCCACAGAGGTGTCCCTAATGAAGATGGAACCAATGAGTCTCCTGCTAGAGGCCTTCCAGGATTGTCTCATTTACTCCTCTCCCCCACTTTTACCTGTAACCCACTGGTTGAAGATGGAGGTTAAGAATGAGATATTACTGATGCTCATTCTGCAAAGATTCTGCAAATCATCACCAGGGGGAAACAGGCCCTAGGCATCCTCTGTGGTGGGCCAGGCCTGGCACAGAGCAGACCTAGGAGTTTCCAGTCTCCAAAACTTGATCGCTTTTCTCTTGGCCCTTTGCAGACTGCTGCTCACATGAAATGGGGGAGGGGTAGTGAATCTGCCTTTCTTTGGGAATTCTGGGAGTGGAGCTTCTTGACTTCCCTGGAGAAGGCACCCTGAAAATAACATGGAACTCTGCTCATTACTGAGAGGTATAGGTGCCGTATAATGGGAGTTGCCTAGCTAATATAACTTTAGACAACTCTGGGTTTCAAATGCCTCATCTGTAAGATGAGAATACAGATGACTCTTTAACAACAGATTTTTTTTCAATAAGTACTAACACTACTAAAAACGTATTTTCTCTTCCTTGTGATTTTCTTAATAACAAAGTTTGGGGAGAGTCAAAAGTTTTATGCAGATTTTCAACTGCACTGAGGGTTGGCACCTCTAACCCCTGCGTTGTTCAAGGGTCAATGGTACTAAATGTCTTGATTCCATTGAATACCTAGTACTCAGACGTGATGCTTATGCAATTGTTCTAAAGTCCTCTTAGCTGTATGTAGCCCAAGAAGGTTATTAAGGACAGCTCCCAACATGGGTTCAAGTACATTTTGCATCCAAGCCTATACCAGTAAATTTCCAATCTATCAGTCGTTCCAAAGCTGTGACCCAGAGGAACCAAGTTCCCGGGCAGGAAATGAATATAAACAGAATTCACATTTTGTCTGCGTGTGGTCTACCCAGATGCAAACAGATTACTCAACCAGGGCAAACACATGAGGTGCCAGCAGCAAACCCAAATGGTGACAGGACCAATTATGACTCGGCTCACCTCCCTGATTTTAAAATGTCAAGCTGGAGAAGTGTTCTGTCTTTGAAACCCTGCAAAAAAGAAACCGCACCACTAGGACTTTCATTGCATTTGATTTCATGTGGAGGAAGCCAAACAGGATAACCAACTTGCTGTGCTACGCAGCACACCTTTAAATTCCTTGATGTTGGAGAAGTAGAAATTTTTAATTGAATCCAGAAGTCACAAACTCATTTGAACACAAAGGCCCTGGAGGTAACACAGACACAGGAAGGAGGCTGGGTGGGCGCCGTGTGAAACGAGAGAGCACACGATTCAGTTCCTGTGGCCACTTGCCATGGAGAGATGAGAGCCTAGGGGTGGCAGATCTTTCATTTTTCAGAGAAGCTAAAATCTCGATGATCTGTGGGAAGCTTCTTAACATTAATATGTTGGCATCTACAAAAATTTTAAATTACTGTGCATGCAAATGAGGCCAAATTTGGCTTGTAAGTTGCCAAATTCCTAGGTTTCTTCTAAAAAGAAATATAGATCTATGTGGCTCAATGGTTGAGCGGCGATCTATGAACCAGGAAGTCATGGTTGTATCCCCGGTCAGGGCATATGCCCACGTTGCCAGCTCGATCCCCAGCAGGAGGGCGTGCAGGAGGCAGCCAATCAGTGATTTGCTCTCATCATTGATGTTTCTATCTCTCTCTCCCTCTCCCTTCCTCTCTGAAATCAAGAAAAATATATTTTTAAAAAATTATAGATATGGAAAAAGTCCAATTCCAATGGTTTCAGTGTAAATAGGGTGTAGTGGAAGGGTGCCAACTTGGAGTCAGGAGATCTGTATATGTGTCCTGGATCTGTGATGCTCTGAGAGGGAGAAGGCGGGCAAATCATTGCTTTCTGGAGTCCATTTCCTCCTGTCTGAAACGCACCTAGATTGCAGGGCTCTTAGGAGAATTACATTAAAATGAACTAAATACACAAAAAGCACTCAGTGCAATGGCTGGTATATTATACCCAGGCTACACTTTATGTCTCCATTCCCTCAACTGAGATAATAATTTTACCTCAAAGGAGCTGTCCTTTGAACTAAGTGAAATAATACAAACAAGGGGCTTAGCCTGATAGAAAGTAAGTGCTTCGTGTTTGTTGTTGTTATTTGTAACCAAGAAACCTGTTTTTGAATTCTAACTTTTACCAGGGCGGACACAGAGATCCAGGGGGAAAGACAGCATAGTCGAGTCTCTGCTCGTGGGCAGCAAAGCCAGCATCGAGGAGCAGGCTTCCTGATTCCTGACCAGTAAACTTTTCCAGGAAGCCCTAGTTTCTACTCAACCCTTGGCTCAGAAACCGCTCTTTCTCTGGATTTGTTTCACCGACATATTCAAAATCAACCAGTAGGTTGCTGTTCATTTTGTAGTTGCTATTGGTAACTGATAAAATTGATATGGCTATCAACTTATTGATAAAGGGGGAAAGGGCAAAAGGACAAACACTACCAGACTTTCTCTATTATATAAAATTCATAGGATATAGTTTCTACTTTTTAATAAAATCCAAAGAATCAACTAATTTTCTTAAAAAAAAAAAATTCTTACTGTATCAAGTGACCTGCATTTTGATACAGTATATAAAATCAGAGTTGTCTCTTTTTCTTTGACAGTCCTGAAACCAACAGCCTCATCATGATCACACACAGTAGTATGTTTGATGTCTGCAGCAAAAGAATGTTATTCTACTTAATAGACAAACAAAATTTCCCAAGCCATTGTTTGGGTAACCAGGGCGTATGTATATCAACACTCTCAAGGTAGAGCATTCAGGAATCTAACATTATCTTCTATGAAAGCAAAACTGCATAAAATGTTTGGAATTCCAGGCAATAGATAGTATTGTAAAGAATCAACAAAACTGCCTGGATGGTGTGGCTCAGTGGTTGAGCATCAGCCCATGAACCAAGAGGACACTGGTTTGATTCTGGTCAGGACACATGCCTGGCTTGTGCGTTTGATCCCCAGTAGGGGGCGTGCAGGAGGCAGCCTAAAGATGGTTTTTCTCTCTCATCGGTGTTTCTATCTCTCTCACCCTCTTTCTTCCTCTCTCCCTAAAAATCAATAAAACATTAAAAATATTTATTTTAAAAAATAGAATCAACAAAACTGAGTTCTCAAAACATGAAGTTCCCTTTAAATGTAAACCTGAAAATAGGGCCGATTTGTTAAATTTTGTTCATCGCCTGCTTTCTCTCATTTGTGTGCACTCCATTTCTTTTGTTCTCATCTAGTCTTCACATCTTGTCTCCTAGTAGAACCTAATGATCTAAAATCTTCCCTTTTGCCCAGCTGGTGTGGCTCAGTGGTTGAGCATTGATCTATGAACCAGGAGGTAAAATCTTCCCTTCACTCTCAAGTTCACATTCAGACTCATAATCACCAATAGTTGAGATCCATCTATTCAGAAAGTCTATGTTAAGCACACAGTGTCTCCATTTAATAAGGTTCTTGGAAGACTCTGAGAATTGTGGTCCTTCTCTCAGAGTTGCCTCCCTCTGCTTTTCCTCTCACATTCCCAAAGTTCTCATTTGTTTAAAGACTTAATGAATACTAACTGGAAGTCAGGCATTCACTCAACAGGTAGAGATCTTGGGTGGCCATTTTTTATTTTTATCTAGATAGAGCCTGAGCTTTAAAACTGAAGAAATAGTAATAATTATACATTTAAAAATATTTTTATTTATTTCAGAGAGGATGAGAGAAGAAAAGGGTAGAGAGATAGAAACATCAATGATCAGAGAGACTCACTGATTGGCTGCCTCCTACATACTGCCTACTGGAGATTGAGCCTGCAACCCACACATGTGCCTGGACTAGAATCGAACCATGACCTCCTGGTTCATAGGTCGATGCTCAACCATACCGGCTGGGCATAATTGTACATTTTAAAGTCCTCAAGGCTTGCCTCAAATCATCTTCTCTATCTACTTATCCCTTGTTCTGATAGGGTCATTCTCTCCTTGGTTATAGACTCTGCCTCACCAAAATTTATTTCTACTAGTATCAAATATGTATTCATTTACCTCCTTGATTACATTTTAAACCCCTTGAGAGTGTGGCCAAGTACTGTTGGCATGTGGACACATTTCCTCTAGTGGACACCTAGAATGATCTGCACTTAGTAGGTGTCCTCATAATAACTTGTTAAATTGAATTACAACCCAAATTCATATATGGCCATCATGTTAAAACATTTCAACCTTTTTTAAAAAATATATTTTATTGATTGATTTTTTACAGAGAGGAAGGGAGAGAGATAATTAGAAACATCGATGAGAGAGAAACATCGATCAGCTGCCGCCTGCACACCTCCTACTGGGGATGTGACGGCAACCAAGGTACATGCCCTCGACCGGAATCGAACCTGGGACCTTTCAGTCCACAGGCCGACGCTCTATCTACTGAGGCAAACCAGTCAGGGCCATTTCAACCTTTTAAGATTCTTCTGAGTGCTCTCACAGGATAAAGTGAAAAGAATTCATCACTATGCTTGACAAAGTGAAAAGCCCCAATTGGGTCTGCCTGGCCCTTCTACTTTGGTACCCGACTGGAATATGAAGCTGGCTAGAAATCACATCCATCTAGTTTGGCAGATCTATCAGGGTCCTGTTGGAGATATTTACATATGAGCTGGTTAGAGGGGGATTTATGCATTTCCATCATAGGTAATGGAGACAAAAAGGCACCTGTCAAATCACAGGGCCTAGTTTGTCTGCCCAAGGAGGTTATTTAATTAAAGTGATTATTTATATATGTTCTGTGGAGTTTTAAAGACTTCATTCTTCAGATGCCCTTGGAAATCTGACAAGAGACAAAGACTATCCATTTTTTGCAGGTGAAGCAGAGAGGAACTCAATGAAGAACCCAGGTTCCTTGGAGATAGAAGCTCTGTCCCCTCAGCTCAGACAATAGAATGTTTAGGCCACAGATTTCACGATAAAGATTCTTTGGCAAGTTAATGTTCCAAATGAGAATGTAAGAGCTAATTACAATAAGTTTACTGTCACTTTATAGGCATGCCTTTACTAAATGAGGCTATTTGTTTCTCCCTAAACACCGTACAATTCAGACAGTCAGTTGCAAGTTGAGCTGTCGTGACTTAACAATGATTTCATGGGCCAAAACAGATTCTAAACAGCACAGTCATGCTACTTAGGTAAGATGCTTTCCATAAAATGTAACCGTTTATGAAAACAATCACCTTTCTCTATTTTTAGTCAAATAATACACAGAGAAATAGCAAAAGAAATTCAAATACTTACATACAATTACGTGCCATGCTTATAAACCTTATGCTGTTATCAGTCATCACTTAATCTAAGCATGATCAGAAGTACAAATCTGATTAGACCTCATGCTGTCCTAAATTTCTTGGATATGTGTCTGTGTGTGTGTGTGCACGCGTGTGTGTGCTTTGAATGGGGTTCTTTACTCAAAATCATTTATCCAGCATTATGCCTAAACTCCATGTGGCCTTTCTTCATATTTGTTTTCACTTTCTCTAGCATTGCAACTAACAGAAAAATGCATCGCTCCTGTGTTTAGGACAGAATATGACCTCTTTCCCTTTCCAAATTTCCTGGTTCCTCTTCTCTTCACATCTTTTGCAAAAGGGCTACAACAGACAGCCTGCAGATATGGCAAATTTTGTGAACCCTCTTATAGTTGATTTTTAATTTGGGAAAGAGTTTTATAATGATATTAAGGAGTCGCTCAGTGTATTACTCAGAGATTTCATTCCATAACCCTCTATAGCTGACGCCCTGATTAGCTCATGCACATACAGCTCACAGACACTACACTATTTTAAAAGCACTTGGAATTATTTAAATACCAACCTATTCCAGACCTTTTCCTTTAGAAACATGTGAATCAAATATTTTCTTTATACACATGCACCACCCACACAGTATTTAAGTGCCCAAAGGAATTGCACTATATTAGATACTTGGACATTTGCTTTTTCCTAGGAGTTTATAATAAAATAGGCAATACTGACTCAGACAGGCATGTGGGCATTCAGCAAACACTGCCTACATCATTAAATGGTGAAAGGACAGTGAAATGTCTGTCCCATATACTACAGCCCAAGGGCTTTTGGGGTGAGGAACAAATATAGGTTATAAAACTGAAGAAAACAGTCCAGTATCTAGTGACACCATGTCCAATAGACTAATGATGCTGGGAAACGAGTTCTTTGCTCATCAGGCCAAAACAAATAGAACCATGACAACATGGCTTAAGAAATTCAAAAGGGAAATGGCTGAAACAAGGCCAGAAATTATTAAAAAGGGAAATTCTGATAATATCGTCATAAAGACCCAATGAACATAACAGGAATAGATTTTTAAATGATCATACTAACCCACTGGCTGCACAGAGAGCTCTCTAATGAGCTTCTACTTTCAAAGGCTGAGTACAAAGCCAGAAAAACAAATTGTGCAATGGGAAGGACACACACACAGTATCCGGAAGGCTAAAGTGGAGAAAGAACCACAGATGTTTTTAGAAAAAATATAGAGAAGCCTTTTTCTTCTAAGTGTTCTTCTTTTTAGCTCAAGGCAAAAAGGGAAAACAACGGTAGAGAGAGTTCGGCTAACTGTAGTCTCTAGTTCACGTTCATAGCAGGGAAGGAACACAACCAGTTTTCTGTGGTCATTTTCTCTACCAACATGGTTTTCAAAGAAAAAGGGCCCAGTATGGCAAAGAGAAAATATACATCTTTATTTCTTTCCTAGCTGATTAATTAATTATTAAGTAAGTCATGAGTGCCAGAAATTGTGCTAGCCTCGGGAATCTTTGGAGAGTAAAGTAAACATGGTCCCTGCTTTCATGCAACTTGCATTCTAGTGAAGTTAAAACTGAAAGAAAACCTGACTGCGCCCTTAGTACAGCCAACACAGGTCCTCTGAGGTGAGCAATGACGTTATCTATCACTCCTTTGCCAACCTTGGAGTGTTAAAGTTCCATTTTATTAAGGGAGCTATCAGATTTCTTTACAATGTCTAACAGATGATGAGGAGATAGTAATGGAGCATTTGACTGAGTTTGAGACTCCGGAACCCAATAAATCAGATCCTAAAATATGGAAAGGCTTTTTGGGGTAGCCATAGGCCATTTAGTGACTCTCACCCTTTAAAAAATTTTATAAGAATGTCAAAACTACAGAAGTATTAAATGTGTTGTTTTAACAAGTATAAAGAATACAGAGAGAATACAGGACATAGTGTGGGATGACAGTCATGTTGTAATCAAGGTTCTTGTGCACATGTCTGAGTTCAGTGATGTGCTGGAGCATGCCTGTATAATAGTGAGCATCTTTTTCCAACTCTGCATATTAGCAGCTAGAACTTGGTCATGGTGGGAGTATTTACATCATAGAAAATGACAAATGCTACAAATAAGAAGTTTTCTTTCTACCTTTCCTTCCCTACATTCTTTCCTTCTCTCCCTTCCTTCTTTCTTTCTTTCCTTCTTTCTTTAGAGTCTGTGGTTAGACATTAACCAATACATCAATGTCTTAATGTAATATGCTTAATGTCTTGCTGTGACTTCTATAGAACTGTGTTTTCCAATGGGTTCGTTGAGTGTATATATTTTTCAATTTTCAGATGTATTACCAGATCATTTTTGCTTCATATGTAAATCTACACCATAAGCATATATAAGTATATACCAGTAGATCACAGTCCTCATAAGTTATGTGGTGAATGTTATACCTGTTTTTAATTGTAGCCAATCCACAGGGTGGAAAATTTTATTCCAATGATGTTTTAATTTGTGCTACCCACCCAGATGACAAACGAGGTGAGGGATATTTTTATGTTGTTGGCAATTTGCATTCCTTCTTCTATGAATGGCCTGTTCATATAATTTTTCCGATTTTTAATTTAGCTTACTTTTTATATCATTGGGTTTGATCATATTAGTTACATCAACTTTGTTCTGTCATGTGTTACAAATGTCTTTTTCCTAGTCTATATTTTATCTTTAGACTCTATATTTGGTATCCTTTGTCAAACACTTTTTGTTGACCCCTGTGTCTCTTTTTCCTTTGTTACTCCAAATATAACCCAAGTGCTATGGTCTGAATGGTTGTGTCCTCCCTAGATTCATATGTTGAAATCCTAGCCCCAATGTGATGGTATTAGCAGGTGGAGCTTTTGGGAGGTGATTCGGAGTCCTCATAAGTACGGTAAACAACCTTATAAAAGAGCACTCCCTGCTCCTTCTGCTCTGTGAGAATCCAGAAAGAAGTTTGCCACCTGGAAGAGGGCTCTCACCCAACCATGCTGGCACCCTAACCTTGGACTTCCAGCCTACAGAACTGTGAGTCATCGATTCCTGTTGTTTACAAGCCACCCAGTCCATGGTATTTTGTTATAGAAATCCACACAGACTAAGACACCAAGACTTCAAGGAAAGTCACATGGATAAGTAATTAAGAACATCGGCTCTCAAAGGGCTTCAGCTTGAATCCCCACTGTGCCACTCTGAATGCCAGTCTGCTCTCTCCAAGTCTCTATTTTCCCATTTATAAATTGGGTAAAACAAAACAAAACACCAGTATCACATTTATAGAACTTTTTTGTTGAGTAAATATCTAAATATATGTTGTGAACTTCACTGCTCATCATTCTTCTCTATCTTAAAATATCTATTCTGGCTCATTGAGTTATATTAACTTATCAAATATTTTCACAGATATCATGTAAGAAGAGATTACAGTCTGAGGCTTTGCATGATGAATGTTTCTCAGATTGATGAGTGGTATCTCAGATGAGATTCCTGGACACTCCTCCTCTCTGTAGACTCTTAAACATCCCACTGTCTTATAGCTTCAATAGCTGCAGGCAAGTGCTGGTCTGGTTCTTTCTCTACAAAAAAATATATTCTATCTCTCTGGAAGCCTAGAAAAAGTTATGCTTCTCTTTGTCCTTCCCAAATTTCACCAGAAGATAAGATTATACATATATACGTATGTGTACATACACAGCCCCAGCATGTGTGTATGTTGTGTTACATGCAATGTTTTATAGATGTATGTTACATGTGTAACATACCTATATATATGCATGTTACATATAACATATGCGTGTTGTGTGTGTATGTTATATATATGTGCACACCTATGTATTTATAAGTCCAGTGTACACACACCCATGTGTATTCATAAGTGTATTTATGTATATAAGGTGTCCCAAAAATATGTAGACACACACTTTGAATAATTATAAAGGCAGTGTTTATTAAAATTCATTTCATTTTCAAAATTGAGCTATCAGCTTTAAAGTCTATATACATTTTTGGGGACACCCTGTATGTGTAAAGATATGTGTAGATACATGTATGCTATGTACACATACTTTTATATCTTTATGAAACCAGCCTGAAACTTGATAATATTTTTCAAACAGAAATTTCAAGTGTTTCTTTATCTTAAGAAACTTGTTTTTCTTTTATTTAAATTAACATTGCTCCTCCATCTATCCTTTTTTCTTCCTATTTTTTTTTTATTTTCAAAGTGTTTTGGAACTGCCTTCTATGTCTCTTATATTTTCTTTTAATATTTTGAATTTTTACTCTGTGTTGTGAGATAATTATTACACTTGATTTTCTAGGAATCTAATTTGGTCTCAGAAGAGACTATATCCTTTCAAAGTATCTGCTGAGTTTTTTAATTTGCAAAGCTTTTTTATTTTTCTTAATTCTAGAATTTGGGTATTCTAATTGCATCTCCTTAAACAACTGTCTTGCCTCTGGGGTAAAGTTTGCATCTGTCAATTCCATTACTTCTATATCAAGAGAAAAACCTTTTCAAGTCGTTTGCTAGTATTTAGCCATTCACATGTTTCAGACACATAGTAGGACTATACTTCCTGCCCATAAAAAGATAACTGTGACTTGCTTTGCCACTAAACTGTGAGAAAAGTGTTGCATGTAACTTCAGAGCACAAGCTTTAAGAACCAGTGTATGCTGCATAACATTCCTTCTCTCAGTCCCAGCTACCACCATTGTTCCACTTAGTGGCTGTCCCATCACCCTGAGTCTTGTAAAAAGAATGATGGTGCCATGGAAAAGAGCCCTCCAATCAACCTTCACTGAAAAGTAGGGTGGATGAGAGAATTAGTCTTACTTTAAGCCACTTCGTTTAGGGGGTCATTAGTTATTGCAGCAAAGTCTAGTATATACTGACTGATGCAGTCTGCTTAGTCTTCCTCTTGCAGATAAACTGTTGTGAGCTCCTTGAGTGACTTGCAGAGATTAAGCAACTGAAATTTTTCATGCAGTGGAAAACTAGAAGTGAATAGAAAGGGTATTTTTCATACTAATAAACCAGCTATGAATGAGCTGGTTCTTCTCAGATATGAGACTGAATCCTAACTAAATCTCATTTCTTAAACTACAAGAGGCATGTCTCTTGTACATGGCAAGACCAGGAGGCATTCAGCTGACTCACATAGTAACATACTATGCTTACACAGACTCAGCAAGATTGGGGACCCTCAGAAGAGCAAAAACATCAGATAGGAAGATGTGAGCTCCTCACAAAATCTCAAAAGTCATCCTCTTGACCAACCTCAATATTTATGGTGAAGCAAAACACCTTCTTTGTTACCTGTCCCTTGACTTTTGTCCAATGACTTTGAGAAAAGAGCCTCACACCTGCTCTCATAGAAGTCTCTGGGGAATGTGGAGGCACAGACTCACCCTCAGGGGTCCTCTAGCCCTCCTACTTTGGTTGCCCGCATGCTCCAGAAAAGGAGGTCGGAGGCAAAGGTGGATAAAATGAGTAATTGGGCAGATATCTTCATAGATTCCCCCTGAAGATTAAGGAGAACAGGAAAGATGCCAGGTGTCCAGAGAAAAATGAATGTCCTGGTTTTCAAAAGGAATGAGGATGAGTGATGAGGAGAGAAAACAGACTCCAGAAACTGGTGAGATTGATATCAAGCCTTAATTAAATTCTAATGAGTATATTACATAAAGTGTGGCTGCTTCCAAAGAAGAAGAAGTGATTACTAAGAATTAATATTCGTTTACCTGGTTGATTCATGGAAGTACCATGAACATGAAATAACAAGCTCAGCAAAAGATTTTTATGGTTTCAAGACATCCTTCTAGAGAACATGGAGAAATGACCAAGAGTGGTATGGCTTAACAGCTGGTTGGAAAAAAAAAAGTATTCCAAAAGTGTTGATTAATGACTTCCAGGTCAATGTGGAGGGGAAAATCTGTACAAGTTTCCAAAAGTTTCTATCCTTTCAATGACATACATCTACGTCAGGTACAATAGGAGAAATCTGGCTTAACAGAAGCTCATATAAATAAGACCAGGGACTTTTGCTAGCTACAAGGTCAAAATAATGTATGAATGATATGCTTGCCAAAAAAATAGGAAATCTTAGGCTGCATTATAAAGACATACAGAGTCTAGGAGGTAGGCAAGGTGAGCAGGAGTTAGAGGGACGTTGGCAAGCCCATTCCATGACTTTGTGCTAATAAAAAATAAAAATAAAAGGAGGTCCTTCCTTTCTCTGTGAAGACATAGGCCTGAGCCAGGGAAAGGGCCTTGGTGGGTGACGTGTAGGCTAGAATTTAGCTCTCCCCCAATGCCACCTCTGTCAGGCACCATTAAACAATGCACAATCTGCATAACTGTATGGCAGCCTTGGTGCTAACCTGCTGTACTATGCATTTTGCTCTGAACTGTGTATTCCTTTTTAAGAGATACTTTCAAAGTAGGATACTTTCAAAGATGACAAGAATAGCAATTAGTCTGGAAGAAAATCATATGAGAAAGGATTTTAAAACCTGGTATAGCCAGACCTTGATAAGAGAGAACTCAGGAGACCATGATACGAGGCTTCAACTATTTGAAAGGAGGCGGATTAGATTTACTCAGAGTAGATCCAGAGGTCAAGGGAGCACTAGCGAGTGGACTCACAATGCCCTGTAGATGGCTTGAGCGGTATGTCAAATCCAGTCATAGTTATAACAAGACATATTTTTCATTTCAGTTAAAGGGACGTTTTCCCATAAACATGGCAATTCAAGAATGGAATAGCACATTTTGAAAATAAATTCCTCATAAGTGGAAAGTTCAACCAGTCAATAATTTTATAGAAGAGCCTCCTTTAAGCAAAGATTGAACTAGCAAAAGTCTTTCAAACTTTCACAAAATTTCATAGCACATAGTACACACACATAAGGGGTTGTAAGAGATACAAATATAAATAAACAATTCCTTCCTTGAAGTAGTTCAGTCTAGTAATGAAGACCAATATGTACACAAGCATGATGCTCAGCTATAAGCAATTATTTCCTGAATACAACCAGTGCACATAATAAACCTGTACAGTAGAAACCACATATCTTACTTTTATTTTCACCTGCAAGAATTGCAGCCTGAACCATCCAATAATTTGCCAGGCATGTTTATTCTCTTGTCTTTAAATATTTAGCCCCAGTAGAAATACTAAGAACACATTTATTCACAACTTCCCGTTAAACTTTCTTTTATTCTTAGAGATCAGAAAACAGACCTGAACACAGTGCCCTCTGCACAACTCTCACTCATGTTTGAATCTTATTGCAATCAGAATCATGGCCCATGCTTCCTAGTGAGTCCATACATCAGGTTTGCCTGGGAGGGTCCTGGCTTGTGCCTGTTGTCCCAACGTCATACTAATACCACTCCCTTCCCTCTCAAAAGTGTCCAATTTGGACTATAAATTATCTGGTCATCCTGATGCTATCCAACTTCTAAATGCCCTATTCTCCACTTGGTGGAATAGAAAGAAAGAAGCATAAAGACCTCTAACTGAGTAGTTTTAAATTGAACGAGACACTTCATAAGTGACCACTAACACTACTTAAATACCTTTACTGCAAAGCAGATTAAAATAGTTATCTGAACAGCCCTAGCTGGTTTAGCTCAGTGGATTGAGTGTTGGCCCTCGGACTGAAGGGCCCCAGGTTCGATTCTGGTCAAGGGCACATTCCTTGGTTGCAGGCTCTGGCCCTAGTAGGGGAGGCAACCAATCCATGTGTCTCTCCCCCTCCCTTCCACTCTCTCTAAAAATCAATTGGAAAAATATCCTCAGGTGAGAATTAATAACAACAACAAAAAAGTTACCTAAACAAACTGCGAAGATCTATGGAAGTGTGGAGGAAGAGAACCACCACCAATTAAGAGAAAGCCTCTTTGAGAAATAGGAAATTTCCTTAAAGCTGAGCCATAGGTGAAAATTTCAGTGACTGGAAGGGGAAATCCAACTAGAATATGGAAATACTTTTCCATGTATGTTTATTCATTCATTCATTTATTCATCTAACAAATAAGAATATAAGTAAAACTGGATCAAGGAATGCTATGTTATGTTGGCAATAAAATAGGGAAATGGAAATGCGGGGTTAGTCAGACATTCCTACATCAACATTCCTTTTTGGTTGTTGTTAGCAACAGAAATGGAAATGGGAGGAAAATAAGAGTAAATGGGGTTTCCAGGGTATTTTACATATTATTGTTAGCAAATGTGATTCAGTATAACCATCTTAAATGGTAATGGCTTGTGCCTCTGTGGTTTTCTTCATTCAAGTCGGTTTTTTTCTCTTTCTCCTGCCTGGGGATTTATGATATAACAGGCTGTAATAGGCAAGATAAAACCATTCATCATGCAGGCTTAATGTGGGAAAGTAAATTTAACTTGGTGAGCTTGATATATAAATATTGGCCTTTTTGGGAACACACAGAGCATATTTACTTGAGTGTAAAATCCAGGCTATATACCATGTCCAACAAATGTCTCGGGTCTGCGATTCAGGAGAAGGGTCTTTCGGTGCTTTAGGTTATGCAGACAGCTAAGAAACTGCTGGGAGTGGGTGAAAGAGGCTATGTGTTCTGCAGCTTCCCAGCTCCTACTCTTCTGACTGCATTTTAAAATCAGCACATTTTATCTCTATAGTTATACTTAAAGGTCAATGGCAATTAATCTAGCCACCTGGAAATTTAAAGGTGGGTCTACTCTCAGTAGATTTATCCACAAAGATGGTTGGAATGTCCCTAAAACTGACAGGGCAAGTGAAAATGGCAGTGTAGGAGATTTAATGCCTTGTCTAGACATTGTTCATAAGCTACCATCCATATTGTGTGCCAAAAAGGATTTGGGTGGTAAATGAGGGGATTGCCACCAGAGGGGGCTAACTGAGGTTGTGTATCAATCAGTCAACACAGAGAAATAGTGTCAGGCTGATCAGTCAAATGACTTCACTTTTATTCTTTTTTAGCCATTGATCCTAATATTCTTTAGATAAGGCTGAGGGTTAGACTGAGAAATTTGGAAATGTAGCTACACATCTCAATTTATGCTTAAAGTTCTCAGTGGATATGTTCCATCAATATAATTTTAAATATCTTGGGGTTGTAGATATCATTTTTTAATACTTAAAACGTGTGTGTGTGTGTGTGTGTGTGTGTGTGTGTGTGTATCAATAACACAACTCTAATCAGAGCTGGTGGTTTAAGTCAAGCCATAATCAAAATGGAAAGGTTTTCCCAAAGCCAAAACAGAAGCCATTTCAATGCCAGCCTCAGCCAGGATCCCTTCAGTTAAATACAAATAACATTCAGAAGTCAAGTTATCAAGGAATGCTATATAACATATCTCTTCTTTGAACATCTTTAAAATAGGCATGCTATCTATCCAGTTACTAGAGATAATTCAGTTCAGTTCAACAATGTTGAGTGCCTACAACATGATTGCCTCTATGTGCTGGAGATTCAAAGTTAAGTAAACAAAGACCCCTGCTCTTAATAAGCGTATAATCTTCTGGTTTTAGGATACGAGACTAATATAAAGGCAAAGAGATGGACTTGTATTAAATTTTCAATTTGTCCAACTGCTTCACCTATATACAAATCTATATACTGGATGAGGAAATGATATACAAAATTATGGTAGTAAAGTTGCCCTTAGGGAGGTCAGAATCAAGAATCTGGATTGTGGGGAGGATATGCAAAGAGAAACAACAAGACACGACAGTACTTCAGGAGAAGTGGAACACATTTTTCAGTTCAGTTGATGATCAGTCAAGGTAGTCTCCAAGCTGGTCAGGGAAGGCTTCAGAGAAAGAATATATTGGATACAGTAAGAGAGAAGGCATCCTAAGAGGTTAGAGTGAATGGGAAAATCTCAGCAAAGAAATTCATGGAATTTTTTAGAGACTGAAGTGGGGCAGAAAAAGCAATGAGACCAATTCTATAGTTCAGTTAACAGACAAAGGGCTTGAAGGATAAGGCCAGAAACATACAGACGTTGGCCTTACAAGTAAACCGCTGAGAGGGTGGGAAAACTATCCAAGGATCAGTGTATTTGTAGCCTTTCAGTGAAAATTTCCAATTCACAAAGTCAGGCCATTCACAGTTGGCATGGTTAACCTCATCCTCATTGGGTGATGATGCTAAGCAGAAGGCAATCACTCTGTGAAATGTATCTCAACTAAAAGTGCTATCTATACATGCCAAGGGGTGAGGCTACAGTTACCGAGGGGATCTGATCATAAATTTTTTGATTCTGTGTTAGAAAATAAAATCCTGTCTTGAAAAGAGAATTTGAGCATGCAATTAACTCACTGTACACTGACTTGTCACCCCAAGTAGATTAGTTTTTCCCCCATCAATTTTAAGTACATTAGAGCTTTCCAGCAGCAGAATATATCCTGTGTTACAAAGGGCATCATTAGTCTTGTGTATCCAGCCATAAAATGTCAAAAATGATTCTAATATTCTCTTAAATGGGTTAGAAGTCTGGGAAGCCCCGTAAGCGTAACTTTGTTTATTGATAACAGTAAAGAATAGTGGGGGGGGGGGGAGACAAATTATAACTATACATGTGCACTTCCTCCAGGGTTTGAGGGTATCACTCCAGGTGACAATTATGACAGCATACACACTAAGTTTGGATATTGGCTGACAACTGACTCCAAAGTAAGATTAGGGGAAAGGGTTAGGAAAGCCACACGATTAGGGAAAACTCTCTGGCTTAAAATACATTGATCTTATCATTGTTCCTATACAGATAATGATTCACTAAATAAAGATGTGTTCAACTTACATTTAGAAAAGGAAATCCCCATTATATTTCTTATTTAGGAATCTCCTAAAAGCCCGAGAAAGTGTTATTCAGCTCCAACTGTTCACTTTATTATTATTTTTATTTTTCTGTAATCCTCACCTGAGAATATGTGCATTGATTTTAGAGAAAGGGAGAGAGTGAGAGAGAGAGAGTGAGAGAGAGAGAGAGAGAGAGAGAAATATCCATGTGAGAGAGAAACAGCAATTGGACACCTCCCATATATGCCCTGACCTGGGATCAAACCCTCAACCTACGTATATGCTCTGACCGGGAATTGAGCCCACAACTATTTGGTGTACGGGATGATGCTCCAGGCCCAACTATTCACTCTTCTAAAATATCCTCATATAAATAAAAATAATAGCTTCATTTTCTTTACAATAATGGAATTAACTATTTGCAGGCATAACAGCAGGTCAAAAACCAATCATCATCTGCCAGATAAAAACAATTCAATAAACACTTTTGGCATTTTTTTATTAATGTGACGAATGTACCACAACATTGTTTGCTATAATCACTGACCTTGCTCAGAATCTAACGGTACAAACCTGCCCTGACACTGCAGGCGAATGAGATGTAGGTATTGCAAATTCAAGGTGCCGGGAGGGCTAGGGGAGCCTGGGAGCCTTTATAGTGGGTCTTTCTGTCTGGTGGCAGCCGCTTATCAGAAAAGACCTTATAAAATCAGTGCACATGCCAGCTGCTTTTCTGTTCCTTCTAATATTGTCACTTCCTTAAAGGGCAAAATGTCCCACACTGTCTATGTTCCAAACAGTTTACTAAAACAGCTACTGCTTGCCAAGAAAAACAAATAAAAAAAACTGTTTCCTAAAGTAAACATTTTAAAAAAACCAGTTTTCTATTGAAATAATATTGACAAAGATGAAAATAATAGCCAGCCTGGTGTGGCTCAGTGGTTGAGTGTGGAACCATGAACCAGGAGGTCGCAATTTGATTCCCTGTCAAGGCATATGCCCGGGTTGCGGGCTCGATCCCCAGCAAGGGGCATGCAGGAAGCATCTGATAGATGATTCTCTCTCATCACTGATGTTTCTATCTCTCTCTCCCTCTCCTTTCCTGTCTAAAATCAATCCTACCTAATAAAGAGGGAATATGCTAATTGACCCTCACGTCATTGCAAAGATGGCGGTACCCACAGCCAATAAAGAGGGAATATGCTAATTGACTGTTACACCCTCAAAGATGGCAGTGCCCAGTCCCTTCAGCCCCGTTGGGGTGGCAGGCACGCGGCAAGGCTGAGCCCATCCCCAGACGTGCCTGGCCACTCCACGTGCCTGCCTCTGGAGTCCCCCAGTCCCTTCAGCCCCCCAGCTGCCTAGGGTTGGCCCGAAGCACAGGCAAGTCTCAGATGTCTGCTGCCCAGCTGCCCAGGGCCGCCTGAGGCTCAGGTAACCAGGGCCAGCCGAGGCTTGCTCTGCTGGCAGTGGCAGCAGCAGAGGTGTGATAGGGCGTCACCTTCCCCTGATCGCCAGGTCGTCTCCTGCCCCGAGGGCTCCTGGACTGTGAGAGGGGACAGACTGGGCTGAGGGATCCCGCTCCAGTGCATGAATTTTCATGCACCAAGCCTCTAGTATTTAAATAAAATGTAAAAAATGTATCTCCCTATCTTCCCATTTTTTACCTCCCTCCCCACCTCATAGTTTGCCACTATAAGGATTCATTTTGTTTTATCAATAAGCCTATAAGACATGGACACCTCTTTATGGGTGCAATCTATTAAACCAGTGATGGCGAACCTATGACACGCATGTCAGAGGTGACACGCGAACTCATTTTTTTGGTTGATTTTTCTTTGTTAAATGGCATTTAAATATATAAAATAAATATAAAAAATATGTCTTTGTTTTACTATGGTTGCAAATATCAAAATATTTCTATATGCGACACGGCACCAGAGTTAAGTTAGGGTTTTTCAAAATGCTGACACGCCAAGCTCAAAAGGTTCGCCATCACTGTATTAACCATCTTCACATCATTAGAGATAAGAAAGCAAGTCACCAAGTTACTCAATCAACACCAACACTAAGCTCATCACCTGTCCAAATTGAGATCATTCATGTAACATGTGACTTATGAGGACATCACGAGTAGAAATTTCTTCAGGATCTTAGTACATTTTCTATTTTATCCTGGACACCATTATAGGAACTGGGAGGTCCATTGAGTCCTAAGGAATTCAGGGACTCCTATTCCAAACAATGCTTGCACCAGATTAACAAGATTGTGAAAACACAAGTGTTAATGGCAAATCATCAAATCACACTACTGGTAAGTACAGATTACTAAGCAAGTACAAGAAGTTTTGTGGGTGTGTGTTTTTTTTCCAGTTAATTGGAAGCATAAAACAGAGTGTTATTTTGTTTTTCATCACCAATCCTTCCCTACTAGAGAGCTAGTATAAGTCAGAAAACCTTAATTTGTTAGGTTTGAGGATCATCCCTGAGAAGGCCCCTCCCACCCCTAAAATCTACAAAGGACAATCTGAAAACCACTTAATATAGTCCATCCACTTTGCTTAATAGAAAAGGACTCTGATTCTATTTCTTGCTCAATGTCAGGCTCATGTAGAGGCAAGAGCTTGTGTGTTTCTCTGTGGTGTTTCTCTCTCTCTCCCTTTCTCTCTCCCCTCCCTTTCTCTCTCCCCCATTGTTCCTCCCTTTCTCCTTCCCTCCCTCCCTTTTCTTTTCTTTTACCTCCTCCTCTCCCTCTGCATTTGATGAGGAGCACCACTGCCCTAGAGCCATGAGTCATTTCTTCCCGGTGTACTGGCTTTGTGTCCATGGTTCCTTTATTGGTCTGTTTCTTACACTGACTCTCAAGACCACATTCTCCATTTGAAAATGAGTTTGTGTATTTGGCCCCTTCAGTTTCCACCCTTTTCTAATTTTTACACAACTTTGAGAGATCTTTCTACTCTGACTTACTTCACTTACTAAATAATAAGAACAATTATTTCTCACCTTCACTTCTTCTTAATGATTAAAGACCGATTTTCTAGGACAATATTGTCTGAATGACTATCACTCCGGACAGGAAAAATTGTTTCGATAGTGTTTTTGTTCATATCTCCTCAGTCACTTTTAAATATTTATCTTGTAGCTATAAAAAACACAAAGTGTCAATACTTCAATTGATGCCATTTACATTTCTAAGTACTTCTAATCTCAATGTGTTTGGCTGGTTTTAGAATCAATGGGTGACCTATGACCTGTCTACTCAGCCATCTCATGGGCTCACTCATCATTAATTCAGAAATTGACAAAGATTTCCTGATTAAGATTTGATGAGACTGACCTTCGGGTGTAGATACAGATCCCACAATATCAGCCAGGGATGAGCCTACATTACTACACTATAATGAAAACATTATCTCCCTATTAGAATGATCATAATTGTAATCATTATCATAGAGATCTGCTAGTCACATGGCTTAGCTATGCATATCTGCCAGAATTCATATTAGCTTACATGTTCTTCCTCCTCTTTCAAGACAGATGTGTTTGCTGCTGACATTATATTTCCTACTTTGAACAATGAATGTTCTGTGGCAAGAGGACTAGACCAAATCAGTAGGTGGCAGCTTGGCTGACAATCCTGTACTTAAGAAATTGAGAGTGTTGGGGACTCCACCAAGGATTACAAAATAGCAATGCCTACTAAAAAAATAATACATTTCATAATCATCAGCTTTGTGAACAAAGTAAAAACACAAACGCTATGTATTTTCAACTTCAATAAGCATTTTAAAATATAACTGCCATTAATGGCAGTGGCAACTACTATAAAAATAAAAGCACTAAGTCAAGAAGAGAATCATCATTGTAAAGGACTGTCTGTAGCCTGGCTGGTGTGGCTCCATGTTTGAGTGTGGACCCAGGAACAAAGAGGTCTCAGTTCAGTTCCCAGTCAGGGTACATTCAGATCAATGCAGGCTTGGTCCCCAGTGTTGGGTATGCAGGAGGCAGCCAATCAATGATGTTTCTGTCTTATCAATATTTCTATCTCTCTATCCCTTACCCTTCCTCTCTCTAAAAATCGATAAAAACATTTTGGTGTTTTTCAAAAAGAACTGTCTGTTGAGCTATTTACTGTTAATTTTTTGATGTATACATTTCAATAGCTTCATAGTTTGTGGGTGTTTCTCTTTCATACCTTAATTAATAAATTATGGCTAGAACCTAGGCACTATATACATATAACAGAGAAATGATACTATATTAGTCCCCGGTGAAACACAGAATAAGTCTACAGTCATCACATTAACAAGAACTCACTAAGAGTACATTCAACAAATGTTATTTATCATTAACAAATACTTATTGAGCACCTATCATGTACCTGTCACTTTAAGTGCTGAGGACAAAACAGTGAACAGAACAGCAAAATTCTCTGCCATCATAAGCTTAAAAATAAGAATATTTTAAAAAGTTACCCCGCTTTCAGGAAAAGACTTATTGCTCTAAATTCAGTTATAAGTAACCGCCAAAACTGGTTCTAAGTCCATTTCATCAATAAGTGACAACGAACCTCAGTGAGTGCTCTTCAGAAAGTCAGTCAAACAGTCTGTTTTCCTGTTTTTCTCTGTCTCCCTGCCCCACTCTGAAGGTCAGGTTCAGGAGCGCAAAGCCTGGCTCTGCCTTACTCACCCTCTCTCTTCAGCACCTACTTCAGTTTCTGGCACATAGTTAGGACTTGGGAAATGTTGTTGATTGAAAGTGAGGAAAGAAATCTGATCAAACTTAGTCAAACTTATATGTGAATTAATGTTAACTCCTTAAGTTCCATGCCTATTGCACTTTAAAAGAACCAAACTTGCCCTAGCTAGTTTGGCTCAGTGGATAGAACATCAGGTTTGAGGAGTGAAGGGTCCTGGGTTAGATTCCAGTCAAGGGCATGTACCTCGGTTGCAGACTTCTCCCCAGCCCTGGTCGGGCCCGTGCAGGAGGCAACCAATTGATGTGTCTCTCACAAATTGATGTTTCTCTCTGTCTCTCCCCATCCCTTCCACTCTCTCTAAACATTAGTAAAAAAAATATCCTTGGTTGAGGATTGACCAATAAATAGATGATAGATAGATGATAGATAGATGATCAATTTTTGAAAAGTGATTGCCTAATTTACCCTGGTCCATGTATGTATAACAATAATGACATTATGAAACTATTCTCTCACCCATTCATCCAACTTCAATTACCTGAAGCAGCGGTCGCCAACCTGTGGGGTGGTCCACAGACCACTGGTGGTCCGTGAAGTACAAAAGGTTGGCACCGCTGACCTCAGGTGTAACTGTTATTTCACTGAGGAATCACAAAGAGAATACATTTTTATATGATGTTGCTTCAGCAGTGTGAGGTGTGCACCCTAATTCAGCTTTTGTTTTAGAGGAAAAAGGAGATGGGGAGGCAAACAACATTTATTGAAATCTTTTGAAGCCAAATACTCTGATGCATATTCTAATCACATCATAAAATTTATCCTCAAACCTATTTATTTGGTAACTCACTAATTCATTCAATCCTTCATTCAATACATCTTTGTGATGTGCCAGGAATTATGCTCAGTCATGGAGATAAAGCAGTGAACACGACAGAGGTAGGAGGAAATGTATCTCTTAGAAGATGCATGTGAAGACAGTATCACTATCCCCTTTTCAGATAAGAAAACAAGGCTCCGAGAGCTTCAACAACTTGTTTAAGTCATATAGCTTTTAAGTCACCATACGTTTCAGAGCCAGAATTCAGACCATCCAGGCCTTTCTGACTCTAAAACTCAACCTCTTTGCAAGGCTGTGGTGGCTCAGTGATTGAGCATCAACTTATGAACCAGGAGGTCACGGTTTGATTCCCAGTCAGGGCACATACCCAGGTTGTGGGATCGATTCCCAGTGTGGGGTGTGCAGGAGGCAGCCAATCAATGAATCTCTTTCATCATTGATGTTTCTATCTCTCTCTCCCTCTCCCTTCCTCTCTGAAATCAATAAAAATATATTTTTACAAAAACTCAACCCCCTTTTGCTATCAAACTCTTTCCCTTTCATTTAGCCATTTTTATTCAAAATATGGTCCCCAGACTAGCAGCACAAGTAGCACTGAGAAGCTTATGAGAAATGTAGAAACTCCTGCCAAACCTATTGAACCAGAATATGCATTTTTTAAACAATTCTCAAGCGATTTATTTGCGCATTAAAATCTACACAGGTTTAGGCTGAGAAGCTCTTCAGTGAAGTAGGGGAAGAGAAACAAAGAAATTAAAGCATTTTGTTCAAACAATACCCAAAGGATTGTAATTACACCACAGTGGTCTGCATTTTGAGATAAAAGATGTGGGCTGAGCCTTCAAGTTCATAAACTAACCTGATAAATAGTTTATGCACTTACACTCAAGAAGAAAAGGACAAGAAACACAATCAAAGTTGCACACAGGCCCTTAGAACACATAACTCCTGGAAAGCACTGATTTTAATACAGCCGTTTGCTGAGTCTTTAGGATATGCCAGACTTATACCACCTCTGTTCTTGGTCAGGTAAATCCTCTTAATTAGAATGACCTCAGATTCCCTCAAAGCTGCCAAGCTACATTTTCTTCAAAACACACATTAAATACTACTTCCGCAGGCATTCACTCATCAAATTTTTTAAAGCCTCTTACAGTTGAAGAAAGGTCACTTGTAGGAAACATGGGCTTTTGAAAGGTGTCAGTCATTTGCAAAACATCTCGGCAGGAATTTTTTTCCTATTCCCCCTAGCCAATGACCTCTGTCCATCATACTCAGAGGGAGCTGACCCACCAGACCAGTAGTTCTCAACCTTCTGGCCCTTTAAATACAGTTCCTCATGTTGTGACCCAACCATAAAATTATTTTCGTTGCTACTTCATAACTGTAATGTTGCTACTGTTATGAATCGTAATGTAAATATCTGATATGCAGGATGGTCTTAGGCAACCCCTGTGAAAGGGCCGTTTGACTGCCAAAGGGGTCGCGACCCACAGGTTGAGAACCGCTGCACTAGACACTGGTTAATGCCCTGCTTTCTCTGTTAGTCCTAGGTTCTCAGCTCTAACCATAACAGATGCCTTCTGGATGCTGAGTGACAGGGCTGGATCTCTGTGTGGTCTTTCCTGTCATTCTGTAATGTTCTAGTACTTTTCTGTCGTCACTTATAACTTCATACCTACAGACAACTAACCAACCAACCAACCAACCTACCAACAAGAAAACCCTTTTGAATGCTTTCTGAACCTTGGTCCTAAGACTTGGCTTCTTCCACCTTCAATGTCAGAAGTCATCAATAAACTCTAAATTTTCAAATCTAATAACTACATTTGGCGGGTTACACTAAAGCTTTATTCTTCCCACAAAATTCCTTCCACAGAACCTCCAGGGATTTTTTCCAGAATGTGAGTATAAGTCACTCTTGGGAAAACCAGAAAACAAAGATTAAAAAATGCTTCACTATTAAGTTCAAAAGTCACACTTAAAAATGCACAAATAAGCAGGAAAAGAGGTGTGTACCGGAGAGAGGTGTGAGACCCAGAAACTAGTATCATCCTTAGATCAAGTACCATCCTAGGTGAGAAGTAGGGGCTGAGAGAACATTTCATCATCCAGACATGTTTTCGCTGACACAAATGAGGACCATGGACTCACAGTGGGCAACAAGGTGTCGGTGGATGTCCACTCAAGGATGACACTTGTACGTTCCCTGTGACTTTGCCCCTGACCCCATCTGCCCACTCCATATAGACAATGACTTGTTTAATGATAAGGACACTCATCAAGACCTGGAGATAGAGGAGTCCTTGAATGCCTGGAGGAGGAGATGGTAGCATGACCAGAAAATTCCCACACCTGGCCAAGTAGTCCTAGAAGGAAGGAGTTCAAGATCCCCTTTTAAACAGGACATGGTAGAATTCCACAACCAGTTTTATTTTCTCAGACTGATTACTCTTAAACATGTTTACTGGCCACTAACCCTCTCTAATGCATTCCAGTTCCCTTATCTGTCTTTATGAGCCAAATGATCACTCCTCCCCCATTGACAGTTCCTCTAAAGCACTGGCTGCTTTTGTTTCCTCTTATCCTACAAAACTCTGCCCAGAGCCTCAATCCAAGGTCTTCTGCTACCTGCCTACCTCCTACAAGGCCCTTTCTTCTTGAACCTTCCCTTTGCCAATAGAGCACTGTTTCTCTGAATTCTTCATTCTTTGGTTTTCCATTCCAATGCTTCTCCTGTTTCTAAAGTGATGCTTGATTGATTTAAAGGTGAAATTTGAACAATTTAAGCTACAGATCAAAAAGACCAAGCAAGTAGATGACTAAACAAACATGAATCCTACACTGAATAAGCTCACACTTTGGGAACAGATCTCAATTGTACCAACCACATGTAATATTGAACCAGACTAAGCCTTCAGTGGTTAAGATAGATTGGAAAATTGTAGTAATTAACTGGGTAATTTAGTAAAATAAATAAATATATTCTAACAAGTGAAGTGGGGGTGGTGGTATTTTTTTTTAACTAAAGGCATCCAGGTTGCCAGTCTACATTGATCAAATTGACAAGAAAATTGCTCAATTCTGTAGTTCATATTTCCTGGTAAACACAGTAAAAGACATCCAGATGACTGAATAATTTCATAAAGTAACTGAAGTATACACATTATACTCAGGCCTTAATACAATTTACATCTGTGCAAATGCCTGGCATGTGGTATCATGTAGAGATGAATCTGTATTTGCATAATGACCTCTGCTAACAGTGGCCCTGTAGGTAGCCTTTGAAGAGTGAAAAGATAAATGCTATGTCTCTCTCTCAGCAGCTGAAAGCTGGGTTAGACTCTCCTTGGGGAACTTTCTGGGTACCGTATACAATACAAATTTGTTATAGGCAGCCTCATATCTCATTAAGGCAATATCCCTAAATTTTCTCAAATCAAAACACATATTTGGTGACTATCTAGCCTAGGCATTAGAAAACATTTTCTGTAAAGGGCTAGAGAGTAAATACCTTAGGCTTTGCAGCCTCACGGTCTCCATTGCAACTGCTCAGTTCTGTCTTTGTAGCATGGAAGCAACCACAGACAATACATAAATGAATGGGCATGGCTGTGTTCCAATAAAACATTATTTGCAATAACCAGTGAAAAGCCAGATTTGATCTGATGGCCATAGTTTACCCACTTCTGGTTCAGACTCTGGGGTATAAAGTTGAGTTGAAGAGACAGTCAATTAATCACCCATCATCTTAATCACCATATTCTTCTTCATCATCATCATCATCATCATAGTCATCATTCCAATTTTACAGGTGAGGAAAGGCTAAAATATAAATTTTCACAATATTTACAGTGTTTGGGCTGGGACACCAATGATCTGTTCTCAAGTCCAGTTTGCTTTCCAGCAGAGAACACTGCACACATATAACACAACAATAAAATATTCTAGTAGTAGTCCAATAGTAGAGTAGGAAAAAAATGGTTAAAAAAAAGAAAAAACAAATTTAAAGATGTAAAAGTAAAGGAGTACAAATTAAATGTACACATTGGTAATGGTTCATTGGAAAGAAATATAACTGTCAACAGATGATACCATTGTAATTAGCTAATTATTAAAAATAGAAAAGGAGCAAAGGGAAGGCCAGACATTATAGGGATGTTCCCTACAAAACACTGGGGGCGGGGAGGGGACTGGACAAAGGGAAGACAGACACATGCCTGGGGAAGTTGGGGTGACATAGGTAAGATGCTTATCAGTCACACCTGGGAACAGAGGCCAGAATGGGCGTGGCCACTGCAAGCCTGCAAAGATTTAGGATATGTAATTCCCTAAACAAAGGAATTCACATTCTTGGTTCCTCTTGGCATGCTGTGCTTGACTTCTGGCTTGGGGGCTCTTTTGCTCCTGTTTCCTTGCATTCCCCCACATGCAATGGACTAATGGACTGCACCTAGCCTAATGCGGAAATTGAACCAGCTCCAACAAAGAAAGGAAACTCTGGAGACTGACTGGTTTTGCTTCCAGCCTTACTGAAATCCCAGCTACACTTCTTCTAGGACTGGACTAAGGGAAATGGGACGTTAGAGATGCAGGGATTTAATGCCATGCAAATCGAAATCACTCATTGCCTTGTGCAAGACTCAGAAAATTATTTTTCTTGGGATATCATAAGAAGTCCACCGCCAGCAGCACCCAGTGGGCAAGAGGACCGCCCATTTTGTCCAACCTGTCTACTGTGAACCACATTCACTTATCTCTAATCAGAGCTCTTGTTACCTGTAATACATCACATTGAGTTTTAGCTCATAATGAAAAGTGTCAGGGTAATAGACACAGGGCATTAATGACACAAAGGGTGAGCTTCCTTTTGAAACATCTATTTCCCTGGTTTCAAAGTGGATTCATATGTGAGCATAACTGAGCCCAACACGGGTAAAGATAATTCAGAGCAACTCACAGAAGCAGGTAAAAATATTTAGAATCATTTAGACATTGTTGTCTGAGAATATATATTTGGGTCCATTCATTGTTAAATATGTTAATAAATTCAAGAGAAAAGTTTTACTCCATCAGTTTTCATATACATCTATTTCCCATAAAATAAATATAATTTGTATCTTAAGATGTGTGCTAAAACAGAAACATGTTTTTGTTGTTGTTGTTGCTCCAAAGCATTTAACTCAAACTCCTTCAAAGTTGTTCATTATTACTGCTAATTTTTCTAGCAGCACTTGGATTTAGCAAAATACTTTGAAGTGTTCTGATCAAATGAGTGAACTGGTAAAAAGCAAGCATACTGCTTGAACTTTTAAGCCACACTAAATGTATTAATATTCAAATACAGATAGTATTTTAAAACAGCAATTGTTTTTGTCATTCCTGTTTTCTTCATTATTGTTTTTGTCACTCCTGCTTTTGGGTGCCATTGGGTAGATACTACTGAGATACCATCACCTGTCGTTCCGTCCCAGGAGTCTCCACTTTGTAACCTCCTTGTGGCCAGTGGAACTATGTGACCAGACAAAGAAATGTGAGAAGATGTGTCACTTCTGGGCTGAGGCAGTACAAAGCCCCTGTGTGGCTCTCCCATCTCTCTTGCCCAGATCTGGCAAGTGTGGAGGAGTCTGTGTTGAGATGATAGAGCCACATTACTGTAGAAGACAGCTTCCCTGGAGAGTCTCTGGGAAACTCCCCCCGCCCGCCTCCCCCCCACTTCCCGTCCCCCCCTCCCCCCCCCCCCCGACCCCGCACAGGGCCAGGCTCCTAGGCATTCGATCTATGCAATCAATCTATGCAAACAGGATTCCACGTGATTGTTTTACTGTTCTGCCACCACAATTTTGAAATTTTGAATAATTTTTGTTTTTATTTTGCACCAGGCTTCACAAATCTATATCCCATCCCACCCACAGAGCCTACTTTGCACGTGTTTCCATGTGTGTGATTGTATGTCTGTGAAGCCACTGAGGTTTTGAAGCTATTTATTTCTGCATCGTATACCTATCATACCCTCATTAACAAAACCATGAAATCCTCAAGCTTACTAAGTATATCTCTACTCCACTGTTTCACTGAATGCCCCTCTGCCCTCTGAGATAGGTACCTCCATTGGATGTTCCCACAGTATAGTACTATTATGCACTCCAGCCCAACATTTACTTAATTCATTGTGGTTATCTACTAATCTGCCCATGTCTCTGTCGTGACTACTATTTATTTATTTCCTCCATCCAATATTCCAACCATTCTAGTGTAACTTCCTATGTGTCAGAGTCAGGAATGCTAAGAACTATATGTCCCAGATTTCCTTGCAGTTGAGATAAGTGATATGAACTAGGTCTTGCCAAGCTGATGTACCTTTGAGAGGTTTGGAATGAACAAGAAGGCAACATGGGGACTGGCTGGTGTTGCTCAGTGGTTGAGCGTCAACCTATGAACCAGGAGGTCACGGTCTGATTCCCAGTCAGGGCACATGCCTAGATAATGGGCTTGGTCCACAGTAGCAGGTGTGCAAGAGGCAGCTGATCAATGTTTCTATCTCTCTCTCCCTCTCCCTTCCACTCTAAAATCAATAAAAATATATATATTTTGTTTAAAAAGAAGGCACCCTGAGGTCACCGATGCTCTTGGGGAGATTGGCTCTACTTGAAAGCATGGTGTTAAGGGGATTTCTTTCTAGGGCAGCGATGGTAGAGGGTCTTGCCCCAAACTGTAAACCAATAGCAGAGGGCTTTCTCTAGGGCAAATCCATGGTTGAGCATATCTCTTGGCAGCTCTCATTCTTGCCTAGATGGTACCCAACCCTGGTTCCCAGGGCTTTCCAAAGACTTTGTCAGCTACCTAATGCCCTAGAGCAGCAGTTCTCAATGTGTGGGTCGCGACCCCTTTGGGGGTCGAACAACCCTTTCACAGGTGTGGCCTAAGACCATCGAAAAACACATATATAATTACATATTGTTTCTGTGATTAATCACTATGCTTTAATTATGTTCAATTTATAACAATAAAATTGGGGGTCACCAAAACATGAGGAACTGTATTAAAAGGTCACGGCATTAGGAAGGTTGAGAACCACTGCCCTAGAGTGTAAGGTGCTTGGGGACAAGGACTGAATTTTACTGATTTTTCAAACTCACCTTCCTCTCCCATCACCTAGCCACCTAGGACTAACTTGGTTTTTTGATGCATAATGATGAATTAACAGATGTTTTAGGAAGAAAGGCAGGCAGGAAGGAAGAAAGGAAGAGAAGCATCCCTTCCAAATAGTCACAGAATTGGAATACAAACCTGTTAACATATGCGTCTCATAGCTTAAATGCATTAAAAATGTAATCTATTGCTCTAATGCATAAAGCCCCCAACAGTCTTGCAGCTACAGAAAAATTAAATATCTGACAAGCCCTGCTGGATCTTTCCATGTGCTATGGTACACAGGCAAACAGGAACATTTGCTGCATTTGAGTTTTAGTAAAGTACCTATTTTAACAAGCTCTTTGCTGCTAACCTTAAAATCCTTAAAAAATAAAAGTCATAGCCCTGGCTGTTGTTGCTAAGCAGTTAGAGTGTCAGTCCACGCACGAAGGCCTATCAGGTTCGATTCCTGGTCAAGGGCATGTACCTGTGTTGAAGGTTTGATCCCCAGCCCCTCATTTGGGGTGTGTGTGGGAGACAACCAATGGATGTGACTCTCTCACATGATGTTTCTCTCTCTCTCCTCTGTCTCTCTCCCCTTCCCTCCTTTCCACTCTCTCTCTCTCTGAAAAGCAATAGAAAAATATCCTCCGGTGAGGATTAACAATATAATAATAATAATAATAATAATAATAATAATAATAATAATAATATAAAGAACCCCAAGCTTTTCCACAACTTGAAGGCTGGGTTTTCATCAGGCACGGATGGATCACATTACCCATGGTGGGGTAAGCTACAGTTCTAGGTAAGGAAAGAAAATTTGTCAAAGTGACTCCAATGTAAACCTCTTTTCACCCAGGGCTCCTAAGAAGTTCTCTCTCAGTCACCATGACAGCTTCTTAGGTGATAGCAACACCTTGAACTGCCCCATATTTTTTTAAAAAAATCTGAAGTCAATATATTTGGCAAATAAGTAAAAGAATGGGTGCTGTGCCTGGCTGGCATGGCTCAGTGGTTGTTAACTTATGAACCAGGAGGGCATGGTTTGATTCCCAGTTAAGACACATGCCTGGGTTGCGGGCTTGGTCCACGGTAGCGGGTGTGCACGAGGCAGCTGATCGATGATTCTCTCTCATCATTGATGTTTCTATCTCTCCCTCCCTCTCCCTTCCCCTCTGAAGTCCATAAAAATATATTAAAAATAAAATAAAGAATGGATGCTGCTCAGGCAAATGCACTCTACTTCTCCATGCATTCCCTTCAGTGTGGAATGTAGTACTACTTTACACAGTATCAACTTCTTGCTTGTAATTGTACAGCCACTGGAAAGTAGGTCAAGCCACACTGGAGCTTTCCAATTTCCAAAATACTATATGCCATGCATGAAAGTTGAGACTTATCAGGGTTGAAGTACAGGAAAGGAGGGGGGAAAACACAAGCAGAGGATAAGAAGAAATGCAATATATTTCCTTCAAAGCCCTTTCATAAATCTTCATCCCCTTTCCAATAAGATCTAGGAAAATCACAGTTTCACTCTGGGACAGGGATGCTCATTACCCAAGTTCAAAACCTATGAAAAATTACAGTGGAAAAATCATTCACAATTGATTTATGGTTAAATTGAAAGAAGTGGAAGTGTTGGACCAATCATCTGCCTTTAAAATATCTTTCAATCCCAAACCCACTCTGAGGCTTGGCTCAATCTGCTTCTATAATTAGGGGACCAACACACGAGGCGTTAATACCTCCAACAGATCATTAATCATTCCAACTACCTAGTGATGGAGGTAGAGGAAGGGCTGAACAAATAAAATAGTCATTGATCTCTATTTGGAGACTAGAGCAAGACCGCTCACTCTGTGTGTGTTGTTGGCATCTATCACATGGGATTGCTACACAGACCATCAATAACACCACAGTTCACTTTAACAGCCTAATGCAGAGATAGAAACGATGCGTGTTTCCTGGTAGTTAGCAAACTAAGATCCATTTTAGGTGCCTACACTTGGTTAGTACAGTGTCTCTAACAGGTAATTAAACAGCAACTGTCATGATCTCCTATTACCTAGATATGGTGAAAAAAATTGATGTGTATGCACTAAATGTGTTCACAAGCTGTCTACCAGATGCTCTTGAATGCTTCATGAATTGACACCTTTTTTGGGGGGAGAGCAGTAAAACTTCATTAGTATGAACTGTTTAGAGGGTAAGCCTTCTAAATAATAGGGGAGGTAAGTAGTTATAGATTTATTCCTTAAATAAGAGAGGTTGCCTTTCTTTTATGGTCTGATAGAAATACCTTAAAATTAGGAGCCAATAGATGTGGAATCAACCCCTGCTCACCTGCTTTAGATGGAAAGATAAAGCCCTAGGCATTCTATTTCCCTCACCTGTTCACTGTAGATCACAATACTTGCCCACCTTCCTTATAGAATGATTCTGAAGATGGTGGGATAGAAAAACTTATCAAGTACCTTTGCAAAGTTGAGATCAGGATGCAAAGGTAAACTTCCAGATAAAGTTGGAGTCCTTAAAAAATCTTTGTTAATGGACAAATGTTAATGACTCCTTATTAGTTTATAAGTGGATGCTTAGATACTACTTGAACATTATCTTAAAGCAGAGTAATGATTTCTGATTTGACATGTTTGACTGATTTATTATGTACTCTGTATAAGTATGAATCCCTATCTCTGGACCACATGTGGAGGAGCAGTGCTTCACTTTTATTAAAATAGCTCACAGTCATCCCCATGCCAATTCAGCACCTACATTCTCCTGGAGATAGATCCTGCATGGAGGGACAGGTAGCCCCCCAAAACACTAACCATATGGCCCTTAGAATTCTGCTTCCACTCTCCATGCATCAGTATCAGAACAGTTTGAGTGAAAGCCTACCTCTGAATCTTTCCTTGTCGACCTCATGACCACTAAGGGTAGAACAGAGCTACTGGCATGGAAGCAGAGTCTACCTCAGTTCTGATATCCTAGATATCCAGAGGTTACTGGCCCTATTGCTAACCTGACAAAGATCTTCTAGAACTCCTTTAAATATCTTCTAGATATTAGTTTATTGTTCAATAAACTTTCTGTGATGAAGGAAATGTTCTTTAATATGCACTGTCCAATATGGTAGCCACTAGTCAGGGTGAGGCCTTGGGGATCAACCTAGGCAGGGGTGGGCAAACTTTTTGACTTGAGGGCCACAATGGGTTCTTAAACTGGACCGGAGGGCCGGAACAAAAGCATGGATGGAGTGTTTGTGTGAACTAATATAAATTCAAAGTAAACATCATTACATAAAAGGGTACGGTCTTTTTTTTAATAGTTTTATTCATTTCAAGTGGGCCGGATCCGGCCCGCGGGCCGTAGTTTGCCCACGGCTGACCTAGAGCCAGAGTTTACTGGAGCCAACCTGATAATGAAATCAGCAGCAAAGTCAGGTGTTCCTACACACTCCTTCCCTACACTCCTTTCTGTGATGAGAATACAGACAATGGTTCTTAGACTAGTCATTTCTCATCTATCATATGGATTACCAGCATCCACAAACACTGAAGGAACAACCTGGTTACCTGTGAGAGTCAAGTGACTCAGATTCACAGTGAAGGACCCAGGATGGGTCTGCCAGGCCGAATGTGGTAAAGGTACTGTTTCAGATTCTCTTTCTGGCCTCATTGAAGAGCAGCAGGCTAGTAACTGGTAGCCATGGTCTTTCACTGCTCAGATCCAGAAGATACCAGACCCTCATATCTACTCTACTTTAATACCTGGTGAACAACTGTGTTGCCAATGGCAACATAGTGACTTCATGCTGGAAGTCTTGTTATGTGAACAAAATTAATACTGACTGCATCTCCGCAGAGAGCATGGTGCTCTCCTGGTTTAGACAGAAAACAAACCATGAAGCTAAACACTCACAGGGCTATGTGCGGGAAGCTAAACACTCACAGGGCTATGTGCGGGTCACAACAATAGAGACTGAATCAAGCACCTGCTCTTTCTTTTTTTTTTTTTCTTCAGAAAGAAAATTAGACTTGGAAGAGAGTAATAAATTAGCCAATGCTTAAAGGAAAATGGCCATTCTAATGTCTCAGTGTAGAGCCAATCTCATTATTTCATAGAATAATAAAAGGCTGTTATTGTTACTTAACCTTTATTATGCTCAGTTTTCGCATCTGCAAAATGGCAGTAATAGTACCCACCATGCAAGTTTGTGGTGAGCACTAAAGATTAAGCATTAAGTGTCTGGAGGATGCACTCAGGCTACCATTATTCAGCATTTTATACCTACCTAATTCCTACATCACTTCTAGGAATCCTTACCTGGTCTCAAAAGTTGGGAAAGGATCCTTCCAATGAGGACCCAAGACTCCTGCATTTTCTGTATTTGAATATCATTTTATTCTATTAGACCTTGGCTATCCTGTTTACTATTATATCCCAAGTATCAATACCTAGGACACAAAAGGAACTCTCTACATATTTAAAGAATGAATGAGTGAGTGCATCTATGAAGGAAGGAATGCGTATGCCTTAGTCATCAATAGAACACATGTGGGGATGATTTGTTCTAGCCAGTCTACACTCATACCCTGCTCCCTTTCAGAATTAGAATTACCTGGTGGGGCAGGTAGAACAATGGACCCCCAAAGCTGTCCACATCACAATCCCTGGAACCTGTGAATGTGTTAGGTTACAAAGCAAAGAGAAATTAAGGTTGCAGATGGAGACAATGGTGCTAATCAGCTGACCTTAAAATGGGAGCTTAACCTGGTTTATCTGGATGGGCCCAATATAACCAGTGGGGTCTTTCAAAGGGGAAAAGGCAGACTGAAGAGTTGAGTCAGAGGGAAATGGACCTGCAAAAGAAGGTCATATTGATCAATGTAAGGACTTGACTTGCTATTGCTGGCTTTGACAAAGGAAGGAAGGAGGCCATGAACCAAGGAATGTTGGTGACCTTGGAGCCCAGAAAAGGCAAAAGACATTCTGCCCTAGAGCCTCCAGAAAGGAAAACAGCACTGCTGACATTCTGATTTTAGCTTGGTGAGACCTGTGTCAGACTTCTATCCTACAACAAATACGTTTGTATTGTTTAAATCACTACATTTGTGATAATTTGTTACAGCAGCAATAAAACAAAATCCACTTGGGTAGTTTAAAAAATGTATTAATGCCTGGGTCCCACCCCCATAGATTCATATTGATTTTCATCTGAGATGTTGCTAGAGTATTAGGAATTTTAAAGTGCTGCAGGTGAATTGAATGTAAACTAAAGCTTAAGAATCATTCAACTATCCAATATTATTTGGATATTCAAAATCACAGACAAAACTCTGCCCAGAAAAAAATATCAAAAAAGTACTATGCTCAGATTGAGAGAAAGACGGGGGGCGGGGGGAGGGGGCAGGCAGCGGGAATCCCAGCAAATTTGTAATAGGAATGTGCATGTTCCTGCACAGTATTTCACTTGGCCTTTACAACAACCCTATTAGGTGAGTAGGGAAGATAACACAATGTAGTTTATATAGGAAAGAAACACAAAGCTAGTTGCAGAAAGATCCAGTGGGTTCTCCAAACCTGGGATTTAGTGAGTAGAGAGAGATCATGCTGAGACCACTTGGTGGCCTGGATCTTAAAAAATGGAAGTTCCTGGGACACTAGGAATAAGAAATTGCCCCTATGGAATCTACCCTTGATTTAGCGTAACTGTGTTCCATGTCCAGGAGTAACAAACTGGGCGTAAGTGGGGGGGCGGGGGGGGGAGACGGTATAAATCATTAGAACTATTATTTTCACATTCTTGACTTTGAAATTGTGACTCTCTTGCCATTGGTTCAATTCAGTAATGGATTTCTGAATTGGCTTGAGTAGTCAGTGGAATCTAGTATTATCACCTAGATCAGGTGTTAGCAAACCACACCCCACAGGCCAAATCTGGCCCACTCCTGTTTGTAAATACAGTTTGAGTAAAACACCAGCATGATTATTTGTTTAGATATTATCACTGGCTGCTTCCTCACTACCATAGCAGAGTTGAGTAGCTGTGACAGAGTCCATATGGCCCACAGTATCATCTGGCCATTTATGGAAAAAGTTGGCCAACCTCTGACCCAGATCAAGCACGGGTCCTTCACTTTCCTCACTGCCACAACTGTTATTCTTCAGCCTATTAACTTCGTGGGCACAAGTTAAAGAGCCTGGTAGAAGCGTCCTGCAATAACACATCATGGATATAGACAGAAAGACCTAAGACTGATTTTTTAATAATAATTTTAATTTAACCACTGATTTAGTTCAGAAAAAATCAATATACTTTGAACATTATCTCATTTTTTCTGACAGTTTTTATTAGAAAAAAAAATGGAGATAACCAAAAGATTAAAGACATCACTTAAATCATTTAAGATATCATCAGCTACTTTTTTGTCTTCTCCTACTGTCAGTGTTTTGAGAATTAATTGCTCATTTGTACATAGCACTGTACAATGCAATTTTAAAAGACATGGTATTTGCCTTCTGGGAGCTTACACAATCTAAGGCAAGCAAGGATGGCAGAGAAAGAGTGCTCCTTAAGGGATGTACTAAACAAACCCATAAAACAAACAAATAAGCATTAACGTCATGTATTCACAGAAGGTGAGTCTAGGTTTAATGGGAAGGCACATAAAGAGGTGTTCATGAGTGTAACCCAACTCTTCTAAGAAACTCTTTTAATTATTTAATGGAAGGTTTCCTGGAGATGAAGCTGTACATGAAGTGATTAAGGTGACCTGAGAAACAATGCTAGGCATATGGTTTAATTACACTTAAAGGGGCTAATTAGATGGAAGCGTTGGTACAGAAAATTACCCTGGGAAGACTAAGAAAAGTTGAAAGCACTCTCACACCCAACATTGAGAGGGAAGACATAGCTATAAGCTTGAGATGCAATAATGGAGCATGAGGAGCCCGATCTCTTAACCCACCCCAGGGCAGGCATCACTAGCTGATCACAGTATTCTTTCCAGCTAGACATAGGCATAGCCTTACAGTTCTCTTCATCATAGCGCTCTAAGACTCAACACTGATAAATGATCAGAAGTGGACCTTAAATTTATAAAAGAATGATAACACCTCAAATAAAAGTCTCAATGAGAAATGAATAACTGGTTGTCCTGACCTGCCCGTACCCGCCACAGAAATTGAAAATGATAAATGATAACCTGAAGAGTGTTCTTAGATATCAACTCAAAAGGAGCAGCAAAGGAATCAGGGAATCTCTAGAGAAAACCAATTGCTAATCAGAGGGAAACCTAGCTCTTCTCATAAGAGAAAAGAAATATATGCTAAAGAGTAGAGTGGAGGCAATTCCAAATTACTAAGCATGTAGTGGATATTGTGGAATGTGTCCAGATTCCCCTTCAGAACTGAGACACTCAGCTCCTCGGCTATAACTGGAGCAGAATGCCCCACAGCAAAGGGAATAAAGAGCAAAACAGAAACCCACTCTGGCCGGAGAGGAAGTTATACAGAAGATACCTGTGCCATGGAAACTCTGAGCCTAGAATGTCTGAGGGAGAAAACAGTCTGGAACTTCCACTTATTTAATGACATTTCTATATATATTAAGAAGGAGTTCTCATTTTTCCTTCAATTGCCTCCTTCCAAAACAAGTCTGTGGTTGTTCCCATCCCAAGCCTGACATCACCTCCGGGCCGTAGTCACCGCAAAAGAACGCAAAAGAACGTTTCTTCACTGTCAGCCCCAGGGACTGTCCCCAAGGCTTCCACACCACCATGCTTCTCAGGGGCGGCACTCAACTCCTTTTGAACCCCAATTCTAAACTGCCCTTTGACCCTTGCCCTAAATCACCCTTTGAGTTGCTCTGGGAGCTGTTTTTTTCACCACAGAGACTCTGCTGGGGTGTCCCACGCCTCTGCTCTCTCTTCCTGATACTTTAGCAGAAACAACAAAGGCAACATCCCATTAGAAGCTCCTTTCCCTTTTACTCTTCCTCAACTCTTCCTTCTCAGATAGTCATTACTCCTGGATTTTTAAATATTGTCTCCTTCTCTCCTTGCCCTACTCCTAAAGCCCCTCTGAGTGAGGATCTCCAAGGCCATGACTAACATAGAAATAACTGCTTTAAGAACTACTGGTTCCTGCTCCTTCTCCATGCTGGTATTCATCTTCCCACCATCACTTCATTACTCCTCAGTATCATCACTCACCCCTCATTTATAGTCACCACCTTAACCCTTCCATTTGCCTGTAAAAGGCAACAGACACCTCAGGTTTACTCAAATCCTCATAAGACTCTGTTAACCAGAGAATGACCCCAATTGAATTTACCATGACACAAAGGAGTCCAAGGACTCAGTTCTCACCAGCACTGCAAAGGCTCAAGGCTCTTGGCTCCCCGTCCATTGTCCTCTATCCAAGACTTCTTCCACCTTAGGAGAAGGGGGACTGCAAGTATACCCATGACCTTATTCATGCTAATATATATTCTAAATAACCAATAGCTGTATCTGGTTCAGAAATGGCATTCAGTAAGATCTCTCTACTTGTACATTCAAGGCACAAATGCATAAAAGCATAAAAGCATGAGTGCCTTTTAAGTACAAGATACTGTACCCCAATTTTTCTGAGTCTGACATGATGATGGACTAGCAAATTTCTTGGGTCCAGTGTTAAAAATGAAGTGGTTAGAGGTGTCTCTGGGTCTAGCTGATTGTGGACTAAGTACCAATAGAATTTCCAGGCATCTACTGAGAACTGAATGGGCACCAGATACCTGGCTGTCTGATACCACCTTTTGTGGTCCCAGCTAACTCAGTCTAGTTTCCTTAGAGAATTCAGCTCAGGTGAAAAGTGGTTTCTAATGGGAGATAGGCTGGCCCCAAAGTCCCTGCTGAGAGGATTAGTGAGGAACAACCAAGAAACTCATGTTTTAGAAGAAATTACAAAATAATGAGCTTCCTGGAAAAGAGGATGGGAGACTAAAAAATCTAGAAGGCGAGGGTCAGAGGAAGCATCAATAAGAAAGTGACTATCGCAAATTTGATATCTGTATCATTGTCTTTGAGGCCAGTGACCAAGACCCGGTATGGTCTGGATTTACCCAGGAAGTTTCAGTGAAGTAGACATAAAGTTTATCTTCTTGTCTAATATTGTAATAACTATGTATGGTGCCAGGTGGGTATTAAAATTATCAGGGGTTGGAAAGGTGGAGGGAGTGTACTTTCTTGCCAAAAGAGAAAGTTCTAGATACCTGAGGGGGAAAATTAGTATTTTATCATTCTGGTTATATTATTGAACTTAATAAGTGAATACTATATAGAACATAGATGAGTAGATCCCCTTCCATACCCCCACACCCTCACACAACTCACACACCCAGAAAAGTCCCCAAGTCTCCATTAATTGCCTCACACCCGAACATACCAGGAATATGGAGAGAAGGCAGCATAATGGGTCATCAAGTCCCTATATCCTTTCTCCAGTTACACAAGAAACTGGGACAAAAGTGGGATCTGGGAACCCAATCAAACAAGTCCGGCAGCTCCTGCATTTTCAATCAACCATGCATTTAAGTTAATATCAACTAGGACACTGGAGCCTTGTTGAATTTAAGTAAAAATCAATGAGTTCTGCAGAACCCTTTTGTAAAAGTAAGTCTGGAAGAACAATCACTGAAGAGGGGGATAATTAGAGGAGTCGAGGAGGTTTTTTTGGCTTTAATCTCAACCCTTGTAGAAGAAGAAAGAACACACAGAATTCTTCTCGTATTTAAAATTGAGGAGAAGCTGAAGAAACTAAACTTGCGTATCCTTTCTAAGAATGTGCTGCAAGGTAGGAAAGTAAATGATGCTGAAAAAACAAAGGGCCAAGTCCATAGATACTGGCTTTAAAACAAGAAAAGGGCTGAGGCAAACAAAAGGTTCTCTATGCAGAGCCACTTGTCTACCTGCCCCTGCCAGCAAAAACAAACAAGCAAGGCTTTATAGGAACAGGGACAGGTGTGCGACTCATCGCCTGGCAGGTTATGAAGCATCGCAGTGCTTCCAACCTGCTCCACCCGCTCTGACAAGGCTCAGTTTCAGCTGGTAGGCAACTGCCTTGACATACTAGACATCAAAATATTTAAAAACATCACTTCGGAACTAATTGGAAAACAGTGGCTGTCCTGAATCCCTCCAGATCTCCCCCACCCTGACTGTCTTCAGTCTCTCTTTTGGAACTTTCTGGACCTCCTCACCATTCAATAGCTAAAATGTTAAGAGCTGCCACATCAGGTGGCCTCCAGGACCCTGCTTCCGGTGGGAGCCTTGGGTCTTCAGATGGATTGGTAACCATGCCTTCCCATTCACTGAGTAGTAAGCATCACCTCTATGCTCTCCTCTTGCTGTGACTGGTTCATATGGAGAGCTACTTCTTCCCTGGGGAGAACCACGAGCTCCCCATTCCCCAGATCAACCCAGTGGAGCAATGGTCTTCAAAGTAGCATTCTAGGCCATGCCTGCTTTGCTCTGAGAATGTAACACACAGCACCTCAAGGGTGCAGAAGCCTGGACTTGGCATTAGAATGACTTTGGTTTAAACAAAGCCCAGATCTCCCACTAGTTTTGTGGCCATGATGCATCACTGAGCTTTAGTTTTTTCACCTCTACCCTGAAGTACAGCCAAGGATTCTGCAGGGTTTGGAAAGGATTAAAGATAATATGTATAAAATGCCAGGCATAATGTGTGGCATCTGGTAGGGGTCTGATAAAATGTTCTAATGTTACTATCAGACTAGAAAGGGCAGTTGATAGGACCTCATGCTCATGTCTATCTTTGTACTCTGAGATGCATTCATTTAATTTCCAAAATTTTTGTCTGCAAATTTTTGTTGATTATTTCATGCAACATCAATAAATGTCCTGTTCTCAGAGACCATTTGGGTAGATGCTGTTCTATTGTAAAAGCAGGCACAATACAGGGTCCAGCTGGTGCACCCATGACCCCTGCCTCCTTGATGTGACAACTCCACGATTTCAAAGCCCATGTATAAGTACCTCTTCACACGTTAAAGATGAACTTAAACAATACCTGAGGCTGATAATCAGTTGACCAAAGCCTTGGAGGTCCTGAACTGGGGCATCACTGAATCAAGTTCTTGCCCTGAGAACCGGCAACCACAAAACACCGAACTCCAACAAGATGCCCCAGCAGCAGAAGTGCCGTAGCGCTACTTGATGGATTCTGCAGCAACAGCCAGCCTCATGGCTCCACATTCTCGGGCCTGCTGCAATGCTGCCTTCAGGGTCAATGCTATAAAACTCCATTACGAGACCAAGATATGATGAGGCATTAACCATAGACCCTTGTCTAGACAGGCTCAATAGGCAATAGCAGCTATGTCTTAGGGGCCATGCACTGTGCCAATTATTTTCCATGTTTCATTTACCACCAGCCTACAACACAGGCATAGTCTCAATGATACATATGGGGAACTGAGGCCCAGGGAGACAAAATAGCTTGCCGTAGATCATACGGTCAAAACAGAAAACCAGAATGCAAACCTTGTCTGTTTTACCTCAAAAGCCCATGCACTTTTCAGTGTGTGATGCCTCTGATTCATATTTAATTCTCACATGGAGGTTGAAATACACTGTCTCCATTTTGCAAATGAGGAAAATGAAACTTAGAAAGGCCCACACTTCTAAGTGATAGAGCAGGATAAAACCCAAACATACCGTCTCCCTCCATCTAAGTGCCTGCAAGGGTGCAAACACTAAAAGTGGAAGACTTAGCATTCATTTTATTTTTAAAAATTGAGGCAGCCAAGCCCTAGCCAGTCTGGCTCAGTGGATAGAGCATTGGTCTGTGGACCAAAGGGTCTCAGTTCCATTCAAGTCAAGGGCATATACCTCGGTTGCAGGGTCCTCCCCTGCCCGGGCCCTGGTCAGGAGGCAACCAGTCGATGTGTTTCTCTCACATTGATACTTTTCTCTGTCTTTCCCTCTCTCTTCAACTCTCTCTAAAAATCAATGGGGAAATATCCTTGGGTGAGGATTAAAAAATAATAAATAAATAAATAAATAAATAAATAAATAAATAAATAAATAAATATTTCTCTAGGAAAAAAATGAGGCAGCCTTGGTGGGAGGGGAGATACACAGTAAAAGAAGATGAGTAAATAGGGTGCAGAAAATGTGGACTAGGGAGCCTGCAATAGGCCTGTATCCTCGATCTTCCTTGGACACAGTCTCCAGGGAAATATCTGTGAGATTTCCCTGAATCAAGTTTGCCCTCAGTCTTTGCTATTTTTTTTTGTTTGTTTGTTTTTAATGAGCCACAAATTCCCAACTCAGGAGCCTAGTTGCAGAAAGGTATTTGTCATTTCCTGGCTGGAGCCGATGGACTTCAGCTCTCCTCTCCTCTCCAGTCTTCAGGGACTTGACTCAAGATCTTGCCATTTATTTTAACCATACAAACTCCTTTGCTCCTTCCATCTCTGACATGATCAGTTCAAGGACCTTTCGGTGGTCCTTGTTAGGAACAGGCAATATTTGGCAAAAGGTGAGCATGTAACTCAAGTGGTCAAGAAGAAACTGCGCCTGAAAACAGCAAATACTGTCTGATGCCACTAACCCTACAGAAAGTTCTCTTGGTCTCGAATTGAATACCTATATTTCAAGCAAGCGACGCGACTGCCACTCTTTGAGAATATTAAAAAGAGTAAATAATGGCACCTTTACAAATTCAGCAGGCTCTCCCGCCAAGAGGCTGGAGCCTACCTGCATGGAAGCCATCCCACACAGAGTGAAAGGAAATAGGATCTCTGCTCTCGTCAGCAAAATAAATCAGCAGGCAGTCAAAAGGCAGGCAGAGTTTGGCTTGTTAAGAAGTTAATATTGTGTAAAATTTAGTTAAAAAGAGAAAAATAAACAAGACAACGCTTTCTTTAGAATCAAAGATTCCACAGATGGAGAGAAGGATCTGGGGCAGCTTTGTTAATTGACATGGCTAAGGAGGCCCCTGCTGCCAGAGCTATGATGGACGATGCAGCTCCATATTCCCCACCTTAACATGGAACCCAGGCTCCTGAGGTCAAGGTCCAATGGCCTTGACATTCCAGCCCTTACCCACAAGACTGGGAAAACTAACTAGCAGGCTGAATGAGTGAATCAAATTTCTAAAGATTGTGACAGGCTAGCTGGACTGATGGGTAACAACTAGTAAGATGGGATTTTATAAGGAAAATATATTGCTCAGGTGGGATCCTTGGCTAGATGAATCACCAGCAGGGATGAACATCCACAAGGAAAAATCATAAAAAGAGAATGTGTATCTTTAATTCTTTCACCTAAGGGGATGGACAGAGAGAACAACACAGACAGCATTACTGACCTAATTTCCAAGAGCCCATGTCTTCCCACCTGTAGATGCCAATTCCCTGGGCTCTCACTCCACCAACTAAGCAAACAGTAATTGCATATTGGAAAAATAATTGCATATTGGAGTTGCTTCCCACATTTTTGTTTTGAAAATATTCAAACATAGAAAAGTTAAAAGAATCCTCTAATGAACCACCCTATGTCTATCACATAGATTTGAATTTGTTAAGATTTTGCTTATGTGATTGTGTGTTTCTGTGTCCCATGCATTTAAAAGTAACTAAAAAAGTCTTCAGCATACATTGCATAACCATAATATCATTATCACGTTACCAAGATGATATTATCACTTAATAATAATTCTCTAATAATACTGAATTTCCAGTCCATATTCAAATTTCCCCAGCTCATTCACAGTATCTTTTATAGCTGTCCTTCACATCAATTCCCATAGAAATTCCCATGTTAAATCTGGTTGCTTTATCTATAATAATCTTCTAGAACAGCGGTTCTCAACCTGTGGGTCGCGACCCCTTTGGCAGTCGAACGACCCTTTCACAGGGGTCGCCTAAGACCATCCTGTATATCAGATATTTACATTACGATTCATAACAGCAGCGACATTACAGTTATGAAGTAGCAATGAAAATAATTTTATGGTTGGGTCACAACATGAGGAACTGTATTTAAAGGGCCAGAAGGTTGAGAACCACTGTTCTAAAAGAACCTCTCCATGCTTTTGGTTTGGAATTGGTCTGATTGGTTTTCTTCCGGTGTCATTTAACTGATTCCTTTATTCTCAGTATTTCAAACTAACTGAAAATTAGGTCTACATCTTGATTAAATTCACCTTATACATTTCTGACAAGAATGCTTCATTGACGATGGTTTTTCAAAATCTTGCATTATGTTGGAAGGCTCATCATGTCCATCTGTCTGACCTTTAGTGCAAGAAGTTGGGTACGTGGAAAAAGCAGTGACCACAAGATCTCTCCCTTATAAAGGCTATGCTTTTCCTTTTACAATTAGCAAGGAACCTGTGGCATCATGCTTTCATACAGTGTGAGCCTATTTTTTACCAACAAGACTTTATATCAAGATTTTAACATCTATTGGCAATCCTGGGCTGGGTCCATTATTTCCTAGGAACCGTGAAAGTAGAGATTTTCTAATATTATCATTACTTCTTTATTAGCTGCCATTCTTTATTAAAGAAGAACTTTCCTTCATCAACTGCAGATGAATTACATTTCCTCCTAAAAATTCACATTAGGTGCACAGATCTCCCTTACACTTGAGAATTCCAATCAGATAGTCTGTGGTCTATAACAGGGGTCAGCAGGTGTTTTCCGCAAAAAGCCTGATAGCAAATATTTTAGGCTTCACAGGCCATATGGTCTCCGCCACAACTATTCAATTCTGCCATAGTAGCATGAAAAGCAGCCATGACAATACATAAGTAAGGGGATGCGGATGTGATCTGATGAAACTATACTTACAAAAATAAGTGGAGGGCCAGATTCAACCCTCAGGCCATAATTTTCCCACCCTGGTATTGAATAATATCATTTACCTTTCAGACACATTTTATTTGCCCTACTGAGTGGCTTTAAAAGCATTTTCACTTCGATCACGCAGTCTGTTCTTCACAACAGCCATATAGCATACATGGCCCATACATATGATTGCTATTATGCAGATGAGAAAAAGCTCAGAGTGGAGCCTAGAATCTAGATTTCTCCACTCCTTGCCTGATGCTTGTATTCAACGGTCTTTCTTTATGTAGAAAGGCACACCCCCCCCCAACCTACCATCATGAGCAACAAATCCAATGCCCCTAAGACTTCTGAAAAAGTAAAGGTCAAACACTCTAATCTCCAAATTATGCTTTCCCCAGAGAGTTAGCTATTGATTTGCCAAAATGAAAAATAAACCATAAACATACTCTGAAGACTATGGTTATGTTTTCATTTCCATGAAAAAAAAATATTCAAAATGTTCTGAAATGCATAACCCAAGTGGAAATTAATGTCTGGGCTTAGTTTGTTAGCAGAACATAATAATAAGCAGACGTGCAAACCCTTTCACACTGCCATTAACTTTGCCACTAAATCTATCAAAATGTCAGAAGCCACAGTTTTCCTCCCTAACTGATTAGCAGATGGTGAAATATATATCACCACGTTGAACATTGTAAAGTGCTACTCCATAGTCAGTTAATATTACTGTTGTCACTGATATTGTTAGAGACAGAAATGATCCTTACATGACTACAAAACACATATTTTGCCTAAGCAAGTAAACTTGCATCTGTGCTAGGAAATGAAGACTGTATTTAAATACATAGTAACAAGCACTAAATCGGTACTGTTTGCTATTGATTTGAACCAACATAGAGTATTGATGAAAACGGGACATTTAAGGGATCACATTCCTTTTTTTTTTTTAAATGCAGAATTTGTTTTGAACTCAATGGGAAAAGACCAGGCTACTTAAAGTTGGGAAATTCTTAGCCATCATCTTATGTCACACCTCCAAATCTTAGCCATCATCTTTTTTAAAAAAATTCTTTAAGTATTACATGTCTCCTTCCCCCACCCCCATTGACCTCTCCCCAGCCGCTCCCACCCCCCCCAGCACAGCCATCATTTTATAGTCATACCTCTAAATCCTAGCCATGGTCTTATTGTCACACCTCCAAATCCTAGCCATGGTCTTGTAGTGACACCTCCAAATCTTAACCATTATCTTATGGTCACACCTCTGAATATAAGCCATGTTCTTATGGTCACACCTTCATAACATGTTGAAAGAGTTTCTGAGATGCAGTTGTCCTTTCACTATGAAAGACAAAAAGGAAGGAACCCAACTTTATGAGGCGATTAGTAGGACCTGACAATTTACATTAGGCCTATCCCTAATATTTGCAGGGGCAGGAATACAAATGAAAGCCTACACATCATATGTTTAATATTTTCCAATTATAAATACTGCTAATAAATAGTTAAGTGAAGTAAGCCCTATTCTACCTTTAAAAATATTTCATAACTATAACATTTCAAAATGTGTGTAAAGCAGTGGTTTTTATACAGCTGAAAGTCAGCAAAATATCAAAGACAACTGAATTTAATTCTTATTGCACACATCTGGGTGTTGCAATGATGGACCTGTGATTTGGAGCTGAGTAGTTGTCTAATATTGCAAAACTAGGGGCCCAATGCATGAAATTCGTGCATGGGTAGGGTCCCTAGGCCTGGCTAGGCAATCAGGGCCCATCTGTGGGGCAACTGGCAGGGCAATCAAGGGGCCCCTGCTGGCACCTGCCTTGGCTGGCCTAACACTGCCAACTCGCAGGCCCTGCCCACCCCCTCCACTGCTACTGGTCGCCTCCCTCTGCAGGGCGACCAGTGGGGCAATCCGGGGGGGGGGGGGGGGATTGGCACCAGCCTTGGCTGGCCTGGAGCCTGTAGGCAGCTCCTGCATTGAGTGTCTGCCCCCTAGTGGTCAATGAGTGTCATAGCGACCGGTTGTTCCACCAGTCGTTCCGCCATTCAGTCAATTTGCATATTAGGTTTTTATTATATAGGATGTTCTTCAGTCACCATGTGTAAGAATTGCAAAGAGCTCACTGAAGAAAAAAAAGAAAGAAAAGAAAAAAGAAAGAGCTCACTGATTCACAAGTAGCTCTGGAACCATGAAGAGAAGCAAGAAGATGATTGCTCGGTGCTATTGAAAAATACTTTTTATGTAATAAACTACTACATTCATGCTGAGAGAAAGGTTTTACAATTTAATTAGTCTTTTGTCTTACCTAAGTGCTTTTGCTGATCAAATCCTCCCCACACTCCAAGGCAGCAGTTTCAGACAGCACAACCCACAAATCCTCACAGCATTCAAATGCAGCCACCTTTCATTTGAGAACATTGGACAAGAGATGTGGGAAAGAGTGTCCCTGGGGGCTGAGAGTGGGTGTTTAGCTACCAACACCGAGTGCTCAGTCCTGAGTAGCACAGGCATAACATATTCTTTATCAAATGCAGGTGTGTGTGTGCCCAGCCGGTGTAGCTCAGTGGCTGAACCAGTAGGTCATGGTTTGCTTCCCCATCATGCCTGGCTCAGTTCTGAGCAGGGGGTGTGCAGGAGGCAGCTGATCAATGATTCTCTCTCACTGATGTTTCTATCTCTCTCTCTCCCCCTCCCTTCCTCTCTCTGAAATCAATAAAAACATATTTTTAAAAATACATGTGTGTTTATAATTGTTGAACATAAGGATCTCCAAAGTGTGTGGCCCAGGGCAGAGGCCCCTCTTGCCCAGCTTTAGAGGTAGTATTGCTTGATATTCATTTCCTTATTCAAGGCAGCTGTGAATCGCTATTTTTCAGTGTCTATCCCTAACCTAAGTCCACCGTACCTCAGAAGTGAGGGTTTTAATGACACTCATGTTGCCATATCAAGCGAAATCCAAGGTGTCAAAATAGCTACTCAGTACTGACAATCACCACTATTCATGGTTACTTCAAAGATAATTCCAGTTTCCCACTGGGCGTTTTATGTGGGCAGGGCAGGGGAACAAACACTGGGCTCTACAAGAGAAAGAGGGGGAGAGAAAAACTGGGCACGTATTTCTTCCGGATTCCTTTTCCTCCAATTCGGTCTTATCATAGGAAAATCACACCTGTGCTTTCTAACACCTTGGCACTGTAACCTTCTTTAAATATTTACCCAGTAAGTATGTGTCAGGCACCGTCCTGGGCTCTGGGGATAAAAGAGACTAGTCCCTCCCATTAGAGATCCCAGTATTCCATAGCCATGGGCTTTCTGTCACCATTTCCTAGGCCACTGCAAGGCGAGTATTCATGACTCTTTTCTATCACTTTCCCTTTCACTTTCTCTTTTTTAGTACAAGTTATTCCCTGCAGCATAAGAGGATGATGCTGGGTGGCAAGTCCTGTTTTGCCCCGTAACTGTCCTGTAATTGACAGAAGATGCATTAAGTGTCACACATTCTAAGGATGAAGAACCAGACACCTTCCCACAGGGCTAGTTGAAAGGTAACTGCTCAGTAAACCAACATTAACCCTCCCTCTCTCTAACCCATGCCTCCCTGCACCTATGTGTTGATATAAAGTCGAACGAAGAGGAAGGAAGGGAGGCTGAGGTGCTGGAGGACATCTCGGAGAAGCTATTCTCCTCTCCCCAAGAATAAGAAGGGAGGGAGGCTCCAAGCAAGAGGGAAAATGACATGATGTGCCCCGTAATATGTCAGGTTACTCATTCAGCTTGATAGCAAGTCCCTATACTGGGGGGCAGGCAGAGAGCACCAGGAAGAGATGTGTGAAAAGGGAAAATCCTGCAAGTTTCCTATTCCCAAGACATATGTAGTTAGATCTGAGCTTGGGAGTAAGCCACAGAGATGGGAACACCACCAATACCAGATAATACTGTCTTATTGTCTTGCCAGGCACAGGCATAGGGTCAGTGATGTGATGTCTCCAACTAGGGATCAACTAGGAGACAGGGGTGCGTCAGGCACATGGAGTCACACGGGAGTAAGGCCTTTATCAGGAGGGCTTGATGGAGACGCCAGCCTCCTCAAGCGCCCCATGGACTAAGTCATAAACTAGGTCAGCAGTGATGACAAACCAAAAAGAGTCATGGGGTTGGATAGAACAAATTGGTAGCAGTTACTGAACAAAATGAAACCATTTCATGTAGGATACCAAAGTAATCAGACAACAGGAAATTCTTAAACATATTCATCAAGCAGCCCTGGTAAAGAAGTGATGGAGCTACAGAGAAATCTGATGTGTGCCTAGGCAGGGTCTCAGAGCTGGGAAGTTCAATCCTATTTGCTACCTCCCAGCTGCTTGGAGTCGTAACAGAAAGTGATTCTGTTTGTCTTGATCGGCAAAATCATTTAACATTGGCAGAAAGTCTGGCTTAAATGCTTGCAAATTGTCTACATTTACAGCTGGGATCTCTTTTCCCCAAACTGCAGAGAACAGAAAATTGAACTCTGCATTTTTCTCTTTGTACTTTCTTCTTCTTGCTTCTCATCTTCGTGGTCGCCCATTAAAAGTGATCGCCTTTGCAAAGGAGATCAGAAATTGCTTCAGAAAGAGTCTGTTCTTCCAAATGACATTGTTAAGATGGGAGTGTGTGTTTTTTTTAATAAATCTGTTTCTCCTCTGATCTCTTCACTTTGCAGCTAAAGTCTTTCAACCTCCTTGGGATGAAAGAAGTACTGTAGAATATTGATTTTTTTTTTTTTTTTGCTTCCCCATATAAATTCTTGACAAATGGTGAACAAAAGCTTATCTGGAAGTTTTGACATCCAATTAAAATCTTACTCTCAAGTGAAAATTTCTCTTAAAAAAAGGGGGGGGGGGGCCTCCAACTTCTGTGCACTCTTCATACATCTTCATCTCACCAGTGACATGTCCCAGGGCCAGTCCCAAGAAACTAACCTTAAGATTAACTTAGGCCCTAGCTGGTTTGGCTCAGTGGATAGAGTGTCGGCCTATGGATTGAAGGGCCCCAGGTTCAATTCCAGTCAAGGGCAGGTACCTCGTACCTTGGTTACAGGCTCCTCCCCAGCCCAGGCCCTGGTCAGGGCGGATTCAGGAGGCAACGAATGGAAGTGTTTCTCTCACATTAATGTTTCTTTCTGTCTTTCCCTCTCTCTTCCACTCTCTCTAAAAACCAATGGAAACATATCCTCAGGTGAATATTTTTAAAAAAATGATTAACTTAGAGACAGAGATAGAAAGATGTGTGTGTGTGTGTGTGTGTGTGTGTGTGTGTGTGTGTGTGTATCAAAGGGAAAGTAAGGATGGCATCTACTGGAGGGATACTGGGATCTTGTGAATTCCATGGTTATTTGGATCCAGGCTCTGGGTGGGTCTGGCCATGGAGAGATAAGACACAGCAGGTTGGGAGAGAAGAGTAACAGGCACAGCATGTAGGTAAGTGCAGAGGCAGGAAATCAGAGGCCGAGGGAAGAGACCTGGACAGGTCTGACCTACACATCTTGGAATGGTGATGTACTGTTTAGATGACTGACACATCATTTGTAAGATGAGAAGTCAGGTAAAAGTCTGCAGAATGAATTGAAGGCAGCCTCCAATAGATCCATTTTATAAAACATTTAGTACTTAAATTGGTTCTTTACTCACTTTGTTGTTTTTATATGTTTGTTTGTTTTGCCTCTGAAGCTCTCCATTTATTAGCATCCTCTGCTACAACTTTGCCTGACAAGCTTTATCAACTTCCTTTTTATGCCTCTTCTCCAACCACTACTTGAAACTATCACAGGAAAGATAAAAGAACATTTGGTACTAAACACACTGTTGACTATGTAAAATTAATAATAAAGTACTGGGATAATGATTTTAATCTGCACTCCACAACAAAAAAATAAATGCCTAAGGATACATACATTACAGGCATACATACACACACACATATATGCTACAGGAATACATGTATACAAGGACACATATATGCACGCATGCACACATTTGTACACAGGCATGCACAGGATTACACATGCATAAGTATACACACAGAGAATAAACAATAAATGAAAGGCAAAGGAAAAGTGATTCTCCCCTTTAAAGACAAACCTGGTCCTGAAAGAGCCTGCCAACCTTCTCAGCTCGCAGGGTTCACTGTGTCACCCCAAGTCCCACAGTACTTTCCCACTGAATATGAACAATACTCTGCGGATAACCTAATTTCAACATGGTCATCATTTCTTACAGCACCACAGAGCAGCTTGGAGTGATGGACTGAGATTCCTAAGCTTCTAGAATGCCAAATCCCAACTTTCTAACACGAGTTTGTGCAGCCTCAGGAGCCCTAAGCGTTCCCACATCCACACATCCTACCTTCCCACATGTGCTGTGCGTGTCTTTCCCAGCAGCACCCACCTTGCCTCTCGGGGCACTCTGCATTTGCCTTGATTCTGACTGAGTTCTGCTAGCCAACGTGGCCTACCCGCCCTCCCAGAGAGATGGAATCTTTATATTTTAGTTAGGAAACAAACCTACCCACTGCCCGGAGGGAGAGCCCATCTCCATCTTCCAAGCTGAGTCAGGATGCACAGAAATGCAAGAGACCCACAGAGAACTGTCTTCCAACAACAGCATCTAAACCACGAGGAATGACAGTGGGGAGGGGTGGTTCTCTACCAGGAAGAAGCATGCTCTGATACCAGGAAAAACACACCCTGGGGAGACAAAAGGAAGTACAACCCACCTTAATCCTACCAGACCTGAGGCCCTGAACCTAACTGTCCCCTATACCTGGGTTCCTGAGCATTAAAGAGAAAAAACCAACATGATATAGAAAAATGCTAGTTACATGCAAACAAGTGGTTAGAATAAGATGGAACTTGGAAACATTGTATAAAATAGGTCTACCTTTCATCTACCTTTCATCTAGCGCCAATATTCCACCTTTGTGTGGAAATTACCGAAAAATCGGTACAGCAGTCTGGTAGGGTTAATATGGGTATCATCTAACTCCAGGAGAATGAGATCTCTCTCTGGCCCCCACCTCAGTCTTTCCTGCTAGGAGTACCTGACACTGCTTTTGCACCTGGGTGAATTGCATCAATGCCAAGTGCAGGCAGTGATTTCCATCTGGCAACATGTTTCCCTGAAACCCACTTTGAAAAAAACCCTCGAAGTCCTGGAGGTAAAAATATCACTGTACAACCACCTCTCTGCATGGACCATGAGTGATGAAGACCAGGAACTTCAGTCTCAAATATCCTGGCTACTTAGCCTGAGTCTGTACAGTACTTGACTTGGACAATTTTACTTCTGAATGATTGCTTGCTCCTCCCTAAATCCTAAATTCCACACAACAAAAAAAGGAGAATCAGGACCCACCATGTAGGCAGGGAGGTCCATGCTGTGCTGGAGTAGAAGAGGAAATAGCAGCCTTGGGTTTAGAATCTGCTTGTCATATAATTGCTATGAACCTACCAGCTCGTGAACTCTGAAAAACCCTCTGGCATAAGCTCCAAGGAAGGCATCTAGGAAGGGAAGATGGGCCAGAAAAGATACAAACAAGGTATGGAGTCCAAGAAGGAAGAACATTTCATGGGCTATGCTAAAGGATAAAGGGTAACCAAAAACGAAGGCATTTAAAATTCCACAAAACTATCTCTGAGCCCTACCTGGTTTGGCTCAGTGGATAGAGCATCAGCCTGCAGACTGAAGGGTCCCAGGTTCAATTCCAGTCAAGGGCACATGCCTGGGTTGTGGGCTTGATCCCAAGTAGGCCAATCAATGATTCCCTCTCATTATTGATGTTTCTATCTTTCCCTCTCCCTTCCGCTCTAAAATTAATAAAGATATCTTTTTAAAACTATCTCTGAAAGAATCCTGTTATTTTGAGCCAGAAACATGTTTCTCAAACATTGGGCTTTATTGTGGGAAAATGGTACTACAATACAAAGATATACAGATCAGTTCTCAGAGTTACAGACATGGTTCAATTAATTTCAGAATCAGATTGCCTGAGAAAGGAGTTTTAAGAGAGACACGTGTTTTGAACTTATCTGAGCAAGTGAAGTGGGTGGGGGTGCTGATTGCACCGGCAATTCTGGGTTCTTAAGCAAAAATTTTCAAAAACAGAACTTAAATATGTTCATTAGCAGATAAACCTTGGCACCTGTCTGTAGACAAATGTTATAGGGCAGGTTCACTTTTTGCTGCTCTCCTAAGTTTTTCCTACAATCCCAAGCATTCCAGAGCTTTATCCATCTATCCATCCATCCATCCATCCATCCACCCATCATCTATCCATTCATCCAATCACTGAACAAATGTTTACTAAGTGACTTCCATATGCTAAGGCACTGCTATCTATTGAAGATTCAGCAGTGATCTAACATATATGGCCCCTTCATGGAGTTCACAATCCAAGAAGAAATATTGTTATTCATAAAGTAAAAACACAAGTAAATGTCATAAAATACTGTACAGATTATACAGAGAAAAGCTCTCTGAAATAGAATAAATAGGAACAAGCCCTTTGTGTGCTTAGGTGTGGCTTCTCTGAGGAAGTGACAGTGTTGCTGAGAAGAAAAGGATGTGCAGTTACTAACAGGTGAAAAAAGAGGAGAGATGAAGGCTTCCCACAGAGAGCAGAGAGAGCAGGAGGCATGGCTGGGTCCTTAATGGAGGCAGGTGAGATGACAGAATGGTGAGGGAGATGTGGATAGGGCATGGCAAAGTCAGAGAACAAAGCTGGTCACACTTTGTGGATTCATAAGCCAGAATATGCAGGGCCTCCCAGTCTGGGCAAGGACTTGGGGAGGTAATAAATGGGGAGTGATGTCATATGACTTCGTTTTTAAGAGATCACTCCAGCTTCTGCATGGGTAATAAGTCTGGGGACTTAGAAAGGAGGTAAAGAGACTATTTAGGAACGGCTTCTCAGTGTGAGGCGGGAACAACAGCATCATCTGCATCACCTAGAAACTTAGAAAAAGCGGATTCTTGGGGGCCCCATCCCAAACCTGGTGAATCGGAAACACTGCTGTGGTGCTGTTATTTGTGTTTTAACAAGTCTTCCAGGTGATGCTGATCCAGATCAAATCCTGCAAACCACTCCTTTGGGAGACTTATAACAGGATGACAGTAGAAATGAAAACCATTAATCTATGAAATACTGTTAAGTATTAAGTGGTGTACTCCTACTCAACGCAGTACTGGAAGTTCTTGCTAGAGCAATTGGGCAAGAAAAAGAAATATAAGGTATCAGAATTGGAAAGAAAGAAGTAAAATTGTCTCTATTTACAGATGAAGTGATTTTATATATAAAAAATCCTAAAGCCTCAACCAACAGATGTTAGATCTAACCAATAAATTTATTAGTTGCAGGATACAAAATTAACATACAAAAATCAGTCACATTTCTATATCCTAGCAACATTATTTCTGAAAAAGAAATAAAGAAACTGAACTCATTTACAATAGCATCAAAATAATAAAATACTTAGGAATAAATTTAAGTAAGGAGGAGAATAATCTCTATTCTGAAAACTATAAGACACTGATCAAAGAAATTGAAGAAGACACAAATAAATGGAAAGGTACCCTGTATGCCTGGACTGGAAGAATTATATTGTTAAAATGTCAATACTATCAAATGCCATCTATAAATTGCATCTATAAATTCAATGCAATCCCTATCGAGATTCCAATGGCACTTTCTACAGAAGTAGAAAAAACACCCCTAAAAGCACAAAAGTTCCCAAATAACCAAAGGAAACTTGAGGAAGAAGAACAAATCGGGAAATATCACACTTCCTGATTTGATGCTATATTATAAAACTATAGTCATCAAAACTATATGGTACTGGCATAAAACAGATAAACTAAAGCAATAGAATTGAGAGCAAAGATGTGAACTTAAGCATATACAGTTAACTAATATTTGACAAGGGAGCCAAGAATATTCAATGAAGAAAAGATAGTTCTTTAGCAAATTGTGCTGGGATGATTGAACATTCAGATGTAAAAGAACGAAACTGGACCTATACCTTCCACCACTCAAGAATTAGTGAGAAATGGATTAAAGATTTAAACGTAAGACATTAAATTCCTAGAAGAAAACAGAGGCTAAAAGCTCCCTGACATGGGTCTTGGCAATGATTTTTCTGATGTGACAGCTGAAGCACAAGCAACAAAATAAAAAATAAACAAGTGAGACAACATCAAACTAAAAGCTTCTACACAGCAAAAGAAACAATCAACAAAGTGAAAAGACAACTAACTAAAAAAGGGAAAAAAATATTTGTAAGCCATATAAGGGGTTACTATTCAAAACATATAAAGTACTCATACAACTCATAAACTCATACAAAAAATAAATAACCCAATTAAAAATGGGCAAAGGATCTGAATATACATTTCTCCAAAGAAGATATATGAAAGGCCAATAGGTATATGAAAAGATGCTCAACATCTCTAGCAATTAGGAAAATACAAATTAAAACCACAATGAGATATTATTTCATGTCTGTTAGAATGACCATCATAAAAAAGACAAGAGATAAAAAATGCTGATGTGGATATGGAGAAAAGGGAACCCTTTTATACTGTTGCTGTGTTTGTAAATTGATACAGCCATTATGGGAAACAGTATGAAGGATCCTCAAAAAATTAAAAGCAGAACTATCAGACAACCCAGCAATTCCACTTCTGGGAATATATCCAAAGATAACAAAAACACTAACTCAAAATGATATGTGCGCCCCCATGTTCTTATTGCATTATTTACAATAGACATGGATACAACCTAAGTGTCCATTGATGAATGAATAAATAAAGAAGTTGTGATACACACACACACACACACACACACACACACACACACACACACTGGAATATTATTCAGCCATAAGAAAACACAAGGAGCCAGGCTGGTGTAGCTAAGTGGTTGAGTGTTGACCTATGAACCAGGAGGTCATGGTTTGATTCCCAGAGAGGGCACATGCCGGGGTTGCTGGCTCAATCCCCATTGTGGGGCGTGCAGGAGGCAGCGATCCATGATTCTCACTCACCATTGATGTTTTTTCTATCTCTCTCTTCCTCTCCCTTCCTCCCTGAAATCAGTAAAGATATATTGGGAAAAAAAAGAAAGAAAACCCAAGGAAATCCTACCATTTGTGACAACATGGACAAACCATAAAAGCATTATACTAAGTGAAATAAGTTAGACAGAAAAAGACAAACACTGCATCATCTCACTTATATGTTGAACTCTTAAAAAAAAAAAAAACCCTCGTAGAAAATGAAATCAGATTTGTGTCACTGGAAGTGGAGGCTGGGGAAGGGGGAAGTGGAGGAAGGTGTTCTAAAGGTACAAATGTCCAGTTACAAGCTCAGGAAGAACTAGCAATGTCACATACAGCGTGAGGACTAGAGGTGTAACACCAGTGTATGATATATAGGACAATTCTTAAGAGAATAATAAATCCTAAGAGTTGTCATCACAAAGAGAAAAATTTGTTGTCTTTATTGTTTTCTTCTTTCTTTTTAGAATCTCTATATGAGAAGATGGACATTAGCTGGACCTACTGTGGTAATCATTTACAATGTATGTAAATCAAACCATCATGCTGGGTGCCTTACACTTATACAGGGATGTATGCCAATTATCTTTCAATAAACTTGAAAAAAGGGTATTAGTAGGTGTTCCTTACAAATTTGGCAAACGTGGTAAATGCAATGCCACTTGGAACCACCAGAAGAACTGAGTAAGTCAGCAGGTCTTTCAGTACAAAACACAGTATAGCTGCTGTCCTGCAGTCATTTCGTTTGCTGACTTAAGGCTTTCTCACCCCAAGGACATTGGCACTTAGGCCTCTTAAAGAGTGGCTGCATCTAAGAACTAACATTTGAAGTATTCAATTCCATTCAACCAGTCTTGAGTGAGGACCTGCTGGCTACAGAGTGAAACTATGAGTATCAGAAGCCTATAAGAACCTCAAAAAGTCTGTAAATAACTCATTTCAGGCAGGCCTAGCAAATACCAATGGGGAGGTAGAGGAATTCTGGAAGGCAGTAGTTGTTTCGTAAAAGCTGGTGTAAAATGCAGTGTGCAAAGAGAGGGGAAAATTGCTATGTTGGTCCCTACCTGACCACTATATTCTGCTGTTATAACTGATCATTCTTAGCTCCTTCAAACCCGTCCTTCCCCCAAAACACACCCATACCCACTCACACAGACATCCCATTTGGGTGGCAAAAAAGAAAAGGAAGAACACATTAAGTAGCACTCCTCTGCAGCTGAAATGACAAAAAAAAAAAATCAATTAACCCTACTCAAGAAATAAGAACCGCCAATTTCATGGACATAGTTTCTGCTATTATCTTTAGTTTAGGAAGGTCAACTGAACAACTAAAAAGAGAGAACAACATTCTCAGATCAGGTCTCCAAATGCATCCATCCAGCTAGAACATTAGATTCGTGGTGAGGACTCTGGGAACACAGAAGGCGTCCAAGAAAGTCAGGGACTTGGTCACATCACACTAGTCACAGGAGACCTGACACTACAGCCTGCCAACCTCCCCCAACTCTTTTTCTCTCCCTCCCCCTCCTTCCAATGACTCATTATGCTGGAAGGTGTTCGTTTTATTAAAAATGTGTAAGTAAACTTCAGTTAATGAGTATTAAATAGCACACTGCATATTATTCCGGTTTAATCAAGAGGCAGTCTGTTCAAGTAACTCCAGGCCCTGAACATTCTGGCTAAGGTTTCACTCTGTGTTTTTAACTACTGTTGTACTCTCAGCATCAGAAGCGCTTGCTTGCATGCCATGAAGGTAACCATTAGAGGGATCAGAGACACTGCTGAGTGCAGGAGTCACTGAGTAACCAAGAGAGACCTGCTTCTTGGCAACAGCAATTAGGCGATCCAAATTGCCGGAGTGAAGCAACATCTTACCTCAAACAGAATGGAGATGAGGAAAAACATACATAACAAACATCAAAAAAGCAGCAGCAGCTCCTATAATACTCTCATATGAAAACAAACCCAGCCAGCCGCAGTCGCTCAATTGGTTAAACATCTTCCTTCTTGCACAGAAAGGTTGCTGGTTCGATTCCTAGTCAGGGCACACACCTGGGTTTGGGTTGTGGGTTCGGTCCCTGTTTGGAGTACATATGGAGGCAATCAATTGATGTTTCTCTCTCTCTCTTCCTCTTCCCCTTCCCCTTCTCTCTCTCTCTCTCTCTCTCTCTCTCTCTCTCTCTCTCTCTCTCTCTCTCTCTCTCCATGTCCTCAGGTGAGGATTAAATTTTTTTAAAAAAGAAAAGGACTCAGCCAGGGCTGGTGTCACTCTATACACCAAAAGGTAGTTGGTTCAGTTCCCAGTCAGGACAAATACCCAGGTTGAGGCTCAATCCCCAGTAGGGGGTGTGCAGAGGCAACCACTTAATGCTTCACTCTAGCATTGATGTTTCTCTCTCTCCATTTCCCTTCCTCTCTCTCATAAAATCAATAAAAATATTTTTTGAAAAACTCCAAACCTTAAAAAGTATATCAATCAATATTCTTTTTTTTTCTCAAAATAAAGAACAGCTGGCCAGAGTGGGAGTTTTGATAGGGACAAATGATTTCTATACTTTGGTTCACCAAAGTTTATTTGTTCTGGTCATTTTCTCTCATTTATTCTTCACAGATCAATATTAGCCTTCAGTTCCTCCCCCACAATTTAGCAATCTGAATGATTTTTCCTGCAGAGAAATTGTGACTCATTGGGGGGTTTGGTCTGGGCATCCACAGCAGATTGAGTTTGGGGAAACCTTCCTGTGCAGTATTGATGTCAGCACATTGGCTGAGTTGAGATCAAATATTTACTCAGGGGAAAATATGATTACTTTTTAATTAAGGAAGCTTAGACACGAACAAAATAACAGAAAGAAAAACATGTGTGCTTTCCACTCGATCCCGAGACAGTCTACAATAAAAAACTCTTTTCCCGCAAAGACTGCGTTCACAACCACTCAACTGTGTCATCACAGGCATTTCTGGTAACTCACTGGGATGTGCTGTGGCTAAGAAAGAGTTTGGGAACTTGTCTTCACGGCAATCTTTTTAATGGACATGTTTTTCGGTGCCTGCTTTGCCCAGAGAAGTCGAGAGAGATCCAGTGAGAAAGAGATGAAAGAAACAGACATACATAGCTAAAAGGAAAAGAGAGACAAAGATACATGGAAAAGAAAAGAGAAGTAGACTTCCAGAGAGAGAGCAGCGCTCTTGTGTGTGTGTGTGCATGCGCGTGTGTGCCTGTACACACACACACGCACACACACACAGGATCCTGTTCCGGGCTTACACACTTCCACCTTCAGCTGTCAGGCTCCATTTCCTGTCCTTGGAATTCTTGAAGTCCATGCTTGTCCTTAAAGCCAGGCCTCTTATAACCAAAACACACCGAAGAGACTAATCTCTCATTCTGATTACTCAGGTGGGTTTTTTTTCCCGTCAACTTGACTATACTAATCTATATTATAAATGATCATAATTCAATCCACACATATTAAACTCACAAAGTAAGCAAATATGGCCAAATGAACTCTCTTCACTTATGGAGCCCTGGAGGATCTGACCTACCCCTGCCCTCACCTCATCTCTCCCACCCTCCTACCCCCATATCCCATGCTACAGCCAGGACCATGGACATGTCTCACTCAAACCCACCAGGCTCTGCATAAGCCTCTCCATAAAACCCACCCCCTCCACAAGATCCCACATTACCTTTTTCCATGGTTCACTTGCCAATCCAATCCCGGATTCTAGTATTTACACTTTAACTTGCCTCTCTTCCCACCATGAGGACCAGGCCGTATCCTTTTCGTTCAAGACTGTGTACCCACCTCAACACTGAGGACAACATTTAAAGAGTACAAATTTAGGTTCTTTGTAAGCCAAACCATTCTTTACTTTCTTTTACCATAACAAGAAGAAATATTCACTACGGCAGTGATGGCGAACCTTTTGAGCTCAGCGTGTCAGCATTTTGAAAAACCCTAACTTAACTCTGGTGCCGTGTCACATATAGAAATTTTTTGATATTTGCAACCATAGTAAAACAAAGATTTATATTTTTGAAATTTTATATATTTAAATGCCATTTAACAAAGAAAAATCAACCAAAAAAATGAGTTTGTGTGTCACCTCTGACACGCGTGTCATAGGTTTGCCATCACTGCACTAAGGGATATCAGTGAAAAGGTTGTATACTCCCAGGATGCCATATGGAGTTCCACTCCCAGGATTCCTTATGGAGTTCTACTCCCAGGATTCCTTATGGAGTTCCATTTCCAGGATTCTGTATGAAGTTCCATACCAAGCACCATCTATATGTCCCGAACATAGCTTTACCTCACTATCTGATGTGAGATTTTAAGAATCAGAACACATCGAACAGACTGTCAAACCTCAGAGGAAAGGCAGGCTAGGGTAGGTGGGTTGGACGGGGGGTGGTGAGGGAGGGTGAGAGGGGAGATCAACCAAAGGACTTATATGCATGCATATAAGCATAACCAATGGACACACACAGCAGGTGGGTGAGGGCATGTGCTGCAGGGGTGAGAGTGGCCGGGGAGAGGTCAATGGGGAAAAAGGAGTCATATGTCATATTTTAAACAATAAATAATTTAAATTTAAAAAAAGAATCAGAACAGCTCTGGCCCAGTGTAGTTTGCTTAGCAATAGGGGCTGGATGCTGAGGGATTCTGTCTTCAATTTTCAGCCAAACCACTGCACTGACAACCAGATGATTTGTCTGAGGTTGAGTTCCTTGGGAAACAAGCTCTGAGACCAGATTTGTGTGCAAGAGGGTTACTGGGATCACCCCGGGAGGGAAGGGAAGGAAGCAGGATTAGGCAGATGGAGGAGCTGGCCTGTGATGCACCCTCAACAGAAGTCTCTTGATCCCATAGCAGTTCTGGTGCTTGGATGGCCTTTCAGAGCTTATTCTGAATTGACGCAAGGGGGCAGGCACTTGTGCTCTAGAGGACATGTGACTGGATGCTGTCTACTCCTGCCCTCCTGAGAGGGATCACAACCTTGGGCAAAGTGATCCCCCGAGGCCAAGGCCATGTGCAATTAGGAGAATGAGATCTGGAAGCTGCCAGCTGCCCACACTCAATGCCCCTGAAGAAGAAAGGGCCTGAAGGGGGCGCCTGGGCTGCATACCATAGCACCCACCGCTCTATTTCAGAAGAGGGAGAAAGGTTCTGAATGTCTCCACGTTCCCTTGTCAGAACTGATGTGCTTATCAATGACCACTTTGCTTCAACCCATTGACAACTGTGGGGCAGATTTCTAATGCTCTTTTTGTTTGTTTTTGTTCATTCTCACCAGAGGATATTTTTTCCATTGATTTTTAGAAAGACTGAAAAGAGAGGAGAAGGGAGGGGAAGGGAGGGGAGGGGAGGGGAAGGGAGGGGAGGGGAGGGGAGGGGAGGGGAGGGGAGGGGAGGGGAGGGGAGGGGAGGGGAGGGGAGGGGAGGGGAGGGGAGGGGAGGGGAGGGGAGGGGAGGAGAAATATTGATGTGAGAGATGCACATTGATTGGCTGCCTCCCACATGTGCCCTGACCAAGGTGGGGAGAACCTACAACCCAGTTATGTGCCCTCTACTGGAATCAAACCTGAGACTCTTTGGTGGGCAAGCTAATGTTCTAACTACTGAGAACCATCAGCCACGGCTCTCTAACATTCTTACGAAGATCTATCTAAAGAGCTAGTAAGCATTTTCAAAAATGAAAACACAACTCTGTCAACTCTGTCAAGAGACTTATCCGTAGAGATGTGGAAGGAGAGAGGTTGCAAAAACACAGAAAACTTTAGGGTTCTCTAAGGACAATAAACAATGGCTATACTTCATTCATTCCACAGGCTTCCCACGAGAAGGAAGCTGAATCAGAATGAATCTAGATGAATCATGAAGTTACAGGCCCTCAAAGGGAATTTTCCTGAGGACCTATGCTTGCATACGTAGAAACTGGATGCACATTTGTTTAGCCTGGTTGGATGAAATCTGATGCAAAGTCATGGCATTCATACTTTCACTCAGAAATAGTGAAGGTTTTAGTTCTAGAATATGCAAAGTCAGTCTTTCACAGGTAAATGAATAAAGATGTCCTGGGATTTGAGAATGCAAACAGGAAGTAAAGGAAATAGCAAGTGAAAGGGTTCTTACAGGAAACCTTGGATGAGGTACACGAAGGGGGGTGGGGGGTGCAGTGGAGCTTCTATGGCGTTCTGGCTGTCAGAGCCCAGGGAGAAAGCTCAGAGGCATCTGAGAGGGCCGGACAGATGTGGGCCCCAGAAAGAAATCAATAATTCTGAGCCATGAAACCAAAGAGGCATTGAACATCTGGATGGTGAAGCAGACCTGGAAAAACAACACCCACCTTATGGTATGTACTATATCTGCCAAAGTAAACAAATAAACAAAAAACATACAAGCTACTTGCTGCACCTGCTGGGAAGGGAGGCCCTGGAACTACCCGCTAAAAATGTGTAAACTCTCACTAATATTGTCCTTATTACTCGTGCTGTTTTGAGTTATTTTAGTGAATATAAAAATTTTAAAGTTTTCATAGACTCATTTAGGACCCTTATTTCAAATACGAGGTCCTGAGATGTGACTGCTCCTACCATGAGGGTTTTGAATACTTCATTTCTGTGGTTAGGTAGAAGCTACTATATGAACATGGATTTTGTTAATGGACACATGTGCATCTGATGGCAGCTTGTTGAAAGGTCCACAAACTTGTGGAACCTGACAATGAGTGTGAACTACTGGACAAGAAGGATAGTCGTTCCAGCTCTGTCATTTATTAGCTGGATATCTTGTCAAATCCCCTTAATCACAGTAAGACATGGCTGTTTCATCTCTTAGTTATATATGAATGAATACAAAACAGGCCCTGTCCATCTTGCAAAGTTGTCTGATTCAAAAGAGATTTTGTAAATGAAAGTAGCTTGTAAACTTTAAGATCCAATATACACCTAAGGAATTATTACAACATGTGTAGAGAACATAGGAGTCTGTGATAGAAAGAGCACAGAAACCATTCAGTAAAACTGGTGAGGAAATATTTCAGGTACAAGTTCATTTACATTTGGCCATTTTTCACCCTAGTAATAAAAGCTACCACAACATGAAACATAACAATAAATGAAATGCTTTTGATGCTTGAGATAGCATCACAAGGTGGCTATGTCTGATGGGATATGAAATAAAAAAGTGTCAATATTTACCCAGTGTACTTAATATGGGCTGGCCTGTCCTAAGGATTTTATGTATGTTAACTCATTTAATCTCCACTACAACTATAGGACAAAGGTATTATTTTCAAACCTACATTACAGATGAGAAATCTGAGGCTCAGGGAAGTTAAATAATTTATCCAAGATCAGACAGAGGAAATGGCGAGAGCCAAGAGCTGCATCCACGTGGTCTGGCTCCTCCCCCAACTTAATGACTACTGGGGTGACAGAGAATATCAACACTAACCTGGAAAAGGTGCAACCATGGAAAGAGAGAAGGAAGAGGTCAGGTGAAGAAAATATTTTTCACATGATTGTGCTTCATGTTTTTATCTGTCCTCTTCCAAGTATATGAAGCTATATGATTAAAATCAAACCCCTAGCACACAAACAAATGGTTCGATGACCAGGAATCCATCCTCATAAAGAGACAGGTAGCTTTGTCCTTGGTGGGTTCTGCTGCTTAATCTCAAACTGACGGATTCCATTCCAGTCTTTAATTACCAACAACCCAATTCAAACTAGGGGCAATGGACAGTGTGGTCATGTCAACTGTCTGCCAACAGAATTTCTATGGCAACCACCCTTGGAAAAGAAATGACCTTGGAGCCTGGGCCATCTCTTATCTTTCAGAAGACAGACAGCATGCACAACAGAGCCCTACCATTGAGTCGGGGATCTATGTGATAACAGTCTCCGTTCTCCCACACGCCAGAGCATGATACCAGGCCATTCATGACAGACAGGGCAAGTCCAATGCCCTTTGAGCTCCTGTGACCACAGGAAAAAATGGTCATTTTGAACTCCTTGGCTTCTGCCCGAAGAACATTCACTCTTCAAACATGAGCACCCTCTCGGTGCCAGGCACTACGTGAGACCCCAGGACACTGAATAAAGATGACTCAATCTCTGCCCTGAGGTGTTCAGAGCATAGCAGGGCAAGGCAGGTCTCAGAATCGCCACTTGTGGTGAATGCTGTGAGAGAGGATGAAAGAGTAATGGAAACGTAGAGGAAGGAGAGAGTGGAAGACGCTGAATAGGCAGGAATTATTTTTGAGTATGATGGATGGGATTTGGGGTTCAACCAGCGAAAGGTGGGAGAGAGCGAGGAATGACCCTCAGGATTTCTAGCTCTCAGACCAGGTCAGGCCAACATAAAGCAAGACTAGTTACCTGACTTCACTCATCAAAAGCCCAAAGTGACATCTATTGTTAGCGCCACCTGTTGGCTGTAATCGATGTTGACATATACTGGGCTGACATTAAGCTGTATCTAAACAAACTTCGGAAGTTTCAAACTAGAAGACCATCTGGATGTGACGGCATCCTTAACCTAGAAGAGGAGGAAAGGATCGTGATTAAACTATATGAGGTCTGAGGTCAGACTGCCTTGGGGCAGTAAAGCAATAATATATATGACCTTGGTCAAGTCATTTATCTTAAGACTCAGATTTATTCTAATTGAAAATGGAAATAAAATAGTACCTATGACATAGATACTGTTTTGAGAATTAGAATATATTTGCATAAACAAAAGTATCCTACACAAGTAGTGGAACATAAACTGATATATTTCAAAATTGAATCATTTTGAAAAATTGATTGTCAATATCTATGTTAAATGTATATATACCTATAATGCAGAATTTCACTCTTAGGTTTATGTACACCAGAAATGTATACATATGGGCTCTGAGTGATATGTATGTGAATTTCATATTGTTCCAATATGCAATAATAAAAAACTAAAAAGAATACAAATTTCCAGCCCCAGAAAAATGAATACATAGAATGTGGCATGTTCACACAATAGAAAACTATCCAGTTATAAACTCAAGCTACCAACAACTACAAAAAAATAGACAAATCTCACAAACATAATGTTGAAGAAAGAAACTAGACACAAATAGTACATATTCTATGACTCCATTTAAATGATATACAGAAACAGGCTAATTTAATCAATGTTGTTAAAAAGTCGGGATAACACCACAAAGAGTTAGTAATTAGAGGGAACACTGAGGAAGATCTAAAAATGTTAGTGATGTTCTTTCTTAATTTGGGTGCTGCTTTTCTGAATGCATTTACTTTATAAGATATATAAGGCTGTAAATTATCATGTGAGCATTTTCTGAATGCATGCTATATGTTACTAGAGATTTCTAACTGTTTTTGAAAGTGATATCCTGCCTGTAAATCTCTCCTGCTACTCAATTTCAAGATTTACTATAAAGCTGCACTAATCAAGACAGCACTATTAGCAAAAGTGCAGACACATAGGTCAGTGGACCAGAATAGAATGACCAGAAATAGACTTACACAAATATGCTCAAATGATTTTTCACAAAGAAGCAAAAGCAATTCAGTGGAGAAAAGCAGTCTTTTCAACAAATGGTGCTCAAACAATGGGGCATCCACATGTGCAATTAAAAAAAAGAAGAAGAAAAAACACTAGACACAAACCTTACACCTTTCAGAAAATTAAGTCAAAATGGATCCTAGCCCTAAAAGTCAAATGCAAAACTGAAATTTCTTGGAGAAAAAATAAAGCACAATCTATGAAAGAAAATAATGGTAAGATGGACTGTATTAAAATTAAAAATTTATCTGTAAAGGACACTCAGAAAATGGAAATAAAAGCCACAGGCTGGGAGATTATATTTGTAAAATGCTCTCATAACCAAAATATACAAAGAACTCTGGAAATTCAACAAGAAAATAAATAAACAACCCAATTTAAAAAGTGGCCAAAGGATCTAAACAGACACCTGGCCAAAGAAGTTGTACTGATGGCAAGTGAGCATATGAAAGCATGCTCACATAGTATGTCCTTAGGAAATGGCAAATGAAAACAGCAATGAGATACTACCACATACCTATCAGAATAACTAAAACCCGTAAAAGTGGCAACAGCAATAGCTGGTGAGGATGCAGAGTAACAGGAACTCCCCCGTGGCTGGTGGGAATACAGCCACTGAGGAAGACAGGTTGTCAGTTTCTTATAAAATGAAACAGAGCCTTACCATAGGATTCAACAGTTGTGCTCTTAGGTACTTGCCTAATTGATTTGAAAAATTACATCCATACAAAAAACCTGCACATAAATGTTTATAGCAGCTTTATTCAGAATTGATAAAAACTAGAAGCAACCAAGCTGTCCTTCAACAGGCGAAGGAATAAACAAACCGCGGTACATCCACGCAGTGATATATTATTCAGCAATAAAAAAATAAGCTATCAAAACATGAAAAGACATAGATGAATCTTAAATGCCTATCGCTAACTGGAAAAAAAAGGAATCTCAAAAGTCTACACACTGTATGATTCAAATTGCCTGACATTCTTGAAAAGTCAGAAGTACAGCAACAGTAAAAAGATCATGGTTGCCAGGGGTTGAGCAGGTAAAGCACAGGGGAGTTTTTACAGTCATAAATCTATTCTGTACCATAATGTAATAGTGGATACATGTCACTATGCATTTGTCAAAACCCATATAACTTTGCAGCACAAAATGGGACCTTAATGTATAGAAATTTTTAACAAATCATTTAGAAGGTTGTGAAATCCCGGGATGCGATGCTAAAAGTAACAACACAATCTAACTATATTACAAATGTATGAAACAGTCTCATTGCAGGTGGAGGAAAACAGTGCTGAGCTAAATAACTGTGAAAATGACTGGGGTCCGTAAGACTAAAGGCAATAGAAACTGTACATAAACACTGTAGTCTAGTTGATAAATATTTTTCCCGCAGGGGTACAGATCAGCAATTTTGATGGCACTGTAAATGTAGACTGGCATTTAACAATTTAAGAAAATGAATGGCAGATGGTGGGAGCCAGGTTTCTCCCTGTGGAACCAGAAGTTACCAACAAGCAAGGGGAGAAGGCCAAAATGATCCAGGTGGTAATGAATTAGAGCTAGAGACCTCAGCATGAATTCATGTTTAGCTTAACATAGATAGAAACGGTTACACATAGAAGTAGCTGTAGATAGTTATATAAACACAGGTTAGTATATACACATATGTGTCCGTGCTCTGTCAGCTTAGAAGGTCTAAAAGAAATAATACCCCAGTAACAAAGAGCTCAGGCAGCAACCAGATATAGGTTTCTAATACCATCAACACTAATAAAAGAGAAAAATGGTAATTGGTGTACGAGCTACCCTTTTCATTGGCTAATCAGGGCTATATGCAAATTAACTGCCAACTAAGATTGGCAGTTAACTGCCAACTAAGATTGGCAGTTAACTGCCAACAAGATGGCGGTTAATTTGCATATGTAGGCACAATGCAGGGAGGCGAAAGGGAAAGCATGAAGAAGCCCCCTGCCACTGACAGTGATTGGAAACCCAGGGGGGAGCTAAGAGCTGGGGGGCAGGGCAAAGGCGGCCCTGGGGCCGCCTTTGCCCTGCCCCCCAGCCATGATCGGAGAATCAGGTGCCTTTTCCGCCCTGGCCAGTGATAGCAGGAAGTAGGGGTGGAGCCAGAGATGGGAGCTGGGCATGGTCGAAGCTGGCAGTCCCAGGAGCTAGGGGTCCCTTGCCTGGGCCTAAAGCGAAGCCAACGATCGCGGGGCCGCTGCAGCTGTGGGTCCCCGCTGCCCGGGCCGGACGCCTCAGCCAGAGGCGTGAGGCCTGGACAAGGGGCCGATCCTGCGATTGGAGGGTGATGGGGGTCAACGCCTGAGGGCTCCCAGTATGTGAGAGGGGGCAGGCTGGGCTGAGGGACACTCGCCCACACACACACCCAGTGCACGAATTTCGTGCACAGGGCCCCTAGTCTATATATAAAAGGCTAATATGCAAAGTGTCCCCTCAGGAGTCCAACCGGGAGACCTGGAGTTTGATCACTCGCTATGACATCTGCTGACCACCAGTGGGCAGCGTGGAACAAAGGAAGGCCCCAACCAGCAGCCAGCAGCCAGGAAAGGAAGGTCCCAGCTGGCAGCCAGAAGGCCCTGATCAGCCCTGATTACCAGCCAGGCCTAGGGACCCTACACATGCATGAATTTTGTGCACTGGGCCTCTAGTTCTCCAATAAAAGGAACCAGGGCTCCTTGGAAATGGCTGGTTCTAGGATTAGGGTAGGAAATATATAAGACAAGCTTAGAGCATTTTATAGTGCTAGAAAAGTGAGAAGGTGCTCTAAAAACAATTCACTCACACACACTAAGGGTATGTCAAAGGCAAAAAGGAGCCACTCTCAATGGCCAAAACAGGAATGATTTGAGCAATAAAATAAAGTAGAGCTAGGTTATAACCAAAGTATAAAATAAGAAACCATGAGTCCATACTGATAAAATGAAATGATTGAGTAATAAATAAATGGGGGATAATGTCTAAATCTCCTGTGTAATAGAATTCCAAATAATTTCTGTAGATACTCCACCCTCCAGGAGAGAGTATCATTCCCCACTGGTAAGTGCGGGCTGCATACGGGAACTTCCTTTCAAAGAGCACAGTATGCAAAAGGGCAAAGAGTGGAGAAAGCTTACCTCAAACATTACCTCAGTCAAGTGACCTAAGTTAAACATCAATAACAACAAGATATGCTGAAAATAGGTGCCCTTGATATAAGGTGATGAAAATGGTACTTGTCCTCTGCATTCTTTCTCCCTAGAACACAGAATCCCAGTCTAATCATGAAGAAAACATTATACAAATCCCAACTGAGAGACACTCTACCAAACTTCTGGCCGGTACTCCTCAAAACGACCAAGGTTGTCAAACATGAGGAAAGTCTGAGAAACTGTCACAGCCAAAGGAAGGCTAAGGAGACATGACTGATAAATGCAATATGGTATCTGAGATGAAATCCTGAAACAGAAAAAGGTAAAAACTAATGAAATCTGAATAAAGCAGGGACTTTGCTTAATCTTCTAAAATGGTTTTCTGTTTTTAAAGCTCTTGGCACAGACGCTGGTGCTCAATATGTGTTAGGGATTAGGACATTATAAGAATAAAAAAGAAGAGGAAGAATTACTTGGAGGAGTGGTTTAGGGGCTATAAATTCTACTGCTACATTCAGATAGAGACATTTATCAGCTTGACAGGCAGTCACTGAAGCCATGGCAAAGTATAGAATTGCCAAGGAGAACTTCTAAGTACAGAGCCTGGGAAATATATTATAGATAAGACAAACACAGAGGGAATAATTTGAGAAAGAGACTTATCAGGAGATGGGAAGAGAAGCAAAATAGGATGATGGTTCAAAAACAAAGGAACGGTGTCTTCCAGGAAGGAAGGTGGCACAGTTTTAATGCTACTTAAGATTCAGACAAAGTCTATATATATATATATATATTCCCACAGATTCACCTGTGACTTCAGTAGGTCAGTTTTCAAAGAGTTGAATTTAGAATGAAACTTAAAGGAGTAAAGACAGTGAGACATGAACAGCTGGCTCAATAAAGGGAAGGCACCACTATCAAGATAAAATAGGTGATAAGACATCTTTATTATAACATTTAAGATTTGAGAATTTTGCTAATAATTTGACTAACAGTGGAAAGGAACAATAGAAGATATGGTAAAGATGCGGTAATTGACAGAATAAGACCTATGAGGAACCATGAGAGAAAATGACAGTTTCCAATTGAAGCAGATAGCCTTGGAGAGTAAGGTGACCCCTTTTCCTCTAAGACAAGCATGAGAGAAGCAAAGTAGCCTGACGATGATGATGGTGATGGTGATGGTGGTGGTGGTGGTGATGATGATGATGATGATGATGATGGCTGCAACAAAGATTTATTGAGCTATTCCTACATGCTTTGTTTATACTGGATGTCTTACTCATAGCATAACTCCCGGGGGGGGGGGGGGGGAGAAGGGGGCATGTACTATTACTTTCATTCTCTAGGTGAAGAAATTGAGTTCAGATAGTTTAAATAACTTTCCCAATCTGGTAAATGGTAGAGCTTCATTGCTCCTCCCAATACTCACTCTCCTCAAAATATTTTAGACCTCACCCTCCTCTTGATAGTGGTAAGTTTAGGTACCCTCCCAGTACAGAAGCCTGGGCGTAGGAAGTGAGGGGCATGCTAGTCTACCTCTAATATCTATGGAGCCTTGTGTAAGTCATGTGTCATGTCTGAAACTCAGTCTCTCAACTGTGGGATGAAAGATTAGGACTACAGGAATCGCTTCAGATTGTTTCTACCTCCAACAATCTTTGATCACTTTTAAAGACCCAGACAGGCTTTGGAAGAGTGTACTATCTAGCTGTAAAATCTCTCATAGTTTTTAAGGTGAAGAATGTGGCTCATTCAACCCAATTTTCTCTGTAAAGGGCCAGATAGTAAGTCTTTTAGATTTGTCAGGCCAAATAGCATCTGCCACAATGACTCACCTCTGCAATCATAGTAGGAAAAGCAACCATAGCTAATATATAAATGAATGAATGTGGTTTTGTTTCAATAAAACTTTATTTATAAAATGCTGAAGGCTGGATTTGGCCCAGGGGCTGCAGTTTGCCAACTCTTACAACTTGAGAGCTGAGGTCATTAAGAGTACCTCTCTCCTGTAACTCAGACGATGACCTCAGATAAGCCAGTTAAACTTGCTTCAAACCAGTAAGCTAGAAACCACAGAAAACAGAGGCATATACCCTACCGTGACATGAGGAGGCAAAGCTATAAAAGTGATAGTAAAACACTGAAAACCGATTTAGGGCTATCATACAGAATGGCTAGGCCAACTGTTCTTTCTAGCCAATGACTATAAAATAAGAAAAAATGGGACTAAACTGCACCAAATGTTAAGTTGAGAAAGAGAGAGAATGAGAAAGAATAATTGGCTAGGAAATACCATACTGCACGCTAGAGTTAAGTTGGAGGATTTGGCTTCTCTGGGTATCTTGAAGAACTGAATAGGTAATGATGTGTCAACAATCATCAGAAATAAGCCCAAACACAAACCGATGGGTAGGAAGTGGACTTGAAGCCTTTTTCCTTGGCTTATGAAGCTCCCAATTTTCTTCATCACCATACCACAACAGACACTCGGATGCATCCGAAGTACCCATTTAGGCCTTTGGACAGTTCCCATTAAAATTTGAGACCCTGTGTGATTCTGGGAATGCCAACTCTTTCCTCCCCTCCAGGGGTTAGCAGGTGATCTAGTCTAAATCAGCCATGTGGACTGGTCAGAATGACCCTCAGGCCTTTTCTAATGAAGGAACAAGGGCATATTCATCTTGTCTGGACAGGCAATGTGTGGACAGGAGGCCTTCAACTGTTGGCGTCATTTGCCATCATGAGGGAAGTCAAACTCTGAATGATACCAAAACACCAGGGAGGGTGGTCAAGGGGTTCACCAACAATAAACTCAGAGTCCTAGTGACACCATGGCCTCTGGTTCAAATATCACTAGAAGTCTGCCCGACCTTCGGCCTTAGACATTTACACAACTGATCTATCCTCTTTGTTGTCTAAGCCAACTGGAGTTGATTTTAGTGCTACTTCCAAGAGTACACCTAATGATATATAGTCCTTCTTCATTTGTATCTGTAGCATGCCTTATGCATAGAGATGAAATAAATGTTTAAATACACTCCTAACATTTTTTATCTAAAATATTTTCTAAAATGTTTTCCTAAGACTGAATATTATTTTGAAAGCGTGATGGTCAAATGATCACCTTATCATCACTGGTTCCAACCTGCCCACAACTCATTTCTCCTCACCTTCTACACGCAGAAGACAGACTGGCTCGAAGGCCTCTGCCCTTTCAAGCTGATCAGACATAAAAGATCATAATTCAAAGTCCTGTCCTCAGGAAAGAATTCCCTCATGCAAATCAGTTCTGTCTACAAGCCTCTAAGCTTATACCCCAGGTGGCCTCTGAGAAAAAGCTACAGAAGCACACTATTTCAAGCCCCTCCCCCACCCCACCCTGAAAGCCCCAGCTAAAGACAAGAAACAATGCATGAGGAATCTTTATGTCTTAGGGCAGCAGAAAAGAGATTTCTAATTTACTCAGAAATGCGGGGAAGGGGTTAGAAAATGCTAGGTCATGTTTCATTCATTCTTTCCATTCTATTTTTAGTTTCCGCCAGGAAGTAAAGTACCACAGGAAATTTTTAGTGCTCAGCATATTGGATACTTTACATGAACATAAAAACAAGAGCAGGACAACCTATTGACCGTCGTAACATTTCTCCCTTGCTAGCCAGCAGCAAAACAAAGATAATGTATTAACCAGCCTCTCCGATCCATTCATCTTTTCAAGATATGCTGAATTCTTAGCCTGGAAAGATGCACGATGGTGAACATCCATCTTTAATATGTCATTGAAACAAGGCTACTACTTCAAACACAAAGTCGTCTTTTTTTCCTTCCTTATTACTAAGTAAAACTTTTCCAAATGGCATGCCCTCCCAAAAAAAAATAGATAGAACAGGCCCACTCCAAAAATATGCATTTCTCTACATGACCAGAATATAAAGGGAGTCAAATAGGCCAAATGGAAGGCAAACAGAAAAGCCAATGCAAAGCAGACACAGGGACCTCAAAGGCGTTGCATGGATCTTGCATCTTCTTTAAGTTGTGTTTCAGATGAGCTTTCTTGGGATTCTATGCCTACGAGAGAATGTGAAACACTGGAAGGGGAGAGCAAATAGTCTCAAAGTATAAAACGGTGCCTTGGGGACAATCCCAGTGGGTCTTTCAGACCCTGGCTGCTTCATCTGGTCTGCTTCTTCCTGTCCTGATCTATTCATCCCCCACCACATCATACTAGCTTTTCCTCTTCCAAGGGTAAGCTCATCTACAAATGACACTTTCCTCTGGTGCCCAAGGGGCTTGAAATCCCAGTACTATTATATTTGTATTGTGTTTTCCTTCCTATGGGAACATGGGAGAGAATAATGTGATAACCATTATTCTAAGCAAGGAAGCCCAAAGGCCAAGGTGCCTTTCTCAAAAGATATCTGTGTGCTTTCTTTGAGAAAGAAGAAATAACATTTGCAAATACCCTGCTGGAAATTCCCTTGTATGGGAATCCTATCTGTGTTATCTTTATTTCTCCTTAAATAGATTAGAGTAGACATTTCTCTTTCATATCCCAAAGAAAGTCATCCAAAGACATCATGGGTCAAAGTCACAACTAGATTAGGAAGGGGTTAAAATTATTTTCAAGAACCTATACCTTGGACACCAAGAACATTATAAAAGGTCCAAGATGTCCCTTTTCTCTTGCTGAAGAGATTGATTAACTACCTAGAGTACTGGATGTGAGACTCCCTTCTGTTTTTTCTTGTCCCCTGTCACTGAGGAAACACACTAACTTCAGGTCCCTGGGCCTGTGGAATTATTGAGAAGACCCACGTTAAGGGAGAAAGCTGGGAGAATTTGGAGAATTACCCCAATACTTTGTTGAGCAGTGTTCTTGATGGTGAATAAGGGGCCATGTGGAACCATTGACTTCCCTGAAATGTCCATTCACCCTGCAAGTAACAGAATCAAAGAATGATCTAATTCAGAAAGTGGAGGGACTTAAAATTGGCTTGGAATGCCCGAGGCTAACACCTCTCTTGATTAACTACATCTCTAACTTCAGCCCTGCTAATGACCATGTACTTATCTAGACTTTGCAGAACTCTAGGACAGAGGACAAATCCTGTCCATCCAGTAAAATCCGTATATGTCTATTTTTTGGAAACTTTTTGAAAGGTCAAGTTAACTATTAGTAGTAATCTTTTCCCGTTGTAAAACAGAATATGAACCAGAAAAACTATACGTTTTAGAACCTCCTTGCAACCAACAATTGATGATAATAAGGATAATGATAATGTTAAATTCTATTAGCCTCACCTAGTGACTTGCAGCACTAGCCTACCTTGAAAATCCAAATAAATTAACATTATAACAAAGTTAAATAGCTCCAAGCACACTATGCTGGTGGATTACTGACATTTGAGATGAGGTCGTATTCCATTGCAGTTGGATAGCTAATTTCCCCCAAATCTGCAAAGAACCATGTGTTCCAAAGCCATAAATTTGGGGGGAGGGCTGATTTGTAAGCAGGGTATGGATTGGGGGAGCCAAGTTGAACATTACACAAAGATATGAATGGAATTATTTTAGAGGTTCACCCACTGGGCAGCAGAGAAAAGTGGGAAGGAATTTCCCACTACTATGAAAACCACATTGAGCAAAGAAGAGAAACTACATTCTGGTAAATCACTTTTATTAAGAATCTATGACATCGATCAGACCGTCAAACCTCAGAGGGAAGGTAGGGGAGGGTGGGGGTAAAGGGAAGAGATCAACCAAAGGACTTATATGCAAGCATATAGGCCTAACCAATGGACACAGACAACAGCGGGGTGAGGGCATGAGTGCAGGGGATGGGGGATAACGTGGGGATAAGGACACATATGTAATAACTTAATCAATAAAAAAAATTATAAATAAATAAATCAAAAATCTATGACATGTTCAACACAGACCAGGTTCTGGGACAATAAGATTTGACCTAAACTTCCAATATCAAGGATGTGAAATAAGAACAGTTAAGTACTTCTTTATCCCTACCACTAACAATCCCCTCCCCCCCAAATGGTTTTCTACCACCTCTGCTTAAGGAGAGAGCAAGTAAACATTCAATTGTCAAATCCAGTGACTTTTGCTCTTAAGTAATTTTTTAGGCTAATAATGAACCCAAAGAGATCTCTCTCTCTCTCTCTCTCTCTCTCTCTCTCTCTCTCTCTCTCACACACACACACACACACACACACACACACGCACACACACTCCTATTCAACATTTTGTTCTGTATTCATAACATTTCAATTCTTTTTCTTTGGTCCCTGTTATCAGTGGGCACACAGCTTAACACAACATCTTCCAAATTTTTTTCCATATAAATATTCCGTCTACATATCTACTATTTTAAATAGTTTCCCATGCTTAAGGACACATGGCAAGTGTCCCACATTCACACATGTGTTTGCATACATAACATATTCCTTCTTCTCCTTGCAAGGAATGGAGGAACTTGAAACCTGAAGATAATGGAGAATGACGAATCCTTCTTTTCCCAACTCTGCACTGACCTCTTCATCCCCACAAATAAACCAAGTATCAAAGACAGTTTCTTTACTTGCTCTCATGAAAGACGTAATGGTGTGAGTGTAGCCTTTTCCAACTATAGCTCTATGTTAGAATCTCCAAGGTGATCTTCTAAAGAATATTAACACCTGGACGTCATACTTTGAGATTCTGGTATAATTAGTGGAGTGAAAAGGGTCTTAAAATCACCTGGCTGGCATGGTTCAGTGGTTGAGTGGTGACCTATCAATCAGGAGGTCACAGTTGGATTCCTGGTCAGGGAATATGCCCAGGTTGCAAGCTCAATCCCCAGTGTGGGGTGTGCAGGAGGCATATGTAATAACTTAATCAATAAAAAAAACGGGGTGGGGGCACCCAAGACCCAGGAGGCAGCCAATCAATAATTCTCATCATTAATGTTTCTTTCTCTTTCACCCTATCCCTTCCTCTTTGAAATCAATAAAAATATATTTTTTTAAAAAAGAAAGGGTCTTAAATTTAAAGACAGATGGACTTGCATCTGTCTTTAAATTTAAAGTCCCTTTCTATCACTGTGAGTTATACGCTCTTGGGGAAGTTACCTAAATTCTCTGCCTCAGTCTTCTAATCTGTAAAATGGAAATAGTATTATTACTGAGAGGATCATATATAATATATGTAAAACCACCAGCATACTCCTTAAATGGTATACCTCCAAAAATGGCAGCTTATTATTATTCATATTCACAGTTCTTCAGGATTCCCGATAATAAAACAAAAACCACAGTTAAAAAAAAAAAAGGTTCTGAAGTCTTTAAGGATTCTAACATACTTTCAAATGCCATGCTGTTTAGTATCTATGTCCATAAAAAACTGTGCAGTATCTGAAATACTATTGTGACATCTTAAAGAGGTAACATATCTTGGTGCTAAGCAATGATGCATTCTGACTTTTATTCCTGTCCCACATTTCTTTTTATTAAATGTCGTGATCTAATTTAAAACAAATATATTAACTGACTGGGTTATTACATGACCAATATTTTTAACCACGACAGAGTATAATGGAAAGCTCTTCCATGTTTATTTAACAGTAGAGCATTACTGCTGTGTAAATGAAGTCTGAAATTCATGGTCTGTTGTTTAATGGTGCTGTTTCTTATGTTTATTTTTCCAAGTTACATACAAAATTACACTGTATACAAATATGAGTAGCTAGAAACTGGACGCATTACCAAGATGCTATTAAGTCGTTATGGTCTGATAGTCCTCAGTAGCATCTCATTGGTGTGGTGTCTTGTGACCAAAAGCCAACAACGCAAATGTGTGACTGCAAAACTCAAATATAAACAGGAAAGAGAAAAGCACGTGCAAATGTGGCAAAACACCTTTTCATTTCAGTGCATCGACCGGAATTAGAAACCAAATGTTTTTTTCTCGAAAGCAACCCCGCGTCTCTATAAACACCTCCCTGTGGTGGGAGAACTCCCAAGAAAAAAATGCAGAAGGAGGTACACTGGACACATCGCGGGTCCCTTCTTCTGCAGGACGGCATAGTCTTCTTCCTTTTCACAGAAAAAGGCCTGGCCCTGTTACTAAAAATGAAAGTGAAGAATTCGTGAGCACAGAAGGTCTTGCAGGGACAGAGAGTATGAGCACTCCGACTCCTGAGAAAGCAAGCAAAGGAGAGCAATTATTTCCATTCTCAGTCTTTGTGTTCCAGATATTGGAACGAATAAAGGAGGTATTGGGAAAGTGCCTGGAGGCACCACCCCAAATGTTTTCAATTACTATTCTGAACATTCATTAACCATCAAAAATATGCCATGCTGAACAGTCTTGGGTAGATATCAATCAAAAGCACATTTTCTCACAAATGAACAGGGCGGGGGCGGTGGGGGGTGTCCAAGACCCAGTTCTGGCATCTTTATTCCTTTGGATTCTTTTCTCTGGGAAAATATCACTTTAAATTGCTGTTTATGCTCATAATAGACTAGTGCCTTTGAGGCCTTTACTATTTAAAGTGCGCTTAATGTACAGTCAATGTACATGGAAAGTTCGCGCTGCTTATACGCAGCTCAAAGGATTTCAAACCACCTCCCTGGAAGCCCTTCCTCTCCCCTCAAAATTCCCATCTGAGTTTCCTGGAGGCTGAGTTTCAACAGAGCACGACGGAGACGCCTCTCAGAAATGGATTTCGCTCGCTGATGTGAGAGCCATCTCTGTTACCGCTCAGCTTCCATGCGGGAGAACACACGCCACCGACTCGCTGCGATGGGAAATGCCGTACCAGGCATCAAGCCCTGTTCTCACCCTTTCCCCCAATCTTCCAGGGTCATATTTTTCTTTTGGTTTCATTCCTCGCATTTGTTGTGCTTATTGTCGAGGTCCTTTTGCCTTCGGAATTCCCACCCAATTCAATGAACTCATTTGGTGCCTAGCGTTTTCTGTCCTCTCTCTGGCAGGTGCTAGGGTTAAGTCTTAAGAGTGTCCACACTCCATTTCCATTTCACACACTTCTCGGTCTCGGTCCACATGTGGCTGTCCATAGGGGACCCACATCAGCTCTGTCCCATGTCACCCTGAACTTCCATTCCTCCTGGGAGAGCTCAAACATTCTTTTTTTTTTTAAGACTTTTTAATTGACTTTTTAGAGAGAGGGAGAGCAAAAGAGAGGGAGAAACATCGATGCGAGAGCAAAACACTGACAGGCTGCCTCCTGCACAACCCCTGACCAGAGATTGAGCGTGCAGCCCGAACATGTGCCCCGACCAGGAATCGAACTGGCAACATTTTTGGTGCACGGACAACGCCTACACAACCGAGCCACACCAGCCCCAGGTGAGAGATCAGCCTAAGAGTAAGGGAAGAGCAAAAGGATGGAGAACTAACTAGTCTGCATTCCAGATAAAGGAGCAGAGACCTGGAAACATTACCTGGATTCCACCCCTATATTATTCTTCAAAATAATGGATATTATAAATCAAATGCCTACAGAGGTCCAGGAGTTAAGTGATCAACTCTGAGTGGGGACCATGGAGGTGCAGCACACGCCCCCAGCACTGCACTGTCTCAAACACCCTCCTCTACCGCTGGCATCTGTCTTGGTTCGTTTCCTATTGCGAGATACCCTGCAATTCCAGTATAATAACATTCCTGAAAGTTCCCCTTTGGGCCAATACGTCACAGGATATTAGATCTGGGCTGGTCAAAAGCGAGTTCTAATATCTTCTCCAGCTTCCACAGCCTGCTTCCTCACCGACTTCAGATCCTTGTCCAAGTGTCACTGTCCAGGCACCCTTCCCTGACCTCACTGTTTAAAGTCATTAGCCCTTTTCTCCGAGCAATTCCCTTTCCCTGCTTTACTCTCTCCATGGCACTGCCACCTGACATACTATCATTTTCACATATGTATTTGTCTCTTCTTTCTAGAATACAATCTTTGTCAGGGTAGAGATTTTTGCCATTTTTTTCACTGTTCTATCAACAGTACCTAGACTAGTACCTGGCTTATAACAGACTAGAGGCCTGATGCACGAACTTGCAGCCGCGGCCGCTTGCCTAGGCCCTCACAGCCCCGGCTTCGTACGGAAGGTCATCTGGAAGGACATTCGGGCTAATTAGCATACTATGCTTTTATTATTATAGATACTCAGTAATGTCTGAGACAGATGAAAGACTATTCTTTGATGACTAGATGTCAAGAGTGGCTGCACCATCTAGGTCTTTTAGCAGCTAATGGGAGAAGGATAGGACACAAGAAGCCCGAGGGGCCGCAAGATTAAAAAAATAATTGAATCCATACACTTCTCATGATAATGAAAGTTCCCCCTACACCTCTCCTCATAATGTCACCAGCTGCTTCTTAAGGTGACACAAGTCAAGAGAATGGAGAAGAGGGGAGGAGACAATACCTATACAATTTTTTTGAATGGTTTGCTTCTTCAAGAAGGAATAAAGATACTACCTAGCCTACCACTATGGGGCAGCAGCCAGCTTGAAGTCAGTACCTGATGTTTAAGGTTTTGCAAACCAGACTATCTTCTCTGGAGAAACCTTGGAGAGAAGTCAGGGCCTACAGGTGGGGAGGAGACCAGAAGTGGTCTATGACATAGTGGAATGATGGTCAGAAGGCGAGTAGAGAGATGCCTTTTAGTCCCAACCAGACTGTGAATCATGCTACCCCCTGTGCTCTGTAAGGTACATATTGTGGAACACTCACTGTCACTCTCTCTGAAATCATTATTTCATTTGACAAATTAAGAATACCTACCAGGTCAAAGCATTGTGCCAGGTGCCATAGGGGAGAGAATCAAGTCCCTGCCTGCAAAAACCGAGTTACTGTGTGGTATGTTGAGATTGCTGGGCCTCTGAGCTTTACCTGAGTCAGGAGACCTATGGTGAAATCCCGGATAGGAGAACTGAGCCTTTCATATCTGCCTTGATTGGTCCCCTTTAGAACTTTTATCTGTAGTTGCATGCCACAGGAATGCTAGAGAGAGTTATTTTATCATTATTTTGTTATAAGAAAGCCATATATTAGAATCAGCTGAGGTCTTGCTGACTTTTTGTGACCCCGAGTCTTCCATAAAATTGATACAATTACAGACATACCTCATTTCATTGTGCTTCGCTGTATTGCGCTTCAGAGATATTCTTGCACTTTTTTTTACAAATTGAAGGCAAGGCCCTCCATGACCAAAGGATTACGACTTGTTTTATTACAATACTTTCTTTATCGTGGTGGTCTGGAATCCGTATGGTATGCCCGTATGGTGTTAAGCACTCCCAAATGTATGCAAACCATCATATTCACTCTGTCCACAGGCAAATAGCCCAATAGATAATCTGCCATTTTATAGAAAGGTGGCATAGCTCCATGCTTACCATCTCGCCCAAAATGAGACCACCCACCAAGTAAACCAGGTCACATTTGAAGGAATTCGTTATTAGAACATTCCAAGCAAACACAAGAAAGATGGGAGAATGTTAACTAAGAATCACTTTGAACAAAGAGTTGGGTAGGTGGAAAATGACAGCTGAAATCCTAACTTGCTATTTGGCGCAAAGTTGAAGGCCAGAGTCAGGAAAAAGGGTTACCAGGAGCTATAAGAGCTCAACACCACCCTGACCGGTTTGGCTCAGTGGATAGAGCGTCAGCCTGCGGACTCAAGGGTCCCAGGTTCGATTCCGGTGAAGGGCATGTACCTTGGTTGCAGGCACATCCCCAGTAGGGAGTGTGCAGGAGGCAGCTGATCGATGTTTCTCTCTCATCGATGTTTCTAACTCTCTATCCCTCTCCCTTCCTCTCTGTAAAAATTCAATAAAATATATTTAAAATAAAAAAAAAAGAGGTCAACACCATGTTGACATGCACATGGAAGGTACTGCTTGGAGGGAAGGAGGAGACCATGACAAGCCAATGTCCTTATTTTGGAGCACTCTGTTTTGAACATGTCAGGAGATAGGAGGTAAAAGAAGCTAAAGTAAGAAGAGTTGCCTATGACACCTAGGGAAATGGTTATAATTTCTAATTTTAAAAATGAGAAGAATGTGTAGACCAGACTATGACTGCAAAGAAACCATCCACAGCAAGAGTATTTAGGACGTTAGTATTTTCAGTTAATAGCTACTAAGTCCTAACACCAGAGACAAGATTTCTCCTTCAAGGGAGGAAAATAGCCATTAGCGCCATATTCTAGACGGGGAAAATCTGAGTTCAGTGAATGGAGAATTTCCTGAAGGGAGATTTTGACAAAAAAGAGGAGCTGATGTTTCCTTAGTTAAAAAGTCTTTTGCAGCCCTAACCAGTTTGGCTCAGTGGATAGAGCATCGACCTGAGGACTGAAAGGTCCCAGGTTCAATTCCGGTCAAGGGCATGTACCTTGGTTGCAGGCACATCCCCAGTAGGAGGTGTGTAGGAGGCAGCTGATCGATGTTTCTAACTCTCTATCCCTCTCCCTTGCTCTCTGTAAAAAATCAATAAAATATATATATTTTTAAAAAGTCCTTCGCAAGGTTATGTAAAACCCTAGGAATCACATGGAAGAAACCTCCCAATAACTCTCATTGTCATCTTGGGGTGCAGAGGGGAAAGAAAACAAATACATCTAATTCCAATAACGTCTTTACACAAACAATAAAATTTCAGCCTCATGTTTTTGAAATACTAAGTAGTTTTCCTCCTGGCATGTCAATATAGAATCAGTATAATTTTTAAATTTAATTCACAAAAAAGTAAAATGGATCACTTCCTAAAAGATACAGGAATAAATACTAGCAAGAAAAACTTATTTTCAATGTGTTTATGTATTACAGTAATTCAATAAAAAAACATGGGATGGGGGCAAAATGATTCTAGTATTAGAAAATTGCTTTTTCAGAACCATACCAAGCAGTATCATAGAACGAGGAAGTTGAAGGACTTAACCTTTCTGCTTGACCCATGGCAGAATTAAATTATATCTTCCCCAACCTGATTTCTTCCATGAAATCTATTCTGTTTAGGATGAAGGTCAAGTACCAAGTGAGAATGATTTAGTGCTGCTCTTCAAATCCAATTCCATAATCATACTTCTGTCTCAAAATACCAGCTGGACATCAAAGATGAAGAAAAAAAAGACCAAAAAAATGGAGCCACACTCTCAAGCATGTTATGAAACTGGAATATGACCATTTCAGATTCTATCTTCCTAAGTACAAATAGTACTTTCATTCACCCAACACTGAACAAACAGGGCAGCTGTTGCTGGCTTCACTGTTTTTTAGCATCTCACCTTTTCACACGGAGCAGCAACCTCCATCGTTATCTCCCCTTTCTCAAAAGAACTTGACTTCTTTGGAAAAACTTCAGTGCTTACATTAAATTCTTTTATTTCCTTGTCTGTCCATGTAGAGTAGTCACTTGACTCCAGAGAAAGTAAAATTCGACAACTGCAAATACTTCAGAAATAGGCAGGACCAAAATAGCACAGTGGACAAGCATAGCAACTGTCTAGTCCTTAACACAAACCTAACAGCAGCTTGGAATGGGACACGAACTACTGTTTATTAACTATCCTCCATGCAATGAGGTTGCACAGGTGTTGAGGAGGATGATGTCATTAAAGTAGATGGCCTAAAACAAAGTCTGAGCTAGGCAAAAAAGGAATATTCTCCCCCACTTTGCCCTTCTAAAGCACTTCGGAGGCATGCCATAGATTAAAGTTATTCTTTGTGGATAAATTCCAGTTTTAATTAGATACTCCTGGAAAGATGAATTAACCACCATAAATTGAGTACCTACTATGTGCACTCATTTTTGCTTTGGTCTTTGCAAAGTAATAGAGGCAGAATCTACAGCCTAATTAGGGTAATCAGACACCTTGCCTTCAAAAGCTAAATAGGCAAAACAGCAAAATGTAAGGGGTCATCACATGACATAACTTAAGGACTGTGTGATGAAAAGGTGTGAATTCAAAGGGACAGGTAGATAGATGCCACCATGAATTTGGCAGATAGAGGTGGGCTTGAAATAAGGTTAAAAGTTCTGGCAGCTCTATAGAAGGAAAAAAGAACAAAAAATTTGCGGGGGCGGTAGGGGGGAGGAGGGTTGTCACATGAACAGAACCTAAAAATAGAAAGGCCCAAATTCTATTTGGGAGGCAAATATAAAGTGCCATTGGCTGGGTATGGTCTCTTTAAGACAGTTCAAAGACTTTTTGTATATTATGTAGTACACATCTAGAGACTGCCTTCCTCTCATTCTCATGGCAACAGACACGTGTGCCCACCTCTTCACCCCTTGTTTTGTGGATTTTCTTATTTTCTTTCCCCTATAATTTACTATCTTAACCATTTTTAAGTGTCCAGTTCAGTGGTATTAAGTACATTCATACTGCTGTACAACATCACCACCACCATCCATCTCCAGATCCCCTTTCATCTTACAAAACTGAAATTCTGTACCCATTAAACAATAACTGCCCATGATCCCCTTCCCTCAGCCACTGGCAACCATCAATCTACTTTCTTTTTTTCTTTTTTTATTAATCTCCTCACTGCCCCCAGGCCCAGGACTCTGGTAACTACCATTATATTCTCTCTGTTACTATGAGTTTGGCTTTTACTCCCACTACAATTCTACATGTGAGTGAGATCATGCTGTATTTGTCTTTCTGTGTCTAGTTTACTTCACTTAGCATAATATCTTCCAGACTCACCCATGTTGTCGCAAACAACAGGATTTTTTTTTCTTTTTTTATGAAACTGAGTACTATTCCATTGTGTTTATGTAGAATATACAGTGGTGGGCAAAAGTAGGTTTACAGTTATTCCTATGAAAAACAATACAGGAATTAATAAATAATACAAGAAGAAACTCTGTGCTTCACATACTCACAACTATAAACCTACTCTTGCCCACCGCTGTATTTTCTTTATCTACTCATCTACTGATGGACATTTATGCTGTTTCCATATCTTGACAAGTGTGAGCAATGTTTTATGGATATGGGAATACAGATAATTCTTTAAGGCAGTGATTTTATTTCCTTTGAATATCTACTCAGAGATGGGATTGCTGAGTCACATGGTAATTCTCTCTTTAATTTTTGAGAAACCTCCACCCTGTTTTCCCTTTTGGATGCCTTTTATTTCTTTTTCTTGCCTAACTGCTCTGGCTAGGACTTCCTGTACGATGCTAAATAGAAGTGTGAGAGCAGGCAACCCTTGTCTTCTTCCTGACCCTATAAGAGAAGCTTTCAGCTTTTCACCATTGAGTGCAATGCTAGGTGTGGGCTTGTCATATATGGCCTATATTATGTTGAGGCAAATTCCTTCTATACCTAATTTGTCAAGAGTTTTTAATCATAAAGTAATGTTGAATTTTGTCAAATACTTTTTCTGCACCTATGAGATGATATGATTTTTATTCTCCATTTTGTTAATGTGGTATATACCACATTTATTGATTTGTGTATATTGAACCATCCTTTTGTCCCAGGGATAAATCCCACTTGATCATGTGAATGATCCTTTTAAAGTGTGGCTGAACAGATATTGTTGACTGAAGTAATGCAACACATATATATAATATTTCATATTCTTCCTAAAATAATTTTCCTATGATTTTTCCAGTAAGCTGATATGAGAAGCAATTATGAATTTTCCAGAAGGTCAAGTAATAAAAGGGAGAATTCATCCTTTCTTCTAAACCAGGCTGGGAATATTATTACTCTGGGTTCAAATTCCAGCTTTACCAATTAACAGCTTTGTGACCCTGAGAAGTAAGTCAATTAACCTATCTGGTCCCTATTTTACCTATCTACAAAACACAAATGACAATAGTAGCTAACTCACAGTGTTTCTGAGAATTAAATAAGCCAATACATATAAAGAACTTAGTACAATGTAATGTGATAAGGGCTCAATAAATGTGAGCTAATATTCTTGGGCCTAAAACAAAATCCTAAAAATAATGAGATACCTGATCCATGAAAAAAATAAGTGAATTTTCAGCTGTGGGTCCAATAAATTAATCTCTTAAGCATCTACTATGTACACAGTACTTCATAGTGCTTAAAGTAGTGTCTAATATTAACTCTTAAAATAAACCTATTAAGTAGCTTATAACTATAATCACTCTGGAGGGAAGAAAAGCAAATATGAGGAAAAGTTAAGTAATATTCCCATTATGTCACAACTAGAACTTGAACCCAACAAGGTTGTATGAGTTACAAGACTCAACTTTTTCCATAAAGCCATACAGACAAAAGAACAAGAATACTTTCAATATTTTGGTTCTGTAAAGTGGAGTAGAATGATTGATTATAGTGGACTCTCATCTGACACAGAGTTAGGGTCTAAAATCAGATTTTAGGGCAAAAATGAAGTATAGACAAAGTGACCTTCAAAATGTCCCTGAATTTATCTTTACATTTTCGGTACTTGGGTCCTGAAAGCACAAAAGCCAAGAATTGATTCTTTTAGTTTTCCTTTGTATTTTTTTAATCTTTGAGGGAGGGAGTACTTTGCCATTGGGCAAAGCCCTTTTTCTTTTGAATTGGTGAAGAATTCAGCACATGGAATATGTGGTAAATAATTATTTGCCTTCTTACTCTCTGGACAGATAATATCATCATACACCCTTATTTATGTTCAAATAAATTTTGAGATTCCAACTAAATACTGCACATTGAACACATGTTTACCACCACTCTGACTCAAATCCCCACAAATCATAACAGCAGAAAAAAAAAGTTTTAAGAGAAATAAAAGACAAAGAAGAAGATAAAAACAATTAAATTTTGAAAGCTGGAGAGCAGATGAAATTAGCAAACCAGAAGAAGTATGTCAGCACTGGAGGAAGCCCCCAAGAGAATATGTACTGGATTTGGGCAATGTATACCAATGAAATATATGAATAAAACGGCCAAAATAGAGGAATGGCCAAAAGTAAAAAAACAAAAACAAACAAACAAAAAACACACACAATTAAATCCCCAGACCATCTCCACACTCCAAACTCCAAGGTCATCTTGGGCAGGAGTTACAATGGGGAGGGGAGGGCCAGCCCCACGTCCCAAGTATGTTCATAAGACACACCAGTACAGTCTTTGCCCCACCAAACTCTCAGGATAGATTTCCATTCATTTTTATCTTTAACTTCTCTCAGCATACTTTCAACACAGCAAATTCTCCTTCACTACCTATGGATAAGCTGCTAGTTCTCAGCCACTCATTTGGGTTTTGCAACTGACTATGGTATATTATATCTTTTGTTCCGCAGCACCCTGAATGAAACAATATAATATCCTATCACACTTACATAATAAAATATTATAAAGCTAAACACTGGTTCTTTAAAACATTATGCTACACCTATAATGAGAAAGGTGTCTGATTTAGTTGGGGTTAGGCAAAGAGCTAAGTCCTTATATTCCAAAGGACAACATCAATAGATAATATCAAAACCTGAAAACCAATCAAGAAATGGTAGTGGAAGCATGTTTGCATGTTTTTTGTGAACATTGAAGTAAAACTCAGGAGAAATAGCTCTAAGAGCTGGAAGAGGTTTACCCTGGGGAGTGGGAATTGAGCTGAGAAGGTGGGGCAGAAAAAGTATTACTAGTGTTCACTGTGAATCTTGCACATCTGTATAATTTTAAAAGTATTTATACATAACCTTGAAAAAATAAAATGCATATGCAGTACGCAGATGGTATCCCTCTCTCAGTTATTAACTCCATAGTCAGTTTTACATTCTATCCTCTCCAAAAATGTGCAATGACCACGTGGCTACGTCAAGTTAGGATGTCAGAATGATTAAGTGCAAGGCATACTTTAAACAGGTCTGAGAAAACCCATATTTAAATACTATAAACTAGGAGATGACACATAAGTCTATAAAGTCGTTCCCAAATGGATTCTTTAACACAGAGATCTTCCAACATATCTAAAATGAGTCAATTGATTTTTAAATATGATTTACATGCAGCATTAAAGCAATGTGTTCAATGAACATAGCAGAGCGGGCTGTATTCAATCTGCCATCCACACTAGCACACTGAGGATGATACAATTATGTGAGATTACTACCTTAAGAAAACTTGAAACAGCTGCTGGTTATATTTCAATCAAAATATCCACTTTTCAAATTTCTTAAAATGAGGCTATCAACCCATTATTATATCACTTAACCCTTATGAGTTAAAATGAGTGCTCGTGAGTGATTTTTCTCATGCGTAGAGTAGCTCTGAAACATGGATTCACAAGCATCAGGAGTGTGATCAACCCCACTGAGAATTGCTGCGAATAAATGGCTTTGGTAAAGCTAACTGTTAAAACCTAGCATTCACTGTCAACATCTAGCTATCTGTTTTCCCTCCTATCTTCAAAGACTTTTTTCAGATAATGATTTGCTTGATAACTTCCACAGCCCTGTATATTCTGCAGTTGTTCAAAACACTCAAATTTGATTTTCATTAAATCATAATGATTTGGGGCTCCTGTGTTTGACACATCATGACATTTCAAATTATATATTGATTCAACAGTAAAGGAACACAGGTCTAGAAGTTCATGAGAGGCACTCACAAGATCTCCATGTGTATTTTCACAGATTCAGATAGATGCATAGAACTATTGACATTTTGAACACCCAATTTCTGCCATGAACTTGGCACAGTGTCCACTATATAGAGGGCTCTGAGATGGTATCCTAAAAATATCGTTCTTTCCATACTTTCAGAAAGGTGAATCATATCATTTTAATCTAGTTTTTAGAAAATTATTTCCAGCACCAGTGACTGAAATCATTGGAGTGACTAAAATTAAAATATTTCAGATAATGTCAATGCATTAGAATGATGCCACATTCATTGCCATGATACCAATGGCTCAATTCAGCTACATTACAATTTTAAATTACCTTCACATCAGTTAATTTTAAAAACAGATATATTTTTATAAGGCTTCTTATTTGGGGTTATCCAACACATTTTTAGAACTACACATTAAATGTATGTCATTTTTTCCCTCCTTAGAAAGCTTTACCCAAATGTACTGGAGTGTACCATGCTATCTATAAGTGTAAGCTTATAAAGTCAACCTAAAGAGCAATGAAAATAAGTACATCATCAACCCTGACACCAGGCAATTGTTCCAACTTTCCATCACAAACTTGAAGGTATAACTGCCATAAATAATCTCATTTGAACTAAAAGAAGGTATCAAAAGTTGACATTAACTCCCCTACCTGAGAAAGAAGTGTAATGTAACAGCATTCAAGAAGATGCTAAAATGTCTCCCAACAGCTCTCAAGTTTGAGGTCCCAGTGAGAGAGTATCTCCCATTGGAGATACACAAGAAAGATAAGAAACACAAGTTAGAGTTAAGTCATTCCTCCTTATATCAACAGCATCAAAGGCCATAGCTCTCCGATGCAAACACACTCCAGGCACCATTATTGTGAGAAAAGTTGGCTGTGGGAGGACAATGTGCTTGGCCTCCGTACAACAGTCCATGAGCCACAGAGCATCTCCTTAACTTCTAGTCTCACACAGGGACTCACTCACCCTGAGGTAGGGGACCCCGTGAAAGCCCAATGGGCAAAGAAGGCAAGAATGACCCAATGTTAATATAACATGAAAGCCCTGATATATACATTAAAACGATGCCACGTTCATTACCATTAACCAATCCCAGCGTTGTCTTCTACATAATGAATGATCTAGGACGGGTTTCCCAAGCTCAGCCTACTGGCATTTGGGCTAATTCTTTGTTATGGGAGACTGTCCGGTTCACTGTGTGATGGTTTGCAGAATCCCAATTCCATTAGCAGTCTCCACTCTCACAGTCGTGACAACCAAAAATGTCCCAGGGGTGGGGGACAGGTAAAATTCCCCACATTTTGACCACTTAATTTCAAGTTCTGGAAATTGCAAACAGTGATTGGGGACTTGGTAAATTTCAGTGACTTGCTTAGAATTGAATTTAAAGAGAATAACAACATGTTTTTTAGTCATCTGCTGTGATTTAACCTAATTTGAGTAAAATTTGAAATTTACCAGAGGGTGAATCTTTTATCATAAAAATAAGACCATCTCATAAATTTTGCTCAAAGTTTCAGTCATTCCTTTGTGTCCCTGTGGTAGGCCAGAAAAGTAGGAATGTGCCAGAAGGCAGATTATAAGACCCTGGTGCCAACACAAAGTACACTATAATTAGCATATTTAATTATGTTATAATGAGCATATGGTGCATATCATCAACGGATTCAACATTATATATATGAGGGTGGGCAAAAGTAGGCTTACCATTGCGTGTTCCCGAAGCCCAAAGTTAATAAAGCTATTGTAATAATCCTAACCTGCACATCTTTTTCCATACAAACACCTGTAAACCTACTTTTGCTCACCCCTGTACACGAGAATATTCTACTTGGAGAAAACAGTCACTAAGTATCAATAAAGAGGCTTCTGACACAAACACTTAAAGTAAATCTATGGGAATGTGTTTAAACCCTGATTTTCTGCTCTAATCTCTACCCATATCTTTTTTTAAAGCCTGTATTTTCTCAGCTCTAACATGGGGTGATACACTTTAGACACCAAACACTTTTGAGACTTTTTCTACCAAGATGACCCTCACATCATAGAGGCAGCGAGCACTAATGACACATTGATGGGGCAAGGTTGGGCTAGAACGAGTAGGAAGATTACAAAGTATGAAATTCTGTCATAAAAGTTTTATTCCTCACAAATCAAATTTGCTTTTTTTTTTATACTCTAAACATCCAATCCTCAACTATCCATTGAGAGTATTTATTATAATATCATTAGTTATTTATTATTATTTAGAGAAACATTTTACCTTTATTTTGGTTACTTCTTGAATATTTTTCTCTCCCTCCTCCTAAATCCTGAATTCTCATCCTCGACCCCTTTTTCACATATTTCTTTTTTCACATATTTCTCTCTTAGAACACTAAACAGCCCAATCCCCAGGTTGCTCAGTACTGTAACTGGACAATCAATGGGTCTGTGCTGCCTGTCACTATTTGAGCCAATTAAGCAGAGACAGGGTTGAATCATATATGAGCATTTATCCCAATACTGTCGGCAAAAATCTGCTCTGCCCCCACTGTAAGCCAGCTGCTTATACTGGGTAGAAGGACAAAGATAACATGAGGAAGTAGGCAAAAGGTATGCCAAATGGGCAATCTGGAGATTTGCAAAGGCCTGTGGGTATGCCAAGGGCTGGGTGTTGAAAGGGCTGTGGCTCTGGTTTCTTCAACAAGGTTGTTAATATTTCCATGATAATAGGCAGCTCCCTGATGAGGAGGATGGGCTGCATTTCCAGGTGAGCTCCCAGGTCCACAGTGCAACTGCCAGCCAGGTTCGAATGTGCCTTCTTTAATCAGAAAAAAAAATCACGGTTAACAGAGCAAGATTAGTATTTCTTACAATGGTAGCTGGTCCCCAATATTCTGTCTGCCCCTCTCAGTACAATGTGGGGTCAGGTGTGTGGCCCCAGAGCTAGTTGCCTGGGTTCAGATCTTCACTCCGCCACTTATTATGTGAGTGGCTTTGGGGATGTAACTGTATGCAGGGTCCACATCTCTTAAGCTGAACCATATTAAACATCTATTCTACAACTGTTTTGACGTACATCAATCGCAACAACAATTTCACTTGGTTAAGCTAATATAAAGTGGCAATACTAGTCACACCAACACTCCTGGGATTACTAGAAAGTTTAAATAAATTAATGCAAGTAAAGGACTTAGAGCATACCCAGCCTTTAGTGGGCATGCAATACAACTTTATTATTACTATGACTATTTTTTTATAATTATTTTCTCCCCATGGATTTAGACTTCTTGATCACTAAGACTCTTTCTCACTCCCCTCTGAATTTACCCTTATTCTAACTCCCATGCCTAGACCAGAGCTGGGCACATAGTAAATGCTTAATAGATGTGTGTTTGGGGATGAATGAATGAATGAAATAGGGTGGAAAGGGACTCAAAATCACAGCACTGTGAACCAGGAGGCCAGAATAATTTGCACAAGGAAATGGCCCATAACATTGGCAAAATTCAAGTGTGTAGAAAGAAACAGGAGGACATGTTAAACTGTGTATGAGGGGGGTCGGGGGGGACTTGTGGAAAGGATGGAAAGAATTTGCAAGGCTGGCCAGGGCCCCAGCGCTACAGAATGACTTATGTGAGTGAGAAAAAGGCACCTCTCTGGGCCACCACAGTTCTGCGGGGGCCTCTTTCTGTAGTGAAGCACATGTTAGATTTCAGGGTCCACTGGCCCAGGCGCAGGAGCACAGCAACTGAAGTAGCCCTGAGAGGCAGCAGAGGATTTCATGTTTCAAGCAGGTGCTCTGGACCTAATTCTACTACTTGGTTCCTTGGCTGCCATAGCAAAGGCTCTCCTCCCCATCCCAGAACAGCTGGTCCCATTTACCTCTCTACATCCAGGCTGGAAGCCAACAGAACAGCACACCACAGGGTTTGAACCTGGGTTCTGCTGCTTACATGACCTGGGTGAGTTAAACTTAACCTCTCTGTTCCTCAGTTTTCCCTTCCGGGAAATGGGGATAGTGATATTTGCCCCCTCGCTGCTGTGAGAAGCAGGCTGAATAATCTGTGTGAGACTCAGCACAGTGCCAGGTCCCAGGCAGGTACCACCTACCTAGCTAGAAGATGCCTACGCTTCCACTGTGAAGCATTTGACAAGCTGGTTATCAAAATGAAAATAACTCTTTATGCCCCTTGGGGTTGGGAGATTGTATATTCTCACGCTTTAAGTTACCTATTTTATTGAGTACAAGAGGTTGGTGTTATTTTTTAATCTAACAAAACACTAATATTAGAACACTTTTGAGAAGCAGAAACTCAGGAAAGCATCGAGATTTTTTTTATATGTTCGGAATTGCACAGCCTCTTCTCTTATCCTTAGAAGAATTTCAAAAGATGGCTAGAATTGTCTTCTTCAATTTACAAATGGAGAAACTGAGGCTGGGAAATGCCAGGGGACTGGCTGGAGGTCCCAGAGAAATAGCAGTAGAGCTGCCTGGAGCAGATCAGGCTATGAGGGACCTGGAGCTTATACAATGAGGGAGGGCCAAGAAGAAGAATTTAATGCCATGAACACAAAATTTGGTATAGTAATCTGTGAGAGGCTTGAATGGCTGAGGTTAGAATTCATCACATGCAAATAAAATGTTTACAAAGTGGGTGTGGCCCTGTGCTAAGTGCTTTATTGGATATAATTCTGGAAGTATTCTCCCACCGTCCCCTAGTGTCATGCTTCCTCACCTCCCAACACCATGACAACAAACCTGGGTGTGATGGTTAGGTTGTTTTGAATCAATGAGGGTAAACTACAGAATCTAGATATTTAATCAAACACTAATCTATGTGTTGCTGTGAAGGTAATAGGAAGATGTGGTTAACTTCTCCAATCAGTTGACTGTAAAGGAAATTTCCAATCTTCTGACCTGCCCTCATTATATGCATATGTATATAGACATAATCTTTTTATATTTATAAATACATGGATATGTAAATGTTATATATACACAAACACACACATATATTTCTCTGCAACCCTAATACTCAGGGTCACCTCCTCCTCAAGGGTTGGCTATGGTCAGCTCTTGGTCGACCGTACAATGCACGGTGATATACATCACAGCCCAGGCCCAGGCCCAGGCTACTAATAAAGATGCTGGACCAGTCCATGAGCCAGCATCCCTGCCCCCTTTGTCATCACATGCGGCCTCCTGGGTGAGCCTCCTCCATTGATTCTCAGCCTTATGCTTCAACGTCCCTACACCATGACTGTCGCTCCCAACATGGTCGACAGCCTGGTGGGAATAACTAAAACAGGACAATCCAGGCCTGGCTCTGCTCAGGCCCGCACTCATTCACAAGCTCTCAGCAGGAGAGCTGAATCCCGCTGTGGTGTGCTTTATTTGTGCCATACTGTTTAAAAAGAATCAAAGCCAACATGTAAAAATTCATTAGGTTTCACATTTAAAATGAGCTTTTCCAGTTTCCTTTGAAAATACTGGAAATACCTGCGGGGGGGGGCAGGGTGAGGGGGGGCGGGGAATGGATACTGGTCCCTTTAGGAGCAAGTGCTCACCTGTACATCCTCATCTCTACCACATCCTCCCTTCTTTCATGAAAATTATCCACTTGAACCCTACAATCCATATTTTTTGGAAACAAACAAACAAACAAAAAACCATGCACTTGTAATCCTACCACCTGCCAACAGACAAGCAAGGTTAGCTGCAGGAAGCCGTTGGCCTGTGGGTGGCCAGGCACCCCAGGAAGGCTGGGCCCATATCTCCTGCATCTTAGTACTCCTCACATCTCTGCGGGAGCTCATTGAGGGCTTGGCTGATCTGCAGCCTCCTGCTCTCCTGCTCTCCTGCCCATCCATTAGTCATTAGCAGAGCCAAACAGGAGATATGCAGGGAAAAGACATAAACGATTCATTTTTTTTTCCGAATTGTTAGCAGTTCTCGCAACAGATTCAATGAGAGCATGAAATGAAAGATCTTGGCTGAGAGGGCAATTAGGGATTATGTGGGCCCTCTCCTTTGAAATTCCTTGCAGCTCACCTATGTACAGATGGTGCTAAAAAATTCATCATTAGTAAGAGATGCTTTTAAAGTTAATATTCTGGTAGAGAGAAAAGGATTGCAACGAGTTATATGTATGATTATAAAACCATCTGAAAATAACAGCAAACCGCTCTGAAGTATAGAGTTGATCATGGGGCTGGATGACAGGAGAGGAAGCTGGTTTCCATACTATCCTACACTTACATTTTGGACAACAGGCTTGAAGGAACAGGGCATTTATTTCCTCTCCCTACTCCCTCTCAGCTTTTGGTAACCATGGAACACAGTGGCGGAATCCTGAATTTGCTGCCAGGGCCACTGCTAGACTATCTGGAGCCTGTGCACCAATTAGATAAGGACGTGCCTTCTGAGCAGGAGGGTGAGTACATGGTGCTTGTGTGGTGGGGACAAAAGCCCCATGGACACTTGGATTGGCCAGCGGACAGTATTGCTGTGCCACAGCGAGAAAGGACAGCCCGCCCTACCTTTGATTGGACAGAGCCCCTTGCAAGGTCCCCAAGGTGAGCAGCCGATGGGCCGAATTCCAATACCAAGCCACCTCCCTGCCTGGTGCTTCTCTGCAATGCCCACACTGCACAACCGTATTCAGCAGCCCAGCCCGAGGCATAAAATAGTATAATTTTGTGTCTATAAATAAGACACAGAGCAAGGAAGGGGAAAAGGAAGTTTGTTGGGCATTTAGGAGCTCAACGTATTTTATGACAGGCCCAGACACTGAGATCACTCATTCATCTGTTTATTCAACAAACAATGATGGAGCGGCTATTATGCTCCGGTTAATGAGGATGAGAGGTGTTGTAGACACAATCCCTCAAGATGCCAAGGGAGAGGATGTGTCATGGAGAGCTCTGCAGGGGTAATCATTTCAGAAAAACGTGTGGAAGATGGAGTGACTGGCGGTGGGAAGGCTGCTGACATTTAGGTGCCTGGTGCTTAGGCTCTCTGTATTTCACACTTAAAGGGATTTCTGAAGGTTCCCCCTGCATGTGCCGCTGAAAAACTGGAATGAAAACCAATAGATCCGGTCCTTGCATTCACCTATTTCCTTAGAAAGCCAGAGGAAGGACAGCTAATTTAAAAAGCGGTAGGCACCAAGGTCCAGGATTATGTGATGAAAAACGTGTCCTAGAATCGGTACAACTGGCTCTATTAGAAAACAGAAAAGATTCATGTCTTCTCCATGCAACACAGCAAACCAGACACAGGAGGTTTGCATCTGAAAACATGAATTCAAGGGGGAAAATATTTGGCAAGTATCTTTAAGGGTTCCATCCTGTATTTTTAGTTACTAAAAATAATCTCGCGAACCAAAAATTGGCTTCTTAATAACTGCTCTGAAAAATGTCTCCAGATTCCAAGTGGTAACTAGCTCACATTAAGTTCCATCCTCCTTCTTCAAACTTTAACCCTGCGAGGATTCTGAGGGGAGATTGATATTAATAGATCCTGGTTATTCGCCACTTGCACTGTGTCGGGCATTCTTCCAGCTGTTTTGCTAGATTGGCTTTCTTAATCCTTACGGCATGTCCTTTTTCCTGAGAAGCAAAATAGGGCACAGTAAGTTTAAGTAGTTTGCCCAGAAACATGGGGATAATTGTTGGGGAAGCTGGGATTTGCACCAAGGCTGTCTGGCTCCAGCATCTGGGATGTCAACCACTGCACGTTCCTGCCTCTATAATGACCATCATCATTCTGTTTTACTCACCACTTTGGGTTGTAACACTTTGGGTTGTAATTATTGGCTTAGGTGCCCAGTTCCCCAGGGTATCGTGTGCTCCCTGAAGACAAAGGGTCTCCACTCACTAGCACAGGACCTGCTACATATTAGGCATCCAATAAATATTTGCTAAATAAATGAATGACCTAGACTCATGGGTCTGTCTGAAATGGTGTGGAGCCCCTACCAAAAGAATGTTCCACCTGTACCACAGGAAATGGAAAAACCAAGTGAAACACAGAAGTTGGGAGGAAGAATATTCTAAGTGGACCAAAGCAGGTGTTTGAAGGGTGTTCACACTGCCCAAGGGGCTGGAGAAGGATCCCTTGGGCTGACCCTGCTCATCCAGGCAGCAGGAGGCGGAGGGCTGAGAAAGGGGTGAAATCTCTTGCACAGACATGCCCAGAGCTTCATGGAAAAGGGCAGGACATTAAGTGACAAAATATTCCCACCACCAGTAAGGCGATCCCAGCTAACGGACATCTCCCTCTTCCAGGATGGTGGGTACGACAGCAAGATGCCAGCAAAGATCTAATTCTACAACATCCCTAAGAGTGAGTGTGTGTGAGTGTGTGTGTGTGTGTGTGTGTGTGTGTGTGTGTGTGTGTTTAGGGGTGGGGAGGTGGAGGCAGGGAGAATGAAAACCAGCCTTTATAATGAAGGTTGCTGAAACACTGGAAATAGAATACAGAAGTTAACCGCTGTACCCTGACTAAGGAACCCAGAGGAACAATTCAGAGAAGTACAGAGAACACAACCAAAACCAGTTAGTACAATCAAAACACAATCACAAACTGCTTATGCTATTGCATTTCTTTTCCTGCTTTGCTCTCACAGCAATTAGATTTTTTTAAATCCAAAAACTAGCTTTTATTCTTTACTGTCTGAAGAGAGGGTATCTTATGGCTTTTAAAGCTTTAGAAGGAGTCATAAATGCAGGAAACAGGACATCATTCGCCAAAGAAATAAAGAAGAGAAATGCAATATCTTCTCCATGTAAAGTCAAGTAAGATGTACCATTTAATGACATCGAATTTCAATCATCATTATCCCACCTAGAGGTAAGAAACTCTAACATTCCTTAACTCCAGATTTAAGTATGGCGCCTTCTATACTTTTCGCCATCAAAATTTTCTTGATCTCTGACTAATTTCTTTAGTATCACTTTATCCATTAGGGTCCAAGCAGGAAATAGATATTACAAACAATCCAGGCAGTTGAAAGATCACTTACTAAAGGGGCTATTTACGGAAGTGGGGGCAGAGTGTGGAGAAACCACAGGACAGTGCAGTCCCCAGGGCCTGGGAACAAGGAGGGACATTAGCAACCCTGAGCCTGGAGAGGCAGGGGCAAGAGCAGGTGTTGGCACAGAGAGAAGAAAAGGGTTTTATATTTCAAGGATGACCTGGTAGGAACTGTGACCTTCAGAAGCTGCAAACTGCAAAGACTCCAGAGAGAAAGCTAGAGAAGAAATGCCCCCATTCTTCAGCAGCAGCTCTCCATTTTCCAAGCTCAACAAGAAGAGGAAAAGGGGACCTGGCTGGGTAGCTCAGTTGGTTAAAGCATCATCCCGATACACCAAGGTTGTGGGGTCGATCCCCAGGCAGGGCACATACAAGAATCAATTCATATGCATAAATAAGCGGAACAACAAATCAATGTTTCCATCTCTCTTTCTCAAATCAATCAATCAATAAAGATTGAAAAAGAGGGCAAAGGATGTAAGAATAGAGGCCAGGGATCAGCACTTTTTTCTGTAAAGAATCAGATGGTAAACATTTCAGGCTTTTCAGGCCATAGTGTGCCTTTGGCAACTCCTCACATCTGCAGTTTTAGGCCAGTAAGGAGCCATAAAGGACCATAAACAACTGGGTGTGGCTGTGTGCCAATAAGATTTTATTTACAGACTCGGAAACTGGCGTTCCATATTATTTTCTCATGTCATGAAATATCCGTCTTTAGATTTCTTTCTCATCCATTTAAAACTACAGATATTATTCTTAGCTCACAGGCCATACAAACAGAGGTGCCAACCCAGATGTGGACCATGGACCACAGTTTGCTGACCCCTCATACAAACCATTCAGGTCAACCCCCAGGACTCAGATTAGAGCTGAGAAGGACAGATGTCAGATCTGAAGCAACAAACAGAGAACAGACAATATCTCTCTTTTCCCACAATCGAACATAAATACCAGGAAAGCAGGGACCTTGCTGGATCCCTAGCATTTTGTATGAGGTCTCAAATATAGTAAGTGCTCAATAAAAAAAGTTGTGATTGCCTCATCACAGGAGTTGCCTGTGATTATTCTTAATATGGTCAAAATCATGACAAATATGAAGAATCCTTGAAGCCTCACTAAAATGCATTCCCTGAAAAAAATTTCTGGGGCATTTCAGCTTTTATTAAACAACTGAGCAAATCAATGAGTGGATCTGGAGTCCTTAAACCATCTAAAGGAGGGAGGGGTGCAGGCGCTAGAATGATGTGCATCCTCTCTTCGTATGTTGTCCAGCATTGGGACCGCAAGACACTTCAGCTAAAGTCTGGTTCACTAAGAAATAATGCAAAGGAAGGAAAAGAATATTTTCCTTTGCTGTAAGCCAAAGGCAGCTCTGGGACTGAGCCTGAGGGAATCTGGGTGCTTGACTAATGATTCGTCTTCTAACCAAAATGGATAAATGTGCCCACTCGGGCTGCAGCTAGACAAAGAATGATGGATGCCGGTGGGGAGGTTCTGGACAAGTTTGGGCCTTTCTGCGTTTAGCCAAAGAGCAGCCCTGGTCCTGGGCATTGGATGCTTCCAGGAGCTAGATGAAGGCGATTGTTGTTTAGTGCCACTCAGGGAAATCCCTAAATTTACACTTCTATCTCCAGTTTTCACAGCAAGTTACTGTCCAGGAAAACAATGAGATGGTACTTCATGAATAAAAGGGGAAGAAAGAGACGTGCCCTAACTTGCACCACATTCAACACTAGGGATTTTTACTACCATACATAACAATAACAGCTAATGCTTTTATGGCATGTATGTGTCATGTACTGTTCTCAGAGCTGTAGGTGTATTAATGTATAGCATCCTCCCATCAAACTCAGGAGGTAGGAGCTATTCTTATTCCCATTTTATACCATATATGGCAATAGGACCAAATTGAATGAACAACTGCCCTTATTTTTACAGTAACCCAAGTTAATTAACTCAACTCATTGACCATAAGTTGCATCCTTGGCCTCCTCTACAAAGTCATAGAAGTGTTTCTGAGGAACTTGGCCAGAAAGGGTTTTAGATGAGGGCAGAGACAAGAGATGTGAAAGAGTCTCTCTCTCTCTCTCTCTCTCTCTCTCTCTCTCTCTCTCTCTCTCTCTCTCTCTCTGGCAGGTGTAGGTTAACACATAGAACCACTAAAGGAAATTATCTCCTTGGAACAAAGAGGGCAAGATGTGTGGTATCAGATGAGTCTACTCCTTAGGTCTTGAGGGGACTTGACAATTACACACAGTGTGGGGCTTGGCTGTTTGATTGGGTCCATGCAGAGCATCTTCCTTTGAACCAGGAAGCCTCTAATAGCCTCCTCCAAACTGCCCTCACATTCCTTATTTTTCTGGTGATCACCTTGGCCAGAATTATGCCATTGTCCGGGAAAGACAGAAAATCTGGCTTAGAGACCGCTAAATGAACCAAGCAATGCCTTTTTGTTGGTGGCATCTTCCTTCATATCTGCTCACCCACCCTTCCACCCATCCTATCAATTCTGATTTTGACAAAATTGCCCCAGCTTCTTTTCTCCTGACTTCAAGAAAGCCCCACATCTTTCAGAGGTTTTCTTCAAATCCTAGGGGGGGTTTGCCTCAAGGTCACTATGGATCCACCAGACTTCTTCCACATCCCATAGGATATTTTACCTCATGCAATACCTCCCTTGGCTCTGTGCCAACCCAGTCATGGATTTCAGACACTGATAACCCAAACATGCACTGGGATGTGTGGAAGAATTTACTAATGACTTTAAAGTGGAGCTATACACATAATATAAATTTGACTATTAGGCTATTTCATATTAATACATCCATCAGTCAACCTAACACTGGGCATTTCTCCCTGGACACCTGTCTTTGTAGGGTCCCTCCTTCATCATGTTGTCTATCCCATTCACTTCTTTCTACCTAAACATCTCTCTTCTCTCTTGCATCCACCTCCCCCACTACCATTCTGGTTCACTACAAACAGAAATACATTTATCTTTTGTTTAATATTTTTCTTACAGATCCTGCCTACAAAGCTTCACATTTCCATAGATATTTCCTAAATGAAAACGGTTTCCCCACTAAAAAGAACTTTGGTACCAACTATTAAAATAATAACTTTTTTATCCACTACAAATTAATATCACATTTATATAGAACATTTTCAGTGTTCTAAAAAGGAATATGTAATTATTTTAACAAAGATTTGCATTTAGCATAAATAAATGTGACATAAAGAGTCATTTTGTACTAGAAATATGTCACATCTCTTCCTAACTTGACAAGACTCAGCTTGTTACCAGGAAAATAAATAGCTGAAGTTCCATATTAACAGGAATTTGTTCTTTACACCAGTTCTGCAAGATTCCCTTGGACAACTGTTTCAGAAAGAAGCTTGCTGCTGCTGAGATCAACTTTAAATCTGAGAACAAGCTTCCTTCTGTGGGTGCACTGCCTCTATGAATTTCCTGGAAGAGCAGTCCCTTTGCCCTAGCTCTCTGATGACAGTGGCCCCTTGAGAGCTCTGAGTCTGTGGTAACTTCTCCCCATCAACCACTCAATCACATGAATGACTCCGCACGTGACTTCCCAAATGTACTACACAGCTTCAAAACCAAGTTAACCATGACGTACTGAAAGATGTCTTCCCACCCAAGGGATCACATCATCTCCCCTTCTCCACCCAGAGACGGGCCCTTCACCATTAGGCTTTGTGCCATCTCTCATCTGGGTTTCCATTCCTCTACCTGAATCCTGCAACAAATATCTAAAGGTCCTGAGTTCTGCACAGAGGTTTCAGAAATAATAACAATTCTGGCTCACAAGGAGAAAACAAACAAACGAATATCCTTACTAAAGAGCAGAGATATATACCCATTAAATAATTTTTGACCCAAATAATAATATATTTTGTGGCATTAGTTGTTTTTTCAAATAAGTATTTACAACAAATGATCTTTAGTTAATTATAACACACTGACCTTATTTTCAGAAGCACACAGCACCTCTTGCCCCCCCCAAAAAAAAAGAATTAGTAGGCTCCTAAGTGTTTCCAGGGTTCCCACTGACAGAACAAGGAACATCCAACACAGAGGCAATAACCACAGCAGCACAGCTGGGCCCAAGAGCAAAGAAGAATGGAATATTTATAATATCATTTTTTTCTGGCCTATACATGGGCTCAACTCCAGGTTCATCACCATAAAGCCAAAATTAAATATGATCATGAACTCACTCCAGTATGCCTATCAGAGATGTAAAATGGCCTGTTTCCAATGCTTGGGGTCGTGGGTGGGAGAGAGGGCATCTGACATGTATTAGATATTTATCATAGAGACTAAAACTAAGCATGTATATTCAAGTATACGGTTTCCTAAGAGTTCTGGGATTTGGTATAGGGAATTTTGCTTTTTAGTGTGGGAAGCATAGCTCACTAAAAGAGAAACCAGTTCACTAAAAGAAGAACCAATTTTTTAATCAACAGGCCTGAGTCTTGATTATCAATTAAACAGATTCTAAAAACATCTAAATAGATGCTAAACATATCTATGCAGATGGTCTCATTCAGTCCACAATCTCAAGAGAGAAAACTCTCGCTCATTCATGGAAATTTTATCTCCTACAAAGCAAGAGAGACATGACAGTAAATGAAATTGGTCTTGGAAAAAAATCACACTGATATTTCTATGGGAAGTAATTTAAGAAAATTAAGTTATGATGGTGGTGAATTGGAATGGGGGTGCTGCAATAGGATTTTGAAATAAACAAAATTCGACAGTCTTTTATTGGCAAAAATCCACAGAATCCTTGATTTGGGTAAGTACAAAATATTCAACACTATCTTCAGAATTGCAAGATTCCTATTGACCTCAATGGAACTTCTAAAATTGAAGTAACTTTAGGGATGGTTCCATATATGATTTTAATTTAGTAACTAAAAGATTACCAAGCCTTCAAAACGTCTTCCTGATTGTATCACCAACATATGTTCACAGCAATTTTCTCTTTCAGGGTTCCTTATTATGGGGGATTCTTGGAAAGTGTCTTTTTAATCATTCCTAAGATTCCATATCTGAATTACACTAAAATCTTCCATTTTAAGACCATACCAAAAACTGTTCCAAAATGGTAAGGAATATTCTTTGAAATATAAAATGTCATTGGCCAAATTAAATAGGTAATCTGTAAATATATAAAGGATTAATACATATTTCCAATAAATGTCTTGGTTTTGCACAAATGTGGACTAGTTTGCATAGTAATGAATATTTTCCTTCGAGTTCTTGACATGTGGGGCAAGATGTGAATTTGGTTATGGCTATTCCAGAGCATTTACAAAATAGCTTCCGATGTTTGACTGGCCAATATTTCCTACATTAATAGGTGTTACAGTAGGAGGGTTTGGGGAAAGAAGAAATGGGATTGTCATATGATTATAGAACTTTGTTTTTTGGTGCTACCTCCAAGGACCACAGAACTCCACAAGCAGGAAACATTAGCTCTTTCTTTACTGTTTTCCTAAATCTTCACGTTTACTTTCTCCCTTTCCCAAGGGGAAACTGGCTGATGTAAGGTCAACAAGAGAGAATTTTTTATTATTAGAGTCTCACCTTATACCACACACCCAAATAACTTCCAAATAGATTGGAGAAATAATGTAGAAATGATAGAACACAGGTAAATATTTAACTTTTGGAGAGAAAAGTTTTCTAAGAAAAAATGCAAAGAAAGAGGTAGGAGGAAAGAAATCTTAAATTATTTTCTTAAAGAATGCAATCCTAGAGTTCTTTTACTACTAAGGTATAACTACAATTAAGATAATTTTCCTACTTATAAAAATGTTACACTCTCCTACCTGAAAATTTAAAAATCATAAAAAGAATAAAACAACAACAAAAATTTACACCACCTACATTGCCACTCCAAGAGACAGCCACTATTAATGTGTTGTTATGTCCTATTATTTTCTCTGTATTGCATTAAAAGGAGTGCCATGTATACAGTATGCCAATAGGAATGTTCTTGGAGGTAGCTGAAGAGGGAATGCAAGCCCACACTCCAAGCATGCAGCACATAACCCAGAGCCCTAGCCAACTAAGATTTGATATTCACTTTGGCCACAATGAATCATCCAGTGAAGGATGCATGACCCAACCAATCAGAGCCAGTGAGACTGCTGGGACTTCCTTAAAGGAAACTCACTCCTCTTAACAGGATTGGTGCCATGTGTGGCAGCCATCTGTGACCAGAAAGGGTGGCGCTGTGTGAGAATGGAGCCAATGCACTAAAAGCAGAGCCAAGAAATAAAAGAGAAACTAAATTCTAATTTGAGTCCTGAAGTCAACCGAACCTGAAGTTAGCAACCCCAGAACTTCTGAGACGTGTGAGCCAATATATTTCATTTCTCTGGAGTTAGTTATGTTGAGTTTTCTATCTAACAACTGAAAGAGAGCTACCAGATTCATATGCAGGTAGGGGATTAAAATAACTTCCAAGAAGTTAGGTCTTCAATAATCAATCTCTTTTTCACAGGTAGTTTCAGTTTTCTTACTTTAAACCCATCAATGCTCCATTTCTGGAAATGTGGGTTCACACACTCATGTCTGAAAAATAGAACAAGTTATCTGAAGAAAAAATCATGAGGAAAGACAAATGGATGATGGACTGTTAAAACCACAGCCATACCCTAAAAGTGACGATAAAAATTTGGGGACATACCAGTATGCAGGAATTTCTGTTGCAGTTTAGAGTTTGGCCTGTTTCCTTGGAATATAGGGCCATTTGGACCTGACACTGTAACAGAACTTGTGTCTTCTAGAGTCTGCCCCATATTCTTACGCTGAGAACCTCCTACACCTGCAGCTATGGCTAAATGGCAATGTCCTCCAAAGGAAAAGAATCAAAGGAACAAACTCTAACACAATGGTGGTATTTCACAACTTCTATTACCAGCTAGATCCTAATTATTGTCTTGAAGGATGAATAATTATGGACTATAGGTGCCACATCAATCAATCAGTAACATGAAATTATTGACCTCCTATTATGTGGCTAGCCTTACGCATAATGCTCTCTGAATTGTAATGTGTATTGACACTATATTAAAATGTCAGTTATCTTTGCAGCACCTCAAAGAGCTGTGTGGAGAGCACCATGCAGGCCTCTCCACTGTATCCATTAACCATACAATCCTGTTTGACACCATCCATGGCATTGACTTACAATGACACTGAGCATATTTCCTTGCTGGAGAAAAAAATCACCTCAATGACAGTTTCATAAACATTCCACTGTGTGTATGTGTGCATGTGTGCATGTGTGGATTTTGTTTGTCTGTGTGTGTTTTTTAATCCTCACCTGAGGAAATTTTTTTTCATTGATTCTAGAACAGGGGTGGGCAAACTTTTTGACTCAAGGGCCACAATGGGTTCTTAAACTGGACCGGAGGGCCGGAACAAAAGCATGGATGGAGTGTTTGTGTGAACTAATATAAATTCAAAGTAAACATCATTACATAAAAGGGTACGGTCTTTTTTTTCTTTAGTTTTATTCATTTCAAACAGGCCGGATACAGCCCGTGGGCCATAGTTTGCCCACGGCTGTTCTAGAGAGAGGAAGGTAGAGGAAGAAAGAGAGAAACATTGGTCAGTTGCCTCCTGCACTCACCCCGACTAGGAACCAAACCCACAACCTGGGTATGTGCCCTGATCCAGAATCAAATCCTCGATCCATCTGTGCACAGGATGGTTCCAAAGCTTTGACCTTCTGTGGTAGGCTACCATCTCAGCAGCTGTTGAAAACTTCTCAGTGGATGCTGCTATTTTTCCTACTAGTTTTTCTATTCTCTATCTCTTATATGCCCCCAAAAAGCAAGAAGAGAGACAGGAAGAGCAAAGTACCTTCAGTTTTGTAAGAACAAAACAAAACAAAACACAAATCATAATGGCCTTTATGCTTGGGGCTTCTATTGGCGGTTAGTATCTTTGTCTTATCCCTCTTTTCTGATTTTAGCACCGGAGACATGGCAGTTGACTATGCCAACGAAGAACTTCTGATCCTATGCAAAGAAGCAAGGTGAGGTAGAACGTCGGGATGATTGAGAGTTACAGGAAAGTTAGGCTATATGGAAGCAGCTGCTATTAACAGTTGTCCCTAAATAAAAACTGCATCTGCAGTGGATATTTATAGATTGGCGTTTTGGCTACTCACCATCCAGATGTGCTCTTCAGTCCTAGTAGAATTATACAGCAGGCACACCCCAACCCATTCCAAGGGGCAGTCATGTAATCCAAGCTTCAGTCATTGGACTCTCCACTATAATGTCTAATCTTGAGCAAAATGGGACAAGATCATAAATGATGAAACTTTTAGCTAGATCCCTGTTGGGGGATGCCAAGAGCTGCCTGTTCCTAATCCACAGCCAAGCATCATCCATCCTTCAGTTTACTACTCAGGTTGCCCATCTACTGAGGATACATTCACTAAGTTCCCTTTTTATTCCCTAACTTAGATTTGAGATCTGTTGTTTGTACCAAAGGCTCTTAACTGATAAATACCCAACTGCACCTCAGTATTTGCATTTCTTTGGCTCTCACTCTACAATGCGTATCATCCATTTAAAGATATTTGGTAGCCACTCCAAAGAGCTCAATAAAAGATGTGAATTAAGATTAAGAGTAATTAATGCACCCATTATCCAGATTTTGATAACTCAAAATAATAGCGTTTCTTCCATAAAAATATCCCCATAGCCATAATCCACACAAAACACCGTTATCTGTAAGTTAAATTTTTATAGTAAAAAAACTTCCTTTCCCATACACAAAACCTCAAGCCCAAACCTGCAAACAGATTAACCCATTTCCTTCTAAGAAAGGAAGGGAAGAGAAAGAAGAAAAGGAAAGAAAGAAAAAAAAAGAACAAAACGGGCAAAAGAAAATTAGAGATCACAGTATCTTTTAACACTATCTTGCAAGGAAAATATGTATATGTTTTCAGGGTTTCAGCTATCTTTCTACTCCTCTGATATCAAAAAGTTCTTGTTTTTATCCAATATAATTCTGCATGATTATTATCACCTTTATTTTAATTTATTCTGGTTATTTCTCAATTCATTCTTTTTCTAAGAAAGGTACTATTGTGTTTCTAACAGCACAAGCTATGTAGTGAGATCATGACCTTGAATACTAGAAGACAGTCTTTGTTAACAGTAAGCCATAAATGTTAATAGTTATGATTTGATGGGAAGAAAAGTGTAACCAACTCAAAAGATATGCCAATCGATTGTATTAGTAATGATGATTGCTGATATTTATAGATTATTTACTCTCTGCCAGGCACAAAGCTGATGCTTTACATGGTTCTCATTAGTTCTTCATGACAATCACAGGTAGGAGGGACCATTTTCTCATGTTACTGATAAGAAATGAAGAGAGGTCATTGCAAACCTAAATTCTAATGTCTGTCTTCTTCCCAAAATGCTACACAATTCACAGCTGTTCTTGCTTCAAGGAAACCAGGCCACGCCACTCAAGAACCACTCTCCACTATATAGCAGGTGTCCCAAATGGCAATTGTAGTAACCAGCTAGTAATTAAAGCTCTACAAACCCTTGCATGTGATGTCATCACTTCCCAGAAAGCTTCAAAAGAATCTTGAACATTCTCCAAAAAGATGTGACCAGTCACAGACTGATGACATTCAGTCTGACTCATACCTTATTATTAAACACGATGAAGTAGATTATTCAAGAAAAAAAATCTATAAATTTAATCCATTAAATCTTGCTAGCAGGCACTGCAAGAAGATGAGAATCTGAGCTCTGCCTGTGTTTCTGTGCTTCTGGTAACTTGGTCTAACTCTACAGAGTATAAACATCATCAAAAATCCTGGAACCAGTCATCCAGAAATGTTAAGCTTCTGCACTGCATTACACTTAGAAGCTGAGAAGTTGAAAAGGTCTTTGGTTTGGGTCTTAGTGCCTTTCAAGTTCTTTGCCCATTCTATGCTGAAATGTAAAGGACAGGAAGAATGGCAAAAAGACAGCAACTAAAGGATTCACAGAATTTGACAATCCATTAATTTAGATGTTCAGACTCTGTATCACCAAGATGTGACCATATTGGCCACAGAGCTGATAGAGCCTTTGTATGCAAAAACAAAGCTTTCATAATTATTCTGAGAGCAGCCAGAGGGAACCATGGTTAGAATTTCTGGTCTACCTGATTGTTTCGAATAAGGTTTTCTTAATTGAGTATGGTTTGTGTAAATTCTTCTTATTCTTTCAGAACCAATATAGGACGTGGTGGTTAAGACCTGGGTCTCTAGAGCTTTACTGTCCAAACTACTAGCCACGTGTGACTATTGAGCACTTGAAATGTGGCTAACTACAAACTGAAAAGCGCTAGAAGTATAAAAAGCCCACTGAATTTCAAGGGGTAGATAACGAAAAATTAAAAGAATATAAAATATCTTGATAACTTTCATATTGATTACATATTAAAATAATTTTGGATATAGTACATTAAATAAAACGCATTCTTAACAATATCTTTGCCTATTCTTTTTACTTTTTAAAAGGTGGCTACTAGTGTGTGGCCAGTGTGGCTCAGTGGTTGAGCATTGACTCATGAACCTGGAGGTCACCAGTTAGATTCCTGATCAGGGCATTTGCCTGGGTTGTAGGAGGCAACCAATCCATGTCTCTCTCTTATTGATGTTTCTATGTCTCTATCTACCTCCTTTCCTCTCTCTTTAAAATCAATAAAAACTTTTTTTAAATCCAGGTAAATTACCTCCCCATCCTGAAAAAAATATCTGCCCAAGGGCTTTAAAAAATAAATAGATTGATTGATTGATTAAAAGGTAGCTACTAGAAAAGTTAAAATTACCTTCTCTTTCCATCAGAAATGCTCTCCTGCTCTACTCTCCAGGTTTGAATTGGGGGCCTGTCCCTCACCAGCTGGGCTGCCACATAGGCTGTGTAGGGTGTGGAATACACTAGGGCACCTGGCAGAGGGTGTATCAGGGGCTGAAGTCCATCCTGTGCTAGTCCAGGGTTTAGTACATAGTAAATACTCAATAAATGTTAGTATTAGTTATTAGTTGCTGCTCTGTATAAATTCCCCAAAAATTTTGAGTCTTCTACACACTGTTGAAAGTCTTCAGAAACATTTTCATTCTAATACTAGTCCTTCAAGCAGGTGACTGTTCTCTCGCTCAGACATCCATGGTTTAAAGCAGCGGTTCTCAACCTGCAGGTCGAGACCCCTTTGGGGATCGAACGACCCTTTCACAGGGGCCGCCTAAGACCATCAGAAAACACATATATAATTACATATTGTTTTGTGATTAATCACTATGCTTTCATTATGTTCAATTTATAACAATGAAAATACATCCTGAATATCAGATACTTATATTACAATTCTTAACAGTAGCAAATTACAGTTATGAAGTAGCAACGAAAATAATTTTATGGTTGGGGGTCACCACAACATAAGGAACTGTATTAAAGGGTCGCGGCATTAGAAAGATTGAGAACCACTGGTTTAAAGGAAAGTAGAGTGAGTGGCCAAGCATCCTTTTCGCAATACAGGAGTTGAGTGATGAAAAGGAATCCCTCCCAAGAAGCTGCAAGCTTGGATTTCACCAGAAGAAACATTACCACAATTGGGGAAGAAATAAAATGAATGGAGAAATTTTTAACTGAGTAAAATGGAAATCTGAGGAAGGAGGACTATCAAATAAATTATTTCTCATCGATTCCCAGTGACTATATCTTTTCTTCTAGAAAATGAATGCCAGGTGTATAAGAAGGATAAAATTTCAATTAAGCTGCTACATAAAGATTAAATGACCTTTACAACAACTAGGACACTTGAAAAGGCTATTAATCTTCATTAGGATATGTGTCAAACAGCATCCAAAAGCACGAGGCCTCAGACTGGGCACGCCATTTCAAAGGTGCTAACATTCCACTTCAAAGTGCAAAGTGACAAAGGTCCAAGAGACGAAGCAGGAGCCCGAGTTCCCATCAGGGAGGCCCAGTACCTCTGCCTGCTTTCCCACTATGTGGAAATGAGTTGCCGGACACGGAGTTCATTAAGCTGTAAGCCCAATTACTATCACATGGCGTCAACCGTATTGCAATTACAGTCCTTCCGAGAGACAGCCAGCCGCCGTTTTCAGGAGAGAAACACTGGTTTGGACAAGGTTTATAAATGGTTTTCATTAACTATCATTTACCATTAGAGCAAATAAAAGCACTAAATGCCCACTTTGCTGTAGAGAATGACCTTTGGCCCGGATTCTCTCGCTAACCGATGAAGGCTAAATGCATTGTGACAGCTCCTAATCATGTTTAGTGCCGCCCGCGATCTGATGGCGCTGGGTGTCCCATCAACAATAGACAGCTCTGGCGAGGCCATTAGATTCCATTTCCTTTCAGAGACATGCATATTAATATCCGGGGGAATCGAGAAATATAAGCCTTCTCCAATCATCCGGAGTATATTTCAATAGCTTCAAAAACTCATAGTTACACCATTACCTCCAAAGCATGGCTTGCAATGAGAACATATTTCTCTTCTTTATAATGCAGGTTTATATGCCTAAAAACGTATTAATCCGATCAGCCCAACTCTAGTACTACAGATAAAAACCTCATCGTCATAACTCACCAGTCAGAAACAATCCTCTCCAAAATCCACGCATAAACGCTTTGCGGCTCAGCTTCATCTCATAAAAAAAGTTAATGCAGCTGTGTGATACTGAATACCGAGGCATCGGTGCCTGAATCGGTACTAATCCAGGACAACACATTCCGCAGAAACATCAAGGGAAACACTGGGAAGTCCAGGCTCATAACAGGAAAATGATTTACTCTGAAACTCTAACTCCTGGGTTTGAAGGAAAACGTAAATGGCCACCAAACGTTCAAAATAAAGCACTAAATTATGAGTCCGACGCCACATTACCATCGGTGATAGGTTTCCTTTTCCTGAACGAGACTGGATCAGACACTTGCCCAGCAAATGTCTGACCCCGCGCGGGATAATGGTTTCTAAGTGCACAGTGTGAGGCAAGCGGGGCAAGAGGTAGAAGATTTACAGGGGATGCAAAGGCCGTTTTCTGTAATAAAAAGCTGAAGCTAAGAGGCAGCTGACTTAAATATTGCCCATGCCGGTGTGGTTATCAAGCAGGTGTCAGTGATTATCAATTGTCTCTGTAACAGGAAGGCTCACTTGTCCTCCACTCTGTGTTGCCTGCCAACGGATTCTTCACTGTCAGGGGGAAGGCAGCCAGCTCACGCCTGCCCTCTGTTCTGTTCCATAGGAAAGAGAAACATATTTGGGGGGGAGGGGGGGCGGGGAGGAGGGAACACAAGAAAAGGCGATGCTTTTATTTCCACACAAATATTTCAAGGGGGAAAAATAACATCTAAGGATATTTTAGTTTTTTGGAAGTTAAATAGATGATTTATATAGACAGGTCCCCTTTCTACAGACTTTTGGCAGAATGCTTTGTTTTGTATCAACACCAAAAGAGCCTAAATAATTTTTAACTTGGCTACATGGGCAGCCTTTTAAAAAGCCCCGTTATCATTGTTCTCTTTGTTTGGAACCTATGAGAACTTAGAAGCCAGGGAAAATGTTTTCCTCTGTTGAGTTAAACTTTTAAAATCAGAGCAGGGCAAAGTCACTTTAAAGAGATAGGATGACTTTGGTGTGAAGAATGACTTTGTTGGGCAATGGAAGCACAAATGGACTAGAACAGGGTGGGGAAACTTTTCTGCCAAGGGCTATTTGGATATTTATAACATCATTCGTGGGCCGTACAAAATTATCAACTTAAAATGAACCTGTTGTATTTGGTCAGACATTTAATTAACTCACCTCTAATGCCTTGGCAGGGCCAGACCAAATGATTTTGCGGGCCTTATACAGCCTTCAGGACAGACATTCCCCCACCCCTGGATAGAAGATGATGGTTTCTCCTGGGCTGAGTGTTCTGCTAAACCCTCACTCATACATTTTTATACACTAGAGACTTGATGCACAGTGAGGCAGGTAACTTGCCGAGGTCACACAGAGCAATTCCAGTTGACATTGCCACCCAAGTGCTATTTAAGGTATGTGGTCCTGATGGCAGGTGTCACTCTTTGGCAGAAGTGATGTAACAATCTAAGCCTCATGCCACTGAATATCTGAATCATGTGACCCACTCATCGTGGCTGATTACAGCTGACTATCATTTGTTGTCTATGTTTGCAGAGCAAAGATGGGTTGGCTGATGGCATGGGCTAGTCTTTTGACAAGAAAGGCTTGCTGTATGCTCATCAATTGGCTTTCTGGCTTTAAATATTAGGGTCAGGAGTTTGTGACTTTATGAGTCCACACCTAAGAGAAGAAACCGCTGATAATTGAGTGTTCTGAGAAATGAGTGTTCTGAGCCTATTGGGAGTGGATCCACAATGTGACACATTCACAAAATATCATGCTATCTTGTGATGAGATTCCCAGTATGTTTGGGGGCCACTGAATGAGTTAGACCCTTTCCTTTTAGTTAAATGTATACAATTATACAACTCATGCTCTTTATAACCCATGATTTCCCAAAAATGTTTTAAAAAGAAAAAAATTACAGAAAACAAAAGCCTAAGGTTATATAGTTAACCTATAAAAAGCTCACTACATCTCCCTTTAATACTACCCTTAAAAGCTATTCCCCTGAATACAGCAATTCAGGACATGCTTTATTTGTACTTCTTCATGCTCTTCTGCACTTTAGATATGGATTAGAGAACCTATTGTGCTGCTGTGTTTTTTTTTAACTTCAAAGTCACTAAAACTAAAAGCTCTGTTCCCTTCCTTAATGTCATGCATTTACAAACAAGCCACCATTGGAAATAAGATATTCTAAATGCTTCTTCAAATAGATGGTCCATGTTTTAACCAAACAGAGCATTTTCACTTAATCCAGTTCCCTTTGAAGACAAAGTGCTTTTAAATTCGATCTTTAAAAAATGGGTCACCTGCAACTGTGTCAATTTCCTAATTTATTCATTGCCTTAACCTTGACTTGCCCAGGCACACCAGGCACTCTGTTCATAGACGATCCATGCTGGAGTTGAAATCGCAGGGGAAAGCATCCTGAATAATCCTCAGAAAACAGAGTTTTGAGGCCAGACCCCAGGATGGCATTAAAGCAGAGGGCTTAAGAGCCAAGACTAAGGTTTGAAGCTCATGGAAATTAGAATCCCAGATTTGTGACACTATAGATATATATATATATAGTGTGTGTGTGTGTGTGTATATATATATATATATATATATATATATATATATATATATATATATATAACATATATATATGACACATACTTATAGCCCTTGGCTACTCAGATTGGAATAAGATAACATTCAAGCAATTAATATGTTCTCACCATTATTCTGATTAGAAATTTAAGCCTTATGGTGAACGTGGTATTATTGTTGCCATTTTATAGACAGGGAGCTGGAGTTTCAGTGACTTGCCAAGGACACCCAGCTGTATATGGTGGAGCTGGGATTAGAACCCAGACAGTCTGACCCTGACTTGCCTCCTTCATCATCTTACTTAATGCCTCCTAGAACTGATGATAGAATTAAATGAGATGACACATCTAAGTCCTCAGAAACTGTGGTTGTTATTAGTTTATTTGATACCGAGGTAAAAAGAAATGTAGGACCTTGAGATTATATGCTATTCCTTGCATCAGTAATATTCCCCATTTGTTGAGTAAAAAATACTATAACACTATAATAGTAGCAGCAATAATGCCATAGTAGAAACAGAGTAGTTCAAAGCATGGCTCCAAGCTCAGAAGGTCTGGGTTTAAAATCCAGGCTGTAAGCTGTGTCCCCCCAAGTCCATATGGTGAAGTCCTAACCTCTAATGTGATGGTATTTGGAGGTGGGGCCTTTGGGAGGTAATTAGGTTTAAATGAGATCATGAGAGTAGGATGAGTGTCCTGATAAGAAAAGACAAACAGAAGGCAGTCTCTCTTCATGCTTAAGCACTGAGGAAAGGCAATGTGAGGACACAGCAAGAAGGTGGCTGTCTTCAAGTCAGGAAGCGGGCCCTCATCAGGAACCAAGTCAGCCAGCACCTTGATCTGGGACTTCCCAGCCTCCAGAACTGTGAGAAATAAATATCTGTTGTTGAAGTCACCCAGTGGGTGGTATTTGCTAGAGTCCCAACTTTCTAAGACTGTAGTGAGAATTAAATGAGATGATACACCAAAAGCATTTATAGTACAGTGCCTGGCCCAGAGTAGGGACTCTAAATATCAGCTATTATTTTGGGTATGACCCCCTTCTCTCAACAGACTCCAAGTCTTTCTGTGTAAATAAATCAAATACAGACGCTCCTTGACTTATGATGGAGTTACAGCCCAATATACCCACCATACATTGAAAATATCATACGTTAAAATGCATTTAATACACCTAAACTTGCCAAACATTACAGCTTAGCCTAGTCTACTTCAAACATGTTCAGAACACTTACATTAACCTACAGCTGGGCAAAATCAACTTGCTGCCACAGCCCAGCATCACAAGAGAGTATCATACTACATATCACCACCCTGGGGGGAAAAATCAAAATTGAAAACTCAAAGCATGGTTTCTACTCAATGCATATTGCTTTCACACCATCGTGAAGTTGAAAAATCCTAAATAGAACCATCGTGTGTCAGGGACCATCTATATGTCCATTGATATGTTTGCTCATTTGGGGGGGAGGGTCATATACTAACAGATGCTTCTAAAAACTATCTTAGGAGGTATTACTTATAAATCCCCAGAATGTTTCCTCTTATAAGCCCATTCACTACCATTATCCTAGCAGTGTTCATACATACAACATAAGAGCCACAAAAGGCTTTTCTGCTTTCCCATTTTGCTTCCCATGTCCTTTGACTAAGCACCTTTTCATTTTTCATGAACTCCTTTCTAGATGTAGATTTCTTGGATTATTCATTTAAAAAATTTTTTCTAAAACGTTTCTCTGCACTTCTTCTTATACAACTTTCATTCATGATGCTCCCACCACGAGTGCAGGCTGCATAAAGTTGTGCTTTGCCAACACTCAGCAAAAACGGAGTGCCTGTTCTTAGGAGCACAGCTCTGAGATTGTCTTTGGTTCCTCACTTGACAATGATTCCATCCCTTCTCCTTTGCCCAACCCTAGCCTGTGATGAAGTCCATGTAATGGCCTGGAGATTACATATTTCCCTTACCCTATAATAAATATCTTAAGTCAAAGATGCCAAATTATAAGTTCTATTTTGCAAATGGAAGGAGAAAAGGATGATTTAGAGAAGGTTATTTCCTTTGGCGCAGAAAGAAACAACCTAACATTTAGGCAAAATTTTTCAACCAGTTGAGTCAATATCGTTTAAAAGCCTTAAAACTGTCTTTATTTTCCCTAGCTATTTCAGATTATTAAAAAGTCTTTACTATCCCATTTTCTTTTTGCCCTGTAGTGTTTGGACCTCATTAGGAACGTTTATCCTGGAGAATGTAAGCTTTTGCCATACAGTCAAAAAATACTGAACTACGCTCCTTTAATCACCAATTAGCATTTTTTTTTGTTTCTCTTTTCTGTTGTTTATGCACTTTGGGAGTTAGACTCTTATTTCTCTGAAATGAGGCTAAGCCCTTTCACACCAATTTCAAATGGAGAAAACAAAAGGGGAACATTTCAGCTTTCTCCTTCCCTGTCACTTTTTAAATATTTAAGACACAAGCACCAGTCCATTACAAAGGCATTTTATCACATCCTATCCTCTCTCCCAGAAAAGTAAGAGCATTATGCACCTTCTAACCAAAACCACCTCAACAACAAAACTACACCTTCCATACTGGGTGGGGACGGGTCCTTGAGAGGAAAAAAATGAGAATGATTTCATGCTCCAAATGCTTCCTAGGGAGCAAATGCTGGTCCCAGCCAGTCGACTTGCCACACCTAAGGCTCCCTTCTAAGGAGGCTACTCAGGTCAAAGACAACGATGTTCCCAACTGATGTGTCCCCATCTCCCTTGCGCCCCATTTTGAATGTGGACTCAAAGTCATTTCTCTCTTCAGATGCCACTCCATCAAGTTTTACTCAGAAGAGTTATATTTATTTCATAATTGTTTAAAGGAAATCACTTTGTCCCCAGTGGTGATGAGGGCACTTGAAGGCATGTACTAGTACATTTTGCCTTTAGAGACTGTTAACTCTTCTGTGCTTTGTTGGTAAAGGTTGACTCTAAAAATGGAAAACTAACGAAGCGTGCTTATAATTTTTATACATGTGTAGATATTATACACTTTAGAACAGGGAAGAGTGATACATAAGGAATCATCCATAAATCACTTCCAGTTGGAGGTGAGGATTTCAAGTGCTCACTCCAACTGATCTCTGACCTTCCTTGAATTCTCTTACACCTTATTTCTTTCTCATATTGCTGAAATACTTCCTATTGCCATCTTTTCACAAACTTCCTAAATTTCTGTGCATCCAAAAGCCTTCATGTTTGATTGGCAGTTGACAAAGTATAAAATCCTAGCTTCAAGACCTTCCCCTGCCCTCCCAGCATTATGAAGACACTGCTCCCTTATCTTCCACCATCCAGGGCTGCTGACGGAAGGTAGGATGTCACTCTAACCCTTATACCTTGATAAGGAATTTGTTTTCCCTTGTCTCTGGAAGCTTTTAAAACCATCGCTTTATCCTTGGAGTACTAGAATTCCCCTATATATTAAATATATTACTATGATTTTTGTGAAAAAACCAACTTAACCTATTCTGTTCTTAACGGAAAGCCCAAAGGGTAGTGATAAAATCAGATGTGGCCATACAGATGGTTTAAACAATGTTATTAGGTCTGGATCCTTTCTTCTTATCTCTCAGACCTGGCATCTTATATGTTGGACTCTATCTCAGGCTGACACTCTCCTTAAAAATGGTACCTTGCTGTTTCACCATCACTGGATCCTTAAGCACTAGAGACCTCAGAAGGAGTAAGGTTCAATCTCTCCCAGCTTCAACAATGATTTCCCAAGAAGCATTAATTGGCCAATTCTAGCATATGGCAGAGGACATCTTAGTGACTAAAAGGGCCCCAAAAAAGCTGAACAGACAAACAACAAAAGTCCACTAAGCTAGCAGTGGGTTTTCTTTTCTTTCATTCTGTTTGGCAACTACTAGAAGCTGTCAACCTAAAGAGTTATATTTATTTTGCTAAAGAAATTTTTCTTCTAGTATATTTTAGCTATGTCCTCTCTCCTATTCTTCCTTATTCTTTCCTTCTGGAACTCCCATTAAAATCATGTTGGATACCTAGACATCTGCTTCTTTTTCTACCACTGTTTCCCAATTGCCTGACTTTTTTTACTGTACAGTGTGGAAAGTTTCCTTGATACTGTTTTCAAGAACACCAACATGGTCTTTGGTTCCATTCTATTATTTAGCCCATCCATTTTTTTAATGTCGTGACCTACCTTTTGGTTTTCAGAAACTCTTGCCAATTTTATGAATGAAAGCTCTTGATTTACTCTAAGAACACATTTGACTTTTTCCCCATTACTTAAATTTTTCTATTTAATTTAGATGCATGGTTCTGATCATCTTTGTTCTCAGGCTTTTCCTTGTGGTTTTCATCACATATCTGCTAAAACTTTGTCCATTTATAGTTTTTAATATATGGTTTAAGAGAGGCACTGCGGATTTATATTTTAGGAGAGGCAGTGTGTATTTACTCTAAAGTCTTAAAGTTAGCTTACACAAGCATCTTTCCCTTAGATGGAAAGGCTGAGTACAGGTTCTTAGTAGGTCATTAGATTATAGGAGCATGTCAACAGGCATGAATCCTGGATATGGGATCATCCATGATTACTCTAGGGATAGTTTGCTATACTTCCTTCCTGACACCAGCCTTTTCTTTTCTTTTCTTTTCTTTTCTCTTCTTTTCTTTTTTCTTTGCAATGTCTGTTGTGGAGATCTGGATTTCCTGTATTCACTTCTCCACTTCACCCACAGATGCCTTTATTCTCCTTGGAATCTTTCCCAATATAAATCACTTTCATTAGGAAAATCCTTTCGCTTTAGTTCAAGGGCTAAAGCCCATTTCTCTAAGCTGTTCTGATGAAGGACTAGGGGAGTGACCAAATGTGCAGGCTGTGAGAAATACCGGTCTATACAGGAACAACTTTGATTATGCTCCATGGGCCACTCTAGCTGCTGTTGTTGACTCCAGGCTTAAAGTTGCTCTGGATTGTGGTTTCTATAGAGCTCTCCCCATCAGTTCAATCATATATGGTATGTTCTGTATCCCCCACATGTTTTTCAAAAGTTAGCCACTGGCAGTGCCTTTACTTGTTCTCTTTACAATTTCATTCTTTTTAAAACCTTTTCCCTATAACTTTAAGAATGAGAGAACAGTTAGATGCATATCATCAGTCTACCATTTTGAGTCCATTGGCTCCAGATACCAAGAAAAGCTTATTGGACTTACACAAATTAAAATGATGAATAATGTTGTGTGATGGCAAATGTGTGAGAAATGGGCACTTTGCTCTTAGAGGAAAGGAGGCTGGGGCATCCTTTTTGGAGGGAACTTGACAGTCACTCTCATCATGTTAAATGTCCACAATCCATGACTTTGTAATTTCACATTTATAATCTACCCCCACTGAAGCACTGGCATGACTACTTAAAGATATAATGTGCAATTGTGTTTACCAAAGCCCTCTTCCCAAAAACAAATAGGTGATGGCATAACTAGGACAGGGGTTGGACAAATTGTTGTATATCCATAAAATGGATAAAGAATGAGGCAAGTCTATTTGTGATGGCCTGGTGACTTAGAAAGATGTCCACAATGTATGATTAACAAAAGCAAGGTGCATAAGAGCATAATTTTTGATGATCCCAATTTTTATTTTTTTGTTTATTTTTAAATTCTTTATTAGTTAAGGTATTACAAATGTGTCCTCATCCCCTCCATTAACCCCCATTCTCACCCCCCGCCACACACACACACTCATGCTCTCATCTCCCTGTTGTCCATGTCCATTGGTTTGGCTTATATGCATGCATACAAGTCCTTTGGTTGATCTCTTCCCCTTACTCCCACCCTCCCCTACTTTCCCTCTGGGGATTAATAGTCTGATCGATGTTTCTCTGTCTTTGGATCTGTCCCTGTTCATCAGCCTATGTTGTTCTTTATATTCCACAAATGATGATCCCAATTTTTAAAAAGTCAATTATGTGCCTTGCTACTATCCTAAATATTTTTAAATGCTTCTAACATATTTCTTTTCTATTCCTACTTCTTTTAGAATTTGCAATCTCTGCATAAATCAGACATAGTTAATGGCTATTGTCAATTAAAATCAAGCAACCATAACGCATGAAATGCAAGCTTTCTCGGGAAAAAGAAGATGTGAATACAACATACTAACCAAAAAAGTGTTGCAAATCATAAGTAAAATATTTTGGTATTTTAAAACATTTTATTTCTTATAATTTTCATAGTTACACCTCCCCAATTTTAGCTATCCAAATTCTATGGCTAATGTCAGAATCCTTCACGCCAAAATCTGAATTTTTCTTCATTATGGTAAAAATATATTTCACCAAATAATTTCTCCACTGCACATCTTGTATCCAAAGTCACTATGCTATGCTCTCTTCCCCTTCCTATTGCTTCTTAAGCAATCTTCCTTGGACATTGTAGACTTCAAGAACATCCATAACCTGAAAAATATTAGGTAAAAAGCCAGGTTTTTCACAGAAATAATAACGTTTAGACTTGTATATAATTTCAAAAGTGACATTTGAATGCACTCATAACATTTAGACTCACTTAGGGAAGTTTTCCTAATGAGTCCATCAAAGGCATCTTCATTTGTGTCAATGTTTTTGATTTGTAGCATTTCTTATTGGATTCTTTCTTGGGATTTCCATCTCTCTGCTTACATTATCCATCTGTTCTTGTATGTTGTCTACTTTTTCCCATTAGAGCCCTTAGCATATTAATCATAGTTATGATTCCCAGTCTGATAATTCCAACACCCTGCAAGTCTGAGTCTGATTCTGATGCTTGCCCTCTCTTGTTTTTGTTTTTGTTTTTTGGCTGATAGTATGCCTTGTCATTTTTTGGTGAAAGGTGGACGTGATGCACTAGGTAAAAGGAACTGTAGTAAATAGGTCTTTGGTGATGAGGTGGGGAGCGGTTGGGAAGGGGAAACATTCTATAGTTTTATGAGTAGGTCTCAGCCTTCAGTGAGCCTGTGTCCCCGACTGTGACCTTTGCACATGCTTCTCAGTCCTCACCCCACCCCTCAGGTGAGGCAGAAAGGCAAGAGGGGCTTCCCTTCCCCCAGGTAAGTGAGGCTCTGAGAAATGGTTTCTCTTGAGGGCAGGCCTTGCTAAGAACAAAGGTGACATATTTTATATGTATTTTCAAGGACAACATAATTAGAGTAGATGCTTATGAGGAAAAGGAGAGTTGAAAAGGGTTAAGGTGTGTCAAGGATTAAAGGTGTGAAATGAACAAAAAACAAGAGAGGGGCCTAACATGGGGAAAGGACAACACTCACACACTCTAAAACAGTCTACATGCTTCTCTTCAGACCGTCACACCTCGGAGGGAAGGTAGGGGAGAGTGGGGGTAAGGGGAAAAGATCAACCAAAGGACTTGTATGCATGCATATAAGCCTAACCAATGGACCTAGACAACAGGGGTTGAGGGGCATGAGTGGGGGGATGGGAGGGGGGCAACGGGGGGATAAGGACACATATGTAATACCTTAATCAATAAAGAAATTAAAAAAAATAAAACCGGTATGTGCCAATTGAATGAATGAATTAATTAATTAATTAATTGATTTTTTGAATTAAAAAAAAGAGTCTACATTTCACCCAACTTTTCGGCTTTCCCTGAACCTGCCAACTCCCAGCAGATAGGGGCCCTAGCCCTAATTTTTTGCCTTTCACATTTCATTGTTCCCACATGCCCCATGTCTACCTGCTGGGTCCTCAACCAAGTAAGTATTTTCTTCCTATGAGTTGGTCACTGAGTGATTCCATTAAAAATGCAGAATTGTAGTGATCATTAACTCCCACTTCCTCATTTCACAACTTTGGACTTAGTTCATGGTTTCAGAAGTGACACTAAATACATTCAGCAAATTGTATTCAGTGAATTGTCGTGAAAACCCCACATGAGATGGTCATATTTCCCTGAATCAAAACCCCTACCTTCATGTGTTAATCTCACTTTGTCTATCACTGTAACACTAGAAAATTAAATTAGTTCTCACGGACAAAATACTTAAAGGATAGGAAGGGGATGCTCACAAAGGCCCCCCAAATGTAAAATCGTCCCAGAAGAGTGAATAAAAATGCTTGTTTTACTTTTGCTGAGGCCTAAATCTCCTGAGGCACCTTCTGTGATCTTTTATTTAGAGGCAAAAAATATTCAGCTGGCTGCCTATACTTTCTCCTTCAGGCATTTAGCCCCAAAGAAAGAGGAAACAGGAAAATATTTCTAAAGAAAGCCCAAAATATAAAAAAAAAAATGAAGAAACAGATGAGAATCGAAGTGAGTTTTGCAGGAGATTGAAAATGGTGTCATTTAGAGTAACCCTGGACGTACAGCTTACATGTGACTAAATCTGATCTTTCATAAAGAATTGGAATCTGTATTGATAGAAAAAGCTTCCAGCTATAAGAAAACAAAAGTAGCAACGATAAACACCACTGATCTCTTTTCTCACAGAAGCACTATTCGTGGACAAAAGAATTGAAGTGGAAAAATAACTTCAGATTTCAATCTACTCTACGGAATGAGTCACACCAACATACACCGAAAACGGGCTTAAATGATAATCACTTGAACAAAGTACAATAAACCTTGGGTAATGGCACATCTCCCAGGTTGAAGAGTGACTTCATACACTTAGCAATCGCCCAGAGAGGTCACCGAGAGGAACACCTCATTCTAACACAAGTTTACTTACCCACTTCTGTCAAAAGAGATTCTGAAAATGCTTAAGGATCTCGAGATTAAGACTCTGAAGTCACAGCCAGGAATGCATTTCAAAGCTCAATAGCCTACACTACCAGGAGATGATTTCATCCAGGTAACTTAAGAGATTTAACCTCTTGTTGTTGTTGTGTTGTTGTTGTTGTTGTTGTTGATTTCAGAGGATAACTGCTGATCCTGCTTCAGTGAGGAGCTCGTCCCTTCTTAGAAATGTATTAGCAAGTTGCTCTTTGGGATGAGCCACTGTTCTGTTGGACCGTTGCTTCTGGTTCTCCTGTCACAACACTCCAAACACTGGTGACTCCCCAGGAAACCGGCTGCAGCATGAGAATAAGCCACATGCAGAGAAGTGCAAAGAGGTGCCTTTGTATTAACTGTAAGGAGGCTAGGAAAAGTCCTCCAGGAGCCTCCGAGAGAGCCATGTGGAGAGTGGGAGGAAACTGAGACCAAATCTCAAAAGGATTTCGAGAGACCCAGTGATTCCTTTCTAAGCATTTATCCTAAAGATGCTTCCTAACATTGACATCCATCTACTAACGTGTCCTAGCATGTACCTTCAAGGATGTTCACTGCAGCCCTGTTTATAATAGGGTACAACTAGGAACAACCTAAACATCCAACTTTAAGAGAATAATTGTTTAAAATTACATGTACATTGAGTGAACTCTTATTCGTCCATGAAAAGTAATGCTGTTAGATGCCTATTAACACAGAAATATTTTTATGATACAGTATATTGTGTTATTTAAGAAAGTAGGCTACAATACTACTTGATTAATTTACAGGGTATTTTAGTTTATGTTGAATTGTGTGTTTGTCTAAAAAAACTGGTCTATAAAAATACACACCAAGATCCTGGCTGTGGTGATTGCTTGGTGGTGGGACTGTGAGAGCATTGCTCTTCTTATTTTCTATCAGTATTTTCTAATTTTTCTAACAATGAGCATATGTTGCTTTTGTAATAGAAAAAATCTAGTAGTTACTTCAGTTTTGAACACTGTCTTAAAGAAGATTTCTACTTTATACAAAATTACAAAGAAAGGTGCAGCACTTCAAATAACAAAGAATTAGGGTTTAGACAAGGGTACCTTCCAAAATGGGGGACATATCAGAGACATGGCAAATAAAAAGTTAAATGAGGGCTTAGAATCACTTCTGCTCTGTATGACTTCTCTAAAGCATTTGGCTCCTCTAGAATGCCACAACCTCTCAGTTTCTTCCATCTGTCTTTTCACTTTTGGTTTTCACCACTGTGTATGTTGCCCTAAGCTAATCTCACTTATTACTCTGTAACTTCACCTTCCTGACCTTGGGAATTAAATGTCCCATCTCCAGAAGTCCTATAGAACCTTTCAACTCTATACAGTACATCTAAGACCAAAGTCATTACCCTCTCCCCTCCAGCCGGCTCTTTTCCCAGGATTCCTTCTTTTTATTCAATGGCATCATCATGTACCCAAGCTAAACTTTTTAACTCCTCCCTCTCTGTTAGTCTTAAGCAATTCAGGAAAAGTTGTGTCATGTCCACCACACAAATATTTCTGATATCTGCTATCTCCTCATTTTTCCTTACAGCCCTAACTCAATGCGCCATCATTGCTAATCTGCATCTAATATTTCTTCATTACAGTTCAAAACATAAGTTCATTATCACATCCTTATGAAAAGCCATCTAGTGTATACCCCACCTGCAGGATCAAGTCCAAACTGCTTTTCATTAGGCACAAGGCCCTTTAAAGTCTAGTGCCAACTTATGCTCCAGTCTTAATATAATATTCCCCACTATCACCATCCATCTCTCTCTCTCTCTCTCTCTCTCTCTCTCTCTCTCTCTCTCTCTCGCTCGCTCTCTCTCTCGCTCTCTCTCTCTTTCTCTCTCTCTCTCTCCACCCACCAACTTTCTACCAAGTCCCACACAGGAAACACATGCAATACCCATGTATCACTGCATCCCATTTCATTTCTACTGCCTAGAAACTCCTTTTCCCTGCCCATTATCCATTCTCTAGCATCTTTCTCAAACAATATTTTCTCTCTAAGCCTCAAGCCCCACTCCTATGTAATCATTTTTTCTACCATGTTTTCACAACATCATACACATTCCTCTTTTATACTCCTTATACCCCATTCCCATGCTGCCCCTACCCCCAAGCGAGGCTATAAATAGGGTTCTTGCCCAAGTCCTCTGTTAAAGCTGGGAAAGCTAAATAGTCCCTACCCAATCTCTCTTGCAGCTAGAGATGCTCATTTGGCACAGCCTGGCCAATGAGATGTCAGTGCAAAATTGCTAGGGAATCTCGGCACAGCTTTTGTGTTTTCCTAACAGTAGAAAAAAGCATAGCTGACACCTCCCTCTTCCTCTGACCTCACACAGAGATATGATATCTAGAGCTGCAGATGTTATCTTGCCAACATTAGGTCTAAGCCAAGAGAATCACAGAGATTCCAGCCCTGAGATCCTGACTTAACATCACTAGCAGCCACCAATCTCCAGAATTATTAGGTGAGAAAAATCAACCCTGGTTTTTCTAGCTGTTTTTCACACTGACTGTTGCTACATTCTAACTGCTATTTTTATGAAAAAGTTAATGTAGCAATAACTATCCAGGGACCTACCAGTCTACTGAAACTGTACTGAGTATTTTTATTTCTTTTGCCTTATTTAATCTTTAGGCATCATCATTTCTATTTGCAGAACTGAAGACCGATGTAGTGAAAAATTAAGTAATTTCTCAAACATCACACACAGTTATGAAGTTTTTGGGCCAGAATTCCAAGTCAGAGCTGTCTGTGTTGAAAGTTTGTTCTCTTCACCACTTTTGAAGACTGACTCAATAAGGCTAGACTGAGAAAAAAGCTGTTGAAGACACCTTGGGCTTGAAAACCCAAAAAATGAGAAAATCCGTATCAGCTGTATCCATTTGCCAGTTTACTGAAGAGCTGGTAGTGTGGGATAGAATAAAAAGCCTTGAGAAAGGTGGTAATAGATGAAGTCTTTCTAAACTGACAAGAGTTATCCATCCTTCACTCTTTGTTACAGAAGATTGGAGTCTCCTCTCTAAAGCCAAAATGGTTACTGCCCAATACTCCATTTTCCTCAAGACGCTTGCAAATTCATTCAAAAAAAGGAGACTCACATTCAAAAAAAAGGAAAAGTTTGCTTAGCCTTAATGTATCTGTGAGTTTGCAAAGACATCACACGAAATAAAATGCCTCTGTTTGGAAGTGAAGAGGCCATATTTGGGATCACAGATGATTGCAAAAGAGAGGAAAATACCTCCACAGTATGATTTAAGGATCAAGACACATGTGATTTAAGTCAGCCTGGAGATATGAGACCAAAAGTCAAATGTACTTATAAGACTCTAGTCTGATGGACTCTAGTCCATCATATGGTGGAAGAAAGGGCACGAGCCATGTAACAGACAGACTATATTTAAATCTCAGATCCACCATTAACTGTCTCTGAAACTCATTTAGCTTAATTATCAAATGAGGGTAATACACTTACTTTATAAGGTTTTGTGAGTATTATTAAATGAGATAAGAGATAAGCAAAACACTTAGGTCACTGCCTGGCCCCAGTAAGTGCTGGGTAAGTGGTGTTGCTGATGATGACAATGACAATTAGAAAAGCAGTGTCAACAACAATGGCTCAGAAGTACCTCAACTAGATGCTGACCATTTAACACTGGGGTCAAAGGAAGTGGTTTAGATAAACAAGCCAGAAGATTAGAAGGAGCAGTACCATGAGTATAAATCCAAGAACACTCTAGGTAAAAGAGACTGATTATGTCTTATGATAATGTTGATATCTCCAAGACCTCACATTATTCTAGAATGATCTTGAAAAGGAATGGTGGTCATTTATGTTGATCAGTGCAAATTGGTGCCCACCCATTCATCAACAGTGTAAACAGTTTACAATGCACTTGGCCACCAAGTGTGAAATTGTGTGACTCTTGTTGAAAATTTTTTAAAATATATTTTTATTGATTACAGAGAGAAAGGGAGAGGGAGAGAGAGATAGAAACATCAATGATGAGAGAAAATTATTGATTAGCTGCCTCCTGCACACCCTCCCACTGGGGATCGAGCCCATAACCCAGGCATGTGCCCTTGACCAGAATTGAGCCAGGGACCTTTCAGTGTGCAGGCCAATGCTCTATCCACTTGAGGCAAGCCAGCTAGGGCTCTTGTTGAAAATTTTACTATGGGAATGGGTTCACATTATTTTATATTTTACTTATCAAGTGAAGTAATTTTAACTTTTGTCACAAAATTTCACATTATGCATAATTTCAGTTCTCATAAAATGTCAGTTCCCAGGAGCATGAAAATCTCAAGTACAAATGGTTGCCTCTTTATCAAAATCCATTTTGACCCCAGACCTCCCTCCTTCAAGAGAATAAACTTGTCTCTGGGAAACAGCTGCCCCACAAGGGATCACCTTTCTCAGTCACCTTGGACTAGTCAATGGTTTGTGACAAGCTCGCTCCGCAGAACATAAGTGGTGTTGTCATCTCCACACTCTAACCCAGGGGTGGGCAAACTTTTTGACTCGAGGGCCACAATGGGTTCTTAAACTGGACCGGAGGGCCGGAACAAAAGCATGGATGGAGTGTTTGTGTGAACTAATATAAATTCAAAGTAAACATCATTACATAAAAGGGTATGGTCTTTTTTTTTTTTTAGTTTTATTCATTTCAAAGGGGCCGGATCCGGCCCGCGGGCCGTAGTTTGCCCACGGCTGCTAACCCCTTCCTTAAACTACATGCAAGTAATAATTTGGCCACCAGGGATGGCAGACCACACGATGGAAGGAGTCTAGGTCCCTGGCTCAGCGCATGAAGGAAAGCCACCACTGATCCGGAACATAGAGCTTGCACTGTCACATGAGTGAGAAATGAAGTTGTATTGTGTTTGAGACATTATACATCTTTAGGTCTTTTTTTCCTTTTAATAGCAGTTCAGCTTCTCCTTACTAAAACAGGTTCCATAGCGGAAAGTTATATGAAAAATATAAGTCAGTAAGACCTTGGGATTCCTAAGCAAGAGATGAAAAGTAAAGCAAAATATATGTAAGTGTAACCCTTTAGGAGAATTGTTTTAAATTGAACAACCAGCATCCATTACAACTCCAGAGAATGTATCTGAAAGGTGCTATTAATAGAAAAATAAATAAAACTAAATAAATATATGAGCCCATCAGATATTTGCTAAGTTTAACATCTCTGTGTTTTTTTTTTTAATATTTTTATTGATTTTGTACAGAGAGGAAGGGAGAAGGATAGAGAGTTAGAAACATTGATCAGCTGCCTCTTGCACACCCCCTACTGGGGATGTGCCCGCTACCAAGGTACATGCCCTTGACTGGAATCGAACCTGGGACCCTTCAGTCTGCAGGCTGATGCTCTATCCACTGAGCCAAACCAGTTAGGGCAACATCTCTGTTTTTGTGAAAAGCCTAGCTTAATTATGGCCGCCACAGGTTTAAAAAGGAAGTTTGCTGGAGTTTCTATCTCCATACACATAAAAACTAAGGACAGGTCCTAACTCGAAGAATCTTTTCAAGCCACTGGATATAGATTAGATGCCCACCTCCAAGATTCTCACCCCTGTGTTGTCTCCTGCCACACTGACCAGGGCTCACCTGGGTGACAATAGGGTACTGCAAACATGACAGAGTGTGACCTCCCAGGCAAACTCAGAAAGACATGTGGCTTCTGCCTTCCTTTATCTTAGATCACTTGTTCCGGGAGAAACCAGTTGCTACATCGAAAGGAGAGATTCAAATGGCGAGGCACTCAATCCACCTATCAACAACCAGCACTAACTTGGCAGCCACATGATGGGACCACATTAGAAACTGATCATCCGGCCCCAGTCCAGCCTTCAGATCACCGCAGCCCTGGCTGACATCTGTGGACTGCAACTTCATGAGAGCCCCTCATTTAGAGCCACCCACATATGCTCTTTGACTCCCTGACCTACAAAAATGTGTGAAATAATAGTTTATTGATGTTTAAGCTGCTAAATTTGGGGGTAATTTGTTACATAAGCAATAGATGATTAATTCACTAGCTTGTTTTGTGTATGTTTGTTTATTTAATTATATTACTTATCTATGGTTGGGGAAGGGACGGAAATGGAAGAGAAGAGAAAGCCAGCTCTAACTAAGGTTGAAAAGCTTTGTCTATTTTTCATGCTTCCTGGAAATAGAAGACTGGATTGCGCCAGACATGTAAGCATTATATTGAGTTTTCCTCAAACGAGCCTAATGAAATTAGTTCTTTTTGCATAACAGGCTACTTTTAATTAGACAGGAAAGCTTTTACTCATGAACTTGTCACTGGATCGTGTGAAAAGCCAATTTTTAACGTTGCTTTTTTGTGTGTGATGTGTGGTGTGTGTGTGTGTGTGTGTGTGTGTGTGTGTGTGTGTGTGTGTGTGTGTGTTGACTGGTAGAATTGAAGAAAACCTGGCTAATTGAAACGAGAAACATAGTGGATATTTCATTCAAGAAATCAGGGACTATTTCTTAAGAGCCTCACATTTCACATAAAATGAAGACTTCGGGGCAATTTTACGCTTGTGCGTTCCACGGCACACTGTGCCTCCCGCCCCATGATTGAGAACTCTCACACAAAACTACTCCGGTTTTTTATCTTTCTTGACTGAGGGCACTTAAGAGGTGGGGAGAAACCTCTCATTGCCTCCACTTCGTGACTGTCTGGCTTGTTGGAAGTGTCACAGTGTTTGATCACAGTGGCGTGATTACTGAGGAATAGAGAGCTAGGAACTTCTGGTGGCTCATTTCTCTCTTTACAGTTTGTGCGAACTGTCGCTCCCTCTTACATTATATTAGCTGACACATTGACAGGGCCTAATAACAGAACCCACATTAGAAAAGGTATATCAGGAGGACCCAGAATACAGGGAGTAAGGCAGTGCCATACTTATCATATGCTGCCAAGGTCAGAGCCAAGCAACGTCTGATGACTGTGGGGTGAGATCCACTACTCTGACCAGCAGTCCACAGCGCAGCTTTAGCCTGCAGGGAAAAGGACTCATTTCTTTCTTCCCCCAACCTGATTCTTCACCAATTCTGAAATCTAGCAAATATTTAAAATTATGTAGTAGCCCTGGCCAGTTGCTCAGTGGTCAGATCATCAACCCACAGACTAAAGGGTCACAGGTTTGATTCCCAGTCAAGGGCACGTACCTGGGTTGCAGGCTCAATCCCCGACCCTGGTCGGGGAGCATGCAGGAGGCAATCAATCAATGTGTGTCTGTCACATCGATGTTTCTCTCTCTCTTCTCCCCTCCTCCCTCTCCTCCACTCTCTCTAAAATAATCAATGGAAAAAATACCTTCGGGTGAGGATAAAAAAATAAATGAAATAAAAAAATCACTGGTATGTTTATAATAAGCTGACAGGCCCTATTAGACAATTTCCATGAACATTGGTGCACTTTTTAACAAAATCAATTTGTGAGTGTGTGTGGGGGGGGAGGTGGGGGCAGTCTTCTTTGCCTATTATGCTGTTGAGGGTGTGTGGACCAACACATAAGTACATCCTGCAATCATCCCAACCTAGAGGCTTTGAAGATCGTATTGGGCTTCCATAAATAATCCTCACCATTGCAAAAACGTAACAGGAATGATGCCTTTGCCCATGATAAAACTGCCTGGGTTCAATTAAGCAGAGGTGGGGACACTAGGGCTTGAGGGCCAAAGTGGAACCAATGCCTGTTTTTATCAAGACATTTTTTTGGCATGCAACCACATCAACTCATTTGTGGGTTGTCTACAGCTGCTTTCACACTGCAACAGTGAAGTTGAGTAGTGGAGACAGAAGCCGCATGGCTCACAAAGTTGAAATATTTACTATCTGGCCCTTTGCATTAAAAGTTTGCCAACTCCTGAAAGAAAGTATTATACTTTTTGGTCTGAGCTCACAATGTGGAAACTGATGTGGGACCTTTCTTTCCCTGGCCATCTCATGCAGACATAGTTAATTTCTTGTTTCAATAAAGAGAAAATAACAAGTTCGGTAAATAAAATCTTGCAAGATTTGGAGTGGAGTAAACAGAATTTTCCTTCTTAACCAAGTATGTCCTTTAAAAAAATGACTTTGGACTGCTTGTACCCTTGTTTAACAGTTTTTAAACCCAGAAGGTGGGTTTAAGTAGTCATCTCTCTTCCAACATGATTTATTTAGTTGGTCACCGATACTTTACAGGGATAAATATTCTTAGCCTTATATTGTTTTTATAAAAAGAAAATGTGTAAACTACTTGAAATACAATGTTTTTCTTGATTTGAAAAGTCATGAGCATGGATTAATCCATATTGTACAAGATAGGAACATGCTTGTAGCAAAATTTAATAAGAGTATAACAGCTATAGGATTTGGATTCACTGATTTGGAAACATGAAGCGTATATATTTTGGCACTGAGAGAGAAAATCTTTGTTATAGCCTAAGAAAATTATGTTTAGGGAGGAGAATTCCCATCATCCACCTTCAAGGCAACGGAAAGAGTCTCAGTGAGTGTCTTTGCTTTAAGACAATGCTTGGAATTTTGGCTGCAAAGAACTTTCTTCTCAGACTCATCTTTTCAAATCAGATCTGGCGAAAGGATGAATTCACAGATTTGGGGGTCCTGAAAACTCCTTAATAAGAAAAGGCCTTAGATATTTTGTGCTTAACCCTTCCCCTCAAAATTGAAGCATATGCCAAGTCTTCTAGACCCACAGATCTAGAACACTCTCTAAATGTGGGTCTCTCAACCTTGGCACTACTGACATTTGGGGCCTGATGATTCATTGTTGTAGGAGGCTGTCTCGTGCATTGCAAGATATGTAGCAGCATCCATGGCCTCAATCCACTAGATGCCAGGAGACCTCACTCATGCTTGACAACCAAAAATGTCTACAGATATTACTGAATGTCCCCAGTGGTGGTGGGGGGACAACATTGCCCCCGGTTGAGAAACATTGCTCTGGAGAGCAGTAGACCTTTAAGTTGCCAAAAGGCGATTATTTCATTCAACCTATGCAAACCAACTATCCATACAATTGGAAGCTAAATCTAGTCCCTTCCACAGTGAAGTGGCTACATGTCCCTGTCACAGTTATCACTGCCACGCTGGAAAGGAGACCAATTCTCTCCTCTGAAAACTCATCTGTGCTAGTTTCTCTGATTGTCATCTTGTGCTGTCATACCCAGATTTCCTTCCCAAAATCTCATCAACATGTAGAAGGCATCTCAGACATCTACAGGGAGATGCGCTTTTCAACTCGGTATTTCCAAACCCTGCTTTGATTCAACAGCAATGATGGACAGCCTCTTGTAACTGATCAGGATGAAAAACTAAGTAGCCTGCACTTGCTAAAGGGACCACTGCAATAGAGGATTGCCTTACCTAATGCACATGAACAGAATTTCTTACGACAGCGCCAACAGTTGAACACAGTTGTTTTCCTGTGATCCTTTTAAGTCCCCAATTCAATTACTATGCTCATTTTTCTGATGAATCATCAGTAGAAAGCCAGGCAATTTTTCAGAGAGTGGTATGACCCTCAGCTGGAACATTACTTTGTAGGACTCTGTTGTACCTACTTGGCACTAAACAGATACCCAGTTTAGCCCTGAAGAGGGTTAGGACTTAGTACTTAACGCAGCATGAAGTTAACTCTTTATAGATCTTTCTGTTTTTTGAAGATAGCTGTAACACAAAGGACACAAAAGGGGAAAATAAAACTAAATAATGAAATGAAGTGTATGGTGCTACTTTATTGTTGTAGCTCTATAGCTGACAGCCTCGGAGATGCAAATCTCAGCTCTAGGCCATCATTAAACTGATGCATCGAAATAACGGAGACTTCACGTATATTTTCAACATCACAGAAGCAGTGAAACGTTAGATCTTCGATATTGCTTTTTCCTCAAGGATTTCCTTTTTTCTCTACCTCATCCTCCTTCACTAGAGGGATACACACCAGCAAAACAACATCTGACACATTGACATTACCCCAGATACCAAATCCCCGCAGAATTCAGGGACTGTGCCATAAATGAGGAGCTTCCTTTGAATTCCAAAATTGCCTGGAAGCTGAAAGTAGAAGAGAAAATGGACAAGTGACTGTCCAGCATTTTGGCTGGGACTCTGAGCTAGCACTGATGCCGTTGTAATAATCTGGTTATTTAACAGGAAAGGAGTGAAAGGGGAGACCAAAAGATATAGACATGACATGTACACAGCTTTGCCAAAAAGTCCCATTAAACATTCTCCAAGTTTATCTCCCATCAGCCCCACCCTCACCCCTCCCCACCCTCTCTGATTAATGGGGGGAGGAACTAGACAAAGGCAGTTTAGACACATGCCCAGTAAGGTCTGAGTGACCTGGGAAATGCTTTCATGTCAATCACTCCTGGAAACAGGTAATTGACCAGGATGGGCATGGCCATTGCAAGAGTGCAAACCTAAAAGTATAAACTTCTAGACCAGTGGTTCTCAACCTGTGGGTCGCGACCCCTTTGGGGGTCGAACAACCCTTTCACAGGGGTCGCCTAAGACCATTGGAAGACACATATGTAATTACATATTGTTTTTGTGATTAATCACTATGCTTTAATTATGTTCAATTTGTAACAAAGAAATTGGGGGTCACCACAACATGAGGACCTGTATTAAAGGGTCGCGGCATTAGGAAGGTTGAGACCCACTGTTCTAGACAACGAAGCCACTATCTCTCTCTTGGCTCCGGGGCACCTGACTCTTGTGACCCCTGCTTGACCCCTGCTGCAGGAACCCAAGAAATGTAACCCATTGCCAATAAAGTCTTCTTCCACATTTCATCCTCCCATTGGGGGCTTCTGAAAATTCTTATTTCAGCTGCACCCCAAGAACCTCGCTTCCCCCAAATGACAGGGGAGTTTCATTCTCTGACAATAGCATGAGCTGAATGCCTTTGTTAGCCCAACAGACAGGCAATGCCTACACATTTCTGACTAGTGAGCATGGGAAGATCCAATGGTTAAGGTAAGGAGGTCTCCAGGAATTAAAAGCCCACTAGTTATTTGTACTCTTGCTCTTTGTACATGCACCTTTCCAGGTTTCGGGCTGCTTGAAGCTGTTGACATCACAAATGCCACAATTCCACCTTTTTAAAAAAATATATTTTTTATTGATTTCAGAGAGCGGAAGGGAGAGTGAGAGAGAGGAGCATCAATGATGAGAGAGAATCACTGATCGGCTGCCTGCTGCACACCCTCTACTGGGGATCCAGCCCGCAACCTGGGCATGTGCGCTGAGGGGGAATGGAACCATGATCTCCTGGTTCATAGGTTGACGTTCAACCATGGAGCCACACCAGCCAGGCCACAATTCCATCTTTTCACCTGCAACATCTCAGTGGTGAAAACTGAACCCTCCCTGATTCCCAAGCCTCTAAAATGAACTCCAGCATCCTGTCCTTACCTCAAACATGAAGGGGAAAAAAGGTAATGACTAATGGGCAATTGTGGTTGCCTTGGCTACAATTCTAATTTTTGCCAAATGTACCTCTGTGTGCTTAATATTTGTTTAAATGGTACATAAAAAAAATACCAAAAAAGGTATCTTTATTATGGGCTTGGCCATATGCCTTTTTCTCTCTTGGTTACTGTTCTCTTCTATTACCTGCATTCTCACACCCTGGTCCAGATTATCTGCCACAGCTGGGATGGAGGAAGGTGAGCTCAGATCTCTCACTCTCATCTTTCCCATGCACTATTACATTCTGAATGTGATGCCTAGGGGCCTTCCAGCTAACTGGATGTGTAAATTAAAGAGTTTTAAATCACTTCAAGGTGTCATTCAAATTTTCATCCCAGCTAACAGGGAGGAAATTCGCCAAATCCACCCTGGGGCCATTTTCCCATCTCTTTCCCTACTGACACTCATGTAAAGTGCTAGACAAAGGCACAGCAAATTCCATATTAGAATCTTTTAGGACTAACTCCCAGTCCTTCCTCCTGCCTTAACAAAGATCACTTTTCTCACCCGTGAATAAAAAAAGATATCTATAAAGGGCTGAAAGGTAGTTTTCATTATCAGACTTTTTCTTTTTCACATCCTCTCTTTTTCTTATTTATCCAGATGTGAAACCAATAGTAACCAAAATGTATTCGGAAATTTATTGAGTGCGATATAATAGAAAACCTTAAGGGTAGAACTTAGTACTGTTTATCCATTACATACTTTTTAAAAATTTAATTCTTTTTGTTTGTTTGTTTTTTGGAGAAAGAGGAAGGGAAAGGGAGAGAGAGAAACACCGATAGGTTGCCTCCTGCAGGGGCCCCATCAAGAGATCGAAAAAGCAACCTGGGTATATGCCCTGGTTGGGAATTGAACAGATGACCTTCCGGTGCACGGGACAATGCTCCAACCAGCTGAGCCACACAGGCCAAGGCTATTCATTACTATATGACTTTAAAATTATTCCCTGTATTGTTACAAGCACAGGGGCCCTGTGATGATATCAGATTTGGGCTTTCAGCAAGATTTCTCTGCCTGTGTACTCTGACAAGCGCCATCATAGTCATCCCCAGGGTGTGAAGGCAGTCATCAGTAAATGGCAAAGGGGAGGAGTCAATGACCCTTCAGCCAGTGGTTCAACCACCCACTAATGAAGACTTTGAACTAGGATAACAGAAACGCCATCTCTTGAACCACTTTACCAGAAACTATTTTCTAGAATGGTCAAACACAAATACCAAGATTCAGTGGAACACCTAAGGAAAAATAGCAACACCACTAGCCAAAGTTTTTGAATGAGAGCTTGCGCTACGCAGCCAGTATACACAATATAGGTCATTCAAAAACAATTTGTAAGTAATTCACCAAGAAGCTAAAAGCAAACCCCAGGAATTTGGAAACTCTCCATCCCTGTCAACGGATTAGTTTCAGAGCATCTCAGAGAGATTTCAATCAACAATGGCTGGGGCAGGCAGGAGAGGTGGCTTTCCAGTCTATAACACTGTTGTTCAGTAGAACTGTCCTCAATGATAGGAATGTTCCATATCTGCCCCACCCAACATGGGAGCCATTACACCAAGGGCTTTTGAACATTTGAAGTATGGCTAGTTCAAATGAAGAACTGAGTTTTTAATTTTATTTAATTTTATTGACATTTAAATAGCCACATGTGTCCACTGACTACACATTGGATAAGAAAAGTCTAAAAATGGAAGCAGGGAGTGCTGAGGACTGAATGTCTGGCCCAGGCAAGGGAGGAGGCATTGCTAGGAAAGCTGTATGCCCAGAGCAAGGACAGCCCCACAGTTTCATCTTGCAGGCCATCTGACTGTTAATGAAGGCCTGCTTCCAAAGCTAAGGCTAACTCGTTGGGAAAGAGTGCTGTGATTAATTAGCGATGTCTGAGTTGGTGGCACATGTGTTGTGATTTCTCAATGCCAGTATGGTGAGCAGAACTTCAATTCTGTAGAGAACATAGAGGGAAGCAGAGGAGGCGACCAGGTTCAAGGCCATGAGATAGATGGTAATTCGAGAAGCAGACTGGATTATGGTTATTTATTTACTGCAATGAATGAATACTCGCCTATAAATATGGCTAGGCAGTGGTTTTAAATGTATGCCTGCAGCCAGACAACCGAGGGGTTACTGATGTCAGATTATTTATTCGGTTGCTTATTTATATGTTGCATTTAGTCAGCTGTTTACTTGTTTAGTATGTCTCCCCCACTAGAATGTGAGATATATAAGGTCATGGACCATCCTGGGCCAGAAAGTAGGTACCAGGTAAAAGATTGTCAAATGAGCGTCTTTATACCAAAATTTATTCTCAGAAATATATTTGAAGGTCTACTACATGTAATGTACTATGTTAGGGTTGGAAGTTAGCCATGAAAGACAGACCCAGTCCCTATCCTCATGGCTTATATTAAACAGCTAATTACACAATTTAGAATGTATGATATGTATCAGCAGAGACCTAACATAATGGCTAGGTAGGGAAAGTTTCAAGGAAAAGCTTCCTTGAGGTGTGGAACTGAATTTTGAAGGCTGACTAAGAATTAACTGAGTAAGCCCTGACTAGTTTGGCTCAGTGGATGAAGCGTCAGCCTGCAGACTGAAGGGTCCTGGGTTCGATTCTGGTCAAGGGCACGTACCTTGGTTGTGGGCACATCCCCAGAGGGAGGTGTGCAGGAGGCACCTGATCAATGTTTCTCTCTCATCGATGTTTCTAACTCTCTATTCCTCTCTGTGTAAAAAAAACAATAAAAATATATTTTCTAAAAAGAATTAACTGAGTAAGATGGAAGCAAAGGGGAAACAAGGGAGAGCAAAGGAAATGGATTGGGCAAAAGCTCTGGGCAGGGTGAGCTCCAAAAACTTAAAAAAAAAAAAGACCAGTATCACTGTCATCCAAAGAGCAAGCAAGGAAGAGGGGCTGGAGAGCAAGTAATCAGGGTCGGTTAGTGATGTAATGACCACCTTTAAGTCTATTGAGATACTTGTTTGCCCATTTTCTTAAAAAGGATATAGAAAACCATGGGAGGAAACTCATTTATCCAATAAAACCAAAGAGACTATACACAAACACACACACTCAGCCTTTTGTAAGGGTTTACAGAAAGGCTTTGCCCATGTACTACTGAATTTGAACTTCCAGTCTAGACAGTTCTTAAAAAGGTAAAAATATTATCCCCATTTCACAGTTGACAACTCTGAGGCTCAAAGAAAATGTGACTCATCCAAGACTTCAGTTAGACAGGACACAGCCAGGATTCAAAGTCACACCACCCAAGTGCCATTACCTCCTCTACAATAGCAGTTTCTTCTCAATTGAGGGTCCCATGGGAAATACTGAGTCTGATCAGTAGACCCTACCAACTATGCAATTTTCAAAAAGTTATTTGTTGAGGCAATTTTTGTCCTGCAGGTGCAGGCACTCTCCCAATGTACCTTCCCCTCTCCGGCTCGGGAGGCTCAGCTAGCGGTCTGGAGCACACTGACTTCATGGTTGGAGGCGTTGGGGTGCTACCTTGGAAAGTTCTACGGCCACTTCTTCCGAAAGGCAATGCTATTTGTCCAATTCGACTCCAGGGCTTTGCTCTGAACTATTTTTTAAAAGTCAATTCGGAGAACCTGGAATCATTCACAGAGCCTCATTAGTTCTGAAATGCTATGAGTCATTTTCAGACTCATGGATCAAATGCCCCAGAGCACTTCCAACAGTGACAGCTCTCATATCCTGAGAGTCTGTAATGGTCCAGATACTGTCCATGTATCTTGTAATTAGGGTGACCAACTGATCCGGTTCATTTGGGACCCAGGGTTTCCCGGGACTGAAGGAGTTGGTTACCTTACTGATAAGAGAATCCAAATCAGAGCGTCCACATGGTTTGCCCAAGGTTCTCACAGACCGTAGGAAAAAACTGGAGTTTGCACTCAGATCTTATTCCCAGGGGTTAGCCCTACCCTGGCCCTCTGGGTAACCATAGCACTGCAATTTAGCTGAGAAAGATGGACATCTTGTGTACTGAAATGTAAATGAACACCTCAAACCTTCTTCTCTGGAGAATTCTCCCTTTTCCACCTTATGAAATGGATCGGATTTTTTTTTCAGGACTGAAATAAAACTGGGAGCACTCTTTTTTTTTTTTCTTTCTTTCAATTTTTACAGGTATACATGCTTTATTATTTTTTTAAATGGCAAATGCCTTTGTTTTAAAATTGAATTTATTGGGATGACACTGTTTAATAAAGCCATACAGGTTTCAAGTGTACAACACTGTACCATATCTGCATGCTTCATTGTGTGCTCACGACCCAAAGTCAAGTCTCTCTGCCATCATTTATCACTCTTTTGCCTTAAGCTCAATGTCCTGATTTGCATGTCAATGCCAGCAGTGTTATTTCACCTGAGGGCTGCTTTTAAAACACCCAAAGCAGTGCAAGCAGTTTGGGCTGGGAAACTAACCAGTAAATTGTGGAGAACAGGACTTGAGTCACACCTGAAGAAGTGGAAATAGTAGGAGTAGGGCAGACTTAAATGGAAATCCTTCCTCTGCCATATGCTAGCTGTGTGATCTCATGGCTAATAACAGTTATTTCGCAGGTTTACTGTGGAGCATAAAATGAGATCACTCAATGTGAATCTACCCTGCTCCATGACTGGCACATGATAAATGCCCAATAAATGTTCGTTCATCAACAGGCCCCCAAAGAAAGGAAACTCAAAATGTTCCTTGCTTCCTAATCTCCTCAAACTTCCACCAGAGTTTCTGAAACCTAAAACTATAATTGATCGCATCATAAGAATACAAACAGCCCAAATTTGTTTAAAATAAACAAATATTTGAATGGGCCCTAACTGGTTTGGCTCAGTAGATAGAGCGTCAGCCTGCGGACTCAAGGGTCCCAGGTTCGATTCCGGTCAAGGACATGTACCTTGGTTGTGGGCACATCCCCAGTAGGGTGTGTGCAGAAGGCAGCTGATGGATGTTTCTCTCTCATCGATGTTTCTAACTCTCTATCCCTCTCCCTTCCTCTCTGTAAAAAATCAATAAAATATATTTAAAAAAATATTTGAATGGACATTTCACCAAAGAAACATACACATAGCAACTAGGCACATGAAAAGGTTTTCAATATTAAAAGTTAATATAGATTAAAGCCACCATGAGATACCATGACACACCTACTAGAATGAGGAAAATTAAAAATACTGACAATACCAAGTGTTGACAGTGATGTGGGGCAACTGGAAATTGCATGCACTGACAGTGGGACTATACCAGTATGATAGGTACATTTTGAACAGCTGCTTTTGAAAGTAAATTGACAGCTTCTTATAAATTTATCATAAAATGCAGCAGTCCCATACCTAGGAATTCATCTAGGAGAAATGAAATGTATGTCCACAAAAAAGAAGTTTATAGGAGCTTTATTTATAAAAGCCAAAAACCTGTAAATAACCCAGACATTCATCAACAGGCAAATGAATAAATAATGTGTGGTACATCCATATAAAGAGATTCTACTTGGTAAGAAAAAGGAACTACTGAGACCCCAAAATGAGTGAATATTAAATACATGTGTTAAGCAAAAGAAGTCAGACACAAAAGACTATACACTGTTTACTCCATTTATATGAAATTTTGGAGAAGGCTGCGGTGAGGGGATTGTCTGCAGAGACATAAGGAATTCTATGGAGGTGATGGAAACATTCCACTTCCTGTTTGGGGTGTAGTTACACAGGCATACACATTTGTCAAAACTCACTACACTGTACACTTTAAAAGGATGAATTTTACTGCCAGCAAATTGCATGCCTGTAGATCGTCCTTTGCAAAGAAAAACAGATTATAATAAATACCATATGGCCAAAGCTGGTTTGGCTCAGCGGATAGAGCGTCGGCCTGCGGACTGAAGGGTCCCGGGTTCGATTCCGGTCAAGGGCATGTACCTGGGTTGCAGGCACTTCCCCAGTGGGGGATGTGCAGGAGGCAGCTGATCGATGATTCTCTCTCATCGATGTTTCTAACTCTCTATCTCTCTCCCTTCCTCTCTGTAAAAAATCAATAAAATATATTTAAATAAATAAATAAATACCATATGATTTCACTTATATGTGGAATCTAAAGAACAAAATAAGCAAACAAAATTGAAACAGACTCATGGATACAAAAACAGACTGCTGTTTGCCAGAGTTCAGCGGGGGTGGGGGGACAAGTGAAAAAGGTGAAGCGATTAAGAAGTACAGTTTGGGCCCTGACTGGTTTGGCTCAGTGGATAGAGCATCTTCCTACGGACTGAAGGGTCCCAGGTTCGATTCTGGTCAAGGGCATGTACCTTGGTTGCGGGCACGGCCCCAGTGTGGGGTGTGCAGGAGGCAGCTGATCGGTGTTTCTCTCTCATCAATGTTTCTAGCTCTCTATCCCACTCCCTTCTTCTCTGTAAAAAATCAATAAAATATATTTTTTTTAAAAAAAAAAAGAAGTACAGTTTGGTAGTTACAAAATAGTCACAGAGATGTGAAGTACAGGATAGAGAATATAGTCAATATTGCCTGAAATATAGGGGAAAGTATATAATTGTCTAACCACTATGCTATGCACCTGAAACTAATACAAAATAATACTGAATATAAACTGGAATTGAAAAAAAAGCGTTTTTAAAAACTTTAAGACATGCAAAGTGATGGAATTGTGCCACTGACTTTTCAAATCTATAACTGCTATATAGCAGTTCTAAATAATTTTATAAATGTTACAAACTGTGCATAACTATTGTTTAAATAACTACATGATTTGCAAAAAGAAAAGAGATGGTAAAATATAGGGAGTCTAGTCTGGGAAGGGGATGCAACCCTGGGAAAGAGATGGAGGTGGAAGCTTGGGAGGGTGGATGGATAGGGTAGACCCAGCCACTAGTCGTAGTGAATGGGACATGACCTGTGCCTTTGGTTACTGGGGGAGCAAACCAAGAAAAAGGGAGACACTCATTGGCCAGTGTCCCCATAAGTCCCACAGTATCATTTCACTTGGCTACTTCTAGTGCTTGTTAAAATGTGTTAAGTGGCCCCACCTATGAAGAACATGCTAGCAGAGGCACTACTCCTGCTGCTGCTCCCAGTTACATTTCCGGCTGAGCTTAAGACTGCTTTAAAAAATTTACAAACGAAGACAACAGCCTAGTCTAAGAAAACAGATCTTTCTTACAACTGCTTTCACATCTGCCAAAGCTGCACCCATGATAACAAGATGACAATCTCAAAGTTGATGCACGGGGGCCGGCAGCAGTTCCCAGAGCCCAATGATTAAGTACACAGAGGTCCACAGAGACTTGAGGACAATAAAACGATTTGATGGGATGGGATGGGATGGGATGGGATGGGATATACATGACAAGAGTGTGGGGTGTGGAAGGGAGTGTTGGGTGAAGGCTGCAACCTATTCTTTCTCAAGAAAGCCTACTTTATTCAGAATAAAAAACATTTATCTATCTATTTATCTATCTATTTATTTATTTATTATTTTCTTGTGCTTAAATGGCCACACTTCCCTGACCAATAAGCAGCTATCTGATCCAAGCAAGGCCAATTAGATATCCTTTTCATGGACTTTGACACTTGAGCAGAGTGACATGAAGGCAAAAAATGGCTGGAATTTATTCTTCTGTCAGAGCACTTGAGAGACCATCCATCACTTTCTACTACTTAGATCTAGATTCCCTGGCTTCCTTATAACCAGTTGCATCATTTTTCCTTTGATTCTGAAGTTATCTTACTAGTTTACAAGAAAATACTTTCTTGCTCAAATTAAAGTCAGTTTCTGTTGCTTGCGATCAAAGAGGCCTGAAGGATACAATTGTCTAGCCCAGCCGTGGGCAAACTACGGCTGATCCGGCCCGTTTGAAATGAATAAAACTAAAAAAAAAAAAAAGACCGTACCCTTTTATGTAATGATGTTTACTTTGAATTTATATTAGTTCACACAAACACTCCATCCATGCTTTTGTTCTGGCCCTCCGGTCCAGTTTAAGAACCCATTGTGGCCCTCGAGTCAAAAAGTTTGCCCACCCCTGGGCTAGTCACTATGCTCTACACCTGAAACTAATACAAAATGATATTGACTATAAACTGTAATTGAAAACATGTAGCTCAATCATTTTTTAAGTGTTAAAAGTTGCTTCCCACTCCTCCTGAGAAGCCATAAATATGATATCTAAAAAAGGTCAATTCACTGGCTCTAATAATGTCTTGTGTGTACTCCAGGGGCCTAGGCTGGGACCCAAGGGCCTTCCATCGGTCCTCTCGGCTTTCCTGATGGGAGAGGAGCAGTCTATTGACAAGTCAGAATAAAGGATAACCCTTTCCTAACCTCCTGTCCACCAGGAAACGACACGGGAACATCTCAAGGCCAGCAGGGCAAAACTGGATCACTGAACACCAACTTGGTTTGATTGTAGAACAATGCGTTTGTATCATTTCCAGCCCCATGACCTACTGGAGCACTGAAAAGTCTAGGTGAACTTGGAGCCCCAACTCATTCTCCTTTTCAGGACCCTGGACCACAACAGTAATAACAATAAACACAATTATTATCATTATTAACTGTTACTGAGCAGTCAATCACTGTGAAGCACTGAATCAAGAACTTTATATGTTGTATCTCATTCAAGCCATACCTGCAGTAACTGTTAAGTGGTAGGCACCATAATTATTCTTATTTTACAGACAAAACAAACAGGTTAAAAAAGGTTAGGTCCTTATCTGAGAGTAGCAGCGGTGAAAGAGCCAAGATCAAATGCAGGTCTTTCTGATTTCACTCTTAATCAGAAAGCCAACACATTTAATCACAAATGGCATCCTATCTGATGTGGGCAAGTCTCTGCTGCTGTGCTGGAAAATCAGAGTTGTCCTGGCTAACACAATGCAAAAACAAAAGGGCTTCCATTATTTATCACGCCAGGAACAAACACCCAAGGGGTTAGGCATCAAAGTGAACTGTCTTGATTTTATCAATTGCCTTTTCTCCTCTACTTGCCACATGAGACTTTGCTGTCCTCCGTGTGCTGACAAACCCTATCCTACCTGGAACAGGAATTTTTCTCAGGATAAAACAAAAAAGAAGACTATCACTCGCCATAAGTTAGCAGCACTCAAGGGCGTTGCCAAAGTTGTCGTTCTCATAGGGCTCACTGCAGTACGATGAGGAGCTCAGGGACCTCAACCTTTGTGCTTTGCAAGCTGTGTCTGCCCACTAGGAAAAATGGGGGGAGGGTTAACCCAAAGTTAAATTTGGCTCTTAAATATCCTCTCATAGAGCCTTTCAGGTGTAAATAAAGTCTTAAGTCCTAAGAGGCTAGAAATGGAAAACATCAATAGGTTACACATTCACTCAACAAAAATTGACTGGACAAGTTTAGTGTTATACCAACAATAATGTCTTCATTGTCATCTATATATAATGATTACTTACGTAGGATGTTAATAACATTGAGGAAAGTGGGGTAAAGGACATATGCGAAGTCTCTGTCTTATCTTGCAACTCTTCTATAAATTTAAAATTATTTCACAATAAAAGGCTTCTACAGATGTGCTGGACAGGCTGCGTAAGACATTCCCTACAGCATCCTCGGTACAACTGACAGGACAGCGTCACTGAGGGAATGCAGTTGAGGTGAGAACTTGGAGTCCTGTTCATCAATGAAGGATCATTGGTAGCAAAGGCACAGGGTCTCTCTGGTCCCAAACCACCAGAATAACACATCTTGCAAACCAGGGCTTAAACGAGAGCTAAACCAAAAAGAGAGGTTATTCATTATACCTCACATCTGGGCCATAAACACATGCTTAATACACATAAAAACATCATGGTAAATGGTATAGGAGGGGTGGGCAGTGAGTGTATGTGTGTGTGTGTGTGTGTGTATGTGTGTGTGTGTGAAACATACAGACAGAGAGGAAGAAAATGAAAAAATATATGAATGAATGAAGGTCAAGTAGACAAGAAAGGATCATTTACGTCACTCATCTGAGATCCGGGGAGGAACTCACATTTGTATAAATATCTTGGTAACATAAATGAAGTAGATACCGGGGTGCTGGTCCTCAACACAAGGAACTTTTTCTCAACTTTTCCAAACAAAGTCTCAGAACTATCCACCTAAGAATTATTTCCCATAAGCAAAGAATTTCAGAAGGCTTTTAAGAGGCCCAGAAAAGAATTAAATGTTTAAGGCCTACAGAAAACTCTGCAAGAAAGTTTTAATGAAGAATAAACCCAGGATTGAAAAGACTTCCCAGAATCTGAAGGTCTCTTATTCAGTGACCATTCAACCTTCACCTGTAAGACTAGAAGAAAAGAGTTTTGTCCAGTTTAGACAACCTCTTTTCAGATGTGAGGAAGGCATTCTTGAGGTAATGGGTGAGGAAATACCCCTGAGATACCCCAAGGGGTTACACACAGTCTTTGATGTCATTGCAAGGACAGGAGACTGCTTTCGTAAGGGTTAAATATAAACCTGCCTTAAAGTGCAAAGGACGAACAAATGCTCGATTTCAGGTTTTCTCCAGTTGGTGGAATCACAGCATACTAGGTGTACCGGTTAATAACGTGGATTTTTTTTCAAGAGAGTTACACATATGTTGATATATATGTGATTTGATATGTATGCTATTTTGTTGTATTGACAAGCTTCAACATTTCATATGTCAAATTTTCTGAAGGTGTTAACATCATTGATATTTTTACCCTTAAAAATGTCAAATTTCGTGCCAAGAAAAAAGAGCATTTGTGGGAAGTTTTAATTTATTACTTTATTTAAAAGAAAAGTGCTGCTGAAAGTTATTGTATACTTTGGGAAGCTTATGGTGAACATGCTCCACCTCAAGATACTTGTGAACACTGGTTTAAACTCTTTAAAAGTTATGATTTCGATGTGAAAGACAAAGAACATCCAGGTCAACCGAAAAAGTTTGAAGACCAACAATTACAAGCATTATTGGATGAAGATGCGTGTCAAACTCAAAAACAACTTGCAGAAAGATTAAACGTTGCTCAGCAAACAATTTCCAATCGTTTACAAGCAATGGGAAAGATTTTAAAGGAAGGAAAATGGGTGCCACATCAACTGAACGAAAGACAAATGGAAAATCGAAAAGTCATCAGTAAAATGTTGCTTCAACAGCACGAAAATCTTTTTTGCATCGAATTGTGACTGGCGAAAAGTGGATTTATTTTGAGAATCCCAAACGCACAAAATCATGGTTGATCCAGGTCAACCCTCAACATCGACAGCAAGGCCAAATCGCTTCAGAAAGAAGACAATGCTCTGCGTTTGGTGGGATCAGGAAGGTGTGGTATGATGAGCTTCTAAAACCAGGTGAAACCATTAATACTGATCACTACCGATAACAAATAATCAATTTGAACCATGCTTTGATTGTAAAACCACCAGAATGGGCCAGAAGACTTGGCAAAGTAATTTTGCTTCATGATGACGCACCATCACACACTTCAAAACCAGTTAAAGACACGTTAAAAGATCTTGCCTGGGAAGTATTAACCCACCCGCCGTATTCACCAGACCTTGCTCCTTCAGATTATGTTCCAATTGATCGATGGCACACGCATTTTCTGAGCAGCACTTCAAAATATACGAAGAAATGGAAAATTGGGTCTATGAATGGTCTGCCTCAAAACAAAAGAAGTTCTATTGGGATGGTATCCACAAATTACCTAAAGATGGGGGAAATGTGTAGCTAGCGATGGACATGACTTAGAATAAAGCACTTTTGATGTTTCTCTTGAAATTATCGTGTTTTATTACAAAATCCACATTTTTAACCAGTACCGGTTAATAATGTGGATACCGGTTAATAATGCGGATTGACCATTTACCAGTTAATAATGCAGATTTTGTGACCCAAAAAAACCACAATAATTTCAAGAGAAACATCAAAAGTGCTTTATTCAAAGTCATGTCCATCACTAGCTACACATTTCCCACATCAACACTTTTAAAGCGTTTAAACCAGTGTTCACAAGTATTCTGAGATGGAGCATATTCACCATAAGCTTCCCGAAGTATACAATAACTTTCAGCAGCACTTTCCTTCAAAATAAAGTAATGAATTAAAACTTCTCACAAATGCTTTTTTTGGCACGATATTCGACATTTTTAAGCGTAAAAATATCGATGATGTTAACACCTTCAGAAAATTTGACATATGAAATTTTGAAGCTTGCTGTCAATACAACAAAATAGCATACATATCAAATCGCATATATATCAACATACGTGTAACTCCATCCATTGAAAAAAATCTGCATTATTAACCGGTACACCTAGTACATAGCATGTGGCTGCTTTAATGTGTCTCTGGAGAGTACTTGCTAGAGAGGAATCGGGCATCGTTATTCTAGGAACAGAAAGTGCCAGTCACGTCACAAAACTCTGGCGTAAAAAAATCCCCTTATTGATCCAATTTTCTAACCTTTCTTCCTATTTCAGAGACTTTCTGAAGACGTATGACCGTGAACCTGCGATTCAGGAGACAAGCAGATCGGGCACTAAGCTCTGATTTCTTTTCCAATAAGACAACTGGGATAAATTCATGAGAAAATAAATCATGGCCCCAAACCCAAGTCAGAAAAATTAAATAAATAAATCCCATTACTCCCCTGACACTTGCAGCAGGAAAGGGTGTTCATATCCACTGACATCCTATTTGCAGTACCCTGCTTGGGGAAGATTTAAGACAAATAATACAGTATTCAAAATTCATATTTTGTTTACTCTCACGAGTGAAAAGAACACATAATGGTTCAATACATCACATTCATACATTACTGTGTTGAAATCCAATGGGGATCATCTCCCAACCTCACCCCAAACAGCTTGGTAAAAACCACATTTCACTTTATCCCAATTTGTCTCCCATTTACATTTCAGTAGAATAATTTGGTTAGACACCCAAAGGCCTCCCTCGTAATGGAATCAGCAATTGCTAAAGAAAATCAATTTATAACCTGCCTTAGTATCCATCAAAGACAAAAAGAGTTATTAAAGTCTGAAACACAGTTACCGCCCTCAAACCCTGAGAAGAACCAGTAGGGGCATGCCAGAGACAAGCGAAGAAAGGGTTAAGCACAGCTGATTTCTGGGTTGAGAGAGGGATGCAAGATCATTTTGGAAGGCAAACACCTGGAGGGGAAAAAGTAGTATTTTGTTTCCACCTCAAGAAATTGCAGACAAACATAAAGCAAATCACATCAGTGGAATACTCAATTATCTGAACATGCTAATTAACGAACTGTAATCAACCGGCTTTCAGTCCTCTCTTCACCTGCTGTAATGTGTGTAGTGCATCGCCTTCCTTATTCCTCACAACCGGTAGAACATTAGACAGTCTGCATGGTGCATCCAAGGGAAACAAATAAGCACAGATTTTTGCTGATGGCAGGAATTTCTCACGCTCAGGGCATATGAACCAACATTATGGAAATGGCAGCGCTGGCTGTATATTTTAATTATTCCCCACACCTACTTTGCAAAGGAGACTTATAGTCCAATTAGGTAATATGATGCTCAGTTATGGTTATTTCCGAAAACTAAGCACAGACAGTCACTTAAAGTAGTAAATATGCAGTCATGACAGAATTAAATATTCATGAAATCAGGAGCGGCTGGGAAAGCTGAGGATATTAGAATATTAAAATTCATCATAGCTTTTACAATGTAAATCTTGTATGCATTTGTAAGGCACCCGGTCAGGTCTAGAATGTGTTGAAATTCCAGTTTCTTGGTAGACTGCCATTAAAATTACAATATTGATTTTGGTAGATAAACAACCATCTCAATCCTTAGCTCAGTTTCAATTCGCAAAACAATTTTGAACATTTGCAAATACCAACTTGTTAAGTGAGCCTGTCTCCAAATACAGAACAACAACATTCGATGTGATCCCAATGCTTTTCAGATCTTTGTTGAGTTCACTAGTACCTCTCTTAGAAGAACCAGTAGACCAAGACACTCTCCTACTAGGGACATCTCCTGACATACAGTTCTTTCCTAGGTGGGAGAAGCGACTATGTTCTTGTCCACTCCCTTAAGTGAGCAAAAGGGAGAAAGTCTATTGACCGACCCTTCTTTGGTTCCAATATTCTGATTTGTTGAACCAACTTTTCCCCAACCTTAGCAGCACGTTTCAAAATGTACCAACAAACACATGTGTACACTTTATACAGATACAACTAAACACTAGCTCCCACAAAACTGAACTCCGAGTTTGTGTGGAGAAGCAAGACTGTACTTGGCCACAAAGCTGTTACAAATACACTCTAATCATATTACCAAAGCATTCTTTTCTGTGCCATTGCATCTACTTGACAATGTTCTCAAGCGGAGAAGCACCAGCACCAGAGAATGGCATCTGAACCATTTCTTACTGGGATCCAGTTCCCTGGAGAACTCTGTCTCCACAGGAAGTAGTAGCTGTCCCCAGGTCTACGATGACACAGCAGGGCTCACCTGCTGCCAGGCACTGGGTCCCCACCCTCCTAGGTAGGAGGGTGCCGGGTGAGGAGTTTAGAGCTGGGTTAAGCAGTGATCTGCATTCTACAAAGGAGCCAAACTTTGCTCCCATTGTTGTCATCTTTAGGTTGATGTCACCTTCCTCGGAGGAGTCTCAGAAGCCACTTGGCAACTCCTGAAGACATGTGTTTCCCCCTGACCTAGATCATCCAAATTAGCTTGGTCTCCTGTGCGGAAGCCAAGGTCTCCGGGCACTGCCCTCCCGAGGTGTGGGCTCTGCCCTGGCAACACATCGCACGAACCAGAAGACTTTTCTCTGCACAGACCGCTCAATAGGGAAACCGGGGCAGACTTCTGCTCACGCCTTCCAGTTCAGAAAGTCACTACTGCCCAACGATTCCCTTCAATCGCACGCCTTCCCCACCGCTGCAGCCCCCACCACCACACAACCGAGGGGAGGGGGCGGGGGAAGCGGCGGGTTTAAAGTGACAGCCGCTTCTCGAGCTCCTTGGTTTTGTTCAAAAGGTGTCACAGCGCCAACACTGTGGACCTACCTTGCTCTCCCCTTTCTCGCCGCGGGGTCTCGCCTCGGGATCGTCGCCGTCCTCGGGTCCCGCACTCTCGCCGGGCAGTTCATCCTGAGCTAGCGGCTGCGGCTGGGGCTGGGGCTGGGGCGGCGGTGGCGGCGCCTGGCAGGCTCCGCCAGCCCCCTGGGGCCGGGGGATGGGCTCCGGGCGCGGAGAAACTCCCTCCACATCCATCTCCATCTTCCCATTCACTGGAGGGCAAGACAAAAGCCGAGCGGAGACTTGGCAGCGGCGCGCGGCGGCTCCTCAGCTGCCCGCGGCACGCATGGCTCGCCGAGGAGGGGCCGCCTCCCGCGCGCCCTCCCTGCTGCCGCCCTGCGCCCGCGCTCCCCGCCGCTCCGCTCGCCGGCTCGGCTCCGGCTCTGGCGGCGCCGGGGCGGTGGAGCGCGAGCGCGGGCGGCCGCGTGTCCTTGGCGCGGTGGCCTTCAGGCGCCCCCGGCAGCCCCGCTAAGCAGAGCGCATCCGGCGGCGGCGGCGGCAGCGGCGGCGACGCCTCCCAGCCGCGCGCCCAGCCCGGGGGCGCTCGGGGACTTGCTCTCGGGTCTGGCCTCCTGGTCCTCGTCGCTCTCCCGTCTCTCTCCGGGGGCCCCTCGGCGCTTCCCCTCCCCTCCCACCTTCTGAACAAAGTTACGGGAAGAGCAAACCGGAGGGCCGGCTGGGGCCGGGCGAGACGGACAGCGAGAGGGAACGTCAGGTGCGAGTGCCATCCACCGGCCCCGCCCGCGGGCCGGGCGCCGGCCCCTCACCTTTGGCCTCTCCCCGACGCTAAGGAGCCGAGGACAGGAGGCTGCTCCGACCTGTGCGAGGCGGCGGCGGCGAGGAGTGGAAGAAGAGAGCATACGGGGGGCTGGTGACTGGTGCGCCCACCCCCCGCCGCGGGCGACCCCCACCTCCACTCTGCGCGAGTCTGTCTCCCTCCCTCCCTCCCGCGGCCGAGCGGGTGTCGGGTCAGCCCCTCCGGTGCGCGCGGGTGGGATCTGAGCTCCGCTGCCGGCCGCGCGCCTCGCAGCCCCGCACCAGACCCGGAGGGAAGGGGAGCCGGCCGTCAGTTCCCGGCAGGAAATCGACCTCCCTCCCCTCCGGCCCCAGCGCGGGCTGGAAGCGGGAAGGGGTGGGGCCCCGCGTGGATGGCGTGGACGCGAGGCTCGCAGCGCGCCCGAGTTGGGCGTCAAGGTTGGCAGTGGAGGGTCGATGGGGGAGGCGGAGGGAAAAGCGAGAAGTCACTGCCAGGCGTTGACTGCCATGTACCCCGGGGTGGGCGCCAGCTGGGCGCCGCTGCTCCCGAGGGGCCAGCTCTCCGGGGCGGGGAGGCCGCCCTCGGCAGGCCAGGTCTCCAGGAGGCTCCCGAGGTGACCCCAGGCCGGGCGGTGAGCCGCGTCTATGAATCCAGACAGATATAGTGATGACAGAGGGAGACTTGGACATTCTGAAATCGGGGCTCACCGACAGTCAGGTGATTGGGATGACTTCTAAATTTAACACCACTTGGTCCTGGGAGTCGCTTCCAACTTCAGGGGAACTGTTACGGCAACTCCGCCTGTCCAGCAGCCACGGAGAGGAAGAGCGGGTTATTGAGAACCTGTTCAATATTAAATAAAGCCTATTGTTCTGGGCTTTGACTTCCATAATGCCCCCAAATGGATCAGGAGATAAATGAATAACTCATGCATCCCCCCCGCCCCCCCTCCAGCACACAATGTATCACAGATAACACTTGCCTAATGAAACTAGAAAATGGCATTATTCATCTCGTGCCTGCTTTGCGTGAACGTACAACTTTTACACATCCAGACACACTGCCCCCAATAAACGCAGTCACACAAGAACACATCATTAGGTCTTGTCCTTCAATGCAATCTCTTAATCTCTCACTCTGCCTGTATGACAGAAATTAATTGCCACTTTAATTTAATCAGCATAGACAGCCAATCTGGATAATGCAATGTGAACATGCTTTTAGAAAGAAAAAAGTTTGGGGACAGAATTACTCCGTCGCTTTTTCTTCAAAATTTCTACAAAACTAGACTCCAAGCTCGTTGTCAAAGTCTACACTTTTAAAATATTACTATGACCCTTTATGTTTATGCAGTAATGTACCAGCCAGAAAACAGATAATAGAGGTAGGTGCCTTTAAAGAAGTTACTTAACCTCTAGTTCCTCCTCAGTACATTGTACTAAATCAATTCTTATAGTATTTTTATAATGATAAATTAGATTATCTGAATAAAGGGCTTAGCAAAGTACTCTAGTGCATAGTGAGTACTCGACAGTCACTGCCTGAAAACAGTAAGATAATACAGATTCACAGGAGCACGCATCTGAGGACCTGGATTTCGGAAAAAGAAATTGCCAGCTTAATTAATCGTTTTATATAAATTATTCTAAAAGATACTTGGCATCTTCAAAGAACGAAGCTTCTTCTGAAGGCAGAAAGAAAGTCAATAGTGTTTTGTGCAATAAAGTTTTGAATTTGACAGATTTTCTTTCTACAGTGTAGGAATAAAAATTACATGTCAGTTTCCACAGGAGCTGGAACAGCTGACTGGTAAGTTACCATTCTTCCATGCTTTTTACTTCCAAAATGTGTTTGTGAATTTAAGGCTTAAATGAAGTTTAAATCAAAATAAAGATGCAATACTTCAGCTATATTTGTTCTAAATTTAGGCATGTGCTTGTAAAGATTCCCATTGTTAAATGCAAATATTTTTTTTCCTTTCTCTGCCCTTCTATTTTTTTGGGGACACTGAATTTTTTTTGCATCTGCCATAAGTAAATATGGGCTCAGAAAATATATTACATTTCAAAACTGTTGATTGCACCTAATTATGCATGCAAATTGCTACTTCAAGCATGCAGACAGCTTGCAACATTTTCAAAATTTTGCCCCAGTAGTCATTTGAGGTATTTGTGTTGCTAGTTTGCTTTTGCCTTAAATCACTTCATTTCCCAATTAGCTTTCAATTAATGACAGGTCTGTGAATAATTTTGACCTTTTGATGTCCATGGTTTAGGTGATTCCAATGAACAAATCAGCACTTTCAAGAAAATCACCCTGCTCATTGCTCATACCAGACCATTTGATTTGTTGAGTCATTGAGATGAGCGTTTACACAAAGGTGTCCTGGAAGAGTCATCTAACTCAAAATATGGTCAATGGACCAATAAGCATCACAACACTTTATTGTAGAAATAGTCTCGGGCCTCACCCCAGACTTATTCCTCAGAGTCTGCATTGTAACAAGGGCTGCAAGTGCTTTCTATCACATTCGAGCTTGAGAAGCACTGCTCTGTCCCATCACATAGTTGGCCTATATTTGGGACTGTTCTCCTAAAATAAATACTCAGACTTATTTGGAAAATACAGTCTTAGAAACTGTGTGTGTGTGTGTGTGTGTGTGTGTGTGTGTGTGTGTGTGTGTGTGAAGACATTAATTAAAGTCCCTCTCCATCACCCCACCACCTCAGGACCTTAGTGTTGCATAATGAAATCTTACATAAATTAAGAATGCATCTGTGTTGGAATCTATGTAATGAATGAAAAGCATACAGTTTTCAAAAAATCAAAAGGCATTAAACTAAAAATGGAACAGTGCTTTATCTTGAATAATAACTTTTATGCTGGGATTTTTGATACCTTCTGTGACAATGCAAGCAGAAACTACCAAGTTTGTGTCTGTGTAATGACAAATCTAATAAACCTTCAATTATTTGGCATAAGTATAGCCTCAATTATATGACCTAATATTTTTAGGAACTAGCAGAACTTACTACTTTTGAAGAATTTCTGGAAAACACATATACATAGATTGATAAATTATTACTTTAAAAAGTTATCTATCTAGTACAGTGGTTCTCAACCTTGGAATCACCTGGGAATCTTTTTTTAAAATCCTGATTTCTGGGCCTCATCTTCCGGAAATTCTGTTTCTTTGTCATGGAGTGGGGCCACAACATTAGTAACAAAGAAACAGAATTTCCGGAGGATGAGGCCCAGAAATCAGGATTTTAAAAAGATTCCCAGGTGATTCTAATGTGCAGCCAAGGTTGAGAACCACTAATCTAATAGCAGTTCTCACCTTAAATGTATAAGAACTCACCTGGGGAATGGTGAGGACATGCAGGTTGGGCCTAAGTCCCTGCATTTCTAACTAACACGCTTCCAGGTGAAGCCAATGCTTCTGGTCCTCAGATTTCATAAACTTGCTTTATCACCGTCAATGGTTCTCAAGTAGCAATCACTTGGGGAGCTTTTAAAAATCTTTAATGCCCAGACAGCACCTCAGGCAAATTAAATCCAAATCTCTGCAGGGGAGATCCAGGCCTCAGTAGTTTTGAAACCTCTCCAGGTGATTACTCTGTGGAGCCAAGCTTGGGGATGGTGCTGCACATCATTGATTCCCCAAGAGTGGTCCTCAGGGCAGCATCAGCAGCTTCACCTGGGAGCCAGGTATGAATGCTGACTGCCAGGCCCAACCCAGACCTGCCGAATCCATAGCTGCAGTCTGAGATCTCCAGGTGATACGAATACACATTTAAAGATTGAGAAGCATAGCTCTGGGGTATCCTCATGAGATGGGGAGGTGGCACTTAACCAGCAGCCACCTGGCCCTAACCCCTGCATCTCTTGGCTTTCTACCCATCTACACACATGCTGAGAGGTTCTACAAACCCTTGTGGATAAAGTTCCAATTGATAAGAGGAATCTACATGCATCCCTAGCTCTATTTTAATACCTACGTGGTTAGCAGCACTGTCTGATAGAACTTTCTCCAATGATGGGGATATCCTATATCTGAGTTTTTCTGTTAGTAGCCACTAGCCACATGTGGCTATTGAACACATGAATCATGGCGATGTGACTGAGAAACTTTTCATTTTAGTTCATGTTAACTGATGTAAATGTAAGTAGCTTCATGTGGTTATTGGTTCCCCTGTTGGACAGAGCAGCCCCAGAATCATCCTCCTTCCTATTGCTCAACCCTCATTCAAGTTTCCAGGTTGAACACCTCCCGCTCAGTTTCTGTGTGTATTAATCCCCAGTGAGGGCATCGGGACGAAAAACATCTGCCATGCCATTTCATTTACATAATAAGCAACATCGTGCTTATTATTTTGAATGAGAGGAGTTTCACTTGAATTAAATACCACCAAAAGTTGTCAAAACCTTTTTCATAGCATTCATAATCATGTAGCTTTAATTTTACAGACTTCTCAGACGTCACACACAAGGGGTATGTTTGGAACTGTCTTAACAGGAGACAAAAGACTACAAATGAATTCTGGGTAGAAGACAAAAAGACAGCTCCTTCCCCTGCATCTTATTGATGCACAATGGAAAGTTGAATAAGTTAAGTGTGTATCTATGTGGAAAATAAATATCAAAACTTGAAGATTCCTCTCAAAATGGAAGATGAGATACAAAACAAAGGAGGGATCAAGGAGTTAAGATGCCAGAAGATAGCAAATAAAATTCAAAATAAAAAAATGTACTCAGTAATTGCCTTGGAAGAAAATATCTGATCTATGGAGCCAATGGAATGGGATAGGAAATGTTGGGATGAGTAGGATGGGATGGGATGGGATGGGATAGGATATGTTGGGATGGGTGGGATGGGGTGCGGTAGGATATGTTGGGAGGGGTGGGATGGGATAGGATATGTTGGGATGGGTGGGATGGGGTGAGATAGGATATGTTGGGAGGGGGTGGGATAGGATATGTTGGGATGAATGGGTGGGATGGGGTGGGATAGGATATGTTGGGATGGGTGGGATGGGGTGGGATAGGAAATGGTGGAATGGGTGGGATGGGGTGGGATAGGATATGTTGGGATGGATGGGTGGGATGGGGTAGGATAGGATATGTTGGGATGGGTGGGATGGGGTGGGATAGGATATGTTGGGATGGATAGGTAGGATGGGGTGGGATAGGATATGTTGGGATGGGTGGGATGGGGTGGGATAGGATATGGTAGGATGGGATGGGATGGATAAGATGAGATGGGATGGGTGGGAAAGGAAAGGATGAGAGGGGATGGAATGGAATGAAACAAAAATACTAATTATTTAAAGACAGGCACCAGCCCCCTTGAGTCTTCCCTTCTCTGGGATGGGAACAACAGTAACCATGATTGCAATAGCAGTGCTACCATTATCTCCTGCATTACTCCCAACAACCCTGCGAGGTGCGAATGATCAGGAAAGAGATTATTTGCGGGACATTGTTTAACAGATACACCTCAGAATAAAAATAAGCGAATTTCTGCTTGAGAGGGAAGAGGACAGTGTTAAAATAGAATCAGCCATTTTCTTTGATTGAAAGAGATGTGTGTCATTTCTAAGCTGAATTAACCACAACCTGTCTTAGGAAAGGAGGCTACCCCCAGGGAAATATTTCTGCAGGGCCGGTGCCTTGCCCAGCTGCTGCTGATCTGCGGCTGTGTGAGACAAGATTGTGCCCACAAAGAAATGTGTAGCTAAGGGAAACAGCCTCGCTTCTGAGGATGGTCACTTCATAGCAACAGAAACCAATAAATAGGCTGCCTTTGTTGTCCTCGGGAAAGAAACTCCAAGGGACTTCAGACAATACAGTTTCAGGGTTGTGAGCTCAAAGGCCATTCAGAACTCATCCTGACTCTCATGCAGGCATCTTAAGACCCTCTTACCCATGCTCTCCTTTTCTTCAGAAAGTGAGGGCAAGTTTTTTCATAATCCACATGAACCCATCTCAGAAGGCAGGGGGCAAAGTGACCAGGAAAGAAGAAGAAAAGATTTACTTCCCTGGCTGGGGGATGGACAAAAAAGGCAGAACCCAGTTCTATGTTTATATAACCTTGCTGATCTCATGTCTAACAACATAGCTTATTAGTTAAGCCACAAGCCCTAATTGTTGTTCTAGGCCAGTGATGGCGAACCTATGACACGCGTGTCAGAGGTGACACGCGAACTCATCTTTTTGGTTGATTTTTCTTTGTTAAATGGCATTTAAATCTATACAATAAATATCAAAAATATAAGTCTTTGTTTTACTATGGTTGCAAATATCAAAATATTTCTATATGTGACACGGCACCAGAGTTAAGTTAGGGTTTTTCAAAATGCTGACACGCCGAGCTCAAAAGGTTCGCCATCACTGCTCTAGGCAATATTTGAAGGACTCGCCTGTGGGGCGCGGCTACAGTGTTTTGGCCAGGTTCAAGCCTCGGACTAATGAAAGGACAGGGTCCTCTCATTGCCATGTGCAAGTCCCAGCTGGAAGGGCAGGGTCCTCCCAGCACAGTCATAGCCAACAGCTATAGTTGTAAGCTTGAACCTATGGTCCGAACACGTGGCCCCACGTTCCTTGTGATAGAGTTCGGGTACATGTAGTTGAGTGAGGTTGAAACTCACGAGAATGCTGTAAACAACGTGATCACGCCCCTACTTTGCCTCGTGGCATCTGCTATAAAATAAAGACACGGCTTTTGGGTGCTGGTGCTGTCTCCTCATCAGGGAGCAGCATCCCACCGAGACCCAGCTTTCATTCTCTTGTCTGTCTTTTCTCAATCCTTTCACTCCCCCACTCAGGATCACCTTTGGCTGTAACACTCACCCACCCTTCACTTGTTCAAATATACCCATGATTCGTAGCCAAAGTTATAGGTGTAGTTTACAGACACAGGATTCCCAGGACTTCTGAACTTTACCTTCTGTGGCACCTGAAAATATTCCAGGACCCTGCAGTTTCACAAGCAGCCCCATTCTGCCCTGACAATATTGGAGCAATTCTACCTAGTGGCTTCCTGAATCTTGTACAGAATGCCAGATTTGCTGAGCTGGTTGTAGACTTGAACGGTGCCCAAATATCACCTTTATTACTGATAAAGTCTAGGTTGGAGGAAGTAGCTTGTATCGGTAGGCAAATGGTCTTCCTATTTTATTTTCTTATTTCAGAGAGGAAGAGAAAGAGGGAGAAAGAGATAGAAGCATCAATGATGAGAATCATTGATCAGCTGCCTCATGCACACCCCACACTGGGAATGGAGCCCACAAATTGGGCATGTGCCCTGACTGGGAATCAAACCGTGACCTCCTGGTACATAGGTCGATACTCAACCACTGAGCCATGCCAGCCGGGCTGGTCTTCCTATTTTTGAACACCTGGATCAGGCACACAGATGCCCTCAGTCACAGCCCCATGGGGCTGTTGCAGCTTTGCCTGCATGCACCCTACAGGCAATTAGCTCCCACAGGGTACAAGCAAGAGGCCAGGAAGCTCAGTTCATTTTCCCCAAATTCACTAGGCCGGTAAGATACCCCTCCTGGGGAGAGGGAAAGAGTAGAAAGATGCCAAAAGTGTAATGTTACTTGAACTTGCTACTCATGGAAAGAAACGTTTATCAGACGTTTTGGGGGAAAAGTGTTAATCCCCCCAAATGAATTCTGCTTCAACATCAGCAGATGCCATGTCCCTCGTCTCAATGCCTCTCACTGCCTGGCTCCCCCTTCGGAGCATTCCATTTCCTGCCTCTTGTATCTGCTCATTGGTCCTGTGTGGTCACCAGGTCACCATCAGCTCTACTGGCCGCACTCCCCTCAACTGTAGAACTACCTTGTTGGGTCTTAGACGGGGTTGGTGAATTAACATCCCTCCTACAAAGCTGTCAAGAATTAAACTCCTGACCTGGCTCTCGTTAGCATCATTCTTGTATCACCTGAGCCAACCTGAAATTGTACAGAGGTGTGAGGCTTGGAGAGGGGAAGCCTTTTATCTTACAAATGCCTAATAAAGATTGCATTTTCATAATTTGGCTTTTTAAACCAGAAATTACCTTTCATCCCCTCGTATAGTATATTTTAGAAGACCCACGTAATGCAGTGCCTCACACATGGTGGGAACTAAATAAATGTTTGAGGATGAATATTAAAAACCTTTTACGGGAAGGCTTAGAAATGACTTTGCATCTCATCTTGGAAAGTAAAACAAGAATAGGCTATTTGGGCCATGTCTAAAAGCAGCCATCTTTCTGCAGGATTATGTGGAATTACAGTGTGAGGGGGGGCAGAAGCAGAGAAAAGTAAGAAATGTTAAATACCCCTGTTTTGTCCATTCTGGATGAATAGGATTTTTCTATCAGATATGAGAAATTGTAGCTCTGATATCTAGCTGCAGCCTCCTTGATCTGCTGATTACATTGTTTTGATTTGCTTTTGTGGAAAAGCATTTTTGCTTAAAAAAAATTTATAGACTTTTCCCTTCCTATCTAGCAGTATAGGATAGCTTTGTGCCATGCAGCGTTTGAAGACTCGGTTTTAAAATTACTAATCTGCAGCTGACTTTATTGTGTCAATTTCTATTTCAATAGCCATTTCTCTTAATTCAGGATCTAATTTCTTGTGTACATTTCCACACACCATTTTTTTTGTATGACATGGGGTGAATGGGGGAAAAACACAGCTTTTTAATTTGTTTAAAACAGACCTTCTGCCTGTTCCATTTTGTGCTCTTAACCAATTAAAGAAGCCAATGACATTTTCAGTTTCTTTTTTTCTTTTTTTTTTAAAGAACAGGCTATTTGGAAACAAGGTTTTCACCATGAATTACAGTGATCACCTTTGCATCAGTTTTACTGAACTGCTGTATGAAGACAAATAACTGTACCTTTGCACAAGTATGTTTTCTGAGTCTCTGTCTCCTTTTTTCTGAGTTGAAGAACCTATAATTCCTTTCAGCTCCAAGACGCTGAGATAACAACATTATAGCTATTTTCTGACCAGTTAAGTGCACACTGAAAGGATTCAATAATCAAGTGAGGGTAGGAAACCCTGTAGTTTGTAATAGCATGCTTTCATTTTCATCTATTAAACAGCAAATCTCTTCTCCTATTTCTAGATATGGCCTTTGGTCTCCCATTCATTGTGTCCTTTACCTGTACACTTTGCTTTCCATTTTGGAGCCAGAATATAAGCAACACGTGCAACTGCAGTAATAATTTGACAAGACATTTTGGAAAACCAGGAATTTAAATGTAAATATGAAAGATACAATCCACAGAGACATGATAAACGTAATAAATGAGTTCATAGGGAGTACCAGAGCATGTGGGTCATGAGTGGCAAAATTCACCCGGATATATTTCTAAAGAAAAGAGAGGGACCACTGTAGTGGGGAAAGTGACAATTCAGTGGGTGATATATACCTTTTTAATATAGTAGTTCTCTCATGTCACTTAAGAATATCATAGATGCTTAGAAATTAAGGCATATGTAAATACCAGCTGTTGACTTCCCTCAGCATGAGGACTCCCAGCCCTCTGCTCTATTGACCCTATTGTGTTATGTGTCTTGTCACTTCCCCACGGCTGAAGCAATGCCTGTTTCCACTCTTGATCTCAGCTGGCCTTCTGTCCTGTATTTCACTTCCAGCTCCTCAAGAAAGCTACTCAAACTTGTTTTCCTCCTCATCCTCTGACTAGTCCCTCACCACTGTTTGTTTTGTTTGTTTTTACTCTTCTTTTCCTATCCATCTGCAAGTGACTTGTTCTATTCTATGTATACTCTTTATTCAAAGAATGCACAAAACTTCCACCTCCTTATCTCGGGGAAATGGTGCTCACTGTCAATCACCAGAGAGATTAAGCATGAGGCATTTGCATATAGCATCTCTTTTCATTATCACAATAATTCTCTGCAGTAGCCATTGCTAGCATCATTTTATACACGAGGAAACAACGTTCTGATTGGCTAGGTGACATGACTAAGGACACAGAATCAGAGATTTGAACCTAGTCGTTTCTGACTCAATTTGCATCATCCTTTCATCCACCTATGTATATCATTCTGACTGCTGTGTAACCACCGCAGAACTCAAAGCCCTAAAACGATAATAGGCATGTATGTTACTTCAGGTACCTGTGATGCAGACAGAGCTTAGTGGATCTGACGTGCCTGTGCTCCATGTGGCATCAGCCAGAGCAGCTCAGCTGGGGCTGGAGGCTCCACATGGCAGAGGCTCACCCACAGGGCTGGCGAGTGGGTATTGCCTGTTGGCTGGGAGCTTGGGGGCCTCAGTTTCTCCCTACATGGGCCTCACCGAAGGCTGCATGGGCTTCTTCACAGCATGTTGGCTGGGTTCCAAGAGCAAAGGACCTAATAGATGGAGGTAGAAGTACGAGGTATTATGACTTAGTCACACGGTGTCATTTCTGCTATATTCTATTGGTTGGGGCAACCAACCAAAGGCCCACCCAGGTTCAAGGGGAGGTGACATAGACTCCACTTCTTTTTTAAAAAAATATATTTTTATTGTTTTCACAGAAGAAGGGAGAAGGGGAGACAGAAACATCAATGATGAGAGAGAATCATTGATCGACTGCCTCCTGCACACCCACACTGGGGATCGAGCCCGCAACCCAGGCATGTGCCCTGACCGGGAATCGTATTATGACCTCCTGGTTGATCGGTCAACTCTCAACCACTGAGCAACACTGGCCGGGCTGGACTCCACTTCTTGATGGGAAAGGAGAAAGGTACTAGAGAGCACGTAGGACAGCGTGAAGCACTGTTGCAACCATCAGTGGTAGAAAGAAGCGGCCACATCACTTTCCTCTATAAAGCCCATCTATAAAGATGACTTCTTTTTAAGATGACTTTTAAATCTTTACCTCCACGCCCTGACTTCTCTTCTGAAGCCAGTCCCACAGTTCTGATGGTCTATTGGAATTTTTCAAAATCCAAATTCACAGAGCTCTTTGTCAAAATCAAGCCTTCCCTTACTCTTCATTATTTACATTATCAGCAACATTCTTCCCAATCCCAACCCTGGGCAGATCGACTCCTCTTGTTCCAATCTCTTCACATTCCTAAAACCTATTACTTCTACTTCAGCTCATAGTTTATCCATTCACACAAAACATTTAGCATTGAGAACCTACTCTGTAGTTGGCCTTTTATTGGTAATTGTCAGTTATTAATGATGGCGATACAATAGTATGTTTACACACACGAATGTGTATGAAAAAATACATACCTTTGCTCTCAAGTAGTTTACAGGCTCATGCAGAAAGAAAAGACAAATCATCAAAAAGTTATCATTGTTTCAAGTGTCATATTCCAAAGAAACCCAGGATGCTGAGGTTGCAAAGAAAAGAGCACTAACCTAGATTTGGGTGAGTGAAGGGAGAAGGAAGTGAACTCTGATCCAAGTTTAAAGGCACAGTAAGAGTTTTATTCCATCTGAGCTCACACATTACAAACAGCAGCCAAGCCCAAACTGAACAGAATCCCATTTAGCTCAGGATGGCTTTTGGTGGGTCGGCCAAGAGATTGTCCCTGAAGCATTGAATGATACCCAAAGCTAGACCTCTGTTCAAATACATTTCTCTATACTCTTTGAATGTGGCCAGCTTAAAGAAGGTTAATTAATCTAATTGAGATTAACCAGTTTTGCTAAGCATGTGATGTTTGAAAATCACCTATATAATTTTATTAAACAATGTCACCCTAATACATTCAATACAATTTTTTTTAAAAGAAAGGAGCCAGACACGAAAGGATGAATACATAATTTCATTTAAATGAGGTACCTAAAATAGGCAAATTCATAAAGACAGAAAAATAGAGTGGTGGTTCCCATCGGTTGAGGAGAAGGAGGAATGGGGAGTTAGTGTTCAGTGGGTACAGAGTTTCTGTCATGGAAGAGGAAAAAGTTCTGGAGATGGATGCTGGTGATGGTTGTATAACATTGTGAATATACTTAATGCCAGTGAAATGGTAACATTTATGTTAAATATATTTTACCACAGTAAAAGCCAAAAATAGTCAGTGTAGAGTAATTATCAAAATTTACAGGAATTTGAGAGAGCTGTTTAACTGACAGGGAAAGAAATTTTACATGGCCCCGTGTGCTGGTGTTTTGCCAGCTTGCAGGCACACGTATGACCATGTGTTTGTGTGTCCCCTGTTCTGCTCTGTGTCTCTGGACTCTACATTCCTGGGCTGTCTTGCACACTTGTCTCTGGTTAGCTGAAGTCCCTGGAAGGCACTGGTGGAAAACAGGAGGGCACAAGGAAGGGAGAAGCAGGGTGTTTCTTCCCTCTCTTGGCTGCAACTGTAACCTACAGCAGCGGCATCCCCTCCTGTCAGGTGCGCCCAGTTGTCCTGCTGGGCAGGGATATGCCAGGGATGGGACCAGCCTCCTGCTCTTGTTAACCTCTCATGGTCTCATCATCTTCTAGCTGCCATCATAGGCATAAGCAGTTTCATCGCAGTCCCTTCCATTTGAAACATGAGAGTGGTGTCTGTGACTGGACCCTGAATGATACACCTAGCTAAATCATTTTTAAAATTATTTTCAACTGTGACAAAATACACATAAAATGTATCATCATAATCGTATTTAATGTACAATTAAGTACATTCACATTGTTGTGCAATCTCCACCACCATGCATCTCTGGACTGTTCTCATTTGCAAAACTGAAACTCTACACCCACTAAACAACCCCTCCTTTGCCCCAACCCAAGCCCCTGGCAACTACCATTCCATTTTCTGTCTATAAGTTTGACTATTCCTCATATTAAGTGGAATCATACATTATTTATTGCTTTTTTTGGTAAAAGGTTTATTTCACTTAATGTCCACAAGGTACATCCATGTTGTAGACGTGTCAGATTTCCTTCCTTTCAAAGACTAAATACTATCCATCATATGTACACACCAGATTTTGTTTACTCATTAATCTGCTGATGGGCCCTTAGCTATTGTGATTAATATTGCTAGGAACACGGGTATACAACCATCTCTTTGAGTTCCTGATTTTGGTTCTTTGTGGCATATACTCAGAAGTTGAATTGCTGGATCACATAGTAAGTTCTATTTTAAATTTTTGGAAGAACTACCAGATTTTTCTCCTTTGTGACTACACCATTTTACATTCTCACCAACAGCACTCTCCACGTCTGTGCCAGCACTTGCTATGTTCTGTATTTTTGATGGTGGCCATTATAACGGGTAGGAGGTGATAGCTCCTTGTGGTTTTTAACTCATTTTAATACCAGAGCAGTTGACTTTGAGTAGCAAAAATCATTGACCCAACCTTGTCTTCTAGTCATAAGCAGGGTGTCTAGCATACTGCTCTTCCTTTCTATGACAAGTTTAAGAGCTTTAACAGTGCCCAACAATGGAGGCCCAAAGAGGATATCAGAGTAAGATGGCTCTGCTTCAAATCCTACCTCAGCCACTCTAAGACCTTGGACACGTCAGCCCAGCTCTTTCTCTGATCTCAGTTTTTTCATCATTACATTGTGAATAATAATCCATGCCTCGTTCAGATAGAATTATATTTCCTCCACATATTTACTTATATTTCAGACTCTTGGTTTTAAATATTTGATGCTTCAAAACTTGCTAGCTTGTTTACATAGTTAAAACATCAGATGCTTTTGTTGACACAGTATCAATAAAAAGAACTGAAAATGTGCACATGTTGCTTTTCCTGGTGGCTGAGCTTCACAGAGGTGATTAATTAAGTGTAGAACTCCCTGTCAGCATGACTTCAAATCCTGACTCCACCAACAGGAAATGTGTGACTTTCAAACTTACCTAAATTATTAAATTTCTCTGAGCCTCAATTTTTCCATCTGTAAAACAGGTATAATAATAGTTCCTACACCTTTGGGGTGTTGTGAAGATTAAATGATAAAATTACCTCAAGTGCTTACTTATCACATTTATAAGTACACATTATACATTATTAGACTCCATTTTAATTTAAATGGATCTATTCTTAAAAGATCCTTTGAAATATTTTCATCGTGTAGAGGGGATTCTAGGTTGGGTATATTAGGACACATATACCTCTGCCTCATTTTGCAGCCCTCACCTGCCTTTCCCGCACTCCAGGGTGCAACATAACTTTGTATTAAGTTAGGTAACCTGCCTGCGTAGGGAGGGCAAGCTCTAGGGGCCTGGTCTTCTTTCAACATGCTTGACTAGTGGAACTCCATGGCAACGAGGTTTCTGTGTGGTACAGGAAGTCAGAAGTCTAGATTTTTATTAAGAAAACAACAACAACAGGGCCAACTATGGTCTTCTTACAAGGGTATAATGAGCCTGTTATAATGAACCTGAGTGTAATGAGCCTGTGTATAATGAGCCTGACTCATTCACGTCTTCCCTAGGAGAAAATAAAGCATAACATCTCCCTCATTCATTCATCCATTCATTCCAGCAACCTTTCCGGAGGACCTGTGCAAGGCCCTAAGAAATACAGAAACATGAGACCCAGCTCTAGCCCTCCAAGATCAGGAGACTGACAACCACCACACGATGCTGTGGGAATCCATGGGGAATCTATCTCAGTCTGAGAGATCTGGGGGGAGGGAGGTAGTAACAGAGGGCTGAATCTGGAAGGATGAGGAGATGTTAGCAAGGAAGACTAAGAAGGAGGGAGTGTGCTGTTCAAGGTAGAGAGAACAACAGGTACAGGGCATGGAGAATGAGAGTAACGTGGCACATTGAGGGAACAAGTGTGCAAAGAGATGAGAGGCTGATGCCAAGGTTGGCTGGATCCAGACTAGGAAGGAGTTAGATAGTAGACCATGCATGCTATGGAGGAATGATGGTGGTATTTTAAGTTGGAAATAAGAAGAGATAGGAGAGTTCTATTACAACTCTATGAAGAAGAACCAGACCAGAGAGCAAGGAAATGAAGGAGTTCATCATAGCAGTAACCAAAACAAGAAATAAGATCCCGAATAAGTCAGTGGCCACAGGAAGGAAGAAAAGCACTGGATTGTAAATTATTAGAATGAGAAAGCATGATCAACAGGACAGGGTGAGTCATTAGATGTACCTGTTAATTCTAAATTAAAAGTTCCAAGAATATTGAGCAAACTATAAGTATCCTCTGACCATGTATGAGAATACCACACAAGGTTTCAAAAGATGGACAAAATAAGAGAAAAACCTATGTGCAATGTAGTTGTCAGATTTTAACCAAAGCTGACCTATTTTCCTATCCACTATACACTGGAATATCCGGGGCCAACAAAGTCTATGAAATTATTGTTGAGGGGGAAAAAAGAAACCCATGCTGCAAATGTTTGCTTCTATGTTTACAGTGTTTCTCATTCTGAAGGTCCTCATGAGTCTTTTGTCATAAAACTCTCTGTGTTGAGCATCAAACTTCCAAAGACTATTATTTTGCACTATCTTCACTTAACGATGTCTAACCAATAAGAATCTATTGGTTCTATTTTTGAGGCTATCTAAAGGAGTATGTTCCCTAACCTCCAGTTCTAAAAACCCTTCCCATGATGAAAACCCTGCTCACTTACTACTGTAACTCTCTCATATGGCCAGGTAAGTCTCTTTCCTCTCCTACTATTTGGATTTCATTGGAGAAGAGCTGTTGTGCCAAAGGCAAAGATTTGCATTTCACTAGATCTTATGAATGGAATTGACTTCTCCCTCAGAGATCAATGCCAGGTGAGCTACACTAAACATAACCTGCTGAAAATGACACTTCCTAGGTTCCTTAGCTAATCACTCACCATTTATGAATAAATAAATTTGGGTTGCAGTGAGAGCAATAACAACCCTGAGCACCACTTTCAGAACTAAGCTTACCTTCAACTTTTTCTTGGCTCAAGGTTTGTGTATATATTTAAAACAAGGCAACCATTTTGGAGCAAATAACTGAAAGACACTCACTATGACAGGATGTTATTATCATGTTTTGTAGCAATTGCCCATGCCTCAGAAGGTCTTAGTAAACTGGATCACTGGCTCTTTCTATGGCCAAGTATTGGCCACATTTTGAGAAGACATTGCCAGGCCGGGCCATGGGTTTTAGATGACTAGAATCCAGAGTTGGAACCCAGTGAAATAAAAAGGGGATCAGGAGCAAAAGGGAGGGTCAATGCAAGAATGCACAAGAAAAGAAGTATAAGCTATCTGTTTCAGTAAAGATGTTTTGGGCTACACATAACAACAACAACAAAACAATCCTAAAACTGTTTTAACAACAAAGGGATTTATTAGTTTATGGAAACAATGTCTAGTTTCAGGCATAGATTGAACTGGGCTTTGGCTTTATTTCACTACTGTTCTCTTAGATCTGTCTTTATCATATCATCCATGTTCTCAGGCTGCCTCCACACTTATTAGACTAAATTATTCTACATACCCTCTCGTGAACTAATCACCGTGACCAACAAAATATGATAATCTGATTGATGTAAACCAATCCTTTTCTGTCCCTGGATCTGGGTGGGGATGGGGATGAGGGGGGCGGGGTCCATCCCACCAAACCCCATGCCTGCTACAACAGAACAGGAGTGGGAGAGATGCTACAGAGTCAGTGCCCACTGAATCAGTGGTCAATGAGAGCAGGGGGTGAAGGCAAAGAAGAGGGCAGCAAAAACACTTGAGAGTAGAATGGTCATGGCACCAGCGTCAGACTCAATCCATTAGGCTCAGAACAACCCTGGAGCAAAGCTAGCCTCCAATGTAGGCTGTTCTATTCTTCCTGCTCTAGTGGGTACCTAAGAATAACTCAGGGAGGACTGAAGCCAAGACCTGTATTCATGACAGTCACTTTCTGATTTTAATGATTAAGAAAAGAACAATGATGGTTATAATGCCAGATAGCTCATGGCAGTAAATCGCCACTCTAGAATAAGAAAAAAGAGGTATTCATTCTTTCAAGCAACTAATGGGCTATTTAGTAAATGTCTGCTCTTAAGGACAGAGCAGGACTCTGAAACACTAAGCATTTCATTAAATAAAACAGCTTGTTTCCTAAGAACTGTACAGTGACAGGATGTTCTAGGACTAACGGATTCCTTTGATAGGAACAAGAAGTTTACAAGCTAATATTGAAGAGGGAAGGGGGAAGGGTCACAGCCTCCGGGAAAGGATTTTATAATTAACCAAGATTTGTGTTTAAATACCCCTTGTTTTGTTTTTGTTTATATCAAGAAAGTCTGTCCAAGGATAAATCAATTAGTAAATGTATCTTACACATTCCTGAGTAAGCAGTAGGTACTCAACAAATGTTCACTGGATTTAAGTATTTATTGAGCACTTCGTAAGTGCTGTGACAGGCACTGATGGTCGTTTAGCAGACCCTGTACATAATCCTGGGGACTCACCATGGCCTAGTATGTGGGTGGCTTCTTATCTCAAGCACCTGAGGCTCTGCTTGAGGGAGATGCTTTGTTCATCCAGGGAGGCCGGAGGTGCTAGGCAGTTACTGTCCCTGGGAAGAGCTCCCAACTTCTTTGCCTCTCAGGTGGGACAGTTCTGAGGCATATTCTATGCTGTTTCACAGAGGGCTTGAGTAGGACTGAGCCCCAGTTGCCTGGAGCACTAACCTGCTCATTGTCATACATTGCATTGGCTTCCTTCCATTCCTCTTATCACTTTTCCATTCTCGTGCTAATGATTCCTAGGATCACCTCCTAAATAAATCCTTTTGCTTACAACCTTATCCCATGATCAGCTTCTGAAGGAACAATAGCCCTAGGACAACAGCCCTCTTAACATCCATTCTCCCTTTCCTCCTTGCTGTCAGATCCCTCCTATTTTGGGGAGAGGCAGTAAACTAAGCTCCAGGACATGGATTATTATTGGGATATGCCAAACATGACAATCCCATTTTTAGCTACAGATGGTGGCATGATCACTTTAGCCCAGTGGTTCTCAAACTTCCTTATGCCATGACCCTTTAATACAGTTCCTGATGTTGTGGTGACCCCCAATTTCATTGTTACAAATTGAACATAATTAAAGCATAGTGATTAATCACAAAAACAATATGTAATTATATATGTGTTTTCCGATGGTCTTAGGCAACCCCTGTGAAAGGGTCGTTCGACCCCCAAAGGGGTCGCGACCCACAGGTTGAGAACCTCTTCTTAGCCAATGAGATGTAAGCAAAAAGCTGATGGGAATTTTCTGGAGAAGCTGATGCTCCCTTGATAAAATGTTATAGATTCTACTTCCATCTTCCTACTTTGAATGTGATCATGGTACCCTTTGACAGTTGCTGCAGCAAAGAGATCCATCGGAAAGATTTTGTTGGCCCAACATCATTCACCCACTGAACCAATAAGAACAGTAGCCATCTATAGGACTCCTTATTATGGGAGAAGATAGAGCCCTATTTGTTTAAGTCAATTTCCGATTTTCTGCAGCCAAAAGCAGTCCTAACCAATATGAACACTTAGCAGTATATTAAGGGTTAAAAAAAAAAAAAAAAAAGTCCAAGAAGGAACAACCCAGGACTGCTTCACTGTGGAGTGAAAAACTAAGTTGTAAGATAATTGGAACCGTCTTTATTAACTCTAAGATAATGGGTATGATGTAATCATTTGTTCAAGCAGAGGTTGAACAACTAGTTGGCCCAGATTTGAGTAATGTAGATTGTTTGAGGCTAGAGAATCCTTCAGATCCCTTCCAATCTCAAATTTCTATCACTCTCTTATGGGAGGAAAGGGAAAAGTCATAGTGGCATTTCCAGAAAGGCTCAGGGAAAAAAAAGAAGAAAGAGATGAGCCTTGAAAGGTGGCTAGGACATTAATAAAGTGAAATAAAGAGCATTGCAATTAGAGCAAAGGGGTGGATATACATACTGCTAAAATACCACTCACAACTTGGAAATCTCATAGCTAAAAGCCCTAAATTTGGATCCCCCACCACCACTTAAAAAAAAAACAATGAAGGGGAAAATGCAGCCACAGTTGATGAATTTCAATGCAGATGTAAATGTAGACACCAGCCATTTCAGAAGAGCATCTTTCAGCTGAAATATTTGCCATGACTGCATCCAGATGATCTTGCTTTTAAGTCCTCCGAAGAATCTCAAAATCAGCTCAATGGATAATGACAAAAGTGCTAACTTCTGTTACACCACTCTCTGAAGATGAGACTGCATGTCATCAGGTGTGGCATTAAATGCCAAGATGAAAAGGAAATGGAAGAGACTGATGTGATGGAATTCAATGACACCGGACCCCTGAGAGAAGCCTCTTGTCATTGCTTGACATTTATAGCATCTGTAATTCATTAGCTATTCTTTAGCAGAATCCTGTGAACTAGATGTTTTTTAAATGAAGAAACAGAAAGAGGATCCATAGATAAGTAGCTAAAATATATTTTCCAGTAGTAATGTAAACACAAGTTACCATGAATCTGAAAGCTAGAGTTCTGTGTGGGAAGAAATATATGGTCTCTGCTAATTCTAACCAGGACCATTGACTGTGTATCACAATAATAATAAAAATTAATGGTGTCTAAATTTTACAAAAATGGTTCCCTGGCCAGTGTGGCTCAGTTGGTGGGAGCATCATCCCGTACACCAAAGGATAATGGGTTCGATTCCGGTCAGGGTACGTACCTAGGTTGTGGATTCAGGCCCTGGTTGACATGTGTACAAGAGGCAACCAATTGATATTTCTCCCTCTCTTTCTCTCTCTCCCTTCCTTCCTCTCACTAAAATAAATGAACATGTCCTCAGGCAAGGGTTAAAAAATAATAATTAAAAATAAAATAAATTTAATTTAAAAAATAAAATTTACAAAGTGTTAACATAGACACCACTGCATTCAAACTTCATTTTTAAAAACCCAGGCTGTAGATAAGTCAGAAATTAAATCCCTGTTATACAGAGGAGGAAACAGTCTCCTAGAAGTTAAGCAATCAAGGTCACCTAGCTGGTAAGGGACTAGAATTCAAGCTCTTGAATGAAGGTCCCACTCTGTTTGTTACTCCACCCTGCCATCTAGCTTTCAGCTATGTGAAACCAACTTAATGGTCAAATCGGATTAGTCTTAGAGTGTCCAAGGTACGGGCCAGCACAGAAATATAATTTTTTGGAATCTCTATAGATAAAAGAATTGATTCACTTGCTCATTGAACAATTATTAAATGATGCCCATGGGCCAGGCACCATGCTGCGTGCTGTGGCTATTTACAGAAGGAATTTCCAAAGGCCCTAAGCACCTTCGAATTACTCTCCTCAGACTGGAGACAGAATGCCTTTCCCAGAGACACACTTTCAGCTGGCTTTGGTGTTGAGGGCAAGAGCTGCTATGGTTTGCTGACTAAATCATCAAAAACAAGGAGGTGAATAGAAGTGAACAAAAGAGAATGGTGAGAGAGGTCTAGGGACTAGAGAGAAGGATACATGTCAGAAGCGATAAAAACCCCTGGCTCATGGCTCCTTTGGGTCTGTTTCTTACTACTGCTGTGTCCCTGATGGCTTTTATTCCTGTGGTTTAAATTCAGTTAGAATCCTTTTATCAAACAACTGAAAATTTAACTGAAAAACAGATATTCACACATTTATATAAGTAGATAGTCATTAATATTATTTATGAGCATAAAAAGATGTTTCCTATTATAAACAATTAAAACAATAGGAAATGGTTACATAAGTTATAGTGTAGCCATTAATCTATATTTTTAATGATATGAGGGAAAGGTTATCATATAATATTAAGTAGAAAAACATGTGTCACTGTGTGTGTGTGAATATACCAATGACAAAGTTTTTATAAAATTGTTCACACAGAGAAAAATGGTTAAAAGGGGTTATACTGAAACCCAAGTGTGCATGGGGGGGGGGGGGAGGCGGGGGAGGATTATGGATGATTTTTATTTTCTTCTTCCTTTATTTTTTTCTCTGAGTGATTACATAGTCTAATTTTAACTTGTTAAGTGTGCATCATACATACATTTATATAGTCTTTTTTTGTTTATTTGCTGATGTATGTATATATTCTATCTTATTACCTAAGACATTGACAATTCAAATTTCTGGCCCAAATCCCCATTTTTAAAAACATTTAACTAACTTATTAAAGAACTAAAGAGGAAAATTTTAATCCTTGTTCATTAATGTCTCAAATGAGATGAGGGAGCTGTGTTGGAGGTCACAGCTGATCCCCTGTTCCTACCCTCAGAAATGCAACAAAAAGGGCCAGGACAGTTCCGCTCTTGAAGTGGCCAACCATGGTGCTGTTTCAGCCTCAGGTAGGGAGCACCAATGCCTTCTATTCCTCTCTCCCCTGCCCTCCCCACCCCACCCTTGCCAGGCAACATTGAGTGAACCAAGACAATCTTAAGGTTCTGGAACACTGGACAACTGAGGACCCTCACCTTCTATTGGGATCATGTTTGAGTGTGGGTTGGCATTGCATTTTCAGGGAACAGAGAATGACCAGTCTCTCACCTTCAACTCTGGCTCTATCCTGGTGTCCTAAAATTCCATTTCATTTCACCAGAAGGAATTCATTGGGGTTTTCTAAGTCTGATGTCCATTATGCTGGTGGCCATGATAGAGCAGTTCGATGTGCAGCAGGCAGATTGTGGAATGACAGCCTAGTTATACAAACTGGGAAGTGCCAATGGGTGGCTCCCACATTGGTTCACTGGGGAGGTGACATGTGGAAGGTGCCTAGGAATGCAGAAAAGAAGAGCAGAAGACTCAAGCAATCAAGCGGTTTTATCAACATTGGTCAAAATCCTGGCCTCTCTTCTTTGCCCACTGATGTGTACATGCTACGTGTGAGGAAGCTGTGTGAAAATGGTATGGGCTTAGAACTCTTTCCCTGTGTAGTCTGATTCCTACACATTTCGTTGACCTGAAGGTTTTAGTTCTTCCTCAATAAGATCCTCATCCAATTTCAGAGTATCTGCCCAATGCCAGCTCAGTTGCTCACTTGGGCATCTTGGAATAACACACATTTGGCACAATCAGCTAAATAATTTTCATCTTCTTACCAGTGGGTTCCAATCATGGCAACCTAATCAATCTTCTGGCCATCTACATTAATCCCCAAAATGACCCAGATAATCTGATTGGCTGCAGTGCAGCCCAGTCACAATTTACATCAGACCATCTGGTGACTCTGTCTCGTCCAAGGGTAGCCCAGAAGGACCATCTGCTTCGATGCTCCGTATGTCCTGCTGAAGAGGCAAAGGTTGAGACTGACCACACACCAGCAAGCCATTCTCCTCATGCCTTTGACTGAACCAAAGAAAGCCTGAAATGCACTGTAATTTAGTTGCTCACATCCTGCAGAGCTTGCTTTGCATTCTCAGTGAACACAATGTAATATTCAGAATGCAAATTAAACTTTATGGGTGCCATAACCTTGGCCATTTATTGCAGCAGATTCGGTAATTGCCTGATGCTGCTAATAAAGCCAAGACTACTTTGGCTTAAAAAAAAAAAAAACTTTTGCAGATAGAACTTCCATGTTGATTAAGCAATCCCGGTGTTTCTTTGCACTATTTCTTAGACTAATGAATTAGTTAAGTCCTTTTGCATACAAGCACTCAGCTAGAGATGGACAGTAAAACTTAAGATTAAATATATTAGTATGCTCCAATTCTAGTAGTACTTGGAAAATGAGTAGAGTTAACATTGTGAGGAGAAATAAGTTTGCACTAAAATACAAGGAGCATTAAAAAGAGAAAGAACAAGGTCACTTGAAGGTGGCTACAAGTTATACTAGAAGGTGAAAGTTGGTTCTTTGGATAATTTTAACCATAAAGGCATCTATGGTTTGCACTAACTTGGAAGAAAATTACTCAGCATTAAGATTATCACCAAAGAAAAATTAAGAAAGCCAGGGCTACTGTTGACTAATGTTGACACCTGTGTGTTAATTAGAAAACGGTCCCCATTTTTCCAGACAGGTAAGTCTGGTCCTGACTAGGTATATTCCATTATGATCTTCTGGTGTGGGGAAGCCACCACCAAAGAAAATGTCCCAGGACAGCAAACGGCCCCCTATATTTTAATGACCTGGTCATTAAAGGAGGTGGATATACTGGTAAAAGCCTAATCTAGAAATGAAAGTAGACAGCATTTCTGGAGTGTCTGGGGTGTGGGCTTCCATAGGGAAAATAACAGGCAGAAACTTGGATAGAGTTAAAGGAAGAGTTGCGAGATTTGAATAAAAACTGAACTTCAAGCATGTGTTTGGGGATGTCCTGGGTTACAGGAGACCTGTTTCTCCTCCCCTGTCCCAGCGGACTGCCATTATAAATATATCAGAGTTGGGGTCATTGCCTTTTGCCTCCTCTATGCAATGTCATGGCCATGAGAACTGTGTCTTTAACCAGATTACAGTAGAGCTTGCTCCTTTGGCCATGCTTATGGGCTTAATTGGGAATGCAGCAATCTCAAATGTGCTTCCTACTGGTTACTTGTGAGGTGAGGAAAAGAAGTAATGTATGGAACAGGTATGGGGGCTAAACAATCAGTATAACCCATATTCCGCCACAGCATGGCAGACTGTGATAGGCCCCAATGCTTTACCTCTCCTGTGTCACATGAACTTGTCATTTCTTTCACTAAGAAGGCAGAGTCTATTTCCCCACCTTTATATCTGTGCTCAGCCATGTAACTTGTTTTGGACAAATAGAATGAGATGGAAACAACAGTGTGCCTATTCAAAGCCTACCTGCATGTTTCTGCTTGCTCTCTTGCACTGTGCCATTGCCATGACAAGAACACGCATGAGCTAGTCCTCTGTCCCATGAGTGGATAAGAAACATGGAGTAAAGTTGTCCCAGCCATGATCAGAGCCCCCAGCCAACCCTAAGATGCAGGAGTGAGCCTAGTAGAGGTCTAACAACCCATAAATGTGTGCATTATAGGAATAAGTGATGTTTTAAGCCACTGAGTTTACACTATTACAAATGTCCCCACCCTACCCGCCATTTTGTCCACCTCCACCCTGCCCGCACACCCCCTTCCCTGTGGCCAACCACACTGTATCTATGGGTTATGCATACATGTTCTTTGGCTAACCCCTTCACCTTCTTTCACCCAGTCTCCACCCCTGACAGCTGTCAGTCTCTTCCACGTATCCATGCTTCTGTTTCTATTTTGTTCATCAGTTTATTTTGTTCATTAGATTTTACATATAAGTGAGATCATAAGGTATTTATCTTTCTCTGACTGATTCATTTCACACAGTAATAATTTCCAAGCCCATCGTGCTGCTGCAAAAGGTAAGAGTTCCTTCTTTTTTATGTGCCGGGAGCCGGTCCATCCTTGCTATTTCAAGGGACCTGGCGTATATGGCATGCGGTTCTTGATATGTTTGCTCACCTTCTTGGTGCTGTGTTTTAACCAGGGTCACCTCTCAGAGAAAGGTTGAATCCCCAGGTAGGGATTTTCCCCTGAAGTTAGGGAGGGAATAAAACCCCTCAACTAAGTGCCAGGTGGGTAATTAATCCCTTTAACTACGAACAATCATGCTTAAACTACATAATCTTTACTCCCTGGAATGGAGATAAGAAACGCCCTAACCTTTGTAATAGAGCTTGATAGGATTGAATCAACTGGTATAAATGCAGTTCTAACAAGACAGAAACACTCAGAACTCAGAACAGAATCAAGAAGACAGAACCTACACGGAGCCTAGAGACAGAAGAACTTCGCTGGAGAGAGCATGCCGGAGGATCCTGGAGAGGGACTGGCCTCGGAGCCTAGAGACAGAGCCTAGCGGGAGAACATGGCAAGGGATCCTGGACTGAACCTGACTACAGAGATTGACAGGAGAACCTGACTGGAACCTGGACACTGAACCTGACTGGAGAGCCTGGACAGAACCTGGCTGGAGAACCTAGCGAGGGAACATGGCTACAGAACCTCGCTGGAGATCCGAAGCAGAACCTCTCTGGAGATCCGGGCTAGAGATCCTGGCTGGGCTGCTGATCAACTGAACGCTGTCTCTGTGTCATTCCTTCTTCGCCGACTCCGTCTACACCTTTGGGGACCCCTGGACCCGCTGGGGCCGGACCCCAGCATTTATGGCTGTGTAGTATTCCATTGTGTAAATGTACCACAGCTGTTTTATCACCTACTGATAGGTACTTGGGCTGTTCCCAAATCTTGGCTATTGTAAATGACACTGCTATGAACATAGGGGTACATACATACTTTTGAATTTGTGTTTTGGGATTCTTAGGATATATTACTGGAAGTGGGATCACTGGGTCAAATGGCAGTGTCACTTTTAATTTTTTGAAGAAACTCCACACTGTTTTCCACAGTGGCTGCACCAGTCTGCATTTCCACCAGCAGTATACTAGGGCTCCCTTTTCTCCACATCCTTGCCAGCACTTGTTGATTTATTAAGGGCAGCCATTCTGAATGGTGTGAGGTGATATCTCATTGTGGTTTTAATTTGCATCTCTCTGATGACTAATGACTTTGAGCATTTTTTCATATGCCTACTGGCCATTTGTATGTCCTCTTTGGAGAAGTGTCTTTTCAGGTCCTTTGCCTATTTTTCAATTGGATTGTTTTCCTGGTATTGAGTTGTATAAGTTCTTTATATATGTGTGTGTTTTTTTTAACATATTTGTCTCCAAATAAAAAAATTACTAAAATTATCACATAGTGTAATAATTTCCAGGCCCATCGTGCTGGAAATTTGCACCAAGCAAATTCAAAAAATTCCAACTTACTCCATTTTGTGTATAATTTGTTTGAGGCCTTACATATTTAATGATTTTAGGAAAATTTTTTACTTCTTTTCAATATATTTGGCTCAGAAATGCTGTCACCCAGTGACCATTTTTACCCTTTATTTTAATCTCATTTGAGTGGGAAGAATGGCTTTGACTATATTTAGGGTCACTTGAACTCTGTGAACTCCAAACTAACTTTTTCTCCTGCACCCAAGATCCATTTAGTGCCAACAAAATATGATTCCCTAGTTCAAATCAAAATACCTTTGAAAGAGCTTATAAAAAGGTACATAAAATGTGTTGATATTTGAAATGGCTCTGAGATACATAAGTGAATCAGGCACACAAATATTAACTTTCCCTTGAAAAACAGAATTTCTGAAAGTCCTTGGGAGGAAACATTTATGAGGATTTACTGTTTTATTTTGTTTTGTTTAAACAACTTAAGAATTGTTGAGATTTTCTCTTCCATAAAATTACCCCCTGAATTCCCTTGAAATTAATGTTAATAGATAATCATTTTTCTGGGGAATGAATATTTTAAGTTCTTGCTACTTAGAGAACTAAAATGTTGAGGTTCTGTCAATTTGGAAAAAGTTGTTTTAATGTCCTTAAATAAAATATCTTTAAGGATTGTGTGATTTAACATGAATGGACTTCAGCATGTGTTTACATTTATGCCAAATTTATAAGGATACCAAGATTACAATTGTGGAAAAATGATTTGAAAATTGTCTACATTTGCAAATTCATTTGCTTGTTTTCCATCAAGGTTTAAATTTTTTGGTAAATTCTCATGATATCCAGGAGTCTATATGTTTTAAATACTTCATATTAATTAAATATGCACCAAAGTAAGATTTTTTAAAAAATATGTTTGCCTATGCATGACTAGGCTGATAAATAAAAGTTTTGTTCATATTTAAAGAATTGTTTTCCTAACCTATACTATATATAGCAAAGACATTTAGAGCTAAAAAATAAATTATAAATGATACTATACATGGCTGGTCCTCATATATTTTAAACTAGGGGCCCAGTGCAGGAATTTGTAAACCTTGAAAGGAACTGTGGGCCACGAGGTTGCAGTGGGCACAGGGGTGGGTCTCGGCCCATCCTTTGCACCCCCACCTGGCCCCTCCCGCCACAACCCCAGTTCCCTGTCTGCCGGCAGCCCCACTCCCGCCACTGCCACTCCCATGTGCTGATGGTGCCAACCTCGCTTGCACCCGCTGATGGCGCAGAGCGATTGGGGCCGGCAACAGCAGCAGGTGCGAGCAGGGCCAGCGCTGTCAGCGGGTGTGAGTGGTGGCTGCTGCCCTGATCACCCCTCAGGAGCTGGGGGAGGTGGAGAAGCCCTCAGGGGCAGTTGGGGCCGGCAGCTGCCGCTCACACCTGACAGCCTTGAGTGATTGGTGCTGGCACCAGGCACCAGCAGCAGGTGTGAGTGCCTGGCACGACTGTGGCGCTAGAGCAAAGTATTTTCAGTAACCACCACAGGTTCCCCCTGATGACAGTGACCAGTGCCCCGCCTTAGTCTGGCACCCCCACTCACCTGCTCCACCATCCAGCCTCAGCCGATGCCCAACATGTTCCATGTTCTGCTGCCTGCTGTCAATGCCCACCATGTCCCCGCTGGTGGTCAGTGCACGTCATGGTTGTTCAGTTGTTCCGTAGTTCGGTCTATTTGCATATTAGGGTTTTATATATATAGATTAACATGCTTGAATAGAAAGGTACAGTAGTAGGTTTCCAGGTAAATTATTTATTAAGTATATTTCTTTTTAGTTATTTCAAATATTTTGCCTCACCTTAAAAATACCTCTTATTTTTATTTAAGAAAAATACATACAATAATTAGTTTCTTAGGACTAATCTTTTTTTAAATAATGTATTCTTCTTCCCTCCTATAAACAAATCCTAGTATTTAAATAGTTGTTCTTTTTCCTTTCTGGTTGTATCTCAGTGGTGATCTCTCCACTCTCTTCACCTAGACACACACACACACACACACACACACACACACACACACACACACACACTATGGACTTTTTCTCTCTTTGCATCTCAATGTCTGTGACTCTCTTTGGTTTTCACTCTTCGATTCATTCTAGCTATCCTACTCCCCACGCCCCCTATGTCTCCCTCTTTATGAAATCTCTTCAGAATTAAAGCACAAAGAAAACAATTCATTAATTTGCCAAGATTATGTTCATAAAAGGGAGCAAGCAAGCAAGCAAATCACTCAGCTTTATAGAGAGAACACCAGCTGCTGCCATGGAGAGACATGCAGGAGCCCTTGTGCCACAATAGCTCACAATGTTAAATGCGAGCTTACGTTCTGTGTTGTGCCCCTCAGAAGGGCTTTTACATGTGAAAGTAAGCATAAACTGGTTTATCTGTGGTGAAATGCAAGATTAAAAAAATTGGATGTCTATGAAATGCAAACACAATTCATGCTATAATCAGGCAGAACTCATTTTTCAGTGATCATTCAATTCATTGTGACATGTGTTTCTTTCAGCAAGAGAGAGAAGAGGTGAAATCCACAGCACGGAATGACAGAACAGTTAGGAAACAGAATTTTATTTGTTCTTCTGTTGGGAGAGTTAATTACTCATCGATTTGAGACCTTATGTCTTGATAAACATATATTGATTGAGCCTGATTATTTCCTGCCATGTCAGAAACATTCAAACATATCTGTGTTAGTCCAAATGCTATATAATTTACTGGTGGGCACTAACGGCGTCAATGAAGTCAGAGAGCTTCAAGTGGCAAACATAATGAAAGGAAGACTGCAATCAGTGAATTTTCCAATTCTTCATTCCGGCTACAAATATCACCCTCTTTTGACTCATTAGTCATGTTTATATGTTTATATGATGAATCACTTACACTAACAGGTCTGTTTAAAGTATACCAATATCTGGTGACCTTTCTCATTCAGAAAACAAGAGAAAGAGGGGTCCAAGTCATCAAGTGAGACTTGAATGTAGAGTTGTGAACCCACTAGTGAAATTTGTGACAAATAGTGAACATGGCTTTAGCCATACTGACTTTATTGAATGTGCCACACTTTCCCAGTCTCGTGGCCTTTGAACTTGCAGTCCCCTCTGGCTGGGTTGCTCTTTCCCAGATACCTGCACAGATCTCTTCGCAAATGTCTCATCAGAGAAAGTCTTCCTGACACCCTGCATCAAATACATAAAATAGCATCTCCCATCTTTGTTTTATTTTTCTTCTTAGCCTGTCATCATTGACCTGGTTCATATCTGTATTAAAATTACTATGCATCTTACCAAATGTATTAACTTTGCTCCTTTTTGTTTACTGCTTTCTTTATCTCCTAGACCTAGAAGAGTGCCTGGTGGGTATTAAAGAAATATTTGACTTGAGTAGAAGGCAATTGTGAAGCATTAACACATCTATTTTGACTAATATTATCTTAATGCCATGTAAGTCACTATGAAAGGTATGGTTCTTTTCCTCAGGATGCTCATGATCTACTAGAGGCCCAGTGCATGAAATTCGTGCATGAGTAGGGTTCCTAGGTCTGGCCGGCGATCAGGGCTGATCAGAGCCTTCCAGCTGCTGGCTGGGGCCTCCCTTCCCCGGCTTCCAGCTGTTGGCCAGGGCCTTCCTTCGTTCCACGCCACCTCCTGGAGGTTAGCACACATCATAGCGAGCGATTGAACTCCCGATCTCCTGGTCAAACTCCCAAGGGGACACTTGCATATTAGTCTTTTATATATAGACTAGGGGTCCGGTGCACGAAATTCGTGCATTGGGTGTGTGTGTGTGTGGGGGGGAGTGTCCCTCAGCCCAGCCTGCCCCCTCTCACATACTGGGAGCCCTCAGGCATTGACCCCCATCATCCTCCAATCGCAGGATCGACCCCTTGCCCAGGCCTGACGCCTCTGGCCTAGGCGTCCGGCCCGGGCAGCGGGGACCTGCAGTGGCAGCGGGGGTGCCGCGATCGCGCGGGCTCTGTCCCTGCCCCTGCAGGACGCCTCTGGCTGAGGCGTCCGGCCCGGGCAGCGGGGACCCACAGCTGCAGTGGCCCCGCGATCATGGGCTCCACTTTAGGCCCAGGCAAGGGACCCCTAGCTCCTGGGACTGCCAGCTTCGACCGTGCTCAGCTCCCATCGCTGGCTCCACCCCTACTTCCTGCTATCACTGGCCAGGGCAGCAAAGGCACCTGATTCTCCGCCTTTGCCCTGCCCCCCAGCTCTTAGCTCCCCCCTGGGTTTCCAATCACTGTCAGTGGCAGGGGGCTTCTTCCTGCTTTCCCTTTTGCCTCCCTGCATTGTGCCTACATATGCAAATTAACCGCCATCTTGTTGGCAGTTAACTGCCAATCTTAGTTGGCAGTTAATTTGCATATAGCCCTGATTAGCCAATGAAAAGGGTAGCTCGTACGCCAATTACCATTTTTCTCTTTTATTAGTGTTGATTTGGTGAGACAAATCTGTCACATATTCTATTAGCTATCTAATGCTGTGTAACAAATTACCCCAAACATTAGTAGCTTAAAACAATGAACATTTATTATCACATGTGGTTTCTATGGGTCAGGAACCTAGGAGTGGCTTATCTGAGTGGTATTGGCTCACAGTGTCTTAGGAAGTTGTAGTCAAGATACTGACCTGGGTTGTGGTCATCTGAAGGCTTGACTGGTGCTGGAGGATCACTTCCAGAGGAGCTCCCTCACACGGCTGGCAAGTTAGTGCTGGCTGTTGGTAGGAAGCTTTAGGTTCTCACCACGTAGACCTTTCTGTAGGGCGGTTTGAGCATCCTCATGAGGTGCAGGTGAATTCTTCCAGTTGAGTGATCCAAAAGAGAGCAACGTGGATGCTGCATAGTCTTTTATGACCTAGCCTTGGACATCACACTGTGTCATGTTTACAATACCCTAATGGTTACACAGATGAGCCCTACTTGATGTTGAAAGAGACCACACAAGAGAGTGAATACCAGACGGTGAGAATCATCTTGGAGACTGGCTACAACACACATGAAAAAGTAACAAAGCATACATGCCCGTGTATAATTAAATACTAAATTTTAAAAACATTCAAGGTTCAATCAGTTTGAGAACTTGGACTCATATAATTAGAATGGCTAAGTTAAATGGCAAATATAATCCTTATTTGGGCAAGGATGTTTGGTCCAGATATTTTTATAACATAAATTCCATTCATTCATTTGTTCAGCAAATATTTATTTATTAAATCAATATTTATAAACAATATTTATAGGCCCTTGCTTGCTGTACTAGGTCCTGGGATTATGAATAAAGTCCAGACTCTGAGAAGGAGGTACTTATTGTGTATAAGGTCAAAATTTTGGAGCAATAATAGTTTTAAATAAATGTAAGTACTTTGTGCAAGGGGAGGCGGGGTGGGAACAAGAACCATCACCAAAGCCAGTTTTCCTCTGGGCACTCACAACAGAAATTACAATATACAAAATAATCACATGTGTGGATGGAAAATAAAATAGTCTTTATGCTCTCCTTATTAGCAACTTCAATTTACTACAAGAAAGGTGGATTTGGGAAATAACCAGCTAAGTATTTTAACATCCAAAAATTCACCGATCATGAATATAATACATGAAAGAAAGCCACATGATCACCTTACTAACAGCAATCAGTAGAAACTGATCTATTTCCCTGTCCAAATTGCAATGTAGCTTCCTAGATTTTTAAATGTATCTGTCCACCGAAACATCTTCCAGCCCAATGACTTTCCACTAGTATTGGTCACAACAAAGACTGATCAAAAGGACATTTATTCTAAATCAAGTAACCATTGTTTTGCTTTGTTTTTAACATTTCTCTTCTCCCTGCCATTACCTGATATGTTATTCTTATCTCAGTCACTTTTGGGGCCAAGTCTATGGCCTATGTTAATGCTAATTTTCATCCCCTCTAAGGAATTAACAAAAAACCTACCATCTTATAGTCATTTAGTCAATGTTCTTTAAGACAGAGATTAACCCAATGCACTGTAATAAGTAACATGAAATTCAAGTAGAAACCAAACCACAATAGAGAAATAGATACTCTCATACAGCTCTAGTGGAAGATAATAAAGGATAGGCATAGAAAGCCTTACCACTGTGTAAGGCTCTTATTTATTAATTTCTAGGAATGTACACAAAGATGGAAAGAGGAAGATGTTCATGGCGAAATGGTTTATAATTATGAAAACAATCAAGAGACTATTTCATTGTGTAAATGTAAATATAATAAAATACTAATAATTTCTTAAAAATCAGGTTGTAGAACAATATTTCATGGCATAAAATGTGTTTACAATATATAGTTAAGAGAGGAAAGCAATGTGATTGATATTACATACCGTATGTGCTTTCAAAAGTATATATTTACTACAACCACCACCTTATGTTCAAACAAGCAGTGTTTGCATATAGAACTTTTTGGAAAACATTTCTAATAGGGTAGGTTGGCATAAAATTTAAAATCAATACAAATGCTCTAACCATGCAAGGCACCCAGGGGTGGGCAAACTTTTTGACTCGAGGGCCACAATGGGTTCTTAAACTGGACCGGAGGGTCGGAACAAAAGCATGGATGGAGTGTTTGTGTGAACTAATATAAATTCAAAGTAAACATCATTACATAAAAGGGTACGATCTTTTATTTCAATAGTTTTATTCATTTCAAACAGGCCGGATCCGGCCCGCGGGCCGTAGTTTGCCCATGGCTGCACTATGCTATGGTCTGGGTGGGGCACAAAGGGAAGGGCATGTGGCCCCTACTTCCTGGAACTCAAACTGCAGGAGCGGAAATCCCTCCTGACACAGATACCTAAGAGAGTTACCAATAACTGAATTAATATGCTATAGCACCAAAGAGCTTTAAATTGCTGGAGCTGGTTAAAAATGCATTAGCTCTTCCCCAACAAGATTCTGAGAGCACAGTAAAATCAAAAAGGCTGCTCTGGCTGCCCGGCGAACTTGAAGTAATGAGGTCTGTGAGTTGACTCGAACAGAAGAAAATGATATTAAGCTTTCATGGAGGACAAATGAAAGTATCTACCTATAACCTCTCTGACAGCCAGAGATCCTTTGCCATTTAAAACTCTGTGGCTATGGTGCATTATTTCCAGGCAGCCAAGAGTTTAATAAGACTTCGCGGAGCCACCTAACCTTCCAGTCACTGGCTGCCTGCTGGCAACCCTAAGGCGCTCGCTGTGGAAGCTGACAATCTGAGCTAACATCAGGGCACGGTTTTCTCAGACAATGGGGCACAGGTTGGCATAGTAATGTCTGCCTGCTGCCCCCACCCTCCTTCTCCAATCATGCACATTGCAGAATAGTCTTGATTCCAAGCCAATCGCAACACCCAGAACCCGTGGGTGTTTAAACCAGCAGATTCTGGTGATCACTGTTCTCATGACTGCATGACTTGGATTCCCTATTGAATGAGGTGCTGCCCCTTTAGGATGATATAGGAGGATTTCTTTGAGCAGAGCCCAATCTGCTTGGCGCAGCCTTAATCCCCATCCCCTGCCCTCTCCACCCCCTGCATTCTGGTACTGGGATTAGGGGCTGGGTGTTTGTGTTCCTGCTTTTCTCACCTTCATGCTTTATTCAGCCTGTGGCTTTCACCCTTTCCAGCAAGCCCACTGTTCTCCCTCCCAATTCTGGCATTGCTTCAGAGGTCTCTCTCTTACTAGACTGTAAAAATAGTAATGACAGTTACATAATGTGCTGGGCATTTTGCTAGGTGCTTTGCATGTCGGAACTCATTTTATTCTGCTGAACAACTCTAGGACATTAGTATTATTAAGATGATTATTACCATGATCATCACCATCATCCTAATTTTTCAGATAAGGAAAGTGAGACACGGAGAGGCTAAAGCAACTTGACCAAAGTATCACTTCCATGGGGTTGCAGGCATCAAGAGTGGGTTCACCCCTAAAGAAGTACTTAGAAGTCTTTAATTGTGGTATGCTACAGACTTTTACAAGTACATAGTGCATTTCCTTGTTCACCTCACTGGTGGCAACAAGAGACTAACCTATCAAAAGTGCACAGGCAGCCTCCAATAAAGATAGAGCTAAGCCTCCTACCAATGGAAATCCCTGCATAAATTCAACTTCCAGCATGGGCAAATGAACCAAGACTTCCTGGAATATAGGGCTGGATCTGATGCTCAACTCTCCAGGATCTACAGATCTCAGGACACAGCTTCTAATGGACCCAGACTTTCCCTAAGTTCATGGAGAATGTAGGCAGACAGGCTTGACCCAACTCATTCCAAAGGGTATCAGTAAGCTACTCCTCAAACCCAAATGCCTGGACACAAGGCCCTGACATATTGCCTTATACCTCACATACCAAACTTGATATAATAAGTGTACTTAGAATTTAACCTCCCTTGGTGGGCAGATGCAATTTCCTATGATATTCTCCTTGGACCTAGCAAGAGGTTCTAGCTATAAATTGTAAGGTATTGCCTACTACCAGGCCTGACCTACACGTCAGCTAATCACACACAGTCCTTGGTCTCAGTCCCCCAAAAGCAGGTGTGTTACTTCAGGTTCTGTCCAAAGGAGCATGTTAGTTCAATGGGCATAGAAGAGGCATGGCAGGGGTGGTCAGAAAAGAAATGCTCCAAGCCAACAATAATCATGGTCATAACTTGCATAGTTTTCCACATGTTCTCTGCTTTCTGGATGAAAAAACAAAAACCTCGGCTCAGAGAAGTTTAGTAACTTGCCCCAAGTCTCCCAGCCAGTAGATGGCAGCACCAGGATCTGAAGGCAGGCATTCTGTTTGCAGAGCCCCACTGCTATGCCATCTCAGTATACAGCCTGCCTTGGAACACCGGACATGTACCAGCAGGGAGGGTGTGCCAGGCAGGCAGGATTCTCAGCCCTGACTCTCCCTTCATCCCTTTTCCTGGGGACATTCTATCAGGAAATTTGAAAGCCTTTATTCTCACATGGATAGAGGTTCCTCCAGCCTCTTCTTAGAAGGAGTCTGCGGTTTTCACTGAAGACAGAACCAACCCAAATAATTGCTCTTAGAACTATTTTGAGCTACTCAAGTACACAACGTCTTCAGTGGAAATTCCAGACTCCTAACACTAAGAACATGGCAAAAATAAATTCAATCTGAATATTCCAGTATCTGACCTGTGAAATCGGACTCTGATGACCATTTACTGTTCCACCAACAGGAATTAGTTGCAAGTGACCTAATTGATCTTCTAGATGGGGGGGGGGGGGGTTATGTCAAACACTTGAATTGCTGATAAAGTCCTTCAGATACAATTGTAGTCATTTTTATAGTTGATTCTAAGCAGTAACAAAAAATGGGACTAATTACTTTGAGACATCTTATAGGCTGTGAATATAAAATCATACTGCCAAGAAAAGAAGGAAAAGTTTTTCTAAAATGCTGTGGAGTAAATTCAGCTGGAAGAAAGAAAGGAAGCCTTAATCTTCACTGTTTTATACCACACAGAATTTAAATATGACATGTTGAGAGATTATTCTAGTCACTCCGTACTCAGAGTGTTATCGGGATGCAGGATTTGTCAAAGCACAAGTAGCACAGAATCTCTGCTAAAGTCACACAGTTTGGCCCAAACTTGGTATTTGTCCAACATTTCTAATATGCATGTATTGTGAATAGTAAAAACGTGGAATCATCCTTGACTCCCCGTCTCATCCTTATATTCAGTCCCTAAATCCTAATAATTCATTGGTATTAATTTAGCCTGAATCTATCCAATTCTCTCCATCATAGCACCACCATACTTCACACTTGAATAACATCCACATTTGAATAAAGGGTTTAAATAACCATTGTAAAGCATGTATTTGTGCAGTAGGTTCTCAGAATCTCACAACTGAATACCCAAAGTAGTCTTCTAACTGGTCTGCTGACTCCAAGGTTACTCTCTCTCACTCTGTTCTCCACCCTGCCGCTCATGAGATCTTTTTGAAGTAGAAAAGGGATTCTACTGTTTAAACTCTTCCCTTGGTCCCTACAGTTATAAGCTCCTCCACCTGTCTACACAGCCCTCATCTGTTGTAGCTTACTTTCTTGCTATCACATGTCACTCCAGCTAATTCAACTAACAGCGGGTCCCAGATGCTCTCTTGCTTTTCTTTGGAATGTCCTTTTCCCTACCCTTATCCTCAGGAAGATAGGCAGGCATAGAGAAGGATAGCTGAGGCTGGAACTAGATGTGGCCAGACACACACTGTGATGCGTACAAAACTCGGTCTAGACCAACGCCCACTAAGGCAATCCCTGAAGATGGGTTTCAGGGGAGACGTTGAGAGCGGTATTGCAGGATGTGCTTTGCACTTTTCTATATGGTTTAGATTTGTTTTATAGTGAATATGTTTAACTCATCTGTCTAGATTTTTAACTACATTTGATCATCCCCATTTCCAGATTTACTGATTCAGTGGAAAAGGGTCCTGAATTCTGATCTTTCAAAGATCCCCAAGAGAGTATTAGCCAAATTTGAGCACTGTGCTTGAAATAATTATTTCAAATATAATAAGGCAATTTAACATTTTTGCTTTTTAAGAAAAGCTCCAACTCTGTTATATAGCCATTTTTACATTTTATTTTATTTTGTAATAGCTTAATTCTACTACAAATACACATTCTCTAAACATATTAGATTTGAGTTATCTGTAAGAAACATAATAGATTTGTCAGCCACCTTAACATCCATATTTGAATAAAGGGCTTAAATAACCATTGTAAAGCATGTATTTGTGCAGTAAGTTTTACAACCCATTTTAAACATAGGGCAAACAAGAAAAACAAACTACAAACATTAGGGTTTCTTAAATTCATAAATTGTCACACTAACTTAAATATCATTTGATTGAACCTCAAAACAATGTATATCCTCAAAATGTAAAGTAGGAAGCTATTACAAATATCAACTTTGGTATAATACATACCTATTTCACTAAACATTTTAAGTTTTTGACTTTGTTTTTATAATTACCTTTTGAAAATATTTATAATGCCCTATAATTCAGATATCAAAGCATCGATTTCATTAAACTTGTTAGTTATATTTTCAATACATTCCCCAGCTTTTAATTTTATCCCGTCAATTATAACATAGTCATCTTCACAGTGGTTTTCAAATGGACTGCTTGCAGAAGCGTCAGGGCCCCACTGAGGCAACTGTAAAAATAACCACACAATTCATCAGTACTACTCAACTGTATCTGAAGACTAGGTTCAGTTATTTGAACAAAACATAAAGTAATTGGTAAGTCTTGAACCACAGCAGTTACACAACGTTTTCTGTTATGGTGGTGGTCAAAAAATGATCCTTATGTATAGTATAATGTATAGTAAATGTACTGTAAAACTTAGGTCTTGCCGAAACCGGTTTGGCTCAATGGATAGAGCGTCGGCCTGCGGACTGAAAGGTCCCAGGTTTGATTCCGGTCAAGGGCATGTACCTGGGTTGTGGGCACATCCCCAGTAGGAGATGTGCAGGAGGCAGCTGATCGATGTTTCTCTTTCATCAGTGTTTCCAATTCTCTATCTCTTTTCCTTCCTCTCTGTAAAAAATCAATAAAATATATTTCAAAAAAAAAACCAAAACAAAAACAACTTAGGTCTTGTCTGTTCCCCAACACTACACTTTTAGTTTTAATTTTATATTTTGAAAAAATTGGATCATTTTAATTCTGTGCGTTTTCTATATTTGTTTACTTTTAAAACTATTATTATAGGGAATACAACTTAAAGCTATTTTAGTCACATTTTCTGTGGTCATCTTCTCACAAGCATCTGCATTCCTCACAAACAGTGATAGTTTTCTTAAGCTTGTTTAGACAGGACACTGGTAAAAACAATGAAAAAATACGCATACATGGGAGATTTATAACTTCAAGGTTCACTGGAGTTAATTTCCCAGGAAATTCAAGGAAAAAATGTAAATAAGTATTTTCATATATCAAAAGTATACTATAATATAAATAATTATTAAGTAAATGGTTTTCTTTGTAAATGGATTATCTAATTTGTAAATTACTCAGATGGATTTTATAAAAATCTGAAAAGAATCCCCTCCCATCGCTTGCCAAGTCAGGACATGTCGACCTGTGTTAATATTAGCTAAAGAAGAAAATAATCAGGAAGGTGACTCCACTGAGGAAAATAATCTAAGTATTTCAATGACAAATAGAAATAAATTCTGATTTTCCATATGTATGCTGTTTTCATGTTGCTACTCTCATCCATTAGTATAGATGCTTGCGAGAAATCAACTTGAAAACTCATATGTGAAGTGAATGATGAAAACATCATCAAATTTACAACTTTGAAAATAGCTCAGACAATATTTGCTCAGAGTATGAACATGCTCAGAACTTTAAAATTATCAGGTGGTTCTTTTTGGTGGATTAGCTTATAAGAGGCCACTTTTTCCAAAAAACAAAATGCAGCTCCCATTTTATATGGGAAAGGAAGGAAGGAAGGGAGGGAGGGAGGGAGGGAGGGAGGGAGGGAGAAAAGAAACCCCTGAGGTGATCACTTCTTTGCGTTTAAAGTGGAAATCACTCCAGCTTTGATCATTGGTTTCATTGCTATTCTCCTTGCTTAAAAGTGAACAAGGCCCTAAATATCCTGAGCCTGGTGTGAATGCCAGACGTACAAAGCTCAGTGTGGAGAGTGGCTTATAAACCAGTCGGCAGGAGGCCTTCCCCTGCCTGCCAGCGAGTTAAAATGGTTAATCTTTACAATTCCTAAATGCCTTTTGAAAGCATATAATATTACAAGAATCTAAAACTAAAAGCAAGCTCTTGCCTGGTGATGTATTAAAACTATGTATTTTACCTGAAGAAATAAAAATCAGAAGTAATTTTCTGTTTTATCAAGTTACTAGTTATAATGGCAAAACAGAAGCCAATTCTGTGACTGTAAAAGCTCCAGGACATCTCTATAAAAATCAACCTGGCTGTTTTTTGAAAAGACAAACTGCAAAGACTGAAAACACATTGTACAGAACCATATGGTGCTCAAACAAAACACACATTTGCTAGAAAAGAAAAATGTACAGTAATCTATAATAAAAGGGTAACATGCTAATTGGACCGGACGTACTTCCTGACGAAGCCAGGCTAGAGGGAAGCCAGCTCCGGTCCTGGGTGCCTGAGGGTGGCCCAAGGGAAGCCAGCCTGGGTCCTGGGTGCTGGAGGGAAGCTGGTGCCGGCAGCCGGGAAAGGAAGACCTACTCTTGCACAAATTTTCGTGCATCGAGCCTCTAGTTAAATATAAGATACATCACTAATCTATAGATCTTGTTCTATAAAAGGTGAGATACAGAAAACAAGTTTTTTGAAAAAAGGAACTCTAAATGGAAAAATAGCATTTTCAACTGATTAAGAAAACCATCATGTTTTTCAACTTAGTAAGAGTTTTTAACATTAATTTTACATATTTTTAACACACTGATCTCCTTAATTGTAAATTCTGTACATTCTCTTGATTTCTAAATCAATAAAGGAGGTGTTTAAGAATCTTCTTTATTGTTGTTGAAGTTATGAATAAAATCATGCAATTGGGCAGTCTCCCAAAGTGTGTATACAATATTTTCATTTTGGGGAGGATGAGTAGTTAATTAAAGTGAGAATGTGGGGAAAGAGATAAAGTAAAGATATCTTTTCACTCATTCTCTTTAGTGACCGCCATTGCCATTTCTCACCTGTAGTAACAACTAACCTTAGAAGTCACTATGTGGAGCACTTTTCCCAGTTTGTCTTATTTAACCCTCCAAACAATCCTCTGAGGCAAGTGATGAGCAACTTTGCCAAAGTAGAGGAGTCGTCAATGGCAAGATCAGGGCTGGGACGCAGGCATTATTCTAGAGTCAGTGCTCCTAACCACTGTGCTCTGGACTCCAGACCCACTACCTATCTAAATGATTGAATGAGAGAATGAATAACGCCATAAGGATACCTGACTCCTCGCTGCCATTCTCCTTCCTAACCACTCAGGGAACAGCTATGCTGCCTGTGGAAGGGGCTGCCTTATGACTTACTTTTTTCACACCTACCACATCGCTGCTCTGTATTAATGACCTGGGAGTTTAGTAAGACAAACCAGGAAAAGATACACGGAGCTCATGTGCTGAGCAGTTTATCAACCAATTTAAATTTCTGTTGTCATATATAACTATTAAATAAAGTTAAGGACACATGGCCTTTCTCAGCCCAACATGTTGGCCAAAAGGAAAAGAAGGACAAGTCTAGATATGAATGGTGAAATGTATTTCAATAACAGATTCTACCCTCGTATTTTAATAATGGAGCCTGTCCCTATAGAAGCTATCCCTCTGCATGAAATAGAGAGGGCAGATTTCCCCAGCTGCTCTAACCCCAGCGCTCCTCCTGACTGTGGAGACTGGCAGTGTGGAGGAGGCCTCTTTAGTAGCATTCCATTCACTACATCAAGCCCCTTCCATCTCTCTTCTATTTCAACCTCAAAGATCTGAAACAAAAAGAGCACCTCTGCTGAAACTCAGGTATTTTTTCAAAGACTGATAGGTCTATTCTGATTTCGCAACAGGCTACTAGTTTACCATTCAGCTCATGATAATCAAGGGCTCAAACTTGAGAAGCGAGAAAGGGTTTCCATATACTTAAAATGTCCACCCAGGAACAATCTCTGTCATGTAAAGAATTTGAAGTTATTACTTATAACTATTAATATTACCTTTTCTCCTGTATTTATTTCCTCCCCACGTTCCTCTTCGGGACCTTCCAGTGTTGCTGTGGGTTCTAGAGCTTGCTGTAGCATTTGCTCCAGTTCTTTTAGTAAAACTTCTGTCTCAGAGACAACTAAAGAAACATAATTAATATAGTAAAAAATGCTACATCTTAATTCAATCTAATTCCTAATCTTAGCCACCACAAAAGAGGAAATCTTCCAAATGTTACAAGATAAGAAATAATATTTTGTATAAATTTCACATATGCCCTCTACTTGATACAAAATTATTATAGATTTCAAGGTGAATATTTTACAATTATTCCTTGAAAAATGTAGATGATATTTTTGCTAAATGTTAAGTACCCCAACAACAACAAAAGCTCACTAAAATGTGGTGTGCTTTTTTTTTGAATCAGGAACCAAGGACACTAAACTAAATTATGTTATTAATAGACCAGGGGTCAGCAAACTTTTCCTGTGAAAGGCCAGAGAGTATATTTCAGGCTTTGTGGGCCAGATGGTCTCTGTCACAACTACTCAATTCTGCTGCAGTAGTGCAAACCATAGACATGTACACTAACAAATGAGAGGGGCTATGTTCCAATAAAATTTCATTTATGAAAACAGGCAGCCAGCAGTATGACTGAGGGCCACAGTTTACCAATCTCTGCAATAAATTATTAAAATTACTCTTTAAAAGGGAGCCATATGATTAAGTGGCTAGGCTAGACACAGGCTAGTTTATTCCTAATCCAAATATCAACACATCTTAATTGCCTAATCTGATATTTTTTAAAAAACACACTTAAAAGTTTTTTGTGTGTATGCTACTGTGATAGGAATATATTAAGTTGGCAAAAAAAAAAAAAATCTGATAATTCACTGAACTTGCTGAGATAACACAATACCCCCCAAAGAAATAAACACCTATTATAACTCTATAGACTCAACTACTGATTAACAATATGCAACTGAATTTCTGATTTAAGTAAAAAAAAGCACTTTCATTTGCTATAGAGTCTTGTTGAGGTAATGATCAAGGAAAGGAGGCCATGTGGAGCCTGCTGTCCCGCACAAGAGACAGATGGAGCACCTGAGAAGTCCTTCCAAAGGCAACATGATTCAAAGAGAAAGGCCATGAATACACATCCCATCCCCTTGCACTCTGGTTACAAAAATCTGACACACCACCTCCTATTATCCACTGTTCACTGGCAGACCACCACAAATCACACTAATAGAACAGCTGAAAGTTTATGGAACATGAAAATAGATCCAGCAAGATACACACTTTAGAGCTCAAATATTATCATTGAATACAGAAGCAAGGTGTTCCTAGCAATAGCATTAACTTTTACTGTAACTTTTGAATGCACTTAAATTTTTTTTATTAATACTGTTTAGGAAAAGTGAGATATATATCCATATGAGATTATAGCCACACATGCACGCGTGCACAAACATACTTGTAAAATAAGCATGTTGTAAGGTAAAACACAAAAATTATGTGAAAAGTTTGATGCATTGTTTCCTTTTCTCGATTTCAAAAGAAGCCATACTTTATTGCCATCTTTGTTGATACATTTCTCTTACCTATTATTTGTAAGAAAGAAATTTTAAAATTCTGCTAAAATACTGTTTATTAAATAATGGTGTTAAATAAGATCATGGAAGATTATTAAATAGAAAGTTTTCCTTCCCTGGTTGTTCCTATAATACTGAAAAAACAATTTTTAGTTTACATTTTTCACATTCCAATTTTTAATTATTTTATTTTTTAGAGAGGAGGAATAGGAGGGGAAGAGAGAGAGAGAGAGAGAGAGAGAGAGAGAGAGAGAGAGAGAGAGAGAGAGAGAGAGATGAAAGAAAACATTGATCAGCTGCCTTCTGCATGCCCCCTTACCAGGGATTGAGCCCACAACCCAGGCATATACCCTGACTGGGAATCAAACAGGCTACCTTTCCTTGCATGGGATGACGCTCAACCAACTGAGCTACACCAGCCAAGGCACATGATAATTTTGTCTACAAAAGAAATTTTTCTGTCCACATTTACTGCTTTCCCCAATTTCCTTTATGTTAAATCAACAAATATTTATTCTGTGCCTACTAAGGGCCAGGGACTCAAGAGAACAGGTGTAGACCAATAAGACTTCCTGGCCCTCATGTCTTCACAGACAATCTTGGGTTTTTTTCAAAACAGCTTGAAAACAGCATTCCGATAAGCCATCCCACACTTTAGGACCAGTTCCTATGTTCAAAAATAAAACAAGCAAAAACTTTAATTGATATGTTAGTTTCAGCCACATAGATCTGTGTTCTAGGGTAACTGCTGAAGCCTAAGAATATGAAGTCTGAACTATTACATTCTAGAATGATGATAGTCAAATTTTGATGGGCATAAGAATCACCTGGAAAGTTTATCTAAAAATACGAAAGCTACCCTATGTCCAGAATTTTCTAGAGGAATGTACATTTTTGCTGAAGCAATTTTGTTACTGAAATTGACCTCTATATATGACAAACTTTTCACTTAGTAACCTGTTACTTAACAGACCACTATTTGTGGTTCCTTTACACTGATTCTCCAGTCCTACTCACAGGTGTTGTGTTTTCCTGCTTTACATTCTGAATCTAAGGCTATTGACACTGACATTTAATGCATGGTTGAGAAGATGGATTTTGAGCTATGCTGTAAAGGAAAAATGGCACAAAAACATCTTTATATTTCTAAAGCTATGCTAAAATACAATCAATTTATGATAATGAACGTCAGTGCTGAATGGCATTGTAGGCTCTCTGCTTCCAAGTGATCTGGAAAAATACGTACACTGCTTTGAACAAGGGTAAAGTAATGGATGACTTCATAAATCAACCAGGGTTCATAATACCAACTTGACGGATGTCAAATCCTGTTTCCAGAGCCACGGGAGCTTTGCTTTTCTAAATAGGTATTCCTATTTTGTGAACTGATAGAGTTCAAAAATAATTCTCAAGAAAGAGCAGTTACTGTAATCTAAAAACTAGGTTTTCAAAATTGGTCAATGATAGTTTCCAAAGATAGAGGCAGAATGAATGCTTTTCCTGATTGCATGACCAATCATTTTCTATCAATACTGATTATCCTGTAGTTTCCCTGACTTCTTTGAATTTGTTGTTCAGAGTAAAGTGATAGCATTACAGCTGCTCCATCACTCAGAGAAAGTGAAAAAGAAATCTCATGCTGAAGTCCACATCTGGCTTTTAAAAATGAAGTTTTGTAAAATAAATCAAATTGTTTTTCCATTCTCAATGAGAAATGCTGTTTGTCTCAATATATCAGTCATTATTTTAAAAGCTTTCAAATGTATATTTATGGAGTTTTCTTCCAACTCTACTTCTCTATTAAATGTTAAAAGAAGCTGTTTCCATCCTATTTAAAGAGGCTACTGGTTGGGTCACCCCAAAGCTGGCACTAAAAAATATCATCCCATTAATAAAAGCCTAAAATGCTAAGTGTCCAGTAATCTGGTTGGCTGTTCAAACAATCAAAGTGTAATATGCTAATGATAAGCTAAGGCCGCTCAACCACTCACTATGATATGCACTGACCACCAGGGGGCAGACAGTCGACCGGTCAACCAGTTGCTATGGTGTGCACTGACCACCAGGAGGCAGACACTCTGACTGGTAGGTTAGCTTGCTGCTGGTATCTGGCCGATCAGGACTGAGCAAGATGGGCCGGACACACCCTGGAGCCCTCCCGTGGTCTCTCCCCAGCTGGCCACCTCCCGCATCCCTCCCCAGACCCAATCATGCACCAGTGATGCCCCTCAGCCTGGCCTATGCCCTCTCACAATCTGGGACCGCTTGGGGGATGTCAGAGAGCCTGTTTTGGCCCGAGGCAAAACGACCAGTCACTATGCCGCACACTGACCACCAGGGGGCAGACTCTTAATGCAGGAGCTTTACCCTGGTGGTCAGTGCATTCCCACAGAGGGAGCGCTGCTCAGGCAGAAGCCAGGCTCATGACCGGCGAGTGCAGCAGCGGTGGTGGGAGCCTCTCTCACCTCCGTGGGGAGCAGGCCTAAGCCAGCAGTCAGACATCCCTTGGGGGCTCCCAAACTGTGAGAGGGTGCACGCCTGGCTGAGGGAACCCCCCTGAGTGCACAAATTTCGTGCAACAGGGCCTCTAGTGTTAAATAAGTTTGCAGGGACATTTCAATAAGGACATTTAGAAGGCATTCTTACAGAAAACTTGGTTTTGTTTTGATTTTGAGTAACCACAAACACTCCTCTGTCTGCTTACAATGAATACAGAGATGAGTAAAATACAGGGTGAAATGTAATGGAGAAGACAGCATCATTCCTGGAGACACAAACAGAAATTGGAAGCACAAGGCTTTGTACAAGGGGCATGAAGACCAATCATATCTTACCAAGTGGTAAGATTTGTCTTGAGTAGTAAGATATCACTTCTCTCCTTGTCACACCTTCAAGCTCCAAGGTCTTCATGCTCTTGCTAGGACCCACCCCATGATGCAGACCTTTCCTATATTAACATCCCCTTCCATGCTTACATGTCCCAAGTCAATTATGAATATACCATTTTCTCATTTAACAATGAATGCTAATAGATTATTAGTTTGTCCTGAGTAATTATTAATATGTCAATATCTTATTTAATCAAACTTTTATAGACTGTCTATTCACCCAAAAGAAATGAGCTATTTACCAACAGAAAATAATGATACAATTTGAAAAATGATAAAACCTCAAAGATTAAAATAAATAAAAATCAATTCATTAAAGGGGATACTAATGGCAATAATTACATTTTAAAATGCTTAGATCAGTAGTTGTACCAGTGGTGTACATTTAAAAAAATAGCTTTAAGGTTCCTGGTACTTAAGGCAACCAAAGAAATAGCTGCACACTTTGATTAATTTTAAGAAAAATGTGACCCTAGAAAAGTCATGTAAACTCTTAAGTGCCTCAGTTTTCTCATCAATAAGATGGGGTATATAATATCAACCTCATACAGATCTCATAAGGGTCAAACTAATACATAAAATACTTAGAAAAGTGAGGATATATAGAAATTGTTATAAGTATTGTTTTTCATTGCTATTATTATTGCTATTTATATTTCATCATCATAGATACATTTTCTTATCCCTAAACACTGGGGAAAATCAATTACAGGGATAATACAAATATAGGGTGGGGCAAAAATAGGTATATAATTGCTCATATGGAAAATAATACAATAATTAATAAATAATAATACAAGAATAAACTCTTCACATACTCACAAATGCAAACCTACTTTTGTCCCACCCTGTATAATATATGATATTCCTGGTATCAATTTTCCAAAAAATACAGACATGTTCCACAAACAGTTATATCTTAGATTAAATCTTTACATAGTGGTGGGTATACAGTTTAAATTATTTAATGATTCCTCAACTTTTTCTTGACTATTCTGTCCTTTTGCCTCACAAGAATTAATTTATTGCCAGAAACAGTCCTTTCCATGTTGGATAAGCCAGATTTCACTGCATCTCTTGATTACAGATGAAGAAACTGATAGTTGGAGAGTAGCTGCACTTAATTAGTTCTCCTCCTGATCTCTAAGGTGTGTGTGAGGGTGACAATTGGTAGAGAATCTCTATATATAAAAAGCCAGCAACCAGAACGCTGTAAGGACCAGAACAACCCATGACTATGACACCCACTGTGGCTAGCGAACCCACCCAATGGGGGGGTGGGGATGCTGGCCAATCTCACGCGGCCCCTCCCCCCAGCCAGCCTGGCCCTAATCGGGCCCGATCGGGGTGGGCCTGCCAGCCAACCTCCCACCATCTTCTCCTCCCCCCGACAGGCCCGGCCCCGACCCACCCCAATTGGGGATGGGCCAGCCAAACCCCACCCATGCACAAATTCGTGCACTGGTCCTCTAGTAACTTCATAAAAGAACAGCAAATCTGGAGTAGTAGACTAATAGGAAAGATGGTCCAAAAAGTAGGGCTTGCAGAGATTCCAGAAGAAGATGGTATAATTTTCCTGTATTACTTGATCTAGGGTTGATTCTGCCTTAAGAATACATGTGAGATATTGGAGGCTTGCATTTAGGGATCCATAGAAATATAGGTAGCAGGTAAAATATTTGAAGAGGGTTAAACTACTATTAAATAATTACTCTCTCAATATGTAGACAGCTCTTGCAAAAAAAACTGTAGGCTAGATGTTTCTGCTCTTCAGATGTTCAAATGAGATGGAGGAGTAAAACACAGATTAGGCTATTTTAACAATTAACCACTGAGACTTTTAAAGCCACACAGAATGTGAGACTCCTGAAAAGGCTTCCCTTCCCATGGATCACTCCTGAGATGAATTCACTCGCTTACACGGAAGAGTCACTTCCTGTCAATGAGCTCCTGGCTGCACTGGGTTTCTTGTGCAGTACCCCTTGCAAGTTCGAGGGTAGAAGGATCCCAGCGATGGAGCCCTCAGCTGTGGTGCCAGGTCTTCCTAGTGGAAACTCCGTCATGGATAAGCTACAAGAATATTTGAACTGATCTTGTGAGGCAAAGGGACAAAATAGCCAAAAAGGGCATCTTAATTAAAAGGAAAGAAGCAGCCAAATAAGAAGAGAAAGAAACAATAGAATTTTATAGTAGTTTAGGAGAAGAATAAAGGATTAAAAGTAACAATAACTATCCCAACCTTTCTCTGCCTGTTTTTCTTTCTTTCAATGAGACTATAAATAAGTGACTATTTAGCTAATTGAAACACAGTGCCATAGGATCTGGGGGTGGCTACTAGTGAAAGGGGGGAGGGAATGAATAACTTCTGGGGGTTTACTGTGCTTTGAAACCTCTGTAAGGCTGCCTAAGTTCCAACTTGCAAATAAGCATTTGCCTGCTTTTCAAGACACAAAAATGTACAAAGGGTAAAGCACTTTTGAAATTAAAACCTTCTCCCTGCATTCCACATTCACCTACTGTGTTCTAATACCAACGGCTATTCAGCTGGGAGCCCCAGGCTGCCACTTTTCTTCCTTCTCTCCCTTTGGCACTTCACTCCATTTGGAATGGAGAGGTCTGAACTGAAATGTATTTTTGCTGATATTTCTTCCCACAACTGCTGGTACTTTATTTTAAAAAAAGTTATTTCCAGAAAGTCTTCTCCATGTTGGATAAGCCGGTTTTCACTGCATCTCTTGATTACAGATGAAGACACTGATAGTTGGAGAGGGAAAGTAGCTGCTCATGATTAGCTCTCCGACTGATCTCTAAGGTGTGTGTGTGTATGGGGGGTGGGGGTGACAATTGGTAGAGAATAACTTCATAAAGGAACAGCAAATCTAGAGCAGTAGACTAATAGGAAAGATGGTCCAAAAAGGAGGGCTTGCAGAGATTCCAGAAGATGGTACATGCTAAAAACGAGAACATTTAATTCAAAGGAATAGAAATGTAAAGACAATTGAAAAGCCCTAGAATGTAAATCAATACTCAAAATAACCCACTAATGTTTCTCAGATATGTATATATTATTTTTCTTCAAAGGACTACAACTATATTTGGTAGTATTAAATAGAAATAAAAGAGCTAAAAGTAGGACAGGCCTTCACATACCCATATTTTCCTTTGATAAGGCATCATCTGTACAAACATTTTCAAAACAGCATTTTAAAATAGCTTTCCTAGAAAAAAATATGACATAGTTAGTTTCAAATAATCTGTCATGTATATTTAAATGACCATTTATATATATGCATTGGTAATCATAAATTATGAATATATATTTACTTTAAAGTACTCTTCCTTGTGTTATACTGTAAGGCAGTATGATACAGTGAAAAGCCAAAGGGAAATAGTATTGATTTGGGTTCTCTCTAGGTGAAAAGCACTAATAATCTACCAAGCACCTTACATAGGCTTTTTCATGTAATCCTTCCCCCAGAAACTTACTAAGTAATTGTCAGTCCCATTGTGTAAAGAAACCGAGGCTCTGAGAAGTTGAGCAACTTGACAACGTAGGTAAGTGGTTGAGCATGACGCACTAAATTCTGTCTGACTGCAAAATCCATGCTATTCCACTACATGGTATTGCTGATTAAGAGTCAGAAAACATTTGTCCAAACACATTTTCTCTAACCATAAGATCTTTAAAAAGCCACTTAGCTTCTCTAAGCCACAAGTTCTTCACCTTTTAAATGGAGATGACTGTGGTACTCTCCCTACCTATTTTGATGGGGTTACTGGGAAATATAAATGAGATAAGGCATTTTTAAAGTCATTTTTAAAATTTTAATTATTCATCTTCTGAAAAAGGACTATCAGAGTTAGTCTTTGCGTAGGACTCACTTTAACACAGTACTGATTACCATTCATTAAAAATAAATAAATAAACAAACAATGGCTGGTTCAATGATAAACACTAAAATTTGTCATCAGTGCGTATTAATTCACTAGAGGCCCAGTGCACGAAATTCATGCACGGGGGAGGGGGGATCCCTCTGCCCGCCCTGCACCCTCTCCAATCCGGGACCCCTCAGGGGATGTCTGACTGCTGGTTTAGGCCCGATCCCACAGGGACTGCTGGCTCTTAACTGCTTGCCTGCCTGATTGCCTGATGGCCCCTAACCCCTCTGCCTGCCTGATGGCCCCTAACCACCTCTGCCTGCCTGATCGCCCCTAACTGCTTCTGCCTCAAACCCGCACCCAGGACCCGGGCTTCCCTCCCTCTGACCAGCTGCAGGCACCCGGAACCTGGGGCGGCTTTGCCCAGGCTGGCCACAGGTGCTCAGAACTGGGGCGGGCAGCTTTGCCCAGGCTGCAGCTGCCGGCACCTGGGACTACAGGTGGGCGGCTTCTCCTGGGCCCGCTTTGTCAGGAAGGACATCCGGAAGATGTCCAGTCTAATTAGCATATTTCCCTTTTATTAGTCTAGATTATAAAGGCCTGTTTCTGGTTCCCATGACCTATTTTAAACTGAAAACCTGCTTTTCATCTAGTTGCTCACATGATATTAAAAGTCCTAGTTCAACATTTTTTTATAAACACCAAACTTTCTCCATACTTCTAAAACTACTACTTATCATTTTATTAATTCTTTTAGAAAATTTTAAACCCAATTGTCTCCCTAGAGAAACAGAATCAAGAGCCAGGGGGAAATGCCATATAATAAGTAAACCCAATATATATTTCAATTTTATTATAATACTTTCTAATTAAAAAGAAAACATACCTGTTCCTTTTTCTGAATTTGGGCTTTTTCGTTTCAGTATTATTTTTGGAAACTGGCAACTGTAAATAACAACAAAAAAGATGAGGCAATTCATATGGGATGGATGAGCTCAGTAAAATAGTGGGTCCTATATGGGCCCAGTAATTTAGCCCATAGCCCTGAACAACACCCTAGGTCATTGGTCAGCAAACTCATTAATCAACAGAGCCAAATATCAACAGTACAACAATTGAAATTTCTTTTGAGAGCCAAATTTTTTAAACTTAAACTATATAGGTAGGTACATTGTTATTAACTTAATTAGGGTACTCCTAAGGCTTAGGAAGAGCCACACACAAGGGGCCAAAGAGCCTCATGTGGCTTGTGAGCCGCAGTTTGCCAACCATGGCCCTAGGTCAACTCTATGTCAACCAACTTCACAGTCCCTGCAATTGCACTGATCTGCTCAACTTCCAGGAATGGTAGGCTGATTCAGATGAATATTATCCCCTGCATCCAGGTTTGTCACCTTCACATACACATAAAAATACTAAGTAAAACAACTTTTTAAGTCTTAATACATATATGACCATTAAAGAAAGGAAAATAAGTATGTATGTGCCAAAAACATGAGGAATGCAACACCATATAGGTGGGAACTGGCATGGTGAAGGCCACAAGGAATTTGTACCAGGATAGGGCACAAAGGACTTGGGACTGGGGTTTTAATGATTCAGCAAAGATACAATGAAGAATGTGGAGAAATTAGAACCTCATACATCGCTGAGAATGTGAAATGGTGGAGTCACTTTGGAATACAGTTTGACAGTTCCTCAAATGCTAAGTGTAGAGTTACCCTATGATCTAGCAATTCCACTGCTAGTTATATACCCAAGAGAAATAAAAACATGTCCATACAGAAATTATACATGAACATTCATAACATGATTGATAATAGCCAGAAAGTAGGAACAACCCAAATGTCCATCAGTAGATAGATAATATGTGGTATAGTCATACAATGGAATATTATTTAGTCTTTAAAAATAATGAAGTAACTCTGGTTTCTCTTCAGATCGCATAAATCTTTCCCCTTTTACTAAAAATAATGAAGTAAAGACACATACTACAATATGGATGAATCTTGAAAACATTATGCTAAGTGAAAGGTCAGAAATGTCAGAAACAAAAGGCCACATGTCTGATTCCATTTGTCTGACACATCCAGAAAAGGCATATCCATATAGACAGAAGTAGATTAGTAGTTCCCAGGGACTCTGGAGAGGAGAGAAATGGGCAGTGACTACTAATGAGTTTGTGGTTTTCTTCTGGGGTAATGAAAACATGTTCTAAAATTAGATAGTGGTATTGTTTTACCCAACTGTATCTATACTAAAATTCAATAAATTGTAAGAGTGAATAAATTATATCTCAACAAAGGTATAATTATAAAAAAATTAGAGACAAAAAAATTGAAAGGAGATAGAATATACTATATCAATAACTATTAACAAAAGGAACCGAATGTAGCAATATTGCTGTTAGAAAAAAGCAGGTGTTAAGACAAAAACCATAATCAGGGATAAAAGGGTTATTACTCAATGCTAAAAAAAGTCCACCCAGAAAGTATAATAGTCCTGAACCTGTATGTACCTAAAATCTTAGCCTTAAAATATACAAAGCAAAACAAAAGTAGAAACTGATGAATCTACAGTTAAAATAAGATATTTTAATTTACTTCTCATAAAAATTATAAAGCAAACACAAATTAGCGAAGAAATAAGAGAATTCAACAAAAGAAATAATAAATTTAATAAACACATATAAAACCTGGCACTGATTAATTATAGAATATATATCGTTTTCAAGCCTAAGATATTTGCAAATTTGATCACCTATTGAGTCACAAAGGAAGTCTCAAAAATATTAAAATAATTTCTATCTTACAGACCATATTCACTGACTAAAATGCAATAAAATAAGAAAGGAAATAAGAAATCAAAACCCAAAATATAGCTGAATAAATTTATACTCAAATTATAGATATAGAAGAACTCACATTCTCCCATGGACCTTCCTGTGATAAAAGTTATGATCTATGTCAGGATATGGTCTCATATTTTAATTATTTGTATTCAAGACTTTTCTCTAGGGCAGTGATGGTGAACCTTTTGAGCTCGGCGTGTCAGCATTTTTGAAAAACCCTAACTTAACTCTGGTGCCGTGTCACATATAGAAATTTTTTGATATTTGCAACCATAGTAAAACAAAGACTTACATTTTTGATATTTATTTTATATATTTAAATGCCATTTAACAAAGAAAAATCAACCAAAAAAATGAGTTCGCGTGTCACCTCTGACACACGTGTCATAGGTTCGCCATCATTGCTCTAGGGTAATGCACTTTGTCTCCATGTCGCATCATGCATACTGTAGTTGCACATGAAGTGTATGTGGGATAAATTAATGAATAATTGTTCGGAGAAAGATAGGATAAAGACATATCAGCATAGAGAAGAAATGGAGTCGATGTTACTGTCCATTCTCTACTGCCATTGTTGGTGACTTAGGCATTTAAAAAAATTCATTCCATTTATCCTCAGCTTCTAAGACAGCTCAGTGCAACTTTCACCTCAACATATTCGTTGGTTCCTTTTATTTGTTTTCACTTTAACTTACTAAAGTGATACTTTCTTAGCCTGCTTTGTCAAATTCTCTCACAGTTTTACTGATCTTTCTAATGTTGAATCAAGTATTTGAACTACAAAGGTAGGAATAATTTTTTTAAATTTACTATATGTTTAGCAGTTAGCAGAGTGACATTCACATTATACATTCAAAAGCATTAACTATGAAATGAAGACTGAATTTAATAATTTCTCAAAGTATTATTAAACAACTTAAATAACTTAATAATTACTCAAGGCAAGTTTGTATGAAATACTCATGCGGCTGAAAACTAAGTAATTATTCTTCTTTTTGTGATCTTCAATCTCAAGGAGTAATTCAATTTTTTTTTATTTTTTTTTCCAGGACTGGAAATATAAATATTACACACACACACACACACACACACACACTGAGTGGCCAGATTATTATGACCACCTGATGCTTGTAGGCAAATTAGCTCTAATTTCACGCTGAAGTTGCTAGAGGGCCAGACCATTATAAACAGGGAAGCAGGTTGTTTACCACGACAGTAGGTTGTTTACCACGACAGTAGAAGTGATTTTTTTCTGAAGATATGGGTAAACAATGCGATTTAACAGCCTTTGAACGTGGGATATATTTGAACGTGAGTGGACAGATTATTATGACCACCTGACGTTTGTAGGCAAATTAGCCGTACACTGCATCGCATGGGATATGGAAGCCCAAGGCCTGTTCGAACGCCTTTGCTGTCTGCAGTTACCAAGATAAAACGTCTCCAATTTGCACAGGAACACACGGATTGGGCAGTCGAGCATTGGAAAAAAGTCACGTGGTCCGATGAATCACGTTTCCAGTTGCATCATGCAGATGGCAGAGTGAGAATTTGGCACAAACAGCATGAAAGCATGCACCCCCACATGCATGAGTACAACCCTTCAAGCTGGTGGGGACAGTGTTATGGTTTGGGGCATATTTTCCTGGCGTGATTTGGGCTCTTTAATTCATGTGGAACAACGTCTGAATAACACAACATACCTAAGTATCGTTGCTGATCAAGTTCATCTTATCATGTTGATGGCGTATCCCAATGGAGATGGCTTCTTCCAACAAGACAATGCGCCATGCCACGGTGCTCATATTGTGCAGGAGTGGTTTCAAGAACATCAGGGAGACTTTACCTTGCTTAGGTGGCCCCACAATCACTAGATCTCAATCCAATTGAGCATTTGTGGGACAAAGTTAAAAGAGCCATCAGGCAGCTGGTTCCACAACCATCAAATCTCACAAAACTGGACAGTGCTATTCATCAGGCATGGTGTCAGATTCCTCGCATCACCTTTCAACATCTCGTGGAGTCAATGCCAAGAAGAATTGCCACAGTATTGAAGGCAAAATCTGGTCACTCAGTATATATATATCTCCCACGTTCAAAGGCTGTTAAATCGCGTTGTTTACCCATATCTTCAGAAAAAAATCACTTTTACTGTCGTGGTAAACAACCTGCTTCCCTATTTATAATGGTCTGGCCCTCTAGCAACTTCAGCGTGAAATTATAGCTAATTTGCCTACAAACATCAGGTGGTCATAATAATCTGGCCACACAGAGTGTGTGTGTGTGTGTATAATTTTGTTTATATCAGATTTATGTAATCTGCATAAACTGACTTGACATTGCCCTTTCCTTAAGTCACTTATTCATCAAAATGAAAATATTTTCAAACAAGAAGTTTGTTAGGTGTGTTAAATCTGAGGGTATAAAATTCTGATTCAGCATTTTATGCTCGCAGAAGACATATATTTCATAACCTTCTTTTGAGAGTAACTGTCAGTCAAATAATCACTACAGAGCTGCCTACTTTTATAGAATTTCTAAAAGTATATCTGTGCCTTGAATAATGTACACAAACTCTTTGTCAAAAGTTATACAAAAGAACAGCCAATGCTCTCATTTAACTGGAAAATCTGCTGGGAAAATAGGCTTGGCATAAGGATGAAAACTAGTTTCATGGAGCATTGTAAATAATGGTTATTACTTAAACTGAGTATCTGGAGAGTGCCACAATAAAGTCTTCAGGCCAAGATAATGATTGTTTTTAACACTTCTTTGAAAAAGGGGAAGGCTGAAATGAGCATTTTCTAGCCCTATTTTCAACATGCTTTCAACAAAGAGACTACAAATCTGCATAAATGTCCGTCAGTTACCATATGCTCCAGTCTAGCGAACCTTTAGAAGACTTCAGTATTCCTGTGAGACCTGAATAATATCACAGATCAGTCCCTGGCAAGATGACTTAGAGATATCCTGCTGTCCCCTGCCCTATTTCTTCAGCCATGTGTAAGTTCACACTAAAGCACTGTGAATTTCTCTGCTTTGAGGGGCTTACCAGAGAAAACACTAAAGTGTGTATTCAAGCTGTGAGCTGAGACACAGAAAGTATCTTTCCTAAAAATAGAAGTTGGCCACTAGACCACCTTAAACAGAAGGCTTGAAAGACCTATTAAACACCTCCCAATTCCGGGTGAGGGTAGAAGGAACAAGACACTTATGATTATGTACTTCATTTGATAATTTTTAAAGCCTTGGTCTTAATTTCCATACCAGGGAGAGAACATAGAAATTCAAGAGGTTTTTGTTTGTTTGTTTGTTTTTAAACAGCTCAAATTTCACTCATATTTACGAAGAGCTTAAGAATACTAAAGGCTAATCAAAACAGGGTGTCCTGGGAGGAAAGATGCCCATGAAAAGCAGAACTTATGTCACAGTTGTTTACCTGATGGAATTGAATTAGATTATGTGACCTCTAATTAGAGATGCTCTAAAAATCCAAGTCTATTGAAAATAATTCCTATTTGTGTATAGTTTTCATCTAAAGTCACTGGTTATTTTAGCAAGATGAATGCTGGAAGAAGATAATGTTTCTAAGGAAGGCTTTCTAGAATATACCCATTTCAATTAAATTTTAAAAATCTGAACACATAGAACAATAAATGGTTATAGTACCTATATTACACATATTTTCTGGATAGAAGAATGAATATTGAGAGCTTCATTATCTATTTTACCATTTTGTGCTCCATCAACTAGAGTAGTAAGGATCACCAGTCTGGTTCTTTAACCCATGAATTACTGTCAAGTGTTCTCAGCATTTATTGCCAGCAATGTGTAAAAGATGATCTCTCTCCTACAGAGAAATAGACAGACATTCTATCTACACAATAGCAACATTTTAAAAGAAAGATTATTCTTTTAAAAAATGTTATCTGGATCCAAGTCTTTACATCAAGTTTCTGATGATTCCAGAGGTTGAAGTTGAGGACAGTCTTAAACCCAAGTTCATAAATACCTCCCTGTGTATAATAAGAATAACTATGTCCCCCAATATGTATATGAGTATAGCTGTAAGGTATGTACCTAATATACATATTTCATAGTATAGCAAATAATTTTTGGAACAAAGTAGAAATATGAAATACATAAGGAAAAAGAAAGATAAGTAGCACCTCAAAGTCATTATAATTTTAAAGCATTAAAAATTAATAATTTATAGGTCTTCAAAGAAAGTAAATAGGCTTACCTTGTCTAATATACATGAAAAGTTGGAAGACTGGTGGGCAGAAAGCAAATGTTTATAAATTTGAAGTTATAGGTGAGTTATTCTAAGTTAAAAGGAAATTCTACTAATTTTCACTGACACTGTATTTTTATGCATTCCCTTTGCAAATAGGAAAATAGTAGTAATTACTATTAGGTATAGAAAGATCATTTACTATCTAATGCAACAGCTACAATTTATAAAATAAAAATTCACTATTCAAATTCCAATGGTATGATATATCAATAACCACTCTACTGGTGAGTAATATTGTTTTTAGTTTTAATGTAATGAATGAGGAAGATGGTGAATGAGAACTATTCTAACCTTTAAAAGAAACCCAGATTCATTTCGTGTATAGCTGGATGTTGGAGACATGCCTTATGTGTTGCTGGATCAGAGAGAAAGTATTATGCTTGTAATGAATATAGTCAGCAAAATAAATTGAAGAGCCTTTAGTCCCAAATAAAAAAGGGCAACACCTAGAAATTTCTTTTATGTGATAACTAGGACTGGAGTTGAAGAAATTTTTGTTTCTTAACAAAAAAGCAATCATATTTAGCAGAATTCTCTTTATTGCCTTCTGGATCAAAGTTAAAATATAGAATATAAAATGTGGAAAATTATAGTTGAAAAGTTTTGAATTTCTGGAATCTGTGACACCCACTTGGAATTCTGTAAACTTGAATTCCAAGTGGGTTTTTAAATAGGCATTATGTATAGAGAAACAAAATTAATACAATATTCTATTATTACAAATGGTGACATTCAAAATGGTATGTATTTGTTTTTCAGTAATTAGGATGAAAATAATTCTTAAAAGACAAAAGAAAAAATTGCTGACAAACATAAATTTCCTTTCACTAAGCACCAGATCAGCACATCTAAAACGAATTTTCTCAGATAAATCTCTGCACTGGGACAAATCTCTGATTTAAGAAGGCAGCACTAACATCCCTTCCCTGTTCCCTTCCACTTTCTACAGCACCCCTTAGGGCTACAACCCCGCATAAACAGGCTGCCCAGCAGCCATGTGGATGGAAAAACTGCCCTCTATCACTACTCCTAAGCAACACATCTCCCACCACCAGCCCTGTGAACTTGGAGAAGAGCATGTTCCTCACACTGGGACACTGTTGTTTTATCTCCAGGGATGAAAACCAAAGGAGACTGCACCTCTGCTGCACTCACTCTGATGCGCATTTCTCCTCTACACCCTAGCTCCTCCCAATGCCCCTGCCCATCTTAGGAGAACAAGAAGGTCAATCTGGCTGAAGTCAGATCCACTGACTGAAAGTCAAATCAAACAAGGGTTAAGCAAGTCCCAAAGTAGACTTTTCTTTTATTTAAAGATCAAATACAATCATCCACACCAGAAAACAGTTACTCTGAATCAAAGGATCTTTGCTTGCTCTCAGAAATGGTATATTATAAAAGGATATCAGAGATTAATCCATTTTGCCTAATTTTAATATTTTACTGCTAATAGTTATCCTGTAGAATTCCTATAGATTGTAATTTAAGACAAAAATAGGTAAATTTTGCAACCAAATCAAGGTTGTTTAGTTATTAAGTTACTAAAGAGTATTTTGTTAAAAATTATTCTCCTGGAAGGCTGTTTCATTACAGTACTTTCTGGTGGTAGTTTTCCTCTGCTGATTTTGAGCATAGGGTAACTGAAATTAGTATGAAAAGAACTTTCTATTTTAAAGTTTCCACTAATTGATTTAAAGTAATAAATGGATAATGTTTTATATTAATGTGTATGTATTTTTAACTATTTGAAAAATTCACATTAAAAGACCACATTTATATTTTAAAATTTATAATAAGAAAATTTAGGGGGGTGATAACAATGGTCTTTATTTTGATCACGAATGGCAGTTACATAAGTGCATAACATAGAAAAAAACTCATCAAACTCTATGCTTAAGATCTGTGCATTTCACGTGTTTCACTTTGACCTCAATAAAAAATTAAACTAAGGAAAAGGTAAGTCGAATGAAAGATCACTACAGTAACTATGGCAAAATGGTGATGGAATACCTGAATGATACAATTTGGAGAATAGTGGTCCAAGGAAAAGTGAATAATGCCCACAAAGTATAAGGAAACTAAATGAGTTAGAAACCTGACAGAGACTCTTTCCAAGGGTTTCCTCTGCTTACTATTCTTTCTGATATTTCTCTCTGCCTGGGGCTAGAAGCCAGCAAGAGGGATCTATTATAATATTTATCTTATTGGAAAGATGAATATAAAGCTAAGTGAATCAAGTGAATTGCAGTATATGAATTCCAGATTAGTAAGCAAGTTTATTAATTAACACAAATACCCAGACATCTAGTCATAAAATGTAAGCAATTTATCCTCCCATTGGGCTAATGAAAATGTCCTGCTTATTATGAAGAATTTTTGCAATAATTTCAGGAAAAATATTTTTTCATTGGAAAAAATATAACCTAAATTCCTCATACACAAATGTATAAATCAAGAGTGGTCATTAATTTTGCCTTTCAAAGTTAATGAGTAGAGGGGGAAATGCCCATATATACACACATAATTTTTATATATAAGCCAAAATATTAGAAAACAGAATGAAAAAGAGATTATTTTGTCATTAGTAACACATTCTTGGGGTAGCCTTAATCAGAAATATGTAATATTCTACACTGAAAAAAAACTGAAGCAAAATGAATAAAGAGAATCCTGGGTCTATCACCTAACTTGTCTCTTTATTCATTTTGCTCTAGTTTTTTATCTAATTGTTATCAGTAGCAATAGGAGAAAGGTTAAGTGAATTGTAATATATTTTGTTTTAATGAAAAAGCAATCTTTTAAAACGTATCACAAAAGCTCTAAAGCCCCAAGAGAAAAGTTTTACTATATAAGTATAGCTAAAGAATTACATAAAATTTAAAAGAAAAACTGAAAAAAATGTTTGCAACATATTGACAAAGTATTAATTTTTTAAAAATATATTTTATTGATTTGTTACAGAGAGGAAGGGAGAGCGATAGAGAGTTAGAAACATTAATAAGAGAGAAACATCGATTCAGCTGCCTCTTGCACGCCCCCTACTGGGGAAGTGCCCGCAACCCAGGTACATGCCCTTGACCGGAATCAACCCTGGGACCCTTCAGCCCGCAGGCCGATGCTCTATCCGCTGAGCCAAACCAGCTAGGGCCAAAGTATTAATTTTTAAAGAAAAAAAAAGACAATGTAAAATGGCTAGAATTGGCAAGCTAAGCCAGTCATTCCCTTAAACTAATGATGGGACTGTAATTGGTACAGTAATGTTGGGGGAATTTTTGGAAAAGGATGTTCAGCAAATTTGCAAAATTTAAAATGTGCTTATTACTAGAAGCCTACTTGTAGTAATTTTTCCTGTGAACATCTACAGAGATTTGTGTACAATGATGTTGTTGCTTTTTTATTTGTAATTTTGCAAATCAAAGCAACCTAAACGTCTAGGAGATAGTTCAATAAATTAAGACATTTCCATAAAACAAAATGCTCTGCAACCACTTAAGATTTGGCAGATTTGATTTGAGATGTCAATAAAATATTATTAAGGGAAACGGTAAAGTTTTAATTCATTTCATTTATGTTAAGAAAGTATATATACTTATTCATGTTATATTTAGACGTATAAAGAAATAACTGTAAATAAATGCATTAAATTAATAAAACTTGGTTTAATTAAGTGATGAATCTTAGATGATTTTTAAAATTCTTATCCTACAAATATAATGTTATATTACTTTGAAAAAATAAATGATTAAAATGTGGGACTTCTTTAAAAAAAAAGACTTCTACATAATCTTAACTATCTAATAGAACTATGATGCTATTACAAGTCTGAGAATTTTAAATGTCCTTAAGTCCTTACTTTCTATTTCTTTTTAAGAAGAAATTAGGGAGAAAAGTGCTAGCATTTATTATACAAGCACCTACTAAAATATATTAACTATATGCTATTATAATTGCTTTTCATATTAACCTTTATAGCAATCATACAAGGTGATTATTATTGTTCCCAATGCAGAGATTAATTCAATGAGGTGCAGAAGTGTTAACTTGCCTAACGTCACACAACTAAGTAGCAGAACTAGTTCTTGAAAGCAGATTTGGCTCATTCATAAGTCTGTACTCTTTCCACCAAAATTTTCTGTTTCCTACATACATACATACACACACACACACACACACACACACACACACTTTCCATAATCTATGGTAGGCAACACCATCAGCTACTCCTGGCATACCACTGCTATTATTCATTTAAAATTATTTTTATTTCTAGGCTAATTGACTTAGATATTTACTCTGGTCTACACCAGCCTTTTGACATTCTGAAAGTACTTATTGAGCTGTTATAAATATTTTATAGTTCCTGGAATATTAGAGCAGGAAGGGACTTAGAGCAATCTAGATCTTCCTCTTCTTTTTAAAAATAAAAAACAATTAAGTGTGACTTATTCTCTTTCATTCAGACTGCTGCCATTGAGCAGAGATGTGGTCAGGTGTGTGCACCTACACAACTCACATCTATCTTAACAGTAGCCACATGGATGGAGAGCTGAAGGATGGGGACTATGAGATGGGCAGAGGCTTGCAGACAGAGGTGTGAGTAACTGCACTTCTACCCTTTATAGCTAAATATATAGTTGAAATGTTACAATATGTTGAGTAGAGAATAAGTAAAGTATTCAGTGAGCTCAAGAACAGTATGTTTATTCTATTTCAACTTCTCTCTCCATAATAAGCCTTCTAAATCCCTTGCCTTCTTGTCTAACATGTTGCCATATTATTTTGTACTAGAGGCCCAGTGCACGAATTTGTGCATGGGTGGGTTCCGGCCTGTCTGCCCTGATTGGGGTCAATTAGGCTGGGCTGGCCAGGGGGAAGAGATGCTGGAGGTTGGCAGACAGTACCTGTCCCTGATTGGGATAGAGGGGCAATCAGGGGAGGGGGGAGTGCTGCGGGCAGTTGGCCAGCTGGCCCTGCCCCCTGGTTGAACTCTAGGTTGAATTCTTGGTCCAGGGGACAATTTGCATATTAGCCTTTTATTATATAGAATTATTATATAGGATTATGTCACTACACAGGTATATTTCAAGTTGGTTGAGTCGTCCAGCAGTGTATTCAAAAGTTATGCCAACTGTTGGGCAGTTCTTGTTATACAGTTTGTTCCATTCATTACAAAATATTTAGTGTCCTTAAGATTTGTCCTAAAAATGCCTTGTATCCACCCAAATTACTATATCACAATACATACTTTTCTACAAATTCCTAAAAGAGCCCATGTCTTTCAAACTATCTATGGAAAAGGAGCAGTTTTCCATCCAATCTGTTCAAGATATATACCTTTTAAATTTTTTTTTAATTCACCATGGGGAAAAAGTCACTAGAAAAAATAAAATAAAAAGGAAATACAAAATATAAGTTCCATTTTATTATTACATTCAACAGATAAAAATTCCTGTCAAATTATTATGCAAATTTATAAATTGTTACTCTCATTATTTTGTTCTTATATCATTAAAGACCAAAAATAAATAGTACACAGAATGGCTATGGTCTCTTGACCACACTTTGAATAACACTTTACTAAGCACAGTACCACCATCATTGAGAAGCACTGGTAAAAATAAAGCAAACCTATATAATAGAGAGGTAATATGCAAATTGACCATCATGCCCTCACAGAAGATGGCTGCCCCCATGTAGTCACAAGATGGCCACTCCATGTTGTCACAAGATGGCCACGCCCATGTGGTCACACGATGGTCGCCACAAGATGGCTAGCAAGGAAGGGCAGTTGGGGGCGACCAGGCCTGCAGGGGAGGGCAGTTAGGGGCAACCAGGCTGGCATGGGAGGGCATTTAGGGACAACCAGGCAGGCAGGGGAGGGCAACTGGGGGTGACCGGGCCAGCAGGGGAGGGCAGTTGGGGGGACCAGGCCTGCAGGGGAGGGCAGTTAGGGGTGACCAGGCTGGCATGGGAGGGCAGTTAGGAGTGACTGGGCCAGCAGGGGAGAGCAGTTGGGGGCAATTGGGCTGGCAGGGGAGCAGTTAGTTGTCAATCAGGCTGGCAGGGGAGTGGTTAGGGGGTGATCAGGCTGGCAAGCAGAAGCGGTTAGGGGCAATCAGGCAGGCAGGTAGGCAAGCAGATGAGAGCCAGCCGTCCCGGATTGTGAGAGGGATGTCCGACTGCTGGTTTAGGCAATAGGACATCCCCCAAGGGGTCCCAGATTGGAGAGGGTGCAGGCTGGGCTGAGGGACAACCCCCCACTCTCAGTGCATGAATTTCATGCACCTGGCCTCTAGTATATAATAATGCCCATTATTATTATCCTTGTCATTTTTTATTCTAAGTATCCTTTAGCAGAGACTGAAATAAACAATTCCATCTACATTAACAATCCTGTACTACCTCACATAATCCTGTCCAAATCTCAGAGAGACACACAAGTCCTATTTCTTTTCTTTTTCAAAGGGCAAGATTGCCTTCTATGATATTGCATCCCTCTCTGCAAAGGCACATCAACATTACTTAACAAGTGAAAAGTCCAGATTCTTTTTACAAGCCCAAAGCAAAGGAGTAAAATAAAATCTGATTTTAAAAGGACTCATTAAATATACATATTCAGAATACACACACACACAAATGTTCACCTCATGGCCTGTTCATTTCGGTTCATGCCCAACATCCTTTTCTGTTCTCCCAGGTTACACTCAACCTTCTCTGGATCCACTCTGCACCAACCCCATCATCAACACCGAAAATATCACAGGTATAGGCTTTCCTTTCAATCACAATTCTTTTTCCTATGACACCAATATATTATTTGTCCAGAAGAACTTAAGCATTGACTCTGCTTTTTTCAGAGGTATCCTATTAAGAATATTGTCTCTTGAAGACAATGTCAAGGTTAATCCTATCCCTATCATAGTTTTGACAGTAAGTACGGTTAAACATCTCTCTGCATAAAATACACTGAATGACATGTTAAATTTTTAAAATTCTTTAAGAATGCTAGTGACCTTACAAATCCCACCCCCCAAAAAATTCTAGGTTTAAATTCATTCAAGTGGCTGCTGTTCTCACTTAACTTTAAAGTAAATATCATTTAAGCTGTGAATATGAATTGTTTATTATATTTTTCATGAGATTGCACACATTATAATAACATGGCATATAAAAATAAAATTTTAGTATATGAGAGTATGCATGTGAACAATAATGTAAATAAAATTTTTATTTAAATAAAAATTTTCTATTCTAAGTTCTGATAATTCTGTAACACTGATATAACCAGAAATAATCAATTTCTAGTGTCAATCTACAAAGAAAACATAGCCAACTAACATTTAAAAGAAACATTTGATTATCTACTTTTGCTTTTAAATATTCATTTAATTTTTTTAAAAGTTGTATTAAGCAAATGGAATTTGAAGTGTGTACACTTTACATCAAAAACCATGATCTGCCGAAACCGGTTTGACTCAGTGGATAGAGCGTCAGCCTGCGGACTGAAAGGTCCCAGGTTCGATTCCAGTCAAGGGCATGTACCTGGGTTGTGGGCACATCCCTAGTAGGAGATGTGCAGGAGGCAGCTGATCGATTTTTCTCTCTCATCGATGTTTCTAACTCTCTATCTCTCTCCCTTCCTCTCTGTAAAATATCAATAAAATATATTTAAAAAACAAACAAACAAACAAACAAACAAAAAACCATGATCTTACCCTTTTCTTGGCCACAACAGCAACTTTGTCATCTGCTTTGGATTTATCTGTAAGATAATAAAATATGGCTGCTTCAAAAAAAGTGCCTATGCTCCTGTTCAAATAAATTAAAAGTTGCACAATCAGAATTTTCCACTTTCTAATAATGTGATATATGTTTTCAGTGTTGTTGTTTTTTTATCAGAATGCTAATACACTCAGTTTACCAGATTTGAGTAAAACACAGTAATTCAAAAGTTATAATAATAACATCCTGATAAACAAAATCAAAGAACAAAATAAATGTAGATATAGTTATAGATATTTTTCAATAGAAGGTCTCCATATTGTCAAGATGTGAGTTCTTCCAAACTTAATCTATGGATTCAATGCAATCTCAATCAAAATCCCAACAAGTTATTTTGTGGAAATCAACAAATTGATTCTAAAGTTTATATAGAAAGGCAAAGGCCCAAAATAGCTAACACAATAATGAAAAGGACAAAGTCAAAGGACTGACTCTATCTGACTGTAAGACTTACCACCTATCCTATCTAATAATAGACAAACATGGTAATTGACCATACCTTCGCTATGCCTCCCATTGGCTAATCAGCACGATATGCAAATTAACCGCCAACAAAGATGGCGGCTAATTTGCATACTGCAGGCAGGGCGGGTCAGCGCCATCCTGCCTGCTCCACCATCATCCAGGCCTGCTGTTTGCCACCTGGGGCGATGGGGCAGGACAGCACGATCCCCCCTACCCTGCCGCCATGCAGGCCTACTATCTGCGACCTGGGGCGGTGGGCGTCTCATGTGCAACCCGACCTGGGGCGGCCGGGCGGGGCAGCAGCAATCTGCCAGCCCGCCCGGCCACCATCCAGGCATCCTGTGTGCAACCTGACCCAGGGCGGCCAGGCGGGGCAGCAGCGATCGGCCAGCCTGCCTGGGTGTCCTGTGTGCGACCCAACCCAGGGTGGCGGGGCGGGACAGCGTGGTTCCTCTGTCACTCCAGCTTCCTCATCACAGCTCCCTTGGGGGCCTAAGCCTTTAGTCAGACATCCCCTGAGGGCTCCCTGGCAGCCAGAAGGATGTCTGACTGCAAGCTTAGACCTGATCCCCTGGGGAATGGGCCTAAGTCGACAGGTGGACATCCCCCAAGGAGTCCTGGACTGCAAATGGGCACAGGCCGGGCTGAGGGATCCTCCCCCGCCCCCCGCCCGAGTGCACAGATTTTTGTGCACCGGGCCTCTAGTCTATATATATAAAAGCTAAGGGACCAGCAGACTAGCCATTAGCTATGATGCGCACTGACCACCAGGGGGCAGACACTCAACGCAGGAGGGAAAACCACAGGCATGGAAAAATGGAACAGACAGATGAATCTCAGAGGGAAGGGGGTGGGGGGAGGGCAGAAAGAGATTAACCAAAGATCTTATAGGCTTACTAGAGGCCTGGTGCATGGATTCGTGCACCAGTGGGGTCCCTCGGCCTGGCCTGAGGAGATCGAGCTGAAACCAGCTCTCAGACATCCACTGAAGGGTCCCAGATTTCGAGAGGGCACAGGCCGAGGGACCCCACTGGTGCACAGGGGCCTCTAGTAAAACTATAATAATCAAGACAGTGCGTATTGGGAAAGCTAATAAAAAATTGAACAATGAAATAGATTAGAGAACCCAGAAAGAAACTTATATAAATACAGCCAACTGATCTTTGACAAAGAAGCAAAGGCAATATAATGGGGAAAAGACAGTATTTTCAACAAATGCTGCTGGAACAACTAGATATCCACGTGGCAAAAATTTAATCTAGACAATGACTTTACATCTTTCACACAAAATAACTCAACATGGATAACACATCTAAATTTAAAATGCAAAACAATAAAACTCCCAGAAGGTAACACAGAAAAAAATCTACAAGACCTTGGGTATGCTGATGAATTTTTAGATATAACACCAAAGCAAAGTCCATAAAAAATAAATAAGCTGGATTCATCAAAATTAAAAACTGCTGCTCTGCAAATGACATTAAGAGAATGAGATGATAATCCCCAGAGTGGAAGAAAATGTTTGCAGAATACATATCTGATAAAGGAATGATATATAAAGTATACAAAGAACTCTTAAAACTTAATAAGAAAATTAACAACTAGATTAAATAAAATACGGGCAAAGAAGATTTACAAATGGCAAAAGCATATGAAAAAGGCTGTTCATCATATGTCATTAGAGAGTTTCAAATTAAAACATTGAGATACCGCAACACACCTGTTAGAATGGCCAAAATCCAGAACAATGACAACACCAAATGCTGGTGAGGATGTGGAGCAACAGGAACGGTCATTCACTGCTGGTGGGAATGCAAAATGGCACAGCCACTTTGAAAGATAATTTGGCAGTTTCTTATAGAACTAAACAATTATCCAGCAGTTGTATTCCTTGTTATTTAGCAAAGGAGCTGAAAATATTTATATCCACCCAAATATCTATACATGGGCGTATATAGCAACTTTATTCATAAATGGCAAAGCTTGGAAGCCACCAAAGTGTCCTTCAGTAGGTCAATGGATAAACTGGTACATACAAACTATGTAATATTATTCAGTACTAAATCAAAGAGCTATAAAGACATGGAAGAAACCTAAATGCATATTTCGAAGTGAAAGAATCCAAACTGAAAAGGCTATATCCTATATGATTCCAACTATATGACATTACGTAAAAGGCAAAACTATGGAAAGAGTAAAGAGATCAGTGACTGCCAGTTATTGGTGAAGAGATGGGGAAAGAGGAAGACTGGAATTCAGGGTACTTTTAGGCCAGTGAAATGATTCTGTATGATAATACAATGGTGAATACATGCCATTATACATCTGTCAAAACCATAGAAGGTACAGCACAAATAACAAACCCTAATGTAAACTATGGACTTTGGGGGATAATGATGTGTCAAAGTTGGTTCATCGATTGTAACAAATCTACTACTCTGATGAGGAATGTTGATAGTGATGAGGTAAGGAGCATATAGAAACTGTACTTTCTGCCTAATTTTGCTGTGACCCTAATACTGCTCTAAAAAAATTAAGTTTATTTTTGAAAAATAATTCTGAAAAAAAGGTAGAGATAGGAACATCTACTCTAAAATGTAGAGCATGTAAGAAATATTAATTCTATAATAACACAAAATCCTAAAGCTCAATTATAAAGAGACCATTCGTCTTAAAAATATAATTATAATGAATGTTCCAATATAAGAAAAAGCTTCCTAATCCCAGCAGAAGAATCGTTCATTGGGAGTAATAGTTAATACAACAGATACAGGACAACCAAATCATGTGGACAGGATTTTAAAATGTGTCATAGTCTGACCGGGTCTATATTTACATATCATTTACTGACTCTAGATGTCTACAAAGGAAGAGCAGCATCAAACATAAACGTGAGCCAATTTCTGCAGGGCAGGAAGAATTGAGGCCCAAAATTTAGTAGTAATTATTTCTGGGTTGGAAGAAGAAATTTTGGAGTGAAGATATTCTCAAAGTTGCTGGAATTAAATAAATGGTTTGCAGGTGAGTTACTCACCTTTTGTAAAGTATCTAAATAGTAGCTAATTATCTCTCACACTACTTTTAAACAGAATAAAAAGCTAAATGCATACTAGAATTCACCCTGAAAGCAGAGCAGACCATAGGACTAAATTGTCTATTATGGAGATAGTGAAGGGTAAAAGAAAGGGAGTAAGACAGTTATGGCAAAGACTGTACTCATAGTAGTCTGTCCCCGCCCCTCCATTTTTGCTACTTCAGAGAAAATAAAAGGCTTTAGACATGAGGCTCTCAATAATCAGGCTGAATTACATAGATTCTACATGCAAAAATCATCAGACTTCCAGCAGAAAATAGTCTGCTGCTGCAGACCTGAGAGAAAATAACCTGTCTCTCTGGACAAGCCCGGAGAGGACCCATGCTCAAGGACCCAGAGATAAATAACCCGCCATGTACAACAACAGCAAAGACAGTTCCATAACTTATTGGGAGAGTGGGTCTACTGCTCATGTGAAATGGCTGTAGTATAATTTTTTAAAATAAATGGCTATATTACTTCAGGCATTAATGTTTTAAAAAACTAAGTTATTCAAATATTATTTTGGTTACATAATAGAAATCTATAGTCCATGCAAAGGATATAATTGTATTTGTGACAACAGAGTGAATTCAACTTTTATTGCTAATAATGGAGACATTATATTTACAACACAAGGAATAAAATCACATTTATGATTATAAATGTCTCTTTTCCTGGTCTTAGAGTAAGTCAGAGTAGTGACTTGTTATTCTTTTTCTACTTGTTTCTAACCTACATATTTGCTTTAAAATCTAAAGTTAGAAAAAAAAATCTAAAGTTAGGGGGATGGATTAATATTTAAACATTTTCTCAAATAAAATGTTTTCACAAATTTCAAAATGTATATATTAAACTTTTCCAAAGGAGAAAAAAATTACTGTGATAAAGTGAAAAGGGACCTTCATAAGACAGAAAATTATTATGATTACTAAGTAGAAACATTTAAAAACACTTAAAATTATTGAAAATCAACATTTTATGTGATAATCATAATTTTTTAGAGTTTAAAAATGTTATACCTACTATAATCCTTATGTTGAATCCATTTAAAAAGCTACGTATAAATATTTGTAATTCAAATAAGTTTCTTTGAAAATGACCTGAAATATTATTTTTTCACCTAATTAAAAAGAAAATTGAGGATTACCTTTTATCTCTCTTGAATTTATTTAAAAATACTTTGTTCTGAAATAATACAACACATCCAATGAAAGTTTAACCCCAGAAATATATTTTAAAGACACAGTTTCCAATTTTGAAATATATGGTTTGAAATATACAAGAGGACCTATGTAGATAATCTAAGAGCAAAGATGACAGACATGCCATTTAAAACCCCTATATTTACTAGCAAATAGAGTGTATGTATAGTCACTGAAAATAGTTTCAGAGAGTAAAATATATACTATTAATCTACACAAAAGTAATTTTTCAGTGGACAAAGGTATAAAGAAAAAGATTTTTACTTGAGCATACACATTTTGGAAAGCATGCATCTGAATAAATCTTTATTTGGGATGGCAAAAAATAAAAAAAATCATATACCCTGTTTTGATAGGCAGCACATTTCCAGTCTTTGCTCAGGAGAATATCCATAAAGATGGTATGCTTCGTGTAGCGCACTTATATACCACTTCTTCCTTCTACTTTCATATTTTCCTGGCTAAGGAAACATAGAAAAATAAGATTCATTATAAATATATAATTGTGTTTGCATATCCACTTGACTTAGCTGTTGAAGTGGAACCAAATCTAATTTAAGCATTGTACAATATATTATTTAAATTTTGATATCTGATTATTATTGTATTATTTTAGAATATAGCAAAGTTGTAGAAATTTTGCATGTTAATAGTCAAAAGGGTCATATTCTTGATTCAAGATATTTGAATATGATTCACATAATTCTTAGAAAGTTATAAAAATTAAGGCTACAAATATAACAAAGTAGTCACTGTTAACACATTTATTAGAATAATGTTGATTCCCTCTTACGTAATATAGCAAAGATGCTGTAGTGACAAAAATTGAAAAGCTAAGTTTCTTACTGTAAGAAAATTAATTCAATTCACATCTAGTTTTGGTGTTATGGAAGACAGCTGACATATTCATACAAGTTCCTTAAACTTTCTGTGCCTCAAATTCTTCATCTATAAAATGTGGATAGCTGTACATATATCAAAGGTCTCATGAGTATTAAATGAAATAATAGATGACAGTTTACTAGAGTAGGAAGCACTCAATAAATGTTGTTCTACTTGAATACAGAACTTTTCTCTAAATGTTTATTTAGTTTTGTCAAAAATGTATTTAGAAAATAAAAACAATTGAAGAATCTTTAGGTAAAAAATGACTATAAGAATTACTTGGGTTCTTCTCAAATTCCACTTTATTCTTGGAGTCTCCAAATTAATATTTACTATCTAGTTCTCATTACACTTAATATTTTCATTTAATTATTTACTACAGTCTGACTCATATTATAGTTAATTTGCATTCATGACCATCTCCTCCCATAAAATGAAAGATCCTTGAAGACAGAAGCAATACATAATATTTCATTTTTGTATTCTCCACAGTACCCATTTGCCTAATCTCTCTGCATATTATAAAAGCATGCAGAAATTGGTTCTTAAATTGCATGTGGTCCTGGACATTGATTTATTTGGTCTAAAAGCAGCGAAGCAAAAAAATCAAATAAAAACTCTACTTTGTACACAGAATCTTTAAATTTCATTCATTAAGCTATTTCACATGATAAAAGATGAAAAGTAGAGATATACAATTCAATAAACATTAAAAAATTTACACTAAATTAAGGATAGCTTAGCTAGTATTTGCCTTGAGACATTTCTGCAACTCAAAAGCTGTAAGAATGCTAAGTAAGAAGTTATAGAGAAAAATCACGGAAAACCTGATATAGCACTAAACAACTGAAGGTAAAGAAATTTCTTGAGAAAAATCAATGCAATATATAGTTACAGCGAACTTTGATAAGTTTGGGTAACTGAAGAGCTTTTTGGAAAATCTATCCGACGGTCTTTAAGAATTTATCAGTAAGTATGTGCCATCTAGTGGTAAAACAAACATCAACTCAAAAAGTTGACTCAGAATTGCAAATTCCAGAATTAGTCTCAGCTTATGGATTGCATTTTCTATGAGTTTGATTTTTAATTGAAGAACTGATAGGTGCACATTCTAAACGGATAGAAGGCACCCATTATTTCCAGTTTCTTTCAGTCTTCCAGTGATACTGTAAGCAATGGGCAACAATGGCCAACCTGTCCTCAGCTTTTGTAGCTTTAAATATCTATGCCTTTCACTTAGGCCTGAACATATCTAATAAATTTAGAACTTCTATCTTATCTCCCACCCCAAAACAAAACTCAGACAAGTTTTTAAATGCATTTAAGAAGTACATTTTCAAGGTAACTAGCAGATTTTCAAGGAGCTAAAAACTTATGAAGTCAAGAATTAAGATCAATGACTTCAGCTGAGACTATAAAAGGGCTGGGCACCTTCATATTCCAGTAAATTCTATGATCTCAAGAGGGAATATCAAGTCCTTCATTCTTTTTATATTACTGTGGCAACCTGAGTTTTCTCAGTCAGTTTCATTCAATTTGGGGTGGAGGAAAATAATAAGCAATCATCAAGGAAAGAGAAGGAAGATACATAGTCTGAAAATTTGTGCCAATTTATGAAAGTAAATAATACTTGACAGATGTATTCTTAATAGATGAATAGCATCCAAATATTTGGAGTAAGCATGAGGTTGGAGACTTAAACAAATAGTTCGACAGGGAAAGATAGTGCTCTAGTCTGAGAAAATTCCTGGCCGTGTCCAAAATTGAAAAGTTTGTAAGTTACTGTCCTATCTGGTCTTGTTTCAATCCAGTGTTATTGGCTGACAGAAGGCTTTAATATCACTTTTACATTTCCTAGGGTTTGAGGAAGAAGCTGGATGACACTTCTCAGTAACTTTCGACTTACTGAATAAGGTTTGTGTTATCACCATACACTAATATGGAGTGTCCAGTTCAAGGAAAAGAATACGTATGTGTTTGCCCACCCAGTAAAGCCAGTGGAGAGAAATCTGTTATCTGGAGAAATTCATGTCTTCTGTTGCTTTGTATTTTTTAAGTAACTTTTTAATATGTTTTTTATTGATTTGAGAGAGAAGGGAAGGGAAAGAGAAATACCAATTGGCTGCATTCTGCACACTCCACAATCCAGGCATGTGCCCTGACCAAAAATCGAACTGTCTACTTTTTGGTGCACGGGATGACGCTCATCCAATTGAGCCACACTGATCAGAGCCTGTTGCTTTGTATTTACGATTGCTTCTCCACATGAGAATTAATCAAGATATAATAGCCCGGCTTTGTAGCAGGATAAATTTTACTCCACAAACTTGAATGTGTACGCAATGTCACAATATCTTATTTTTGCTAAGTTGAATGAGAAATCCTAATCCAACAAGGTGATTGATCTTAGTCATTTTGGAGCCATCCCTTACTTTCGCCAGGTTCACATAAATTGAGGGGAAAAAAATGTGGTGAATGAAGAGTGAGGACAGATCATTACTTTTCAACCTACAGTGGTTACATGAATAACGTCTTTGTTCAGGTCCCTTGAAGTCAGGCAGTCTAACAGCTTCTTTGCCACACCTGGACAAAAGAATCTTTAAAGAGGCCGGGAACCACGATGGCATGGGTTCAATCTCCCTGAGTGCACCAGACTGTAATCCTTCTCTGAGGTCCTGCCACTACTCAGGGCACTGACAGACTTTTATCCTCTTCCAAGTCTGACAGAATCTCTTCTCTGCCATGCTGCTCCTGCCTGTCCCTCTCAGAGGCGCTGGCCTCTCATTCCCACTCCACCCTTCCCATCCTCAAGGAACTCAGGTCAACAAGACAGACAAGCTCAGCTTTTGGTCCCCACAACAAAACACTCAGGAGACATGGGAATACTAGGGGCCTGACCACTTTCTGGAATAAGTGAAAGGGAAAAATACAATCAAAACAAATTGTTAACCAAGCACTGGTATTTGATTGGTAGCGAAGGATTTCCTAGCTAAGGGACTTTGAAGATTAGAATAATAGGCAGGTGGTAGTCTTTCCACCCCTATTGCTTTTCCTTAAATTTCCCTCATAACACTCAGCAACAATCAGCATACCATATCTTTATTTACTTAGCTTGTTTACTATTTATCATCCCACCAATAAATTTCATAAGGGCATTTAAATTTTGTCTGTTTTGTTCACTTCTGAGCCTAGAAGAGTCACAAATAATAGGAGCTCAGTAAATATTTATTGGGTATTATAAATACACTTTTTTCCCCCAGGGTAAAACCTGGTCAGGAAATTGGTGATGGATGTGAGTGGTTGCACCCTGGCCAGGTGGCTCTGTTGGTTGGAGTGTCATCCTGTACACCAAAAGCTTGTGGGTTCAGATCCTGGTCAGGGCACATACCTAGACTGAGGTTTCATTCCCAGTCAGGTGCTTATGGGAAGCAACTAATCGATATTTCTCTCTCACATTGATGTTTCTCTCTCTCAAATCAATAAAAAACATATCCTCGAGTGAGGATTAAAAAAAAGGAAAGTGAAAGGTTGCTACATTTTAATCCTGAATTATGTGATTATGCCTAGGAAGCTAAAAGAAAAAGGTATAACATGATGACTACCAGGCCTTAGGAATGATATGATGATACTAGAGGCCAGGTGCACAAATTCGTGCACCAATGGGGTCCCTTGGCCTAGCCTGCAGGATCAGACCGAAATCTGCTCTGACATCCGCTGAGAGGTCCAGGATTGCGAGAGCGCGCAGGCCAGGCTGAGAGACCCCACCAGTGCACAATCGGGGCTGGGGAGGGACGTGGGAGTTTGGCCAGCTAGGGAGGGACCATGAGAGGGCTCCAGGGTGTATCTGGCCCATCTCGCTCAGTCCTGATCAGCCAGATCCCAGCAGCAAGCTAACCTATAGGTCAAAGTGTCTGCCCCCTGATGGTCAGTGCACATCATAGTGACTGGTCAACCGGTTGACTGTCTGCCCCCTGGTGGTCAGTAGACATCATAGCGAGTGGTTGAGCAGCCTTAGCATATCATTAGCATATTATGCTTTGATTGGCTGAACAGACAACTGGACACTTAGCATATTAGGCTTTTATTATATAGGATTACTCCTAAAATAATATAACCCTTCATTTTGTGTACAGAATTCAGATCTTTAAAGTGTTTCATAGACCACTGATTTATCCTATTATATTGGAGTATATAAAAAAATGTGTATTTAACTTCAAATACTTGAAACAGTATATAAAAAATAGTACCATATTTTAAAACAAATCAATCAAATGTTTCTTTATCTGCCCTATTTGAGGTATGGCAGAGCCTCACTACAATCCTGTAGGTACAATGATAGGGTCTACAATCCAAATTAATTAGAATTTTTGTTATATCAATACTAGAGGCCTGTTGCACGAAGAGATTCGTGCAATAGGCCTTCCTTCCCCTGGCTGCTGGCACCGGTTTTCCTCCAGCACCCGGGACCCACGCCTTCGCTCCAGCCGCAGCGGAGAAGCCAAGTCCGGAGGCTTCTCCGCTCGGACAGCAGCAGAGAAGGCAAGCCTCTTCAGTCTTCAGGCATCTTCAGTCGTCTTCAGTTGTCTTTAGTTTTCGCTCCACACCTGCATATGCTGTCATCTTTGTTGGGTCAATTTGTATACTCATCCTGATCGGCTGGTGGGCGTAGCGGAGTGATACCAATTTGCATCTTTCTCTTTTATTAGTATAGATTAAAGTTAACTGAAAAATTGGTACCTACAATTTAGGAAATTTTTCTTTTAGACACAATGTTGAGCATATGATAAAAATCTGGAAAACCAGAATCACAAGTACTTAGTCTGCTTTATTGGTTTCATAAATTCACTGAAATGACTTCAAATACTGACCATTACTTTAAGTAACTTCTTAAATAATATGCCTCTTAAAATATGGGGATATAAGTCACAGATTTCATAATCTAAAGAAGTATAAAATAATTTTCCTTTGGAATGCACCCCCACTAAATGAGGATGGACACCACTGCCTTTTATAAAGTCCTCTGCCTGGTGATTTATGTCAATTGCTGCTACTTATACATTCAAACTTGCAGTGTAGCTCACTGACTAACCATGTACTGCCCTGATGCATCGTTCTATTTACTATCATGCCAAAGCTATCGCTCTTCTCCTCTGTTGCGCAGATTGTTTTCACTTAAAGCAGCTCAGTAGAAAGCTAATCACAAGGATATCTTGTCTTCCTTAAATTGGATTTCTGCAACAGCAACTGGTAATCTAGACAGTAAGAACACTCCTGTTCCTTTGATGCCAACTAGAAGACAGTCACGTCACACCTACGTGCACCACACATTCCTTGCCTTCCTAATATCTACCTCCCTCTCATCTGTCATCTTTAACATAAATTCACATAATCTTCAATAATCAACCCTGGGATATTTACATAGCTTACTCAAATTATTGAACACTTGAAGCAAATACTGCTCTCAAAGATGTATTTCTTACCCTGTTTAAGTTTCCTTAGACATAAATAGGCATATTGCTTACTCTGAATCAACAAGATTTTAAGATCAAAGTAACTTCTGTGCCCCATCCCACACCACTACAAAGTGTGAACCAGTTAACCTGACCACCCCCCACCAAAAAGAGTACTAGCTCTATTTAGTCTGATACTTTACATCATTCTGAGACATAATGCTGAGAATGCAATGAGTGCCAGGGGAGAAATTAGGCAGAAAAAGAAAGAATAAAGAAAATTGAAAGTTAAATCTTTACAGTGTGATTCCATTACTTGGCTTAAAATACTGGGATTTTGTATTTGAATTCTATACAAAAATTACCAATACAGGAACTGAGTATTACCTGCAACACTAGGGGTGAGAGAAGAAATAGGAAGTCAAGATGTTTTTGATAAAGATAACCTCAATGGACAAATCAAAGAAATAACAGGCATACGCGGAAGCAATAACTTCACCAATACAGCTCCTAGGGCAATGGAAACTAAAGAGAAAATAAAAAAATGGGACTACATCAAAATAAAAAGCTTCTGCACAGCAAAAGAAACCATCAACAAAAGAACAAGAAATCCCACTGCATGGGAGAACATATTTGCCAATGTTATCTCCGATAAGAATTTAATATCCAACATTTACAGGGAACTCATACAACTTAACCAAAGGAACACAAACAACCCAATCAAAAAATGGGCAACAGACCTAAATAGATATTTTTCGAAAGATGACATACACAGGCCAAGAGACATATGAAAACATGCTCAAAGTCACTAATCATCTGAGAGATGCAAATCAAAACAACAATGAGGTACCATTTCACACCTGTCAGAATGGCTATCATCAACAAATCAACAAATGACAAGTGCTGGTGAGAATTTGAAGTAAAAGGAACCCTCGTGCACTGCTAGTGGGAATGCAGACTGGTGCAGCCACTGTGGAGAACAGTATGGAGTTTCCTCAAAGAACTAAAAATGGAACTCCCATTTGACCCAGTGATCCCACTTCTAGGAATATATCACAAGAAATTAGAAACACCAATCAGAAAGGATATATGCACCCCTATGTTCATAGCAGCACAATTTACAATAGTTAAGATTTGGAAACAGCCTAAGTGCCCATCAGCAGATGAGTGGATTATAAACTGTGGTACATCTACACAATGGAATACTGGGCTGCTATAAAAAGGCGGGAACTCCTACCATTTGCAACAGCATGGATGGAACTGGAGAGTATTATGCTAAGCGAAATACGTCAGTCGGAGAAAGATAAATATCACATGATCTCACTCATTTGTGGAATATAATGAACAACATAAACTGATGAACAAAAACAGATCCAGAGACAGAGAAGCATTGATTAGATCATCAAACCTCAGAGGGAAGGTAGGGGAGGGTGGGGATAAGGGGGAGAGATCAACCAAAGGACTTATATAAATGCATATAAGCATAACCAATGGACACAGAAACCAGGGGGTGAGGGCATGAGCAGGGGGGTGGGAGTAGGAGGGTAAAGGAGGGATAAGGACACATATGTAATACCTTAATCAATAAAGAAAAAAAGATTTTAAAGAAATCTCAGGCTACATATATTTACTAAATATTTTAAAATCTAAGCTCTTTAAAAAGTCAGAATTGACCTAAAGGATTTTTTTTATCTAAAGGATTCTAAACAACAAATGAGGATACCAAGACCTGAGCCTAAAAGAAAGTTAACATACTTGACTGCTATTTTCTACTCCACATTTGCTCATTTTTCATGGAATATGAGTTAATGAGAGAACAATGGTTGTATTTATTACAGACAGATACTCAGATTATGCTGAAAGATAGACTCATAGAGCAAGTGGAAGATCTAGGAGAAAGGGATGGTTAGATATGTGACACAGAATCAGTACATATTCTGTGAGATAAACAAAATGGTAAGGAAGTGGTTCTGAAATTTATTTTCAGTTATTCTAATAAAAATTATTTAGTATTTAGGGATATGGGTTTTGCCTGAGTCATGGACTGGTCTTGACCCTTGGCTAAAAGATACTTAAAATCAAAACAAAGCAAAAATGGTGGGGGAATTAAAGAAAATGAAATGAAAAAGGAGTTTATATATCAATTGTGCACTCATCTGATTATGAGTTTTGGACTTCACCATTCCCTAATGGAAGAATGTACCAAAAAGTTACACTACAACTATTTGCTTATTTAAGAACCCCACTATAAAAGACCCATTATAAGGCAGACTTACTTATAATGGGTATGACTCTGAAGGCAATTTAATGAGCCTTGTATTTTGGCTTAAAAACAATGATCTGACTCTGGTTTCTTTAACAGAAAATAAGCACTTCCAGAAAATTGAGAAAGCTACACATTGGAATTTCTTAGAAAAGATGACTGCAATTCTACTGAAGAGTCAATATGAGAAACCTAGTTGATACTTAAGGTAAACAGAATAAACTTGGTCATTTATTTGGATTTGGACTTTTAACTTCAGTAGAAGTTCACAGCTATCTAAATTCATAAGAGATGAAGGTGGGAGATGACAGAGGTGAATTCAAAAATTTACTTGAAACATCAAAGTCAGCATATATAAATGTGAGTGAATCAAGAAGCAGAATAGAGATAGGGGAAAAACTGGTTTCATTCAGTTGCAAAGGACCTGAAAGATAGTATTTCCTATTCTCCTTCCAAATTCCATCAAACAAATCCAAAGTATTCTTGGGAGATTGCTGATATTGAGGACTATTCATTCCTTCACCAAGAAGTCGGATTCAGAAAGTTTTAAATTATCTCCTGCTTTCAAAAGTTCTTAGCACTTACATTTACCTTAAACTAGAAAAGCATTACAGCAATGGACTCTTTCAGCCATGTACAAAAAGAATCAGAGGATAAGATAGATGATCAATTCAGTCTATTTCACTCAATTTCTGGGATCATTATGTTGGTTGATTTAAAAAAAAAAAACACACCCCCCCCCCCCACTAAAATCATGCCATTTGGACATATGATCTTAATCAAAAGAAAAAATATCATTCTCCACCTTTTTGTTCTTGTATGTGTTTTGGTGCTCCCTTTTACAGATACTAGTTTCTAGGGGGAAAAATAATTATTTAGCTATGTATTTCACCTATATTCCCATTGTAAAATATCAACTAATGTTTATTAAGAGCCTACTATATGACAAGCACTGAGCTAAATGTTTTATATATACTATCTCAGTTAACCACTACAACTTTATGAGGCGGGTACTATTATAACCTCCATTTTAATATGAGGAGTGTGGGATTTGCAAAGGATAAGTGACCTACCTGAGTTCAAACATCTAGTAAATAGCACAGCCAACCTTCAAACCCAAAGAACCTGGCTCTGGAGACTGCCTTTTTAACCACTATGACAACTTCATTCTTTTCTTAATATACATTACTACAAAAGTTTCCTTGGCAGACTAGACTATTCACAAAAAGATCACAGTTATAGAAACATGTTCTAATTCCCTTAACCTTTCTCCAGGCCAAAAACTAAAGGATGCTTAGAAAACAAGCAAACAAAAAGTCTTAAACTAATAGCAAATTACAGAAAATTTTACATCAAATATAGAATCCATATGATAAAAAACTTTTGAGAGTTTGGTAGCTCTACAGATTTGCTGCAAATGTGGTTTTCCACTGGCTCAATAGATTTGTATCCAGTTTCACTCCATTACTCTAAGAGCAAAATGCTGCCTAATAATCTAGTCTACAAACTAATGGGCTAATCCTTATTATATACTACATTCTTAGTATTTGGATCCTAATGATATTAGAAGCAAAACACTTGCTGAATAGATGTTATTCCAGATGCACTTGTGTAATGACAACTACTGCATACATAATTTGAAAAGTCAAGAGTTCTGCTTAAGCAAGTCTACCCAAGACTGTCATTCAACATGAGTATCTATTTATATAAAAGGCTAATATGCTAAGTGTCCGACAGTCTGACCGGTTGCCATGACACGCACTGACCACTAGGGGGAAGACACTCAATGCTGGAGCAGCCCCCTGGTGGTCAGTGTGCTCCCATAGTGGGAGCCCTGCTCAGCTGACTGGGATGAACAGGCCTGGGATGAGCGGGAGCGGCTCCTCCCCCGCCACCTGCTATTTCGCACACTATTACACCCCTCGGGGGATGTTGGATGCTGGTTTCAGCCCAGTGGGGTCCACAGACCACACTGATGGACCCCACCAGTGCACAAATCCATGCACCAGGACTCTAGTATAAAGATAACTCCAATAAAACTCTGATGCTTCATGATGTGAAAACTCAGCAGTTCTGTCTCTCTGGGCTGTACATCAGATCTATCTGAGCAACTTAAAAACGCTGAGGCCTGGCCCTACTCCAATACATTCTGATTTAATCGATCCAGTAGAGTAGAACCCTAGCATTGCTGTATTTTTGATGTGTGGTGGTGTTGTTACTGTTTTGTAAGGCTCTATAATGCACATCCAGGCTTAAGAAATGCTAAACTCGTAGTCTATCAAGTAGCAGTCTATCACATAGTAGTCTATCAAGCTAAAAAATAAATCTGTAAATAATGAGTTCTGCAAACATGTACCTACTAAATACAGGATAAAGATTTGTGCCAATGAGGAAAGAATTGTATTCCATGCATTGACTCTTAAAAAAAAATAGCCATTTAGCCCTAGCCAGTTTTGTTCAGTGGATAGAGTATCAGCCCGAGAACTGAAGGGTCTCAGGTTTGATTCCAGTCAAGAGCATGTACCTCAGTTACAGGCTCCAACCTGGTCGTGGCACATGCCGGGAGGCAACCAATTGATGTGTCTCTCTCTCTGTCTTTCGCCCACCCTTCCACTCTCTCTAAAAAATCAATGGAAAAATATCCTTGGGTGAGGATTAACAACAACAACAAATAGCCACCTGGTACACGTTCATGTACATTTTATCTGAGTAATTATCAGAGTGATATATATTTTAAATACAAACTTTCAAAAGAATCAAGGTTTCTTTAAAATGAAGAGGGAACTTTAGCCTTTTTTATAGCTACTGATTTTATGATAAATGAAAAAAATAATGTATGAATAAACCAATATAAATTACAAATATGCAATCTAAATATTGCCTTCAACTGTTTTCTAAAGTATATTGCACTGTATCTATAAGTAAGTTTTATTTATTGGAGAAAACCCTACCATTCGTATTAATAGATAATAACAGAGTTCTTTTGCACTTTAAACAATAAAATTACTAATTCAGTGGTCCCATAAACATATCTACCAGGGGGAATTATATATTTAAAAAAAGAACTAGACAAACATGAAACAAAAGAGTTAAATTTTTTATAATCTAAAACTAAAAACATTCCATTTTCTTGTAAATACATGGAATGTCTTTCTAGAGGAGCTTATTTCTCTCCCACCTTAACATACACAGCAAAATTAATATAGCCCATAATTAGTGAAAATTCTGAAATATTATTTAATCACTTGTTAAACTAAGCTTATACAACTAGAAGAAAATGATGTTGAAATAATGTATGAAGTAAGATTTAGACAGCTTAAACCAGTAAGAGTCATATGTGCCTCTCATTCCTTGTTGAGTTTTAGAAAAAGATTGGACAATGTGCATCTCTTCTCCACCCCTTCTAGAAAAATCTTAAAGAAAGTTTACATTGTCTACTTTATATTACTTGTGTAAGTGATCTTTCTTATGGGGGGAGGAGGTATGAATTTAGTATCTGGATCACTGTGGTGCAATACAGAGATAGCATCTGAGGATACAGGAGCTCCAGTGCAAAAAGGACAATGAAAGATTAAACCCTTGGAAGTCTAGGTCATAGAACTACAGGTTGAAGTCAAGACTATCTCCATCTCCAGGAGACAGGGACATAAATCCCAGCTATCTCCAGGTAATACATAGTTTGGAATTAATACTTTTCAACCAATTTCTCAGACGTATCATTTTTTATCATTTTTCTACCTTGGTTGTCTGTATTCCCTGAGTCCACCACCTTGCCTTGTGTTTCTTGAGTCGATTGGAGCAAGGAGGCTTCAGTCACGGGTTAATCTCCCCTCCCTGGCACGCTGAGACCTTAGGTAGCCAGGAGTAGGGAATCAGAGCACAGCCAGTCTGGCATGTGCCAGCTGAACTGAAGTGAAAAGGAACTAAAATTTCAGACTTTAATGAAGAGACCCACAGAAGAAGGCACCCCTATTATACAAGCTCTAAGAGAATAAGTGAAAAAAAGGCACAGGTAAGAAAAAAAGAGTATAGGCCAAGAGCAAAACCTGTAGGTAGGTACCCTGAATGACAGTAGAGGAGAGAGCCTGCCCCAGAGCCTGTGGGCACCCAGTGAGTTATCCACCCAGAGTGCCTGGCTAGTTGGGAAAGGGGTGAGGAAGAGCAGAAACCAATACTTTACTTTCTTCTGCTCTCAGCCTTTCATTCATTTAAGCAGCCTTGAATTCCTGGTCTTTGCAAGATTTTCTAAGTTTGCTTTAATGCTTTCATAAGGTTAAAAACTAATGTCTACTGATTCTTGTGTGTTGGCTTTGTTTTGCATCAAAATTTTTCCCTTGTCCCAGGGATTAATGGTATGCCCACTGATACCAGACTACTCAAATTAATCATGACGGGAGTCAAATCCTACAAGTACTACTAGTTCTGACAATTTTAAAATACACTTTGATTTTTTAAAATTTATATTTACATATAATTTCTTAAGAGTGTCCCACTCATCCTTGTTAGCTTGGCTCAATGGATAGAACATCAGCTTGCGAACTGAAGGGTCCCAGGTTTGATTCTGGTCAGGGGCACATGCCCAGGTTGCAGGCTCGATCTCCAGTAGGGGATAGTGCAGGAGGCAGCTGATCAATGATTGTCTCTCATCATTGATGTTTCTCTCTCTCTATCCCTCTCTAAAATCAATAAAAAATATGTTTTAAAAAAAGTGTCCCACTCTTTATCACATTATCAAATATCTAAGCTTCTAAGGTCTGCTTCATGAGAAGCTAGACTTCCCCATCCTTTAGAAGGGGAGGGGAAAGAGAAGGGAGAACACTCCTTCCTGTCTTCAGTGACTATCAGTAGAAGTACCCAGGCATACATCCAAGAAGTCAGAGTTGAGAAGGTGCTCACATTAAGATGACTGGTTCAAAACTCCCGTGACATGAATATAAGCGATGTTATTCCACACTGAAATAAAACAGCCTTTCCTTCCAGCTGTTTTCAAGCTGAAATGGGCAAATACACTGCTTATGTCAAAGACAGAGTAAAAGCCCATTTTAAAGTACCTCAAATCTCCACAGATTTACTTATAGTGTGGGTTAAAGGGCACGCCTTAAATGTACATACACTCATATGTGTAGTTGAATACATAAGCTTCTCATTAAAAAACAGATACTACCCAAACTGAGGAAAAGGAATCCACATTTCTGACATCAGATTTCTCATGAAAGCATGATTTGCAGATGAAAAGTTTTAATATTAAAATACAGACAGATAGCTGAGCTAATTTATAATAATTAAACCAAATCCATAGAAACAGGTCCAGTTTACCTATTCTCATCAACCTGAGAGTCCAGTCTATTCATTAATTGGACTGTGTGATTTAAAGTTTAAAAGGAATCAAAAAGATACTGATAGAGCTAGTATAATGAAATATTCCATTTGAAATTTGAAAATCTGGTTGCATTACATAAGTAATTTTCCCTGTTAGCTACAACTTAGAGTTTTCTCAAAAGAATTAAAAAATTTCCAAATAATCTTAAAATTATTTCAAAACACAATTATGTGAAGTCCTCAGTTGATTTATACTATATTTCTATTAGAAAAATAAAATTTTAAAGTACCCCATAACTATTTTTATATCCATACTTCCTTTGAAAAACTGCTTTAAAAATTAAAATGAGTTTAAAACAAAGAGTATATACTATTTGTTTATATAAATATAAAAGTTAATCATTATGTATCTTTTAATATCTGAGACAAAAGTGGAAATAATTAAAAACAAGTGCAAGAAGAATAAAATTTTGATTTTTCTACTTACCTTTAATGTGATACTATAATTTCCAACAAATGTTGCATTTATCCATGATGTTGAATGGGGATCACCCAGGAATTCTATGTGATACTGTTCAACATTTCCATCCAGGTCATAGGTCACATATTTACCTTTCAAAGGATCAGGGCAAAGTATCCCTGGCCAACTTTCAAAGAAAATTATATTTAATTATTTTGATGCTTTTAAAAAAGCCAGTCATCAATATATCTGTCATAGTTGTATATCAAACTTTCTTCTTTGAATTTAATAAATTATTAAACTTTAACATATTCACATTTTAAAAGTAGGATATTCATTTGATACAAGTAATCAGTTGTGCCTTTATAGATATAGAAAGCTTTGAAATAGTCACATTTAAGATATACATGAGATATGAGAAAGAATTATAAGACAAAGGGGTGATCTTCAGGGTCTGTAAGAGACACTTAGGTATTGCTAAGAGAAAAAAGATTCATCAGAATCATGACAGGACTGACTCAACTCTAACCAATCAGAATGACTAATTACTAAAATGTTAACCCATTGACAGGGCTTCTGAACGGGTAGGAGAGCGTTGACATTTCCTGAGCCAGGGCTGCCAAAAGGGTACTGTTAGCTCAGGCTGTGCTAACTCTGGAGATTGTAACTTCTGTGGGACAAGCAGAAGTAAGTTCAGCAGTCAATATTGTCCCTCCCCCGCCCCCCCATCTGCTCCATTGACAGGTGACCACATTGCTAAAAATCCTCAGTGCAGGAAATAAAATTTATCCTTTACTAAAAATAAATCTTTAGGTTTTTTTTTTTAAATAACATAAATCTCTAGAAATTCCTTGGTATGTTTTATTTTTTTATTTGGCAACTTAGTTGTAACTAGTTTACCAATCTCTCTAGACTCTGACCTACTATTCTTCAGAAAATAAAGCAGGGAAAAAGGTACTAAATAAGGTCAGGAAGCTGTGACTAAATAATGTACAATAGAAATCTGAAGTTTATAGTTCATGACCCAAAATATACATATCTAATATACCCAGACATTCAAAGATCTGTACAATTATCAAGTTCTATTTCAGTTTGCTGCACTATGGAGTAAAAAGATAACAAGGTTCAAATCAGGAGACCCAGACTCTAGTTCTGCCTTCTCCCAGACAAGAGGCCGGCAGCAGGTAATGAGGCCTCACTGTAACTCTGGTTCCTCATTGTGCAGTTACTAAATTGAAACAAACATGTGTTTTACACATTTTAGTTTTTAGGTAAATTAAAATATTTTGAAGTATCATCATTATATACTGAATTGTGTACAATTCAATTTATATGTTGAAGTCCTAACCCCCAATACTTCAGAATGAGATTGTGTTTAGAAATAACACCTTTAAGAAAGTAACTAAATTGAAAGGTGGGCCGTAATCCAATATGAGGGAGGACCATGTGAAGACACAAGACCCGCCTACAAGCCAAGGAGAGAGCCTCAGATGAAATTAACCTTGTTGACACCTTGACCTTAGACTTTTAGTCCCCAAATTTGTGAGAGAATAATTTTCTGGGTTAAGCCACCCAGTCTGTGACACTTTGCTATGGCAGCCCTAGCAAACTAATACAACCGTATATAGTTAAGATAATTGGTACCACTGAGAAGTAGAAGGAATAATACAAAAATATTTTTGCAAAAAGTTATAAATATAGAAATATATCTACCACAGCCAACTATAAAAAAGTTTCACAGATTATAGATTAATGAAAAGAGTTTATGCTTAGCATTATTAAGGTAAAAACATTTGATCCCAGGAAGCTGATAAGTCCCAAGTAGAACTGCAAGGAGGTGGTGACTTAGGTGCACCAGTCACCCGAGTGTGAGAATGGAACAGCTATCCACTGTTCCCTGATGCTGAGCAGAGTCCTGTGGCTTTGGGCCTCTCTAAGGGTAAGGGAGGTAGAAGGCTTCCTTGGTAACCTTCCATCATGGAAGTGGGGCTAGACTAGAGGATTACAGATTGAGTCACACTATCTGGAACCCAAACAAGCCTAATAATTTGGAAGAAAAGGAAACGATAATGGAAAACAAACAGTGGTTCAGGACTTAAATGAAAACTGTCTGGTTATTATCGGGTTCACATAACAACATGTGAAAGCTCTTATTGTGCTGTGCTTAATAGTAAAACTCAAGTGGAGTTCATCTTTTAAAACTAAGTTGGAAATCCACTTTCTGAAGAAACCCAGTCAAAAGAAGACTTCAATAGACAAATGACTAAGAATAAGTGGCAGCTGCAATGGAGACCCCCAACTTATTGAACACCAAGGAACAAGTATGTGCTTCAATTAACAGCTATTTTAAAAGAACCAAACTGATTGTTACATTATATTTGTTTAAACTTTTTGTAAAATATAAGGAGCTCACGCTTAATACTACTGATTTAAACCTCACAGCAAATTTTAAAAGGATCATTGCCAAACAATAGCAAATTTATGCATAGCAACTACTCCATTCAGTGTCAGTCTCAGGATTTCTAACACTTAAGACATGAAAGAAAGAAATATTTTGCAATTATGTGTAACATGGGCTGGTATTTTTCTGACACAAATTCTGATATAACTGTTTCTACATCAAACCTATTGGGCCCAAGAGTCTTCAATCTAAATCACTACTCTATAAAATATATATAAAAAAAGATGACTTTAAAAATTATTGAATGCCAACAAAAGAAAAAAAGCTTCTGTTCATTATTAAAAATATGCTATATTATAGAAAATATTCTATGTTGATTCAGAGATGAATTATGCAAAATTCTGTCAAATGTCTAAATAACTCTGGCACTTTTGTATTTCTCCAGGCGGTGCAAAGGAATCATGACTCCTAGTCTGTATATCTCGGCTAACACAGAATGCTCCTAAACGGTAGGAAGAGCCGAGCAGAGGCAGTAGATGTAGAAAACATGATTACTTCCCTGCAGCTGCTACATCTATCATCTTCTCTGACTTGCTGTGATTCAAAAAAGCTGATGTCCATTTTTGCCCTCACTCTGACTTCAATTTCAGTTCCAAAACTGTCAATGATGACAGCACATTGGGCACATCTACTTCCCAATTTTTCACTTTCACATTGATGAGAAATTCTGAAGCTTAAAGGTGAAGAGGGAGAGTAAGAATAGGCAGCCCAATGGAAGTGTATCAGAATTACAAGGGAAGTGTATGATCAATTTTAGAATCTGTGGGTGTAAAATGTACAAATACAACAAAGTCAAAAAGGTACCTGGTGTTATAATCCCCTTAGGAGGGAAGGAGAACATTTTGGCAGAACATGTGGTAAATTCAAGGGGAAGTGCAAATCCTATATAATAAAAGCCTAATATGCAAATTGTCCCCTCAACCAGTTCAACCAGGATTTTGACTGCTCACTATGATGTGTGCTGACCACCAGGGGGTGGCATGGAACATGGCAGGCGTCAGCAACATGGTGCTGGCAGTGGGTGGCAGTGGAGACACTGCCAGCCCCAATGGGCCCCAATGAGAGCGGGACCATGGTGGGATGGTGGAGCAGGTGAGCAGACAACACCAGGCCAAGGCGGGTGTGAGTGGGACCCAATCAGCCCTCCGATCGCCCCTCAGATGACGAGCAGCGGTGGGGAGTGGGGCCACCGCCTGGCTCCTAGGCACTGAGGGAGCTGAGTGGGGCCTGATTGCCCCCCCAGACAGCAACCAGTGGCGGTGGTGGCGGGGGGGGGGGGGGGCGGCGGCTGACACTGGGCTCCCAGGCACTGAGGGAGCCAGGTGGGGGCCCAATGACTCGGGTGGAGGGGTGCACGCGGGGGCCCAGGGGCCCAGGTGCTGCCCAGGGCCCAGAGGTCAGCTGGGACCTGCCCTTCCATGCCAGACGCCCGGGCTTTGACCACTGGCCAGGCCTAGGCACTGCATCCGTGCACAAATTTCTGGCACCAGGCTTCTAGTATATTATGAAGAAACTGATATCTTACACATTTCTTATCCAGGAAAATGATCTTTAATGTGATAGCTATTGCCCTCAATAGGAACTGAAACTTAAGCATGAATTTATTTATTTCCAATGAGAAGAAGTACATGACTTATTTTTAACTGTGGTTTGGATGTTTAAGAGGAGAGCAAATTTTACTTGGGCCTCATTCCTAATCCTTGAGAAACAGAATAGATGAGCTGGAATCATCACTAACTGAACATTATACTTGTCAAGAAATCTCTGGGCTGTGCCTAAATGCAGGGGTTGTTGGGGAGAAGAAATTCCCCATCCATACACACACATGCACGTGCACACACACACAGTATATCAATCCATAGGCAAAAAATACGAAGTAATCTACACTAATAAAAGAGAAAAATGGTAATTGGCGTATGGCGATACCCTTTTCATTGGCTAATCAGGGCTATATGCAAATTAACTGCCAACTAAGATTGGCAGTTAACTGCCAACAAGATGGCGGTTAATTTGCATATGTAGGCACAATGCAGGGAGGCGAAAGGGAAAGCAGGAAGAAGCCCCCTGCCACTGACAGTGATCGGAAACCCAGGGGGGAGCTAAGAGCTGGGGGGCAGGGCAGAGGCGGCCCTGGGGCCGCCTCTGCCCTGCCCCCCAGCCATGATCGGAGAATCAGGTGCCTTTTCTGCCCTGGCCAGTGATAGCAGGAAGTAGGGGTGGAGCCAGCGATGGGAGCTGGGCACGGTCGAAGCTGGCAGTCCCAGGAGCTAGGGGTCCCTTGCCTGGGCCTAAAGCGAAGCCCACGATCGCAGGGCTACTGCAGCTGCAGGTCCCCGCTGCCCGGGCCGGACGCCTAGGCCAGAGGCGTCAGGCCTGGGCAAGGGGCTGATCCTGCGATTGGAGGGTGATGGGGGTCAACGCCTGAGGGCTCCCAGTATGTGAGAGGGGGCAGACTGGGCTGAGGGACACTCCCCCACACACACACCCAGTGCACGAATTTCATGCACCGGGCCCCTAGTTAAATAATAATTTGTAATACTGAAAGGATCTAGTAGAAATATCAATTTATAAATTTACATACCATATCTAAAATGTATCACTGGACTGGTTTGTTAACCTAAAGACATATTTTATTACTAAACTGTTTTACTACATTACATTAGGATGCAAATATATTTTCTATAAACTAATTTTCATATTCATGAGAAAGCTTTGTATGTGTAAATATGCCCAAGGTAGCTATCCTAAACAGAGCCTAGCTTCTGTTTGACAATGTGTCCTACTATAATAAATAAGATATGCACTGTTCTCTTTTACTTTTAACGTCTATGCTCTTTTTAGTTGAATACAATGCTATTTGAAATTTTTAAAAATCAAGGCTGCTTAAGCATTATGGAGATAGTTTTTCTCTTCCTAGTACATGCAGATATCTCCACCACAAAGCAGAGAGACATAGTCCAAAGGCAAGAGGTTGCATCAGTATTTTTACAAGTACATAAGTATGTGCTAATTCACACACTTAATGTGGATGTAAATATAACTATTATAATTTGATTTTCCATAGAGTTTGCTGTAGGAAAAGAAAGTATTACTTTATTGGTAGGTGCAAGCACTGGGCGGGACCATGGCATGCAGGAGCAAAGAATTTTCAGTAACCACCAGAGGTTCGCCCCGTTGACAGTGACCAGCGCCCCATCTTGGTCTGGGGCCCCAGCTCACCTGCTTCACCATCCGCTGTGCTATGCCAACATCCGCCGTGTTCAGTGCTCTGCTGCCTGCTGCTGATACCCACCATGTTCCGCGTGCCCATGGTGGTCAGCGCACATCATAACGACTGGTTGTTCAGTTGTTCTGCCATTTGGTCTATTTGTATGTTAGGGTTTTATATATAGAGAGAAGATATACATATATATATACATATGTATAAACACACCCATACAATATTTCACATTTGATACCTAGACAAGCTCTCAGCAACAAAATGTACAAATCTCAGAGTAATTTCCGCATTTGCAAAGATTTTAGATGTATTAGTTTGTTATGGCTGCCATAGAAAAATTACACAACCCGAGTGGCTTAAACAACAGAAATTAATTTTCTCACCATTTTGGAGGCTAGAAGTCCAAGACCAATATGTCAGCAGAGTTGGTTTCTCCTGAAACCTCTCCCTGACTTGTAGATGGCTTCATATGGTATTTGTTCTGTGAATCCTTGGTGTCTTTGTATATAATCACCTCTTCCTATAAAGTCACTCAGATTGGATTAGGGCCCACCCTAAGAGCCTATTTTAACATAATTGCCTTTTTAAAGGCACTAACTCCAAATACAGTTACATTCTGAGGTTAGAGCTTTAAAATGTGATTTTGGAGGACATAATTCAACCCAAATCTATGTATATGACTTGAAGGCCTCTTGTGTGTGTCTTAGGTGTATGTTAGAATAAGCTCACCACAGTTTATGAAACCAAACATATTCTTAATGCAAAATAGTTCAATATGAATGCAAACAAGGTAACATGAGCTAGAATATCCCAGATTTAAGAATGTTAAGTAGGAGAATGTAATATAAAATAGCAAGGGATTCTGGGAAGAAGACAGCAATGGTGTTATAGTTTTAGAATCTCCTGATTTTCCCATAAATACAGGCAGAACACTTATAACAGAAAGGCAAAACCTGACACAAAACCTCTATAACAAAACTAATTGATAAGCTATACCAGTGGTCGGCAAACCGCGGCTCGTGAGCCACATGTGGCTCTTTGGCCCCTTGAGCGTGGCTCTTTCACAAAATACCACGTGCGGGTGTGCACGTACAGTGCGATTGAAACTTCGTGGCCCATGTGCAGAAGTCGGTTTTCGGCCTGGGCGAGTCTATTTTGAAGTGGCGTTAGAAGAAGTGGGGGGTGTCGGGCGGGCGGGTGAAAGGAGACGCAGGGCAGGCGGGCTGCGGGATATGCAGCGCGGGGTAGGTGCTCATGATTCATGCACGAGTTGAGTGAGCCAATCAGTCAGCAGTCTCATTGTGTAGTGGTTAGTGCTAGTCGCGTCCGCAAACTGCACGTGGGTGACAAAAGTACCTACTCAAAGCATAAAGTTACTTGTATTTTTCCAAACAGCTGCAAATCCTACAGGTATTTTTGCATCAATTTAAGAATTGTAATTATTTTGTGTTGGTGGCTTTATTATTATAAAATGAGGATGTTTTTAGCAAAGGCCAGCTTAGGAGTATCCTAATTAAGTTAATAACAATGTACCTACCTATATAGTTTAAGTTTAAAAAATTTGACTCTCAAAAGAAATTTCAATCGTTGTATTGTTGATATTTGGCTCTGTTGACTAATGAGCTTGCCGACCACTGAGCTATACAAATGCAAAATGTAGGTACAAACTACCAACACTTACAAGATCCACATTATTAGCATCTTTATATACGAGAGAGAACAAAGTGGGAAGGGGCAGGCAACCAGAGTTCTGATGTGTTTGTGACATAAGAACCTTAAAACCATAAGTTCTCTTTGGAAAGTCAAACTGAGTACAGCAGTCAAAATTGTGAGGGGGACTGCAACAAAATTGAAAGCGTTAGAGCAGTCTGGGCCCTATGAACACTTAAAACTAACTGACAGAGCTCCTTTTCAGAGCGAAAGCTCATGCTGAGGAGAAACTGTTGGGAGTATAATCCAAGTTTAATAGGGCAGGACCAATAAGAATAAAGAAAAGAGATGGTACAAATAAAAGTGGGAATATAACACTAAAGGTTGAATTAATACAAATTAAGAAAATAATGTAGGTTGTGAAAAAATATAAATTAGAATTAGAGAAACTAAAAAATGTAGGTTTTGAAGAAAAGGAAGATTTGAACAGACAGGTGACAAAACTCATAAAAACATTTCAAAATTTTTCAATAAAGACTAATCTGGAAGAAACACAAAAGACATTACATTCAATTGATAATACCTTCAGAAAGATAAAAGATGGAAAATAATTAAAATTTTAAAAATGAAAACATGAAAAGAGTTGAAAAAATACCAACGATAAACAAAGATCTACCATAAGTAATATATGTAAGTCCCAAAATAAGAAAATCAGCGTTGGTGGTATAGTGGTGAGCATAGCTGCCTTCCCAAAATAAGAAAATCAAAACAATGTTAACAGGATAAATATAATTTTAAAAAGTAATTGGGAAAAAAAACACTTGAAACTATATGTATACTGCACATTACATTCTTGGAAAAATCAATACGGAATGGGAAACACTGAGGTAGACAATAGTAAATATACAAAAATCTAAAGAAGAAGAAGAAAAAGGAGAAGAAAGAGGGGGAGGGGAGGGGAAGGAGGGAGAGAAAGAGAAAGAAGGAACAGGAGGGGGAGGAGGAAGGAGAAAGAGGGGTAGGAGAAAAATAATAATATATTTTAGGTTTCTAGGCAGCAATTACAGAATACACATTCTTTTCAAGATAGGCCATACTGGGCTATAGAATACAATTCAATGAAACTGACTACAATCTATTTAAATTATAACTCAGTAACAGTTATTTTTAAATCCCCAAATATTTGGTAATTTTAAAACATACTTCCAACAACTCATTTCAAAGAAGAAATACTAAGAAAATTAATACATCTTTCAAACTCAGTGGAAATATAACACAACATACTAAAATTTTTGAGATATAGCTAAAGCAATACTTATAAGAGGAAAAATAGATTTAAATCAGTTACCTAAGTTTCCAATATAAGAAACTAGAAAAAGTAGAATCAAACCCAAAGAAATCAGGGAAAGAATTATGATGACATCAGGAAACAATAAGAAATTAGACAAACAACAGAAAAAAGTTGATTCTTTGAAAAGTTTTAAAATTCATAAACTTAGCAAGACTATATCTTAACAGTTTATTATAAAATAACTAGAGGCCCCGAGATTCATGCACTCAGCAGGGGCGGAGGGTGGGAGTGGGGGTCCTCAGCCCAGCCTGCACCTTCTCTCAGTCCGGGAGCCCTAGGACCTAAGCCAGCAGTGGGACATCCTTAGCGCTGCCTCAGAGGCAAGAGGCTCCCACCACTGCTGCTGTGCTCACCAGCCATGAGCCCGGCTCAGGGCTTCTCTGGCTGAGCAGTGCTCCCCCTGTGGGAGCGCACTGACCACCAGAGGGCAGCTCCTGCGTTGTGCGTCTGCCCCCTGGTGATCAGTGCATGTCATAGCGACCAGTTGTTTTGCCATTTGGTCAATTTGCATATTAGCCTTTTATTATATATGATGATAGCAAATATCTTACCTTGGCCAATTCTTGAATTTTACCAAAACCAGGCTACCAACAGGTATCTGTGAATAGACAATCTTAAATCCACTTCGATGAAATTGAGACTCTTCAGGAAAGTCTTCTTCAGAAATAGAGCACTTATTATATTTTAAATCAGTGTTCATGTAGCAATACCATGATTCATTGTGATCAACTCTGGCTGCATCCTCAGTTGACAACAACCTCCATTTCAAACAACTTTCACATTGAACCCACATTTTGTTTATATATGTATTGTTTTCCATGGAGGAATCCATTGCAGTGTTATGACAATCTACTATTATCTTACAGTAAATTTTTTCTTTTTTCATAAATGAATTTAATCTGGAAAATAAGAGGAAAATAAAAGAGTAAGGATTCAAGAGTGTAAGAAAAGTGCAATCCAAAATCTGAAAAATAGCTCTTTAAATACCCTCTTTGCCCACCTACTCTCTATCCTTATAAACATTATACATGTTGAGCATGTTGTGTTTCCACTTACCCAGAAGCAAAATAGATGCAGCAATTCCTTGGGGCTCAAAATGCTCCAAAATTAAAAACAAGAATAGTATGATGAAGCAGAAGACTAGAGATTAATATCTATTAATCTACCATATCACACACAGCTGGTAGATATCCAATACTTTTGCCATAAAAAATAGGTAAGCCTTATTGAATGTTACAATCCAGGTATCGTTCTAAGTGACTCATGCACACAACTTACATAGTCTTCCCAACGACCTTAGTATAACCATTTTTAAAGAAATATTTTAAAGAAAAAACTGAAGCAAAGAAATTTGTTTAAGGTTCCAGAGCTTATATATGGTAGAGTAGAATTAAAATGAAGGTAGTTTGGTCCCATATTCATGATATTACCTACTAAGCAGTACTGCCTCTGCGTATATATATATATTACAGCATGGCTTGATTAGACCATTCTTTTTCAAATTCTGAGGAAAATCAAATGCAGAAAAACATTTCATCATATGAAAATTTGAAATGCTTTAAGAAAATTAAAAAATATTTGCATGTATAATTTTACCTTTTATTATAATTTAAGTGATTTGAAAAAGAACATTTAGCATAGCTTTCTTATAAAAATTTTAAACTTATAATAAAAGTTAGCATTGTATGATTAAGGCCTCAAATTTCTAACTTCAACAATAATTGCTATGTGCATACTACTAAAATATAGTTAAACTAATAATTACTGTAATTAATAAAATACAAGTAAAAATATTAGCATCTTATTTTGCAATGAAAACCTATTTTTTAAATTAAAAAAAAAAACTTAGATATACTATATTGAGTTAGAACACTACTAGCCAAGAATATGCACCATTTAAAAAAGCTCTTAAATCATGATTTAATTACATGTTTTGAAACTCACTTATCATAGGCCTTTCCAGGATGACTACAGATAGCTTTAGAAAAAAACTGCCAATATATTACAATTGACACAATTCACAATTTTTTACCTACTAATTCCACTCATGTGAATGCATCCAAAGAAAATTTTCCAGTTTCTCTCCTGTTATTGATTTCTAGTTTCATACCATTGTGGTTCAGAAAAGATGCTTGATATCATTTCAATGTTCTTATATTTGTTAAGGCTGGTTGTTGGCCTAACATATGATCTATCCTGAGGACTGTTGCAAGTATATTTGAGAATATGTATTCTTCTACTATTGAATGTTCTCTATATGTTAGATTCTTTTCATCAAAAGTGTACTTTATGTCAAATGGTACTGTATTTAATTTGTCTGAGTGATTTATCTATTGTTGGTAGGGGCATATTGAAATCCCCTATTATTGTATTACTATCTATCTCTCCCATTAATGTTAGCTTCTTTATTTTGATGCTCCAACACTGGATGCATAAATATTTTCAATCCTCTTGATAAATTAACACCTTCATCATCTATCTATATAAAACCTAATATGCAAATAGACTGAATGGCAGAACAATCGAACAACCAGTTACTATGATGTGCGCTGACCACCAGGTGGCGCGTGGAACATGGCAGGCTTCGGCAGCAGGTAGTAGAGTGCAGAACATGGTGGGTATCAGCCCTGGCGTGATGGTAGAGCAGGTGAGTGGGGGCACCAGACCACGGCAGGGCACTGGTCGCTGTCATCAGGGCGAGCCTCTGGTGGTTACTGAAAATTCTTTGCTCCCATGCGTCACGGTCACACCCAGCACTCGCACCTGCTGCCGGAGCCGGCCCCACTTGCACCCGCTGCCAGTGCCGAAGCCCGGCGCCAAGTGATCAGGGCCAGCACCGGACGCCAACAGTGGGTAAGAGCGGTGGCTGCTGATCCCAATCGCCCCTCAGGGCTTCTTTATCTCCCCCTGCTCCTGAGGGGTGATTGGGGCAGCAGCTGCCACTTGCACCCGCTGCTGGCTCCGGCCCCAATTGCTCCACGCCATCAGCGGGTGCAAGCAGGGCCGGCATCATCAGCGTGTGGGAGTGGTGGCAGAGGAAGTGGGGCTGCCGGCAGACTGGGGTCAGGGGCCGCGGCAGAAGGGGCTGGGCAGGGACACGGAGGATGGGCCAAGACCCGCCTCTGTGCCCACTGCAGCCTTGTGGCCCACAGTTCCTTTCAAGGTGCACAAATTCGTGCACTGGGCTCCTAGTTATATAATGACCTTGACTTTTTTTCAAGTTTTTACTTAAATTCTACTTTGTCTGATATTAGTATCATAACCTGTGCTTTCTTTTGGTTTCCATTTGCATGGAATATTATTTTTCATCCCTTCACTTTCAAGGTATGATTGGAGAATTAGTCCATTTACATTTAGAGTATTTTTTTTTATAAAAAAAGGGCTAGTAACCTTTTTATTCTTTTCTGGATGTGTAGATCCTTTGTTCCTCTTTTCTTCGGTTGCTCTCATGCTTTGTGATTTTCTGTAGTGGTATTCTTTGATTCCTTTCTCATTATCTTTTGTATATCTAGTATAAGCTTTTGCTTTGTAGTTACCACAAAGTTTACATAAAACATTCTATAGTCCATCCTAAGCTGATAACTTCACTGGCATACAAAAGCTCTACACATTTACTTTCCCCCACATTTTGTTTTTGATATCACAATGTACATATTTTTATGTTGTGTATACATTAAAATGGTTTGTAGCTAGACAAAATACTTCTGTCTTTTAACATTTATGAGTAATATGTTATTTACACATCACCATTACATAATATTCTGAATTTTACCTTTACCAATGAGTTTTATACTTTCATGTTTTCATATTACTGATTTGCTTTCATTTAAGCTTAAAAAATATTTTAGCATTTCTTGTAAAGATTGTAGTATTATATAAACTATTCCTCACAAAACAAAGCAACTCTATAATGTAGTGATTAACAGTATGGGTTTTATGCCAGTCAGACCTACATTAAGATCTAATAATATCTACTGAATAGCTGTGTGGCCTTGGGCAAACCATTTAAAATATTTTTACCTGGAAAGTGGGACTACTACCAGCACCTACCTCATAGAGTGTTCTGAATGTTCACTAAAATAATGCATGCATGGTATGAAGAGGCACAGCACATAGTAGGTGCTCATTACTTTCTTTTCTTAAACTTTCAAACTGCATCAACTTACATTATTTGATATATCCCAAATATATCCAATGTGTTCTGTCTCTATGTCTTGGCTCATGTTATCCTCCTTACTCTATCATAATCTGTAAATTTTCCACTTTTAAAATCTACCTCAAATACCATCTCTTTTAAGAAGTTTTTCTGGATATCCCCAACCAGCTGCAATTTCTCCCTACTTGACCTTCATGTCATCTTAACTTCTGGTATGTATAACATTCTGCTTCATATTATAGTGATGTGTAATGACTACTTCCTACCACTAGACTGTAAGCTATCTAATGGAAGAGGCAGTATGTTTATGTTGCCAGCAATGAATGAATTGATGATGGAAAAATTGGTTCTGTATATTGATTCCAAAATGCCTATAAAGTGCTTTACATGCAGGGATTTTTCATATCACTTACCTAATTTTGTTCAATTTCTCCTATACTTCTGTGAAGCATCTGGAACTGGATAAATATTCTAACAGATGGGAAAGGGATTAGTGAGCAATTTTTATTTGTAACAATACATTACAATGCATTACTAGTTAAATTGAATTTATTAAAGAAACCACCAAGGTCTGCAGAACTCCATTAAACAGTTCTAGAAAACTTAATACAGTATAATCATTATATATAATTTGTAGTATTAAAGTGAAAATCATGAGCTAAAGAAGAAAATAAGAAAATTCCATATAGATTTTACATAAATTCTCTAAAGATTTTTGTATTTAATGAATGTTATTTTAGAATGTTATAGCAGAGCCTGAAAAAAAAATAAGTTCAATTTTTCTTGAATAGAAATATTACATAGTTCCATTGTTCAACAGAACAAAGGTCTGTAAGATGGAGTAAAGACAATGTGAATTCTTGTGAAGCATCAATTTTTATTACAATGGATATACATTTTATGACTGATGCATCCCAGATGGTAAAATTACAACATACCCAAGGAGTTCTGAACAATATAAGAATTTAATGAGGCTGTGTGAATAAATACATACAGAAAAGGAATGAAGATAAATGGCTACTTATAATAGAAATTGCTTTTATTGTTTGTATGTGAATGAGAAAAATGACTGTTCTTCCAAACAAACAAACAAAATTGTCATTTTTCTTTTGCTCTCCAACATTGTTGTTATAGGAAGTAATCCATTTTTAACCACAGGCTATCCCAGATAATACAACTCCTCTAGGTTTGAGAAAAGTAATGGTATCTATATTGCTGTTTTCAAAGTTGGGGCATTTCAGCATTATAATTTCAATTTCAATCACTTCTATTTTCTAGATAATATCTCGCCTGTAACCAGCACCCACTAGATTGTTTTGGTCAGCCTGCTGTTCACAGATCTCATCATATCCTGCTCTCCATAATAGATATTGACTGGCATCTCAAGTCCTTTTAGCCAAAATCTGCCAGTCCCATGGCATCCTATGGTCATTTTCAGACAAGGCTTCAAGGAGTCCTTTTATAAACGAACTGTTAGCCCCATTTTCTCTAACACTTTTCCTTATTTCTTTAAAGGTATTAAAGGAGAGCGATTCATGCATCCAATTACCTTGCTGATCTTACATAACTGGGCAAGCCAAAAGCAATCCTTGTAGCATAGCTTGCCTGACACCTGATCCCATAACCAAGGACGTAGTTGATAAGCCTCCCCTCATCGGAGGTGAGAATCTGGGGCCTTAAGTATTACAGGCTCTACAGGCTATACTTCAGGAGGAGGGGGTGGTAAATCCTCCTGGCTTTCTGTAGGCTTTTGATCCTCAATATGAAGTGGGCATTCCTGGCCCAGCAGTTGAGCATCAACCCAGGAACCAAGAGGTCATGGGTTCCATTCCCAGTGGGGGGCATGCAGCAGGCAGCCAATCGATGATGTTTCTCTCTTATCAATGGTTCTTTCTATCCCTCTTCCTTTCTCTCTCTCTAAAAATCAATAAGATCATATTTTTAAAAAGACTGCATTACTAAGCCTGCCTACTTTCAAAGAGAACCTGAATAATTTTAATGTTATAAATTAAAATTTTATAATAATCAAGAGACAGTAGAAAAGGATGAGGACTTGGAATAAAAAAAATATAGTTTCTAATCTTGGTTATGCAATTTTCCAGCTGTGTAATCTTCAGAAGGCCTCAGTGTCCCCATCTGTAAAGTAAGGAGAGTAGAGCTAGATGACCTCTAAAAAGTTGTCCTGCTTTAATGGTTCATGATTGATGCATTCTGGCTGTTTTTCTTCAAAAATCTCTACTCCCTGTGCTGGATTATCAGCTCCTCTATGTTCTTTTTAGCCACATATCAGAGTTTAAATTTCACCAGCCCCCCTTTCATCACTGTGTTAGTCTTGTTAGCTCTGAAGACTTACTAAACTTTATTTTCTTTGCAGTAAATGTTGGTTTTCAGTGTTTATTCTGTCTTTGGTTCATATGTTATTTCCCTTAGGTAGGAAATCATATTAGTCTACAAGGTGTATTTCTTGCCAGTCATTAAAATGTGGCATTCTTCATCACCTTCAATCTCCATCTGGAGCCTTCAGACTGATGTCTTCCAGTATCTCTCATGAAAGATGCTTTTATCACAATCTTCAAAACAATTAATGATAGCAGATATAAATTCCCTTTGGCAAATGTTGGCAGACTGTTTCATTGACCTTCCCACCTAACCACCCAAATCTAATGTTATCAGCTCTGAAAATAGGGAAGTCTAAGAGTAGTCCATATTCTTCCAATTATTGGCTATATAACTTTGAGAGTCATTTAAACTCTTGTAATTTTATCTGCAAAATTATTATATCAGCCATAACCGATTTGGCTCAGTGGATAGAGCATCAGCCTGTGGACTCAAGGGTCCCAGGTTCGATTCTGCTCAAGGACATGTACCTTGGTTGCAAGCACATCCCTGGAGGAGGGTGTGCAGGAGGCAGGTGATCGATGTTTCTCTCTCATTGATGTTTCTAACTCTCTATCCCTCTCCCTTCCTCTCTGTAAAAAATCAATAAAATATATTTTTTTAAAAATTATTATTTCATAGAGAGGTTGTAAGGATGCTTTTTTAAAAAATAAATATAATAGTGAACAGTAATAGAAATAAAAATGCATCTGTACCAAGGACAGTCAAGTTTGAAAGTTTTGCAGTACTCCCAGAGGGGGAATTTTAAAAAATTATTCTTAGAAAAATTTTATGAAGGATAAAAAATACTACAAAGAAGAAAGGTGAGGTCTATAATAGCAAAAAGAAATAGGGGTTCCACTGGGATGAATCCGAAGTCACATATCAACCTAGCAAAGTTTAAAAACAATATATTTACAATTTTAAAATGATAAAGAATTATTTGACATTCTCTTACACTATTCAACATATGAATTTAGGTGTACATAATTTTTGGTATATAACAATCAGTAAAACCAAAAGCTGGTTCCTTAAAAAGAAAAAATTCAGGAATAAATCATATCCTATATAATAAAAAGGTAATATGCAAATTGACCCTAATAGCAGAACAATCACTGGACCAGTCACTATGAGAATCACTATTTCTTGGTCCCTTTCCCCGGTCGTCAAGCACCGATCACCCAATGGCGAACGGGGAACCGGGGGTGGGTGGCAGCAGGGGGCAGGGCCAGCTGCGGGCAGCTGGGGAAGATGGCCCTGATTGCAGGGCAGGCCTAGGGACTGTACCCGTGCACGAATTTCATGTGCTGGGCCTCTAGTTAGATATATAACTACAGGGCTTTACAAATTTTAAATTACTAGAGGATACCTTGTATATATTTAACTCAAAAGGAAATTTAAGTTTCTTTTTGAGCATAAGAAAACAAAGACTGTGTTAATCTCATTTTAAAAAGTCAACTTGTAAAAACCCTACTTAAAGCAGGTAAGATCTGTGAAATGAACCAGATCTGTTAGAGAAAAATTAATCATGGACAAATATTCAATGAGAAGTAATTAATGTGTCCAAGACTGGTTCCCTGAAAGATGGCCTCACAAATGTGATGTCCCACAAAGCTCCATGGAAATGAACTGTGGCCATCAATTCTGGCCAACAACATTTGGATCTCAGTGCCACCTCCAGCTCCCATCATGCCAGCCAGGGGGCTGGTGCTAGCCCAAACATGTATACTGATATGGCTTATCGTGTTGCAATCCCACTACTAACACCCAACATCTTGAAGCTAACTGTACTCACAAGGCTTAGATTTTAGTTGGGCTGGGACTGCCAATCAACCTTGAATGCCATGCTATCAGAATTGTGCTAGAATCAAAGTTCTGCCACATTATATTACTACTAGAGGCCTGGTACACGAATTCGTGCATGGGTGGGGTCCCTTGGTCTGGCCTGTGATCGGGGCTGTCTCACCCAGTCCTAGTCCCAATTGGGGCTGGCTGAGGGGGAGGGACCTGTGGGAGCTTGGCTGGCCGCAGGAAGTTGGCTGTGGGAGCACACTGACCATGAGGGGGCAGCTCCTGCATTGAGCATCTGCCCCCTGGTGGTCAGTGCGCTTCACAGCTACCAGCTGGTCGTCCAGCTGTCTGATCATAATGGTCAGTTAGGCTTTTATATGTATATACTAGAGTCCCAGTGCACGAAATTCATGCACTCGGGGGGGAGGGGGTCCCTCAGCCTGGCCTGCGCCCTCTCACAGTCCAGGAGCCCTTGGGGGATGTCCAACTGATGGCTTAGGCCCACCTAAGTCATCAGTTGGACATCCTTAGCACTGCCACGGAAGCGAGAAAGGCTCCTGCCACCACCACTGCGCTCACCTGCCGTCAGCCCGACTTCTGGCTGAGCGACGCTCCCCCTATGAGAGCATACTGACCACTGAGGGCAGCTCCTTCGTTGAGCGTCTGCCCCCTGGTGGTCAGTGCACATCATAGTGACTGGTCATTCTGCTATTCGGTTGATTTGCATATTAGCCTTTTATTATATAGGATAGACTAGGGGCCCAGTGCACGAAATTCGTGCACTGGGTGTGTGTGTGGGGGAGTGTACCTCAGCCCAGCCTGCCCCCTCTTACATACTGGGAGCCCTCAGGCGTTGACCCCCATCACCCTCCAATCGCAGGATCGGCCCCTTGCCCAGGCCTGACGCCTCTGACAGGGGACCCTCATTTCCCCCCATCACTGGTTCTGCCCCAAGCCCAGGCCTGATGCCTCTGGCCCAGGCGTCAGGCCTGGGCAGGGGACCCCCAGACTCCTCCGATTGCTGGCTCTGCCCCTTGCCCAGGCCTGATGCCTCGGCCAGAGGCGTAGACCCCCATCACCCTCCGATCGCCTGATCGGCCCCTTGCCCAGGCCTGACGCCTCCGCCAGAGGTGTCAGGCTTGGACAGGGGACCCCCATCTCCCCCCGATCACTGGCTCTGACCCCCGCCCAGGCCTGAGGCCTATGGCCCAGGAATCATGCCTGGGCAGGGGACCCCCATCTCCCTCTGATCACTTGCTCCACCCCCCGCCCAAAACTGACGCCTCTGACCCAGGCTTCAGGCCTGGGCAAGGGGACCATCATATCCCCCCAATCCCCGGCTCCGCTCCCCACCCAGGCCTGATGCCTCAGCCAGAGGAGTTGATCCTCATCACCCTCCGATCACCAATCACCGGATCGGCCCCTTGACAAGGCCTGAGGCCTCCGGCAGAGGTGTCAGGCCTGGGCAGGGGACCCCCAGCTCCCCGCGGTTGCAGGCTCCGCCCTTGCCCAGGCCTAACATCTCTGGCCTAGGCGTCCAGCCCGGGCAGCGGGGACCCGCAGCGGCAGCAGCGCCGCGATCTTCCGCTCTGCCCCTGCCCAGGCCTAACGCCTCTGGCCGAAGCATTAGGCCTGGGCAGAGGACCCCCAGCTCCCCGCGGTAGCAGGCTCCGCCCCTGCCCAGGCCTAATGTCTCTGGCCTAGGCGTCCAGCCCGGGCAGCGGGGACCTGCAGCTGCCCCGCGATCGCGGGCTCCGCTTTAGGCCCAGGCAAGGGACCCCTAGCTCCTGGGACTGCCAGCTTCGACCATGCCCAGCTCCCATCCCTGGCTCCACCCCTACTTCCTGCTATCACTGGCCAGGGCGGAAAAGGCACCTGATTCTCCGATCATGGCTGGGGGGCAGGGGACGCCTTGCCCCCCAGCTCTTAGCTCCCCCCTGGGTTTCCGATCACTGTCAGTGGCAGGGGGCTTCTTCCTGCTTTCCCTTTCGCCTCCCTGCATTGTGCCTACATATGCAAATTAACCACCATCTTGTTGGCAGTTAACCGCCATCTTGTTGGCAGTTAACTGCCAATCTTAGTTGGCAGTTAATTTGCATATAGCCCTGATTAGCCAATGAAAAGGGTAGTGTCGTATGCCAATTACCATTTTTCTCTTTTATTAGTGTAGATTGTATTCCGGTCCCTGATCATGCTAAGGAAGTAGCTGGTGTTTCTCTAATATTCATTAAAAGCTCCATAGCTCATGGTCAACGTCCTTCTACAATGAAGTTTGTCATAGGCCTTATTATATCTCTATGTTTTGATTCAGGTGGAAGGAGGCAAAAGAGATTCATCCACTGAGCTACTGATCCCTGTCTGTGACTCTCTCTGAGAAATGCTGCTCCAGCAGGGCTGAAAGGTATGCTTCTTGGCCACCTGCACTGTTTGCATGACATGCCACATTACAGATTAAACAAGGAAAACCATATAATATTAACATTTGCTGCCCCAAAAGCATGTGAGAAAATCAATATTCATTCATGATTTTTACAACAAAAAATAAAATTTCAATCTCGCACAATTTAAAAAAAACTTCAGTGACTAAATAGTAATGTAAAAAAACTATAACACTGAAATAAAAATGTATTTGTATGTAAAACACAAAAGTCATAAAAGATTGATAAACACGTTGAGATTCTGTGCAAATCCTATATAATAAAAATATAATATGTAAAAGGTCGTTATGCCATGAAGCGTAATGACCGACTGCGTAACTACGGGATCATGGATCAGCAGGAGGGTGGGGCAGTGAGCTACAAGCAGGCAGCGGAGAGCTACAGGAGGGGGCAGGGCTATGAGAGGGGGGAGGGGTGGTGAGGGGAGCTACAGCAGGGTGGGGCAGCAGGTGGAAAGCTACTGGAAGGTGGCAGCAGGCTACTGGCGCACGGATTCGTGCACAGGGCTACTAGTAAACTATAAAAACTCCATAAAATAAGTTGAAAGGCAAGAAATAGACAAGGATGAAATATTTTCAATATACAGACACTTAGATCAATATTCAGAAATACCTAAAGTATGAGGTGAATGTACTCAGTAGAAGAGCTTCAGGAAAGCAGGGAAGCCTCAAGGTTGCTTTTGTTTACAGCCTTTAAATTTTGTAATAAGACTAAATCTATTTAATATCCTAGTAAAAATCTGATAATCGGAATCTAACAACATAAAAGCATGAAACAGACTTGTGATTTCAAATATATTAATACAAAGTATATGACTACATGATACATTCCTTGACCAAAGAAAGGGGGGAGGTAGAAAAGAAAACTTTGAGTGGGTATAGTAAAAAAGAAATACATACAGACATAGAGATAATCCATATTGTAGTATATTCTATCATCAATACTAGCCAAAATGTACAAAGTAATATTCAAATAAGGCTCATGAAAGAGATGATAATGACTAAGACTCTTATACATATCAAAGTCTAAGGAGAGATCCCACCCAACTCACTTTGTGTATATGGTGGCATGTGTTAAGTAGGTTTTTTCCAAAAGGAAGAAGTATACAATTTTAATTTTAGACTAATAACTATAAAATTACAGGATATCCATAAAAATGATTCATTGCTTACTGCTATACTATCCAAGTTTTAGAAGCCAGTTTTAAAAATCAGCACCGAGTCGCATTTTAATAAGGTAGGCAAAATGTTTTTTCCTTATTATAAAAACTCTGAACTGGTGATGTTTCTTTCCTGAACTTTTAGAAAAGTGACAATGACAATACATTGGTTTGGGCTCAAATGAGAGAGGTTTTTAATAAAGAGTTTAGAACTAAAGAGCGTCACACTCAGGATTCACTAATCACTTAACATCGCAATATTTCAAAAGCCTGACTAAAAGATCCATCCCAAAACCAACCCGCTCAGCATTAATACACACCTCTTTCTTCCAGAAATTTTATTTATTATGAAATGAAAAAAAAAAAATCCCAATAGGTTAAAACAAACCAAATGCCCACTGTATAAATACTTCACAACGGTCAACTGAATCCAGAGCTGAAACTGAATTGTGCAGGTTTTCAGTGAAATCATCAGCCATACAATATAAATAAAAGCCAACTATTTACATATGTGGTAAAACCTCTCCTCTAAGAAATGTACCCCAAGAAGCATTAACCTTTGTGCTGTGTCATCATGATGACCTACATACTTTATTTTTCATATAGTGTAACATTTTAATAGAATGTATTAGCTACTACATGGTAGTACTTTGGTATATTCCTACAAGATTCCTTATCTTAAAAGTGTGAGTTTTCCCAAAGAGGAGCTTTGGTTCTGCTTTAGAAGTCTCATATAAATTAAATACCTTATCAAATATTAACACAGAGGGAAATAACACAGGATGCAACACAGATAGTCAAGTTACCTCTATGTATATTTAGGAATTACTTTCTCCTTCAAGGTACTGACACTAGAAAGCTTAGTCTGTCCTGTATATTTCACTAGTAAAGGTTTGAGTGATTAGAACCTTGCCAAAACCTTAATTCAAAATTATTAATACTTCCAGTGACAAGCCTATGTGACCAAGTTACTACAAATTTATATTTATCAGGAAAAACAAGTATAGGCAATAATCATTTAAAAATGCCTCAACCACTACTTTTCAATTTAGAAGGATAAAACTACATAGAGTTTATCATACAATTAATCTTATCTCTGTCCCCTGAAATTCCCTTGATTTAATTCAATAGAAGGGGATTTAAAGACTTAAGAACACTTTATAGCAGCATTCAACTTTCCTATGAAATTCTCAGTATCTTATTAAACTGGTTTCTATTTTAGTAAGCTAGATACAGTACTTAACTCTGCTTCAGAGTTTGTAGAAATGGAGAAAAGAACCACCAGTTCAAAACCATTCTAGAAATTGCCTTTTGGAGAACAGCAAAAGTCAAAAATGGGAAAGCCACTGTTAAGGGATGAATTATATCCCCCCCCCCAAATTTTATATGTTGAAGTCCTAAACCCCAGTACCTCAGAATTTAACTGTATTTGGAGACAGGGTATCTAAAGAGGTAATTAAATTAAAATGAAGTCATCAGGGAGGGTTTTAATTCAGTATCACTTGTGTCCTTATCAGAGGAGAAAATTTGGATACAGAAACCTGCAGACGGAAGATGATGTGAAGACCCAGGTGCAAGACAACCATCAATAAGCCAAGGAGAGAGGCCTGGAACAGATCCTTAACTCAAGGATCTCAGAAAGAGCCAACCCTAAGGACACCTTGCATTGGCTGGACTCCAGAACTGTGAGAAAATAAATTTCTGCTGTTTAAACCACTTAGTCTGTATTATTCTGGTATGGTAGCTTTGGTGAACTAATACAAGCACTTTTCCGAAATTTGGTTCCTCTTCTACATAAACCTCAGGCACCACTCCTCAGTGGAAATGGTTAGAGGCTCTGGCTGCTGTTCCTTCAGCTTCTCAGACACTGCTTTCTTATTGCTGCAGCAAGGTTTAAAAGGATTTCCCCAAATTGTCTTTTATAGATAATCCCACAACTTATTTCCTGCGTTTTCCAACATGTGAGGTTAAAATGAAAAAGACAGGTGTTCTTATTAGAACCGGAAGCCATCTGCATGAGAGCCATCATCTGACTGGTAACTGCAACAGGAGATGGGGCTAGAGAAGTACTTGAGGTGGTACCACGGGCATCAGAATCCGGAGGCTGACATTCTCCTCACAGTTCACTGATCTGGTTGCTTCTTTATCCTGTTTCCACATAAACTTTTCACTTTCTTTGGTGTCAATACAGAGAGTTCAGGCTGGGCCCTGTCCTTGTATCTACCACATGATTCCAGTTTTTTGTTTTGATTTTATTTTATCCTGCCAGCAGCTTTTTCTTTCTTTTCACAAGTAGCACTCAGCCACTGTGAAAATCTTCTGGAGTCTCACGTAACTGCAAACAGCTCTGAAAGTCATTTCATCATTTACTGTCACTAAACCGAGAACTGGAGAGCCTAGCTCTGCAAATACAGCAACCCTCTCTACTTCAGTATGTCTTTGGCTTGTAAAACTAAACATCTTTTCTTCTAGAAATAGTCTTCCAAAAGCAGCCATTCCACACTCATCTTCTCTTTTTCCTCTTGCATCCTTAGTGATTATTTGAAACCTTTATAAATATCCAGCTATCTTCCTCATTCTCAAAAGATAAACTTTCCTCCTACATTACAAGAAAATATCCATCCCTTTTCACCTCAATACCTAAAAGCTTACCTAAAACTGTTCTCATTTATTTGCTGCAGTTTCAGACCATTATGTTTTCTTCGTTGTGAAATAGGAAGGAAGGAAGGAAGGAAGGAAGGAAGGAAGGAAGGAAGGAAGGAAGGGAGGGAGGGAGGGAGGGAGGGAGGGAGGGAGGGAGGTTGATTTCTTGATTGCCAAGCTGGCATGATTTAGTGATTGAGGTCACGGTTCCAGTCCTGGTCAGGGCACATGCCCGGAGTTGCCGGCTTGATCCCCAGTGTGGAGCATGCAGGAGGCAGCCAATCAGTGTTTTTCTCTCATCATTGATGTTTCTATTTCTCTCACCCTCTCCCTTCCTCTCTGAAATTAATAACAATGTATATTTTTTAAAATAAATACTTCTTGAGGGTTTGATATGAGCCCAGGCAAAGATAAGATCCCTCTCCTCAAGTAATATTAAGTAATATTATGAGACAACTACAAAATGCTGTGGAAGCACATTAAGCACACCTGAGACTTTCCAACAGGCCAGGGGTTTATCAGGCTACTTAGGAGAAGTGATGTCTAAGCCAACCTGAAAAATGATTAAGTAGGAGTCAATGTCCCTACTATGTGCCCCACCCAGCAGTCTCTACACCCTCTGCATACCATTTATCACATCATGAAAATCCACTTATGGGAAGGTTAATTTCTATCTTGTTAGCATCTAAAGAATACTTGCCAAAGAGGAGCATTGAATATTTATAATATTATGAAATAATTGAAATAATATGGACCTCAGAGTTAGACTGACCTAACCAGTGTTGATAATCAAAACATGTAGCAATTTGGATGGCTGTATCAATTGAATAACTGGAGTTCTGGATTTAAATTCTGGCTCCATTTCCTATGATACTTTTAAGTGAAGGCAAGCCAGTTAAATGATCTGAACATAATTTTATCATGTGTACATGATGAAGGTAATAATAATTTATAGGATGAAATATTAATTTTAATGATGAAACAGCATATGAAAAAAACCCATTTCAGTGCCTGGTACACTAAAGACCAATAATAAATGTTTTACTTCATTGCTAGACTGCTTTAAAGTGAGTTATAGTTGTAGTTACATTAAAAAATTAAAATACGCAGAAACCAATGTAAAATGAAAGCACTCTAATTATTTTGTCTTACCTTCATGATTTTTCTCCAGTGCACAACTTAATTTGTATTTTAAGCTTTGAAATGCATTTATCCTTAATCTTCTCTATGATATAAATTTAACATTGACTGCTCATTCATTTATCTAATTAACAGTGACTTTATGTCAACTGTAGACCATATTTAATGATTCAACAGAAATTTATTAAGAGCCTATTATCAGTGCAAAATCATATTTATCTTTATCATTCAGAGATTAGTTTATGCAGATATTGCTAGATAGCTTATAGCTTAATAAATGCTCCAAGATGCTTAATAAATATTTTTTTTGTTTTAATAATGTAGATAACTGATGGTTTTCTTCTAATATCAGCAATCAAATTAGAATGAAAAGAAACAATTCATTTCCATACTGAAAGGCTGATATCTTTTGCAGCAACTATATTCTTCTGCTTTACAATTTTTCAAGGGAAACATTTATAATTAGAAATTGGATTAACTGTGCTAAATGCCAACTTCAAAACTTAGTAATCAATCTATATATTTTAGGTCTATATCAGATGGTTGTGAGTATCCAGCTTACTCAGTATATTGAAAATAACTGATCCAACAAAGATAATTAAAATTAAGCTCTTCAGACTGTCAACCAAATGTAATAGTGCCATAAGCAGTCTAGAATTATATCCATAGGTTGAACAAGGAGAATATTAATTTCAGGCTTGTTTAGTTATTTCTTTCTTACATGTGGCCATTCTCAACTGACCTTTATGTAAACTACTAGAGGCCCGGTGCACAAAAATTTGTGCACTCGGGGGGGGGGGTCCCTTAGCCCAGCCTATGCCCTCTTTCAGTGTGGGTCCCCTCGGAGGATGTCCACCCCAGTGGGGACCCTCACCCCATGGAGGTTTGGCCAGCCTGGGAGAGGGGCTGATGGCTGTTTTCAGGCTGGCCACACCCCCTTTAGGGTAGGGGTCCCCACTGGGGTGCCTGGCCAGTCTGGGTGAGGGACTGAGGGCCGTTTTCAGGCTGGCCAAGCACCCTGGCGACATAAGCTCACAGCCTCTCCTTTTTATCTTTTTTTTTTTATTCTGGGATTTATTTACCTTCTATAATTGAAACTTTGTTGCTTTCAGTGGAGCTCAGAGCCAGCTCCTGCTTGCTCCAGCTCCGTGGCCATGGCTGGCTGAAAGCAGGTATCTGGGGTTTATTTACCTTCTATAATTGAAACTTTGTTGTTTTCAGTGGAGCTCAGAGCCAGGCCGTGGCAGGCGGGGAACCTTGGTTTCCTCCATCACTGGAGCAAGCAAGCCTCCTGCTCACTCCAGCTCCATGGCTGCCGGCTGCCATTTTGGTTGGGTTAATTTGCATATAGTCGCTCTGATTGGCTGGTGGGCGTGGCTTAAGGAGTAGCAAAAGTACAGTCAATTTGCATGTTTGTCTTTTATTAGTATAGGATATTAGCTTGGAAGTCACATAGCTCATTTGCTTAAAGACAGAATGTTGTGGAAGAATAGTCTTTAAGTTTACCACTTCCTTTATCAGTGGTTCTCAACCTGTGGGTCGCGACCCCTTTGGCGGTCGAATGACCCTTTCACAGGGGTCGCCTAAGACCATCCTGTATATCAGATATTTACATTACGATTCATAACAGTAGCAGCATTACAGTTATGAAGTAGCAACGAAAATAATTTTATGGTTGGGTCACAACATGAGGAACTGTATTTATAGGGCCAGAAGGTTGAGAACCCCTGCAATAGGCTATCAGCAGATTTCTCAGCAAAAACTCTATTGTCCAAGAGAGAGTGAATTGACATATTCAAAACACTAAAAGATAAAAATTTCCAGCCAGGAATATTCTATCCAGCAAAGTTATCGTTCATCTATGAAGGAGATATAAAGGCTTTCTCAAACAAAAGTGGAAAGAAGTTCACTACCAGTAGACCTGCCTTATAAGAAATGTTGAAAGGAGCTCTTCTACCTACAATGAAAAGGCAAAAGTCCTACCTCCATGGTGGACACCTGTCCAGCCTGCTCTGTGCCAAAGCTCCTGAGCTCCCTTTGATAACATGCTCAGACCCAGTTCCTCTCAGGATATCTGCTGAAATCCGTTCGCTGATTATTTTCCAACCCTCTCCTTTTCTGTTATGTGCATATTTTCTTTTCTTTACTTTTTAATTGTAGTTTTAATAGGAAAAGATAGAAATATATCTGTCTGTAATCTTGAACAGAACCTGACAATTTGCTTTAACAGCATTATAAACATTTCCTCATGTGATTAAATGTCTACACTAAAACTATAATTTTAGTTTTGAAGCTAAACTTATATTCTTTACTTACTCCTATTTTGTTAACATTCTTCAATATTTTACTAACTAACCATACCGCTTGGTTTTTAATTTTTTCCCCCTTTCGCTGCCCTGATTGGCTACGGATGAACTTCAGGAATTAACTATTAAATTTGAACGGCACATTATCGAAGCAAATGAACAGGATTCTTGTCCACTATGTTAAAAACACTGGTCTCTTCCATGCCCCGGCCAAACACACGGAAGCGAATGGACTTTCTAGATGAATACAGGAATACAGATGTTTAAATATTTTGCACACACCATGTAACTAAGTAGTGGTCGTTATTCCTAAAAGCTGTGCATTTTTCAGAAGCCTAGAGGTGAGTCCGTGCTTGGATGAGCTGACAGTTGGGCTGATGAATTAAAAGGCGATGCAAAAATACCGCCAACAGCACACACACCTGTAACAACATTTAAGCCCCCAGTGGCCAAAACACTAGGTGAGGGCACTGCTGCCAGTTGGCAGCTAATGAGGGAAACCTGCCTGTAATTACCATTTTCTTGTTTATGGCTTTAAACCAGTGGTTCTCAACCTTCCTAATGTCACGACCCTTTAACACAGTTCCTCATGTTGTGGTGACCCCCAACCATAATATTATTTTCGTTGCTACTTCATAACTGTAATGTTGCTACTGTTATGAACCGTAATGTAAATATCTGATATGCAGGATGTATTTTCATTGTTCGCGACCCACAGGTTGAGAACCGCTGCTTTAAACCGAAACATCCCTGGAGCTTGAGGGGCTCCACTGGCTGCGACCCCCCAATATAACAACTTCAATGACCCCTCACTCCATAGCTCAAGCATGTCATCCAGGAAAAAACAAAGGTGGTAGCAATTCCAGGGCAGCTGGTACAATCCCAAATCCCAAAGCTTTGTCCTAAATTCAACCAATTTCATCTTTTGAAAGACAGCAGTGTGCGGAGTAACTATGGGACGCTCAGCGCCGGGTCTGCTTCAAATGATCGCCCAAGGGTTCGAGTCAGCGCCCAGGAAGCAGAGGGGTGAACGGCTCCCCGCGGGCCCCCCGACTCCCGGTCCGCCACCCGCACCCTCCACGCGCGCGTGGTTCCAGGTTTCCCAGCCTCCGCGAGGCGACAGCGCGGTCACGTCGTGAGGGCGCTGCCAAGCGGAGCGAACACGCAGCGCACACGCCCGGGGACCCCCAACTGGACGCTAAGTGAAACGGACGAGCTAGAGGACCACCGTGGAGGCCCCCGAGCACCCTTCGCAGCCGAGAACAACGCTCTTACCCAGCTCTTCAGCCCCGCCTCCCCTCCTCGCGTCGCCGCGGCCCGCCCCGGCCCGCCGCGGAGACTCACGGGATACGTAGTACGCCACGCCCACCTCCTCCTCTTCCCACCCCTCCAAGCTCCGGCTCCCTGGGGCTTGACTTCCGGTTTGCTGGCGTGGCCCCAGCGCCGAGCGCGCGGACCGCGGCAGCCCCCTTCCGGCCGGGTGCTGCTCGCCGCCAGCCCCTCTCGGCCGCGTTTCCCTGCCGCGGGGCGGCCCGAGTGGGCGCTGAGGGGACCAGCGCCCGCGGTCCTGGGCCTCGCGCGCGTGTTGCTGGGTAACGGGCCTGCTCCCGGCGGCGCCTCGGCCCCTCCTGCCCCGGCTGGCCACTCCTTCCCGATCCTCCGGGCCCCAGCCCACTGGTCGGTCCTGGCGCAGCTGTGGCCAAAGCAATGGGAACCCCTCCGCGGTGTACCCGGAGCGGCGGCCTTCGCCGGGGAAGCGGCGGTGTCTTCGAGGAAACCGGAAGCCCGTGGTGACCCCTGGCGACCCGTTTCCGAACGCTGGGGAATCGAAACTCCGCGGCGCTGCGTAGCCTGACTTAGGGGTGAGTGACGGGCTGTGGCCGGGGGAGGGTCGCGGGCAGTGCCGGGACCAACGGCTGCCGCGGTGGCCGTCCCGGAGGCAGGTCCTTTCTGTGGCCGGGAGCAGCCCACGCCTGGGCATCCCTGCCCCCTGCCAGCCTCGCACCCGCGCTGTTCCAGGCCCATCCTGGTCCTTCGCTTTACTTCTCCTTATTTTCGTTCCGGAGTCTGACTTACGGGAACGTCTTCGGTTTTATTTCATTCATGGAGACTGCTTTTATGTCTAAAACGTAAGAGGGACGCGTGGCTAGGGCGGTACTGCCTGGGGCGCCCGAGCAGTGGACTTCACCCCTGCACATTGTCGAGGACGGCAGGTCGTCTTCGTTTCGCCAGTGTCTCCCCTGTGCGTTGTACGGTCTGCGACCTTTTGCTGAGTGACTGCAACATGCAAGGTAGGCAGAGACCGCGGCCCTGCAGTCAGGGAACTCAAACAAGAGACTCGCGAAAACTGCAGAACGGAGGAAAACAGAGATCGCTCCAGGATGTGTTGTTAGAAAAATGCTAAGATGATAAAAGACAGTGACGTACGAGGATTGGAATTGACCCGTGCCTCTTAAACGTGGAAGACGCTATTTTGTTTTTGTAATTTTAAATTGGATTGAGCAAGATCTCGCGGCATAATTTAAATTCCAGTTCTCTAAACATGCCATATCGAGTTTCCCAACCTGTTGTGATCACTCACTACAAGCATGTGTAAACTAGGAGCTGTGCATCCCTCACAGGGTTATTATAAAGTTTTAATGCGCTGTTGTTTCTAAAATCGGGAGTTGTGTACAAATGTAAAGTTTTAATTTAAAGAGACAGTATAGTGTCATGGGAAATCCACTGGATTAAGTCAGAACATTCACTCAGGATCTGCGTGCTGATTTTTCTGTTTGTGCACTTGACGTGACGCTGGGTAAGAGATTAAATCTCTCCATTTTCTCTGCCTCTCCAGTGGTATTAAGGATTACTCTCCAAGGTACCAAAGCAAAGTTTCTATGAGTTTTGCTGGCTCTGGAGTCAACTGGTTGATTTTCATTTCTGGCTCCCACACTTTCTACTTTTGTCTTTCTCAGTTGCTCCACCGGTGATAAGAGATATTTCTTGCCCTCTTCAGAGGTCTTAATGTAGATTTAATGAATCATTAAAAATAAACAAGAGAGTTTCCCTCAAAGGCAAAGCGTATTGCTTGACATACTATAAACACTTGGTAAATATTAATTACCAACACAGAAGCTGTCATGATTAATAAAATGTGACATTTTCCATAATTCATGAACAGAGCCAATGTGGTATTGATATTCTGGATTATAGTTGTCATACCACTATTAGAGAATACTCATTGCTAACACTAGTAACATTTAGTGTACTACATAGGTGCTCAATTACATTGAGATCTATTATTTTATGAAAGGAATGAAAAGAAGTAGACTGCTCTTTATACCTATGTTAACCCTGAAAAATTCTTATGATTCCTGGGCATGCAAATTCATTTCGGGACTGACACAGTGAGATAAATCAGTGAGGGTTATAAAAATGAGAAGGAAGTTTTTCATACTGTATATCTGGTGCTAAGTACATTTGGGGGCACTCACTGAGTTATAGGGTGTTTGAGTGCTGAGATACATAGATAGAATGACAGTATCTTGAAAAAAAGGCACTTATAACCCCTTTATAAAATAGTTAGGCCATTCCTGCCTCTAATTATTCATTAAAATAGAGAAAGGAGTGTTGGTCTTCTATAAGACTTAATTCTTGCTCCATAGTATCTTGACTACTCTATGAAGGGCTATTCTGGCTTTTCAGAGGTAGAAACATGATGGAAATGCTAAGTGAAGTAAGCCAGTCAGAGAAAGACAAATACCATTGATTTCACTAATATGTGGAATCTAATGAACAAGATAAACAGAACAGAATGACAAAGCTTAGAGGGTGGGAGGGAAACTGGATAAAGGAAGGTGAAGGGATTAGCTAAAGAATATATATACATAGCCGATGGGCACAGACAATAGTGTGAGGGTGGGGGTGCTGGGTGGAGGTGGGCAAAGGGAGGAGGACATCTGCAATATTGTTAACAATAAAAAAACTTAGGAAGACAAAAAGGTAATATAGAATAGAAAAAAGAAAGTAACAAATGGGCCTTTATTTAAACCCTACCCGTCACATACTGTCAGTGATTTTAGGCAAATTTACCTCACCTCTGAGCCTCTGTTTTCTTATCTGGTAGTCATCATTCTAGCCAAGTTTGGTGTGGACTAGTACTACATACCTTTTACTCAGTTCCTGGCAAAAATGTGAATTCCCTTATATCTCTAGGTTGCCATCCCATGTTCAGATTAAAATTTTGCCTTCACAATTTAGGAAGGTGGCATCTTAGTGATGTAGTTCAACCCTATCATTTTATTGGTGGGAAAATTTAGATCTGGGGAAGTAAAGTAATACTCAAGGCATCAGATTGTATACTAGAACCTAGATTTCTGAATCTTGGGCCAGAGTTCTACCTACCACTGAGCTCTGCCTTGTCCAGATTATTGTTGGTAATATCAGATTCCACGCTATGTTTCCTCTCAGAATGTTGTATTAAGAGCATAAATTTGGCCCTAGCTGGCTTGGCTCAGTGGATAGAGTGTCAGCCTGGGGACTGAAGGGCCCCAGGTACAATTCTGGTCAAGGGCACATGCCCAGGTTGCGGGTTTGATCCCCAGTAGGGGGCATGCAGGAGGCAGCTGATCAATGATTCTCTCTCATTGATGTTTCTATCTCTCCCTCTCCTTCCTCTCTGAAATCAATAAAAAAAAAATTTAAAAAAAGAAAAGCATAAATTTGGCCCTGGCTGGGTAGCATGGTTGGAGTGTTGTCTCCATATGCCAGGGTTGGGGATTTGATCCCTAGTCAGAGCAGCAGTCAGCCAATGAGTGCATGGATCGCTGGAGCCACAAGTCAATGTTCCTTCTCTCTCTCTCTCTCTCTCTCTCTCTCTCTCTCTCTCTCTCTCAAAAAAAAAAAACACACAAAAAAAAAACAATCAAAATTTTTAAAAGGATATAAATTTGGAAGCTTATTTGGGTTCACATCCCAGCTTTGCCACTGATTAGTTATGTATCTGTTATTAAAGTATTTGTTTCTAAGACTTTGTATATAAATTAGAATAATAGTACTAAATAGGAAAAAATGCATGTGGAAGCCTGTCATACAGTAAGTGAGCAATTAATGGTAGATATTATGATGATGAAATATGAGAAGATAATCATATTTATCCCTAGAAAAAAGACCAGTCTGGTGTCAGAAGGTATTTCTTTGTTTTCTAGTGTGTTGCACCCAGCATTTGTAGCATATCTCAACTGAGGGTCCTCTCAGTGTTAACTGTAGTGAAGACTGAAATTTAAGATTTTTTAAAATAATTCTGATTAACAATGTTTGATTCTATTTTTTTCTTTATGTCTCTCCCCTAGCCTTAAGAACTACTGTTCTGTTTCCTATCCACCTGATCTGGCAAATTGTGTCCTTCTTTCTCCATTATTATTGCAATATGTGATTTTATAAGAAATATATTTGGTCATTCGGGTAACCAAAATAATATTTCTCATATATCACAGCTCTCAAAACCCTTGGAATTTACTGAGGGATAAAAACTATGAGAGCATCTTTTGTCATAATACAGGAGTGAACAAAAGTAGCTCTACAGTTGTAATACAAATAAATACTACAGTACTTAAAAATAATACAAGAATAAACTGTTTCACATACTCATGAATGTAAATCTACGTTTGCCCTCCCCTCTACTTGGTCTCATCCTCAATTCTGAAATCACATCACAGCCATAAAAGTGAAATGGGTGTCTTGTTATTTAGGGGTATAACAAGCCCTTTCCAACAGGACTGGGTTTATGTTAACGAGATGACTTTTGGACAGCACCTGAGGATGGTGGCTGGCTGCCAGGAGAACCACCCATCTGATTAGAGGGTTGGAACTTTTAGACCTCAGGGTAGTGGAGAGGGGCTGGATTATGCCTATTATGTAATGAAACCTCCATAAAAATGCAGGCATAGTGAAACCGATTCTGCACCTGTGTTTACATCTCAGCTCTCCATTTACTGTGTTACTATGGAAAATTACTTAAATTTCTTCTACATCAGTTTCTTCACACAATACTTTTAGAACAGTGACTGACACTAGTAAGCAATCAAATGTTATCTCAAGCAAGGACTGGTAAATAAAAACATTTTTCAAGCATCAATTAATTACTAATCTAAGATACATAAAACACCATTGAGAGTCCTCATTTAGAATGCTGTATTTGGTGTCTTAATTTAAAGGATTTTTTAGGTTCTTTTATGGCCTAGTCCCTCTTACCTTGTCTTTCCCATGAGATCTTAAAAGGTTTCAGCTACTATTTCTCCTTTCATCATGTTTTTTCAGGAACATAACTCAGGTGGGGAAGTAACGCTGAATCTAACAACAAACGTAGATGTAAAGAGCGAATATATTTTAAGTAAGTAATTGGCTTCTTTTAGGTTTTAGACTCAGAGTTTGATTTGAATCCTACCTCTACCATTCTTCATTCAATAATCGAGTATCTTCCACACAGTGATGAGTCGGGGACACAATGATAAGCAAAAAACACGCCATAACCTCTGCTGTCACAAAGCTAATGTTCTACTAGATTTAATTTTGAACAAATTTTGAACAAATTCTAACCAAATGTAGATGATGCCTGCTTCATAGAATTATATGGATGAATTTAAATAAGATAATATTAAAATAATGTACATGTTACTGGGACATAGTGGACACTCAAATGTTAATTTCTTTGTCTTCTACTTTGAATGTATAACAAATATAATCAGTTACTGGTATGGAAAGAATATAGTGGAGTATGCATTAAAATATATAATAATAAGGTAATGAATTATACTAAAAGTGTTTGAAAATTTATAATTGGAGAGGCTATAAACTTGCTGTTTATATCTAAGAATGGAAATGTTGATGAGGAAGAAATATATGGGTATAAAGAGTTTAAAATTGTTTATTTTTTGACTGAAAATGGTGTTTCACAACTTTTTATAAAACTTACTAATAGCTGAGATTATGGTTTTATATGATTTATAGATATCAACTATTTTAATATTCTTAAAAACTCTATGAAGTAGTTGCTATTATTTCTTATACTTTATACTAAGGAAACTGAGGCAGCGAGGTTAAGCAACTTGCCCAAAGTCACATAGACACTAAGTAGTAGAGCTTGGATTCAAACCCTTCACAGTCTGGTTTCAGAGTCTATGCTCTTAACTGTATACTATACTGCCTCTAAAACAAACAGGAATTTTGAACCATTGCCTCAATATTCACATTATTCTAAATATTCCTTCTTTTTCTGTTCATTTATTCAGTGAGACATTTATATTATATATATTTACTGTTTTAAATAGCTGTCATGGATACACTGGTAGAAGATGATATCTGCATTCTAAATCATGAAAAAGCCCATAGGAGAGATACAGTGACTCCAGTCTCAATATATTCAGATGAGTCTGTTGCTTCACATTTTGCCCTTGTCACTGCATATGAAGACATCAAAAAACGACTCAAGGATTCAGAAAAAGAGAACTCTTTCCTAAAGAAAAGAATAAGATTTTTGGAAGAAAAGGTAATTATTTATTTACCTTCATTATGTTTTGTGACCCAAAGAACAATTGAAAATATTTAAAGTATTAAATATTTTTCTGTCCTGTCTTACATGGTTGTACTAAATTTCCAAGGATAACTCACTGCTAACTTCAAAACCCTAGGTATTGTACTGATAGATGGCAATGTTTCACATACGCTGTGCTGGGGGAATATTTATAGAATAGGATTTAGCAATTTGGAGGGATATATGTCAGATATTTTTCTTAACCTCTTTTTCAGATTGCCTTACCTTCATAATTGTAATCTTAAAATCTGTGCAAAAGTTATAGCCAATAAAGGAAATCAAGTGTCAAAAGAGAAAGCGCCTGGAACAGTGTTATTATATGCTTAATAATATCTTCACCAGGACTTACATCTTCTTTACCTCAGCATTCTTTTGCTTTTGAATACACATAACAAGAATAGTGCTTTTTAACTGATAAAATTTGGTCTATATACCTTTTCCTGAAGAAATCTGACATTCTTTTCTTTTTTTTTAATATATTTTTTTGATTTTTTTACAGAGAGGAAGGGATAGGGATAGAGAGTTAGACACATCGATGAGAGAGAAACATCGATCAGCTGCCTCCTGCACACCCCCTACTGGGGATGTGCCTGCAACCAAGGTACATGCCCTTGACCAGAATCGAACCTGGGACCCTTTAGTCTGCAGGCCGACGCTCTATCTATCCACTGAGCCAAACCGGTTAGAGCCTGACATTCTTAAATGTTGTAAAATATACAGCAAGGTAGATGATTCAATTATGAATCATCAGTTCTACTTGGCTTTGTGTATTAGGAAATTTTCCTCACTTATCCATTTGTTTTTGAGTTTTAAAGTTTTAGTTTAATTTGTTTCTTCAGATCAGCATATTCATATTTCACAAGCAACAGCTTCAATAAAGGGGGAAGGAAATGGGTTCCTTAGCAAACAAGGAAATAAATTATCTGCTTGTGAAAACTCAAGGATGGAACTTGATAAAGTTTAATTCTTTTGGAGGAATAAGAGGAGTCAGTTGTAAAAATTATTCATAATTTCTTTGTATTCATATGAATTTACTTTAATAGTGATTAAATGAATTTGTGACATTCTGGGATAAAGTGAGAAAAAGTAACATTCTGGAGCTCATAGCTGTGTGTGTTTTAAAGTTCAGAAGAATATTGTGATTCGGTCTAGTTAACATTGGAAATATTTCTGTACTTTGTGATCAATAATCTATTAATTCCCATTCTGGAATAATATAGGATTTAATGAACTAATCCATCCTTTCCTTGACACCTTTTGTGATAATGGAAAGTAAATACTATGACTTGGAAAACAACTAAGGACTATAAAAAAATGATGTACTGTGTTTTAGTATGATAAATGAATGTTATAAAGAAGATACTGTAAAGTATAAAATTCTATATAATAAAAGGCTAATAAGCAAATCAACCAAATGGCAGAATGACCAGTTGCTATGATGCGCACTGACCACCAGGGGGCATATGCTGAACGCCGTCACTGCCCCCTGGTGGTCAGTGCACTCCCAAAGGGGGAGCACCGCTCAGCCAGAAGCCGGGCTCACGGCTGGCGAGTGTAGTGGTGGTGGCAGGAACTTCTCCCACCTCCGAGGAAGCACTAAGGATGTCCGACTGCCGGACATCCCCCAAGGACTCCCAGATTGTGAGAGGGTGCAGGCCAGGCTAAGGGATTTGCCCCCCCACCCCCAGAGTGCACAAATTTCATGCACTGGGCCTCTAGTATTTTAATAAGTACAGTCAAACCTCAGTTCTCAAACATCTCCCATTTTGAACAATTCACTTCTCAACCCGACAACTCTTTCATGCTGATACCTGTATGATCAGTCATTCATCTCTCAGGCGACAAAAGAGAGAATGCGCGATTATGAGTCAGTTTACCACTAAACTTTACATTGTAACATCTCAGGAAATTGTGCTGTGAATATTTTCATGTTTTTTTTGCTTTTATTGCTGCTTATTATGATCAAATTTTCATTTTTAGTGTACATTTCCTTTCCTTTTTGTTACATTTTCATTTATATTTAATGTCCTTTTCATTTTTAAAGCATTTATAGTATTTATAAAGTAAACAGTATATTAGACATGTACTGTGTACAATAAAGATTAAACAAAACAGGGAATTATTTGGGGGTCTGGAAGAGATTAATTCAGTTTACATTATTTCTAATGGGGGGGAATGATTCCTTTTTCAATCAGCTTTCTGGAACAAATTGAGTTTGAGAACTGAGGTTCCACTGTAAAAGCATAAAATAGAATACTTTAACCCTTTTCGGTCCAACCTCGAGGCTGACTCGACAGACCAGGCCAGGGGTCCTCAAACTTTTTAAACAGGGGGCCAGTTCACTGTCCCTCAGATCACTGGAGGGCTGGACTATAGTTAAAAAAAAAAAACTATGAACAAATTCCTATGTACACTGCACATATTTTATTTTGAAGTAAAAAAACAAAACGGGAACAAATACAATATTTGTATTTGCATGTGGCCCGCGGGCCGTAGTTTGAGGACCCCTGGACCAGGCGCTAGGAGCAGGTCCAACGTCGAGCAATAAGAACATTAAAAAGTTCAACATTCAATCCCGTCAATTAATTTGGACCAGACTGTTTGAATTTAAAAAATAACATTGTACCGCAAAGGGTTAAAAAATATTCTGTCCTTTTTTGCTTTCTTAATCAGTAAAGGTTAATTGTATGGAAGTAAAATGTTTAGATAATTACAGTCCAGGCTTTATTCCTGTATTACAGTGATTAAAGTAAGATGTGATGCCATGAGAAGACTAATTGCTTTATGTAGAATACCCTTTTAAGCTTTTTCTTATTTTATATCATTAGCTTACAGGTGCTTTATTAGATGAAGAAACAAGTTCTGTGGGACGAGAACAAGTAAATAAGGCCTATCATGCATATCGAGAGGTTTGCATTGATAGAGATAATTTAAAGAGCAAATTGGATAAAATGGTAAGTTGGTTTGAAAAGAATGATATTATATATTGCAAATGAATTTTCTCATTCAAGATGTTAAAGTTAGAAATATGAAATATTTATTGAATAAAAATTTAAAAATAAATATGCTCAAGGCAAAAATAAAAAGTATTACTAGCCTTAGCTGGTTTGGTTCAGTGGATAGAGCGTTGACTTGCGGACTGAAGGGTCCTGGGTTCAATTCTGGTCAAGGGCACATTTCCAAGTTGTGGGCTCGATCCCCAGTGGGGAGCATGCAGGAGGCAGCCAATCAATGGTTCTCTCTCATCATTGATGTTTCTGTCTCTCCCTCTCCCTTCCTCTCTGAAATCAATAAAATATATATTTTTAAGAAAGTATTAATAGTAATGTTTGCAACTTAATTCTATGCAAAATAAATCTATATATTATAAAAAGCCAGTGACCGGAATGCTGGAACCACTGCAATGACTGGTTGCTATGACACCCACTGTGGCCAGCGAACCAGCCGATCAGGGGGTGGGGCCAGCCAGCCAACCTCCCGCCCCCTGGCCAGCCCTGTCCCTGATCGCCCCCCCTACCCCCATAGGGGGTGAGGCCAGCTGGCCAACCTCCTGCAGCCCCTTCCCCCACCCGGCCCCACCCCAGATCGGCCCCCCACCCCAATCGGCCTGCAGCCCCTCTCCCCAGACAGCTCCGCCCCTGATTGCCCCCCCACCAATCAGGGGTGGGGCTGGCCAGCAACCTCCCACGGCCGCTGACCCCTGATCAGCCCCCCCACCTCTTTCAGGAGTGGGCCGCCCGGCTCACCACCCACAGCCCCTCCCCGCCCCCAATCGCCCACGGCCCCTCTCCACAGCCAGGAAACCTCCCGCTGTCTCCTCCTCCTGACAAGCCTGGCCCCTATCCGCCCCAATTGGAGCCGGGCTGGCCAGCTCCCACCCGTGCACAAATTCGTGCACAAATTCGTGCACTGGTAGTAGTCTATATAATGATGTTAGGACTTAAATACATCTAACACCACTCACTTATTGTGAAAAATCAGGACATGGTAGAATTTGTATTTTTTTTTTTTTTTTTAAGGCCAGTGAATACTATGTCCCAAGTTAGAAAAAGACAAAAAGATTAGTGAAAAACTGAGTTCATTTTCCCACTTTGCTTTTAAAAGGCTAGAATCAGTTTTTCAGCATCTACCTGAAAATTAATATATAATATCACCTGCAGATTTTGTTGAATGTAATTTGGCATTTTCCCTACTTAACTAGAATAAAGACAACTCTGAATCTTTGAAAGTATTGAATGAACAGCTGCAGTCTAAAGAAGTAGAACTCCTCCAGCTAAGAACAGAGGTGGAAACTCAGCAGGGTATGCCACTTGTTATAAATATTCTAACGGGATTAATACATATTTTCTGCTCGTGTGTTATATCCATGATCACTTTACTTTATCTGTATGCTACGGCTTTAACTTATTTAATTTTTAGGATTATATTAATTTATTCTGCTTTCAACTCCTTTTAACTTTTCCTTAGATATAAATTGCACTATTCCTGGGGGAGAGGTGGAGGAAGTTTTTATTCAGGGCTAGTTTGTGATAAAGTAGATGAAGAAAGGAGTAGAACCCCATCCTTGTCAAAACTTCTTGCCCACTGGTATGTCCTGGCTTTTCTTCCCACTAATCTTTTGTCCACTGTTAGACATACTGTCATAGACTGGTTACAATTACTTTTTTAAAAAATTTTTCTGAAGGTTATTAAAATGTGCAGATGAGCAGTGAGTTTCTAGGGTGAAAAGTTAGGTCTGTGAGATATGAGTATTAGCATGTTTGCATGAACATTCTAATGAAACAAGCTGAAAAGTAGGCCTCTGAGAGACCTTTTGACAGGAGATTGAGATGAGATCTCTTATGGTAGTTTAGTGGGACTTTTCTAGGTAGACTAAAGAACGAAATCAGGATAAGTCAGTATTCAGTTGTATCAAGGGGTCTACAGTGGAAGGTTTATGAATAAAATTGTTTTGACAATGTTCTCGGTTTAAGTGTCAAACTTTATACTCCGAAAGGACTATGTGGAGTGATTAGTGGAGTGAGCCTCAGTTTACTCACTTTATTTAATTTTTGTCACTGTCTTAACCTTGACTTATATAAAGATTATTAATCTAATTTTAGCATATGCTTGACTAGTATATATCTTGAAGTTCCATGCTGACCAATTTATACTTTAACCTACACAGAAAATCAAGGATAGGGGTGAACAATACATTCTAAAACAATGCTTGCTAGATTTTTTATTCTAATTAGCATAGATTTTTAAAGCAATTACTGTTTTTAAAAAACTATTACTAATTTTCCATATATTAGTTTTTCTGTTATCTGCATTTTACTAGCATAACTTTTTTGAATTGTAAGTAGAAGACAGAAAAAAAATTGTAATGTCCCTCTTTTTTTCAGTGATAAGGAATTTAAATCCACCTTCATCAAACTGGGAGGTGGAAAAGTTGAGTTGTGACCTGAAGATCCATGGCTTGGAACAAGAACTAGAACTGATGAAGAAAGAATGTAATAATCTCAGAATAGAGCTACAAAAAGCCAAACAAACGGTACTGCAGAGTTAAATTTAGAAATTCAGATTCTGTGTGCATTGTATGAATGACTTAACTAGGGATAAAATCACAGAGTTAACAAATTCTAACTACTTAGAGTTACATTCTCTGAAAAATTCACCTTTATCCTTCCATTTGTGCTAAAATCTGATATACTGTATACTTTTAGCATAATTCCAGGATTATATAATTTTGTTGTATAAAAACTAACTTTTATAAAGCTTATTACTTATTAACGTATTAAAGCTATTCTTTCAAACTCCCTTTCCTTCAATTTCCTTAAGTCATTTTTTCCTCTGGTTTAAAGACAACTCGGATTTGTTTCCCTTTTATTTTCCTTAATAATTTAATAAATACAGACACCACAAGAGACAACTTGATTTTTAGAATTTTAAAAAAGACTTTACAGAGGCCACTTGTTTTCAGAAGTCTGATACTTGGGGGCAAGTTTAATTTTCAGCAAATAACTGAGAATTCAAGAATTTGGGGCGGGGGAGAGGAGAGCAAACCCAAAACACCCTACTTAGCTGCTTAAGTGTGGTTAGCTTAAAGTCATCTATTAAAACACAGGTGCCTATCTGTCTTCACCAAGAGTCTATTTACTAATATTTTACATTGGGTTCTAACAAGTTTGGATACATGTTTTCCGATGTCATAGCAAATAATGCCAAGGATAAAAAGAAGAGATGATGGAGAAGCAGGGTGGTGTGAGAGCAGTGCAGCAAATGCAAATTTTAAAAGTTATGGATTCAGATAGCCTTTATATGCATCATATATATATAGTCATGTATTTCAAACTAAGGTACCCGGCTGGATAATTATTTCTCAGCTCAATCATTTTGCCCATCTGAGCATTTCAGCACTATTGAGCTGTGTCACCTACTCGAGGTGCCTCTGCATGTCACTAACTAAAAGAAGACTACTTCCAACACTTCCCGACAGACAGCCAGGATGTGCTTCTGAATCCCAACTGTCCTTATATATAGCTAGCTGACAGTCCTCTCATTACTACAATGCAGTCTTTGTCTAAGGTGACCACTGGTTGAGAATGAGCCAGGAATCAAGAGTAATACCATCCTGCCTTGGCCTTGACGGAATGAATTCCTGTGAACTGAACGAAGAACTTGTCTTGGAGCCCCCAACCCTGATAAAGGGGAAACAGTACAAAAATTACAGTCAATTCTTGTTAGAGCCAAAATGTTTTTTTTTCCTATTTGACATCTCAAGTTGATTTTCCCAGCTTTGAACCTGTGACTATGTTCCACAATTCCTTCAAAGCCTTTTAGCATCCTTTCCCACAAGCCCAGGCGCCAGTAGCCTTGAGAGGCTCCTCTTAAAAAGATGTACTTGCAACTAAAAATCTGCACCTTGAAGCTCTGAATTATAACTGTCAGAAGCTCAGAATGTATAAATTATGCATTCGACTCCAAATAAGTTGATAGCTTGTATACATAATGGGTATTTCCTTATAGAGTAGGAAACAGTATCATGGAATCATAAAAAACTTGGCTCATAATTGTGGTATGTATGTGTTATAGTTCAGTTCTTATTACTCTTTTCCACTAGATGGTGCTAGGGGATAAATTTACTTTTAGTTTAATTATTCATCTATCATAAATCACAGAAACAGACTTGAAGATAGAAGAAACTTTATCACTTCTTACTACTGATAAAACAATCTGAGAGACTAAGAAACTTTGAGTCTAAGGTGAGATGGGGTGAATAATTTTTTTTAAAAAAGGTCCCCACCTTCATTGGAATTTATTTGGCAGGGAAAGGTGAGATATAAAGTTAAAAATGCTTACAACTAATATAAGAAAATAAACCAGGAAAGGGAAGAGTGGAAATGCTTAATTCATCAAGGGTTCCAGATTGAAATCTTATATTGACATTGTGGGATGTGTAATTTTAAGTCTTGTTTCAAAGGTGTTGGTTAGTCAGCATGAGAATCAAAAAGCAAGCCAAAGAGAGAAATATATGTTCACATTAATAATCTTATATCTACTATAGCCATATTTATAAATATTTTTAAGATAGTACTTTCTGTGAAAGATACACCACCTTCTGAAAAGTGATACATCATCCTACGTGAACATAATAGTGTTTTTTGGTTTGTTTGCTTAAATATTTAGTGAATTCATTTGATTAGTGTTTGGTATTAATGAGGTCAAGGTTCTAGGGTCAGTTCCACTATGGGCCTATTAGACCAGCGGTCGCCAACCTTTCAGACCTCACGGACCACCGGTTGGTGACCGCTGTTTTAGACTTTCTGTAGCCCCCAATATTCCAGCCCTTGTTATCCAGTATAGTTGATACTTTGAGAAAAACAGCCACCATTGCCAAAGAAGTATAGGAAACACTGGATCAGTAAAAGGAGAGATGGTGTAGATGTCTAAGGTCCCTAATAATAGCCCATTCACAATGTACTATAGTGTACTGTAAGGTCTGAGAAGTCCTCTAGTACAAGAAGCTGTTTAACTTGAGCAATGTTTCCCAAGCCATGGGTCGGCCCCTTTATGGGAAACTCCCACATCATATGGCACCAGTCAGGAAACAGACCCATACTTCCTTTTAGAAAACAGGCAAACTAGTGACTGGCTAGGAACTGGATTTTTTAATATTAGAGACAATTCATTTGTACTTAATGCTAGTTTACATTAGATTTTTCTGAATTGTTAGGCAATAGCTGGAAAAATATTTTCCAACCCAAAATGTCATATTTTTAAAAGAATATCATTAGCTTTAAAAATGAAGGTTTCCAGCCCTGGCCGGTTGTCACTCAGTTGATTGGGCATGCGCCAGGAGGTTGCTGGTTTGATTCCCAGTCAAGGGCACAGCCTGGATTGCTGGCTCCATCCCCAATAGCAACCAATGTTACACTCTCACATCAATATTTCTCTTCCTTCCTCTCTTAAAAAAAAAAAAAAAGTCAATAAACTATTCTTTAAAAAAATGAAGGTTTCAATTCTACATATATGTTTCAGTATACATTAATTTAAATGTATATTTTTAATCAGTGATACAAAGAAACTAAAAGTGACCTGATGTGATTCCTTTATCTCCTGTGGAGAACAGGAAAGAAAAATGTCCAAGGTCATATGCTATGGACCTTGTGTGACTCTTGGGCTAGTTCTCTTTTCCCTCTATTGTGCTTCCCAAGATAACAACTTAAAAGAATTTTTAGTTGGTATTTTTTTGAATAATCAGAGATCCAAAAATGCTTTAACTCTTATAATAGAAAAAATTTTAATATTTTACTCTCCCAAGTTCACAGTACTCACAAACTCCTTATACAGCTTTTTAATGTTCCATGTTAAAACATATTTAGATTATGTAAATAAAAAATAAATTCTGTTCTCTCAGTTTATACGGGCCACTTCTGCCAAGTGAATTAGTACCCATGGTAGTGATTTTTGTTACAGATCCTTAAATGATGCACTGAAAACAAGTGTGTTACAGTTGTCTTGAACATATCTACTTTTTAATGTTATTTTTTTCTGTCATATCTATAATCTACACCACTAAAACTTAAAATATATAAAGGATTTTATAGACTTGTGGAATAAGGAAGTTTATGCTGATCTTTTTAAAAAATAACCTGTTAAATTTTGGTACTTTAAAAAAATATCAAAAAGTGAAATACCAATAAAACTTCATTTTTTCATGGAATTCATTCACATGTACCTTGAATGAGCATTACTTTGTTATTTGTTACCCTTTTCAGAATATAGACTTTAGATTTCAGAAGTACATTTTGTAAGATTCCAAATTCTTTTACATAAGAGCATTTTTTAAAATTAAAGCATTAATGACTAAATAATTACAATTGATTTTGAAATATCTTGTATAGGTTTGGAGGTGTTTTCATAAAATTGAATATCAAATCTAGTTTATGCTGTACAGTTATAGACATATTCTACTCATCTGAAAGATGTGTCTGGTATTGAGAATAAATAGAATGTAACAACTTTTAAACTTTTTTAAAACAAATGACAGGATCCATCTCAGGAAGACAATCTGCAGAGCAGAGATCTCCAAAGACAAAGCATTTCAAGGTATGAACATTATTCAGCATTCAAAAATAATACATTCTTCTTCTATAGACTACTTTGTATATAGGTACTTAGTTTTTTTTATTTAGCCTTAAAAACGGATATTACTTGGGTACTGCATGTAATGTTTATCACAATATATAAAATACATTTAACTCAGTGGTTCTCAACCTTCAGGCCCTTTAAATACAGTTCCTCATGTTGTGACCCAACCATAAAATTATTTTCAGTGCTACTTCATAACTGTAATGTTGCTACTGTTATGAATCATAATGTAAATATCTGATATGCAGGATGGTCTTAGGCGACCCCTGTGAAAGGGTCATTCAACTGCCAAAGGGGTCGTAACCCACAGGTTGAGAACCGCTGATTTAACTGATGCTTAAAATATGCTTGAACTTTAGTAGAAAGGTGCATAATGTAATGCCTTAAACAAAATATTTGAACATTCAATAATATTTTAGGTAGGATATTAGAGAGTTAATTGTGTAGAAGTATTCTGTAATAAATCCTAATTTATACATAGAGATTTATGCAATTCTTACACTAATATCACTTATCTTAAGGATAAACCTGGACAGCCTTAGTCTTTGGTATAACATAAATTCTTAAAAGAATTATCCTTCTGGGATAAGAACAAAAGTAGTCTCTTAAGTGTGCAATAAGCATATGTCTAAAAAAAAATACCTGCACACTACACTTTAATTCAAAAAATACGTTATTGCTAAAAAATGCTAACCATCAGAGGTAAATGTATAGTGTCAATTAAGAAAACTGGGCTTTTATATAATTTTACTTTGTAAGCAGGACATGTACCCCTTCTTGATATGTGGATAAAAAGGTTTCATTACACTTAAGATTTAGAAGTATGAAATATTTTAAGGGGTTAATAAGGTTGTGTTGACAGTATGCATATTGTGGGTGATATGAAAAATGTTACCCCCCCCCCCCCCCCAAAGCCAGTCAGTTATTAGACTGGATAACTAAAAGATGGTTTTGAGCAGCAGCATGTTAGAGTGAAGTAAATTCTTCTTGGACCTGTATCCTCAAGTAAAATTCGGTAACCTAGTTTGCCAAGTTGGCCTGAGAATGTGGGTGAAGTGCCTAGCTTATAATAAATGCTCAAACAACTTTTTTTGTTTGTTTCATCTATTGCTTTTAGTGTTCTCATGTTGGATGCTTTAGTGTTGCATCTCAGTGTTTGAGTAGTTTTACAAGTTCTTTATAGAAACCATATATATTACTAGGATTTTGCTTGCATGGCATTTAAAGCAGAACTTAACTTTAATCCCCTGCCGGGTGGGCAAAGGGGGTCAGTACTGCAGTATAATCTCAAAGATGCCTTGTTAAGTGAAGATTAGTTGGAACTCTGCTAAAGATTTGTGGGTGACAACTTTCCTTTTCCAATTCCACTTGAGTAATATATTTAAACATTTTATTTAAATAGATAAAATTAAAAATAAAAAATAAATTTGTAACACTATAGCACTTTAGTGTTAGTTGTAAAGTAACTGCCATTACTTCGTTATCCACAAGAGGGAGAGCTTGTTCTTAGTAATAATTTCAGATATTTATATCTGTAGTTTTCAATCCAGGTGACATTAAGGACAAAAGAAAAAGACTAGATCAGGGGTCCTCAAACTATGGCCCGCGGGCCACATGCAAATACAAATATTGTATTTGTTCCCATTTTGTTTTTTTACTTCAAAATAAGATATGTGCAGTGTGCATAGGAATTTGTTCATAGTTTTTTTTTTAAACTATAGTCCAGCCCTCTAATGGTCTGAGGGACAGTGAGCTGGCCCCCTGTTTAAAAAGTTTGAGGACCCCTGGACTAGATAGATGTTCAACTTCGTGATCTAGCTGTTAGTTTAACATAATTTATAAGCAGTCTTCATTAAACTGAATTGGAAAATCTGTATCAGACATTGCTTCTAATACCTCTATGATAATTCTCTTTTATTTTATATGCTTAGCTATTTTGAATGTTTAAATATGTTTGATATTCCAGTATCCAAACACTATCTTGGTATTTGCTTTTCTTTTCTACAAGTCAGGTACTGATATACCATCTCATGCCAATAACGAAACACTACTTTTAGGCATCATGATTCATATTGTGACTGTCTCCATGAATTATTAGCACACATACAGTGTTTATTCTTACTGCTATGTAATGAGTAACTCCGGAAAGCACACCAAATGCCCCGGTTTGCATCAAGGACCAACAACTCTCTTCACAATGAAGATAGGTTCCTATGTGAAACATTCAATGTAGCACCATCTCAGATGTTTACTGGTGAGGTAGAGTGGATTAATTTTTGTGACATAATTATTCACACCTGTCAAAAACCTGCAAAAAATCCCTGTGATTTTTAAAAATATATATTTTATTGATTTCAGAGAGGTAAGGAGAGGGTGAGGGAGAAACATCAATGATGAGAGAGAATCATTGACCGGCTGCCTCCTGCACAGCAACCTGAGCATATGACCTGACTGGGGATCAAACCGTGACCTCCTGGTTCATAGGTTAGTGCTCAACCACTGAGCCATGCCAGCCAGGCAGCTCTGTGATTTTTAATAGACTACTGGTGAACAAGTGATGTTTACAACAGACTAAAACCTGTAGATTTCTCTTAGAGGCAGTAGAAAGTATTCCACTGCTACTATTGAAAGCATTCTGAATGGAATGGAATATTTTGAGAAAAATACATATGTAACCTTACATAATTCAAAATAATTGTTTTTTAATATATCTGTTGCTTCTGTGATTAAAATAGAACATTAGATTTAAGTATGAAGAGTATTATTCCTTGAAATTTGTTTTAAAAGGTTTTCATTTAAAGCTAGACAAAAGTTAAAGCATGAAGTGACATATCTGTCCAATTTTATTTCATTGCTACTAAAATTACACTAACCTGTACGAAACAATACTGGTCATTTGACATTATGGTAACAGTTGTTCTTACTCTAATATTTTATGTATTCTAGTTCAGCAAAGTTAAAAATATATATTGTAAATTTTGATTTATTTAGTTAATTAAGGACCTAAAAAGGGGATAAAATCATGAATATCCAAATAAGAATATTTAGTTGAAGATGAAAGTTATTAAAAATTAGGTTTAAAATAACATAATTTATCAGATAATTGAGGTAAAAAATACTTTTAATCATAAAAACGAGAGGCATTTGTGAAGTTTTTATTTCTGTTTCATATGATCCTCTCTCCCTAGTTTTTCCCCCCCGTACCAGGAAATCATCTGGCTTTTCATGTCTTATGCTGTCATGTCACATTGGTTTAGTACCAACAGTATGAGACAGCCCAGTCAAACATAAAAGAATGGAATACATGAAACCCAAATTTTATTTTAATGGGGCTTGGGTGTACATTCAGCAATTGATATGAGTATTTCAATTCACAGTGTCAAAAACAGAATAATCATAAGATAAATACAAATTTAAAACCCATACATGAATATCACTTTAGTCTTGATCAGTTATTCCTTACTATTAAATGTATTAACACAATTGCACTGTAATTATGATAAAATCTCAATTCTGAGACTAGAACTATAGGAAACTCATTGGTTAGAATACTTTTTTTCATAATACTCTTCTTTTTAGTATAGTTCAGTTAATTGCTAGAAATTAGGTCAGTGTTATTATTATGAATAAAGTCTTTTCATTTGTTATAATGCCCTAATTAAGTATCTTTCAATTATTTAATGAGGAAGTTTTAATTTACATCATCTCAAAACTAATTCAAGCAGAAATACAAATGTGAGCATTTCTATTTTAAAGTTATTCTCTTCCGTTCATAAAGAGAAGAATGACCATTAACTTTTTTTTAAACCCTGTATTTCAGTGATGATGTGCAAAATGTATACTGGGAGCTGAAGAGAGAAATGTCTAATTTACATCTGGTGACTCAAGTACAGGTTGAATTACTAAGAAAACTGAAAACCCCAACTGTGATCAAGAAAGGCAAGTCAATGTTTGCCGGAAACCACTGATTCCAGCCAAAAGCTTGAAGAGCAACTGAGTTATCGTATCTTATCAAAATCTCATCAAATGAGTTTGATAAGCCAAAGAATATATAGTATGTTCACAGCCTACCCAGTCTCTGCTTTGGCTTCAGTCTCATACTGGTCAACTTCACACATAAAGGTGTTGCTGATGTGTTTTTTCTTCAGTACTGTATTCTTTCCCCTTGTGGCTTTTTTTCTCAGCCAAGTGTTGCTTATGTGTATAAGGCTGAGGTGTTAAGTTTGCTCTAGTTGACCTTTTACCACAACTACTTCATATATTTGAAAAAAAACAAAAAAACACCAAGACACCCAAAGCTATTTTTCATTACAGAGTATACCAAAGACCTAGCTCTTTCAATTGTTTGCTTTGAAAAAAGTAACTTTGATTCATTATTTGGTTTTCATTTTTTGCAAAGTTTTTTCTTTCCATGAAAGATAGGTTATTTAGAAGAGAGGCTAGATGTTTATCCCCTTCAGCCAAACAAAAATTTTCATTGCTTTTCCTTTCATATTTTACCTGTTTGGCTGACTAAACTTTTAGAGTTTTGTGTTAACTAGTAGTGGTTACTTTGCCAAAGCTATTTTTATACCTCAGAGAAAAATCAGTGCATTTATACCTTTTAATACATAACAGTTGTATTTCTGAGAAGTTGTGTGATATAAATTTGAATGCCCTAAAATTTACTTTTTAAAGTAATGCTATGACTTTTTATAAAAAATAATCATTATCCAGTTTTAAATTGTTTATACTTCAGATTGTCCCTAGAGTGCAAAAAAATAAAATAAAATTGTATTTTATAAATAGCTCTCCTCAGGAGTATACACTAGTGGGCGGAAATGTTGCATATTGTGAAGGAAAACTAAATTCAGAATTTGTTTCATTTTCTACAGTTAGTGACTTATGAATCAAAACAAAATAATATAGTGCTTTGGCAGGCCCTCACTTAATTTATGGTTCATTTTGTCCTTGAGTTTTCTAGTGGCCAGGGTTATATATAAAGGAATATTAGTTGATGGTAGAAATAAGACTTCTCTTAAAAGGGACTCATACAGTAATTTTGCAGTGAGTTTTCAGCGTGGCTCTTTATTTATATAATAAATATAACTTCCAAATAATAATAAAGGAAAAATGCTTTCCCTATATAGAAATGGTTCATTCTTGTGTCTTGAGCTGGTGATAAATTTTTAGTGCTTTGAACTATAAGTTTCCTAGGACATTTCGTATAACAGTGGTAGGCTTGAGGCCACCACTCCTCACTACAAAATTCAGTGCTCTGAGGAGTAGACAGAGACAAGACTAGATTACCTTTTTCCTGACTACAATACCATCCTGTCCAAAAGCTGAACAGTATTACTTCCAATTCTCTCACTCCTGTCTCCTCCCAAGTAAAAAGACAGAGCTTATTTTATAATGTGGTTCAATTGCTTTGTTCTCAAACTACATAGAGTCAAGCTCAGTTTCAATTGGCATCCTTTTTGCCCAGGAATTGGAAGAGTAACAAAATCTCATACTACCATTGTTTTGACTGTGGCTAAACAATAGCTTTAGAGCAGTCTGTTTTCTAAGCCATTACATGCTTACTGAAGAATTTTTTTTTTTTTTAACTTGGCTTATATTGTGACAGTAGCAGAACTTACATTATATGTATTTCATAAGATACTGGATTATTTTATAGCTGTTATTTAAACTGTTTTATTCATAAAAGCCTGAACACATATTATTTAGGTCTCACCAATTCATAATATAATTCTTTCTGAAAAAACTTGCTTTTGGACCACCTATGGAAAAAAAAGATTTGAATAAATAAAGGAATATGATATTTAATAATAAATACTGAAATTTGAGGAAAGCCTTCTTATTCTCTACCGAAGTAAAAAGTCTGCAAGCCTTCTCTAGCCACATTAAGAGCCCCGAACAGAATCTTTACTTGTATTTTAACTTTATTGGTTTCCCACTTTTAAAAATTTTAAATTCTTCACCTTTAATAGTGCAATGATACAGGCAGGATAGGATTACTATGCTGTGTCCATTTTGCAAGTGAGAAAAGTGATACCTGGAACAGTGCAGTGACTTCCCTAAGTTGAAATGTTCACTTTACTTCCAGTTATAAATTCAACCAATTAATGTTAATTTTATGATAAAAAATGCCATGACAACTGACATTTGGCCTGTACTTTCTCTTTTAGCGTGTGCCCCTGTAGGATTCATGGAAGACCATGGGAAAGAAAGCACAAAACTGCACTTGACGAATTTCACTGCAACATACAGAAGACACCCCCCTCTCTCACCAAATGGCAAAACTCTTTGTCATACCACATCTCCCCCTTTACCAGGAGATGTAAAGATTTTATCAGAGAAAGCAATTCTCCAATCATGGACAGATAATGAGAGACCTATTCCTCATGACTGTTCAAACTTTCAGGAACACTACTCGTATGGCAGAAATTCTCTGGAAGACAATTCTTGGGTACTCCCAAGCCCTCCTAAATCAAGTGAAACAGCATTTGGGGAAACTAAAAATAAAACTTTGCCTTTAGCCATCCTGCCACCCCTGCATAACTTGGATCAACGTAATCAAAACTGCCTTTATAAGAATTAATTCTGAAGAGATATGTGACTTGGTCATGAGGTTGCTGTACCTCCCGCAAGTATTCTTGAGAAATTATTTAATAAACTGAAAGCAGGTTTCGATTAAACTTTTGCAGAGTTCTTCAATGTACACATTTGCACATACTGTAACGTATTATGTAGTTGATTTTCCAGTATGAGAGCAACCCTCCAGCTTCACATTCTGGCTAAGAATCAGATATATACTACTAATAAATTAATAAACTTGAGGTGTTTCAAAAAGACAGTTCTGTCTTTGATAATGTTTGTACATTTCTGCCTCACATAAAGAATGGAATTGGAAGTTTTTAGATATGGTTTTACAAAGCATGTGAAATGTCTAAATAGCTGTTCATTAAAAATAGAGGAGGCCATTAATATAAGAGAAAATTTATATAAGTTGCTTTAAGTTACATAAGCAAATGACAATGCTAATAGTTAACATTTCCTGTTGAGAAATATATGAAAAATATAAATAGTGGGATAACAGTATGTAGGTTTTTCCATCTCTATATGCTATTGTGTTTCAAAATTTAAAATCATTTTTAATCACAATGTTTTTGATAAAGCTTAGAATTGCAATTTGAATTTTAAGACTTGAAATAACCTGACCATAGAAGCCAACTTTATCCCAGTACATCTCCAGTCCTAATTGAAAAGTGATGAAATAGTTGAAAGTCTATGTAGTATGTGAATAACTATTATAATCCAATTAGAAGTAGAGCATCACAAAGGTTTCAGTCTAATCTATCCCTTCAGGGTCCATAATGAAAATCTAAATGTGTAATTTATAAAGTAATTTTCTTCAAAGCGTCTACAGTACACTCACTTATTATACAGAGCTGCTTATAAATTGTTAGATTTTGGTTTGAAATGTAATGTGTTACTTATTGAGTGATTTTTAATTAACTGATTTAAGAATTTTAATTCTAGAAACCAAATTCTGTACCATATTGATATCGTATAATTGCAAAATGTCCTCAAACTTTTTTATTCTAAGTGGCCTATCATTTATAAACAAGAAAATAACAAGGATGGCTTCACATGGAAACTTACATCAATTTTTCAGGGTTGCAGTATTAAGAATACTAGTAATAAAATGTATTACTTGATTTCATACATCCTTTGCCTGAGATAAAGTGTTTCATGTGGGAAACCTTTAGCCTTTTTAATAGACAGTTTCAAACATCCATTTTAAACTCAAAAGAATATATCAGATCTCATCTATATTATCTGAATAGCATACATACATAAACAATGTTCACTGTTCATATATTTTTTTTTGTCTTTCTATTATCTTACTCACTTATTCAGGCTTGTCTGTGATTAATGGAATTGGTGTCAGATTCTGGAATTTATTCTGACCAATGAACACAGCTGACTCAAGGGAGTAGAATCTCCTGCCAAGTAACAGAACAAAACACAATATGCATAAAACTAATACAAGACTCCAGGCGTTAGCTGAGGGAAGCAACTACCTGTGTAATATGAAAGCAGCAGAAACTATTTCTCATGTTGTTGCATAGGCTGTAGCAGCTGTATATTACATCTAATCTCTAATGTAGCTGACTGGTTTGCCTTTTTTAAAACCAAGATTGGAAATTTTACTATGTAAAGAAAATAAGTCGTATGAGATAAAGGCTTGGATAATGTTTTGAACACTGCAAAGAAATTAAAATTATTTTTATGTGAAGTGGAGGTGAAATTTGTCGATTATATATTCCAAGGTCTGGTACTAAATGTTTGTTGTTAATTTTAATTCATATAACAGACATTTATCTTGTTAAACTAACTTCTTTTGAGTGGAGAAAATGCTTTTCCATCTAAACAAAAGGGTAGCTATCAAAACAGAAAGTCAGTGGTTAATGTTCTTGGCAGTTTAAAGTGCTAAATAAATGTTGTGTAAGATTACTTAAGAAAGATTAACCAAAAATTATTTGTAGCCAGCCTTAAAGTATTTTTAATGTATACTTAATTTTTAAATGTATACTTTATCATCTCTGTTCTAGGTAAGATGCAAAAAGAAATGAAAGAATGGCCCATCTGTAGCTTATAAACTTGCTACAAAGAGCTTCCCTTGAAAATTTCTTTTCAGATTTTTATAACAATATCCCAATTCTGCATATCCATACCAATGAAGAGAACACAGCTAACAACAAATAGCCACTCATCCCTTCCTCTTGATCCCCTATTAGCTAAAACAAAATTTACATCTCTAAAAGGAAACTGAGGTTCTGTCAAAATGGAACCTAATTCATAAGCAGAGCAGGGACACCTATGTGAAACATTAGAAAACCAAAATAGGGGGAAATTCAAACTTTAGAACTAAGGGACTAAATCATGTGAAAACAAAGTAATGATCATATCCAGATAGCCTACCTGGGGAAGGTAGATCTTAGAGGGCAAAAAATCTGTGGATTGTCACAACAAAATAATACCAGCAGAGGCACGAATGAGCAAGCAAGACAAGAACTGAGGTAGGTATATAATTGTAGATGTAGACTTGAGTGTGCATAAGCATGGATAGTCTAAAAGCTATGACCAATAGTTTAGTTTTTGACATAATAAAGAAGGATGAACTTAAATATCTAGTACCTAGGGGGAAAGTAGCATCTATAAGTGAATTTTCCATATAAAATTGAAGTTGGCCACTCTGATTCAAATCAAAATTATAAAACAGCCACATATTATATATTTCACTAACTTTTTAAAGTAAATGTTTTGCCTTTAATTAAAAACAAAAATTAGTCCTGTGCTTTAGGAAATGCACCAATACAAAAGGCCAACCCTATGGTATGTGACCTCTAGGCTTCTATATTTGTTTTGCTTTTTTCTGCTCTAGTAATCTCCCTCCTTTTGATCTGTGGCCTGGGAAAATGTGTTTTCTTTGGGTTTTAAATAAGAGTAAAATAGTTCTTTGAGTGATTCACTCGAGAAAAGTGTGGAACATTAACTATTGGTTCTTTAGGGTCCTCTTTAAGTTCTTTAAAAATGTCAGATCTATTTCAGTGGTGTTGGGGACAAATTTAAATCTTGTCCTTGTAGTCATTTCTATTTAGGATTTTAATGAGAACTGTAAACATATATAAAATGTACTTACCTGGAAACTGGTTGCAATAGTTGTAGTAAAGTTAATAGTTCATGGGGGTGGGGGAGCAACTTTTAATATAAAAGCTCAACCTGGGACCATATTATTACATTGAGACAGAAAAATTTTACGTTCATTCCAGAAACCATTATTATGTTATAAAATGGTCATTTAGGTTTATAAAGAAGACCTTTCTTTAAAAAGATTAAAGTATTTTCAGTAGCCAAATAACAGGCCAAGGAATATAGTGATACATTTAGAAAAATTTTCATCAAAGATGTTTAAAATTAATTAATTTTTACATACTTATCTACCATCTAGATTTCCAAATAAGCCTTTAGTAATAATAACAATAACTAGCCATTAAAGAGCATTTACCATGTCCAAGGCTCTATTCTATGTACTTACACTACTCAGTCCTCACAGTAACTGTATGAGACTTATTACCAGTTGTATAGCTAATAAGTGGAGAACAAGGAAGGATTCTGTTTCATAATCACTCTGCTGTACTTCCTAGTTACTAACACCTTTGATGGTTGTCCATTCCTGTTTTCCTTTAGTTACTTCAGGTCCCATGATTAGCCTTCACTCTACATTGATAGAGAGTAAGATAAGATCTATATAGAATCCTAAAAATTAGTAGAACTAGAGTTGTGGAAAATTTTTGAAAAATCCATAATGACCAGGCAAACTATGTCCCATTTCACTATTTATTTCTATCTCATTTAATAAACTTAACTTTAAAATTTTTTTAAAAAAACTTTATTTCAGATAAAATTAGTATTTCCATAATTTAGGATAAGCAGAGACACTTCCTTGAGACCATTACATTAGGTAATTGTGATTTCCATGAATAAAGTTAGTATCATGTGAGTATTTGCCTACATGCTTGTTGGAAGCTTCTGTAGCCTTTTCTTGGTAGGAATTCCAGTTTTTCTGAATTCTTCCCTTTCCTTCAGGTATTCCATTTTACATTCTTCATAAAAAGCAGGATCAGTATAGCTATAAGAAAGAAATGAGTATCTTTTAAAGTGAATCACTCTGCAAGTATTTAATATAGGCTTACTTTAATAACATTCAGATACCCAGTTCATCAGGCACAAATGTTAGTAGTAGATTTTAACAGCTGAAATTAAACTAATGTTGAATGTCAATTGCAATTGAAATTAAAAAAAATTTTTTCAAAAGAAGATTTTTAGTAATGGTCATAAATTCACTGTAAACATTACTCCACCAAACTAATTAAAGACCAGAAAAATAAAAAGACCTAATGGTAACGGCACTATCCCAGGATATAATGAGAAGCACACTCACTGCCTATCCTTAAGGAGCCCATGGTATTACAGAGCACACAGGTAAAGAGTGAATTATAATTAAGTATACAAAGTGCTGTGGTAGAGGTATGGCCCAGTGCACCATGGAAAGATGGGGAAGAAGTGAGGAAGGGGGAGATGTCAAGGGGAAATGCTCGAGCTGCAGTTTGAAGGACCATCAGAAATCCTATAGAAGGTACGTATGCAAAGGCAAAGAGATGAGGAAAAACGATGATGCATAAAGAACTGTAGGTAACTTGGAACCACCATGGCAGATTATGCACATAGGAGAAAGGGCCTGAGATGTAGCTAGAAAGGGCAAGAACCAAATCCTGATGATCCATTTATGCCATAGTAAGAAGTTAAAATCTATCCTGCAGATGATGGGGCACTATTAGGAGAGCAACTGTAAGGTCAGCTTTGTGTCTTAGATGAATCTGACAGCATGCAGCAAAGTTAGAAGCAGGATATCCAATAAATAAACTATTATAATGACCCAGACAAGAAATGATGAGGGCCTAGGCCAAAGGAGGAGCAGCTGTGATGAAAAGGATGCAATGGATCTGGGGAGATTTGGGAAATGAATGAATCAATAGGAAATAACCAATTAGAGTTAGGAGACAAGAAAGATACTAGACAACTGTATAATTCACAAAGACACATAATGCAGAGTAAAAGTAGCTGAGTTCAGTTTTGTGCCTTAAGAAAGAAGCATAGAAATGTCGGTCAACAGGAAGTAACTGAATCTATGAGTGCAAACTGAGCTTTCTCAGATTTAAGAATGAGGAGAGAAATAGGGAAGCAAATTTAAGGAACAGGTTAAGAGGGGGAAAGGCAAAGAATTAGCTAGAGACGTTAGGAAACAGGAAGCCAGATAGAAGGGAATTTTATGAGATTACCAGGGAGGTGAAGTAAAAGAAAGGACTGAAAGATTCAATTTGGCTACCATGAACCCACTAGAACAGTGGTTCTTAACCTTGGCTGCACATTAGAATCACCTGGGAATCTTTTTAAAATCCTGATGTCTGTGTCTCATCCTCTGGAAATTCTGTTTCTTTGTTACTAATGTTGTGGCCTCACCCCATAACAAAGAAACAGAATTTCCAGAGGATGAGGCCCAGAAATCAGGATTTTAAAAAGATTTCCAGGTGATTCTAATGTGCAGCCAAGGTTGAAAACCACTGTACTAGAACCTTTAGGAAGAGCAGCTTCAATGGAGTGAGGACAGAAGTCAGATTGCAGTTTATTGAATTCATGAAGATGAGTTAGGCAGAAACCAGAGCACAAACAATGCTTCAAAATGTCACTATGAAAAGATGAGAGAGCATAGTGGTTACATCCATTTTATAGAATGTCAATAGTAACTAAAGCAGAGCACTGTCTTACTCAAAGATGAAAAATACTATTTCTTAACTATAAACCCATCTATAATATATTCTGTAGATCAACCTCTTCATGAAATTGGTTAAATCACATGAAAAATATGCTTTTCACAATGGAATACTGCACTGCTATAAAAAAGAAGGAACTTTTACCATTTGCCATTAGCATGGATGGAACTGGAGAGCATTATGCTTATCGAAATAAGCCAGTTGGAGAAAGATATATATCACATGATCTCACTCATATGTGGGATATAATGATCAACATAAACTGATGAACAAAAATGGATCCAGAGACAAGGTGGCACTGAGCAGACCTTCCAACCTCGGGGAGAAGGCAGGGGAGGGGGGCGGTTAGAGATCAACCAAAGGATTTGTATACATGCATATTAGCATGACCAATGGACACAGACATAGGGGGCGGTGGGGGCTTGCCTCGGGGGTGCAAGTGGTGGTGGGGGTTAATCGGGGGAAAAAGGAGATATGTAATACTTTAAACAATAATTAAAACAAAAACAAAACAAAAAGAAAAACATGCTTTTGTTTACTGACCTCATATATTTAATCAGATACAATGCTGACCCACATAACTTAAAGAAACACTTTATAAATATGTTGCTTTTTTTAAGAATAATGTTTAACAAATTGATATTTTAGACTCAGCTTAAAAATATGATGGATTGAAGGGGTACAGAATATATTACATTGAATGAGTTAAATAATAAACTCTTACCTACTACATATACTCCATACACATACACAAAGACGCACAAACACTGAGATAACTACTTACTAAGAGGTTAAACATTCTTTTAATGCAGAATTTTCTTTCCGGCATTTTACTACCATAAGCATTCCAGACTCCTTGCAACATTTGGTAAAATCTGAAATAAAACATTTGGAAAGAAAAAAAAAATTTGTAATTATATCCACACAATTTCTGACAGATATAATTTAACATCTATTACCTAGAATGGTGGTCGGCAAACTGCGGCTCGTGAGCCACATGCGGCTCTTTGGCCCCTTGAGTGTGGCTCTTCCACAAAATACCAACTTCTGCGCATGGGCCACAAAGTTTCAATTGCACTATACATGCACGTCCGCACGTGGCATTTTGTGGAAGAGCCACACTCTAGTTGCCAAAGAGCTGCATGTGGCTCACGAGCTGCGGTTTGCTGACCACTGACCTAGACTGTGCTTGGCACACAGCACATGCTCTACCAAAGACAGGTACAAGAATGAAAGGCAGAATGAGATGAGTGTCATTTACTTTGTGGAAACAAAGAGATTTGAAAGGAGGGAGAGAGGATGACCTCTAAGATAGAGTGAGGAGACAGATGGGATGCAAAGAAATATGATTTCTAAGAGGGAAAAGGATATTCTAGAAGAAATGAGTAAGAAGGACAAAAGAAAAGCTGTTTCCGCCCAGCCATTGTGGCTCAGTGGTTGAGCTTCAACCTATGAATGTTGATGGTTCAATTCCCAGGGTCAGGGCTAGATCTTCAGTGTGGGGGATGCAGGAGGCAGCTGATCAACGATTCTCGCTCGTTACTGATGTTTTTATATCTCTCTCTCCCTTTCCCTTCCTTTCTGAAATCAATAAAAATATACTTAAAAGTAAATTAAAAAGGAGCTATTTCTAGACATGGGCATCTGGTGTCCAGTCTCTGCATGTCTTCTCTTGATGCATAAAAGCACCCCTTTCTTGTTTTTTTAATCCTCACCCGAGGATATAGTTTATTGATTTTTAGAGAGAGAGGAAGGAGAAAAGAGGGAGAGAAACCTTAAATTATATCATCCTCACAAAGAATTAACTAGGTAAAAAAATTAACTTTTTCTGACTATCTTTTATAACTCGTAATACAAAGTTATCAAGATTTCCTTCTTTTCTTGAGCTGTGTGTTACCCATTTAGTTACTAAGGAATATAATTTATAATTATTTTAAAGCAAGCAGGTAATTTCAGGAGACTCCATGAAAACACATAATATGTCACAAAAATATTTTTTAAACCACAAGCAAACTGGAAATGATTGAGATTTGTTAAGTGCATAAAAACTCATTAGAGGGACTTTGCTGGGACGAGAGCCTTACAACGGAGATATCAGTATGTACCTGTAGTATCACAGAATACTTTGAAGGATACATGGTAAAATAGGAACAAAGGCAATAGATGCAGGTAATGACTTTAATGCAAAAATTTAGTGGTTCTAATCACATTAAATTATGGGTGACATGTAATACTCCACTTCAAATATAGAATTAGCTTCCTTTAGTTCCTTGTTCACTAGTCTCAGTAGTCCCAACAATTGCTCTCTGATTCCTGAACCTACTCAGATACCTTTTTTATTCCAATTATGAAATGTTCTCCATCCTCTCTGTGCAAATGAGCTAGATTCCAGGCCAAATCAGACCATGGGATTATTTTTTGTGCGCTGTGACTAAGGACTTCCTACAACTCAAAAATGCAAAGCAGACTTATAATTAGCTCATTATCAGTAGAGACCATGGCAATCAAAAACTTTCACTCTGGAATGTCATTAGCATGCCTACACAAGTTAATTTTTCTACTTATGGCATAATAAAATCTACCTTTCTAGGAGCAAGAATTATCCCAAATAAAAATTAAGACATGAGCAATACTCAAAGGGAATATGTACATCAAGTTAACCCAGACGGACTAAATCTCCCTAAAGGCTTCTTGAAGGGAACTTCCATGATGACAGTGGTAATGAACCATGGGCTGATCTCCCTGCACCACCTCTCCTTCCTGGAACCTCAGAGACCTACTCCGACCAGTTCACTTAGTTAATGTCTGTAAGAAAGACTTTGCCTAATGAAATTTTATAGTTGACCAATCCTAGTCCTTTTCTGGAAAACACAAACACAATGGCTATTATCAAAAGTCCACATTCTGAATTTAACAAACACAATATTTTTACACTGAAAAATTCACAACAGAATGCTTAGGCATTCATTATTTTAAGACTTCTTTCCCTAATATAAATAGAAATGCCCTTAGTAGGGAATTAATGAGAGATAGCATTTATGTGTTCTGATCACAATAAAGGCACATTCTATGTATTTTCACACTTGTCCAAATCTCTTCAGGAATAACTGTGACTGGCCTAAAGCCTCAAGCTGTTTGTAGGGTTTTGTCACTTGTTTAGCAACAAGATTTTAATGAGGGTCTTTCTTTCATACCACATTAGCATACATTCATATAATAATGATGTTGCTAATACTGCCAAATGATTTCTAAAATGGTATTCTGAAACAAATACAATTGAAATTGCTTTTTTCAATATTATGTTAAATGTTAAAGAGCTCTAACACCTCTATATAATTTAATTACCATTAAACACTATACCAGTAAAAATAAAATTTCATTCATTTAAGTAAACCTTAAGGTAATGCAAATGAATAACAATAAATAGTGAGGGTAGAGAGTTTATTAAAAGTTATTCTTGCCAAACCGGTTTGGCTCAGTGGATAGAGCGTCGGCCTGCGGACTCAAGGGTCCCAGGTTCGATTCCGGTCAAGGGCATGTACCTTGGTTGCGGGCACATCCTCACTGGGGGGCGTGCAGGAGGCAGCTGATCGATGTTTCTCTCTCATCGATGTTTCTAACTCTCTATCCCTCTCCCTTCCTCTCTGTAAAAATAAATCAATAAAATATATATTAAAAAAAAAGTTATTCTAAATTTTAAAGAAAAGTAGTTAAATATAGAATTCAAGACTTTCTTTCTTAAAAAAAATCAAGAACGTGAGAGTATATCTTTCTTTTGTAAACCCTCATTTCTCTGAAAACAAAACAAAACAAAACAAAACACAATACCACATAAGAAACTATTGGTAAAAATATGTTTTAGGTATAATAAAATTTAGGTCAAGTATATCTATGAAAAACAGAAAGTCTTCTCCTAACTTTAGTCTAAGGCAGTGATGGCGAACCTTTTGAGCTCGGCATGTCAGCATTTTGAAAAACCCTAAATTAACTCTAGTGCTGTGTCACATATAGAAATGTTTTGATATTTAAAACCATAGTAAAACAAAGACTTATATTTTTGATATTTATTTTATATATTTAAATGCCATTTAACAAAGAAAAATCAACCTAAAAAATAAGTTCGCGTGTCACCTCTGACACACGTGTCATAGGTTTGCCATCACTGGGCTAAGGTAATGGGCAAAATAATCACATTGTAATTATGTACAAGTAGACTATATAATTTCCAGTTTCTATAGGAAAAAACCTTTGGGGGGGGGAACCTCTGTATAAAAGCAATAGAGAAAAAAATCATTTAGAATTATTTTTAACTCATTTACTTTATGGAACTTTTATTTGTATTTTAGTATTTCAATAAACCCCAAACATTATTTGAAAATAATTTAGTCATCCAGTTACAGCTAAAGCATTCAATGAGATGGCACTTTGAAAACATACTAAATTAAAAGAAATAATCCCTAATGTCTCATCTTTGACTAGAAACCACTCCATTTATATCCTACTAACCTACAATTTTTTAGAAATCTTAAGGTTATAAATTTTTATAGAACCCCTTTAGACACAGCATTACTTGTAACTTTCTATTTCATTAGTACTTTTATTTCATTAATGAGTAAAATATTTATAAAGTACCTATTTTTCCAGCTATATTATAAAAAGCAAGTATAATTTAGAATTTTAACATATAAGCTATGTGTAATATTTCTGTAACTACACCATCATCTTAATGGTCTCACCTTAAAATCTAGAACTTCAATTTTATCTAAATGAAAAAGATTTATGGAGGTCTTGCTTATTAATTACATGTAGTAGGACAGATTTTAAAATCACCTTAAGTTCATAATGTATCAATAACTTTACAACTGGAAATCTTAACCATAAAACCATTTGCTTTTACAGAACTGGATAAGAACAAAAACAGATATACTTTAAACACTGTATAAAAGATCTTTTGACCAGTTATTAAATCAGAAGAGATTTTAAAATGTAGAACTGAAAATGATGCAATTTGGGGAGGGATTAGGCAGGTGGCGACTTTTGGTAAGATTTTCCTTCATACAAAGGTGTCTGGAGTGTTAAATCTGTAATATAAATTTAAGTCTAAAACTAATTTTTCATAGGAAAAGCTATCTTTTAAGTAAAGACTTCTGTTGTGAGCAGTCTAATGCCAGGTCCCCGTAGACCATGCCTAAGTGCTGTGCTGCTCTCAGTAATCATCCTCCCTTCTGGAAGCTGTGAAGTAAAAAGTGCCTGAAGACAACAGGAGGTCACCCTCAGTTCTGAGCGCACCAGCTCCAAGTGCAGTAATGAAGGCCTGAGCCAAGGCAGAGAAACCATGAAGACAGTAGTTTGTCTTCCTCCTAATGACTGCTCAACTGACGCAAACCAAAGCCACAAGGCCACCAAGCATATTACTCTGTATAACTGACAGCATGAACAATGTCATGAAATTCTTGTGAAAGATTTTGTAAACAGTTCTGACTCTATTGAACATCTGTTTGTTTATTCTTTCTATCTATCTATCTATCTATCTATCTATCTATCTATCTATCTATCTATCTATCTATCTATCTATCTATCTATCTGGCTAAATACTAAGTGTCCATCTGGGTAATGACGTCACGCAGCAACACTCAGCTTCCTCTCTCTAGTGACTAGCCTCCTTGCAGTTTCTTCAGCCCAGGAACACAGCCAGGTGGAAACATTTCACACTTTAACCAAATGTCTGAAGCGTTTTCCCATGCCTCATCTCATTTGATCCTCACAGAAGTCCTGGAGTAGGTAGATAGGAGACTTGGTGGAATCCTATTTTCTTTTCATTAGCCGGAAAACGGAGATTTAGAAAGCTTAGAAACTTGACCCGACTGAAAAGAAGAAATGGTGGACCTTGAAAATGACTTCAGGTTTTCTCACTACCCAGAATATAGTCAAACACTGCTGCAGTTAAGTATTTTACCCTTTGTTCTCCCTGTGTGATCTACAATAATCTGCTTTGTGTTGATATTTACTGCTGTGTTGCTGACAATTACCTGAAAGAAAAGTTGGGGTGCTTCACTGGGCTGGAAAAAGTTTAAATCAGAAAGCAGGTCTAGTTAAGCAAGTTTATCTATAGTGGGGCCTTGATTTACGAGTTTAATTCGTTCAGAGACCAAGCTCGTTAAGGAGCTCGTTAACTCAAATTACTCTATCAACTCAATGCAAAAAATCGGCTGAGAGACAGCTGGTATCTCAAAAAACTCGTTAGTCAGGACACTCTTAAGTCAAGGCCCCACTGTACATATATAAAGCTCTCACTGGCATCAATTGCATGTGTGTGTTTTGATCTGTCATTGTTGATCATTAATTTGGTTGACACTTCTATTATAGAGACGGGCATATAGCGACATTAAAATATTTCTTCTAATTAATTTCCTTTCAATGTGCACGAATTCATGTACCAGGCCACTAGTAGGAAATAACATTCCTAGTTTTTCTCTTCTCCTGGTTCAGAGCCAGTGTGAACACTGTTCCCTTCCCTTACTAGATGTGGTTTCCAGACTATTGATAAAATCTGGGTTACCCTCCTCAGAATCTGCTGGTTTGCAAATTTATATATTTAGTACCTTGCTTTTGCTCCATACAGAATTTGAAGTAGCTTGGTAACTCCCTTAAAAAACAGCATTAATAACGGTTTGATAAATTCTTGAAATCCAAACACAGTAGGCAGCAAGACAAATATAAACATAATAATGGCATCCTAGCTGGTTTGGCTCAGTGGCTAGAGCATCGACCTATGGACTAAATGGTCATGTGTTTGATTCTGGCCAAGGGCACATGCCCGGGTTGCGGGCTCGGTCCCCAGTTGGAGGCATACAGGAGGCAGCCGGTCAATGATTCTCATCATTGATGTTTTGATCTCTCCCTCTCCCTTCCTCTCTAAAATCAATAAAATTATATTTAAAAATAATAACAATGGCTACATCTTTCTGAAACTATATTACAAATCACTTGTAGGGAATCATTAAGAGAATGACATGTCACCAGCCATTCCCTATCCTGTCTTTTCTTAGCTGAAGCAAAACAATATTTTTACATAAGTAAAAAATAGCCTTTGACACCATTAAAACCCACTTACCAGCTTTCTTTTAATCTAACACAATCACCCCACAACCAAAGTACAAACATTATACCACAGAATACTACACAGCCACTAAAAAAAGTATACAAATAAGGACAATCTTCAAAGACTTAAACAGATAAAGCAAAATGCGAAAGAGTCTATTAATATGTTGCCATTTCAGTTTAGAATGTACACATATAAGTGTGTGTATGTGTGTATGCATGTATCTTTAGAGAGAGATTGATGTTTGTGTAAGCGGAAAATGGCTGTGGAAGATGTAAGAAACTGGTTGTCTCAGCAGAGGAAAAGAAGAATTGAAGGGAACAAGAATTGAAGAAGCACATTTGTAGTGTGTTTTAGAATGTGTGTTAAAGTTACAAAATGGTGGGTTTTTTTTTAAAGAAGTAGCTTTGTTGGAGGGGGTACAGGGGAGTGGAGTCCAGATGAGAGGAGCTTTGACTTTATGAGTAAAGAAGACATCTCCTTCCTTTTTTTCCCTAAACAAGCTCTTTCCCCTAAAGGGAGGCAGGGAGATATACGCGCGCGCGTGCGTGCGTGCGTGTGTGTGTGTGTGTGTGTGTGTGTGTGTGTGTAGGCGGGGAGGTGGGGAAGTGTGTGTGTAGGAAATCCCTCTACATCTCGCTAAGAACACCCACCCTACTCATCACACTCTAGGGATATTTCTGCATATATCGCTTAATTTCATTAAATGCTGATTGCTATCAAATACAAATCTGGACATTTCTTTTCACAAAATATACAACTACGGAGATCCTACTCTCTCCATTATACCCAGACCAAGTGAAAAGCACTCTTCCAAGATGAAATGATACCATCAAAGTCACACTATTGGCTTTCTTTTCATTTAACATAGTCACACCAACTGCCAAAACGAAAGAAATCTGACAATGATAACATGAACTACCTTGCTAATAAGTCCAAATTCTCAGCTTTAAAGAGCAAAAAAGAGAATAAAAGACATGTTATGCTAAATTTAATTAGACATTTAATAAGTGTAGTATCCCTAGTTAACAAGGCAAATCGATCCTTTCAGTTCTGGCTGCAGTTTATTTAAAGACTTTACAATTTTACTACTTAGAAGCAAGTCCTATGGAGGTGTCATCTCACCATTTATATTTTCGCAACACTTATGATATTGCTATCACACTCTTAAAATAAATGAAAAGCCCAAGCCACATTTCAGACCAATATAATGCTACAGACTCTATTTTTATTTCTGGAAATAAACACTAAAATAGTTCTGTATTGCTCACTTTATTCTTACAAAGTTGAACATTTAAAAAATAAAACTAAGTTTTTTTTTTCAAGTCCCAAGTACACTTGGAAAACAGAAGTTTTAATCACTTGGTTTTAAAATTAAGCACCAGAAAATATATCATTGTAAAATTCTGACAACTGCATTCATTTTATGACAAAATTATTATGCTTTTAATTTTGTATTAAATTGTGATTTATTAGCTTGCTACTTTAGAGATTAGTCTATGTACAGAATGAATTTAGTGGTGCAAATAATGAGACAAAGAAGGTAGAAGGATGAACATGAAAAGATTATTTTACATTGCAGTGCATGAGCTATTTGATAATTCCAACATAGTACAAAAGAAAGCCTCTCTCTAGATTGATCATGGTTCAGTGAACATCACTGAATATCTAATACCTCCAACTCAATTAATTCTCACTTGATTAAGATCAGACTGATATTCAAACTAAATCATCTCTCCAGTCAAGTAGAAATCAATATTTCTGATTTTACTTTTAAATTACAATAGAAAATAAAATGCACACATCTTCAATATGCCAAGAGTAGCTTTTCCATTCTAGTCTACCATGGCATGGATAACACAGTTGATTAAAGAATTATTCTAATCTGAGCACCAATATGTAGCAGAATCTGATTAATTTGAACACAGAGATGGAATAAAGTAATTAAATATATCTTATACAGGGCAAATAGAATATTGACATAAAATAAATTTAACTTCTTTAAAACAAACCTCACTATTTATCGGCTCAACTAGTTAGGAATGTGGTTTTATCAAAGACTGATTACTCTCAGAGAAGAGTATTGCTTCAGGCACAAATATTTATAAGGTGGGCAAAGAACAGTCCTTTTTAACTCATACTCTTTCCACCACTGCCACCTCCAAAAAGCAGGCACATACCTAAAACAACCAAATTATTTCTATAGACTTTTTCAGAAAAAGCAGGACATACTGACCCACCCTTGCTGATCAGGGTAAAACGTAATGAATCCTAAAATAACAAAATGCTTTCATATTTGTAACTCTTACTGCTAAAGAGAACATGAAATAGATTTTCCTCCTTTCATTCCTTAATTCCCTTCTAATTAAAGATGGAGAAGAGTAAAGCTAAATTATTTTTAGTATTAGTTGAGTAGCAAGTATTACTTTACTTGTTAATAAACTCAATAATTCAGTGAAAATAACAAAATTTTCAAGTATTATATACAATTTTCAAATATATTTAAGAAAGCAAAATCACAGCTAACTGTACTATTAAAATAAAAAATAATACAACTTAGAGTGTGTCCAACAGTGAGCACTATATATATTATATGTAAAGTACTTTCTATATAAAGATATAACATATATAAAATATATGAAATATGTATTTATTATATATGATTTTTAAACCTCACAAAGTAGGTTACTACTATGCACTAAATAATTCATAGGTATTACTCAGATGTGCCTTTTCTGGTGTCTTAGATATACCACTTTACAGAAAAGAATATGAGGAACCAAGAATTACACAACTTAACTTGGAAATACAGATTTCCAAAATTTATATCTGATGAGAAACTGCCTAGGACAGTGATGGTGAACATTTTGAGCTCAGTGTGTCAGCATTTTGAAAAACCCTAACTTAACTCTGGTGCTGTGTCACATATACAAATTTTTTGATATTTGCAACCATAGTAAAACAAAGACTTATACTTTTGATATTTATCTTATATATTTAAATGCCATTTAACAAAGAAAAATCAACCAAAAAAATGAGTTCGCGTGTCACCTTGGACACGCGTGTCATAGGTTCGCCATCACTGGCCTAGAAGTTAGTTATAAACCATAACTAAGGTATGAAAAACAAAATTTGTTAAAGTATGATACTGTCCAAGGATTTGTAACCTCTGAGGCTGGGGCCACCTATGCAACTTGGAAGGTGGGCCATTTACTTGTTAGACATAAAAGGATATTCTTTACATGCATGAAAGACTCCACCTATTTTTCTTGAACCACGCGGAAATCTTGGTTTGATTTTTTTTCTTATGACTGAAGCATATCTTTGGAAAAATATTTCTCTTATCTCAACACTAATAAAAGAGAAAAATGGTAATTGGCGTATGAGCTACCCTTTTCATTGGCTAATCAGGGCTATATGCAAATTAACTGCCAACTAAGATTGGCAGTTAACTGCCAACAAGATGGCGGTTAATTTGCATATGTAGGCACAATGCAGGGAGGCAAAAGGGAAAGCAGGAAGAAGCCCCCTGCCACTGACAGTGATCGGAAACCCAGGGGGGAGCTAAGAGGAGGGGGGCAGGGCAAAGGCAGCCCTGGGGCCGCCTTTGCCCTGCCCCCCAGCCATGATCGGAGAATCAGGTGCCTTTTCTGCCCTGGCCAGTGATAGCAGGAAGTAGGGGTGGAGCCAGCAATGGGAGCTGGGCACGGTCGAAGCTGGCAGTCCCAGGAGCTGGGGATCCCTTGCCTGGGCCTAAAGCGAAGCCCACGATCGCGGGGCCGCTGCAGTTGCGGGTCTCCGCTGCCCGGGCCGAACGCCTTGGCCAGAGGCGTCAGGCCTGGGCAAGGGGCCGATCCTGCTATTGGAGGGTGATGGGGGTCAATGCCTGAGGGCTCCCAGTATGTGAGAGGGGGCAGGCTGGGCTGAGGGACACTCCCCCACACACACACCCAGTGCACGAATTTCGTGCACCGGGCCCCTAGTACATTATAAAGGGTAGGGCAAGAGTAGGCTATAGTTGTGAGTATGCAAATAGGTTTATTCTTGTATTATTTATTAATTATTGCATTAATTTCCATTCAAACAACTTTAAACCTACTTTTGTCCCACCTTGTATATATTGCCGGGAGCCGGTCCATCCTTGCTGTTTCAAGGGACCCTGGCATATATGGCATACGGTTCTTAATATGTTTGCTCACCTTCTTGGTGCTGTGTTTTAACCAAGGTCACCTTTCCGAGAAAGGTTGAATCCCCAGGTAGGGATTTTCCCCTGAAGTTAGGGAGGGAATAAAACCCCTCAACTAAGTGCCAGGCGGGTAATTAATCACTTTAACTATGAACAATCATGCTTAAGCTACATAATCTTTACTCCCTGGAATGGAGATAAGAAACGCCCTAACCTTTGTAATAGAGATTGATAGGATTGAATCAGCTGGTATAAATACAGATGTAACAAGACAGTCAGACAGAACTTAGAACACAGAACTCAGGAGACAGAATTCAGAAGACAGAAAGACACAGAACTTAGGAGACAGGACTTAGAAGACAGGACCAAGAGAGAACCTACAGACAGAACCTACACAGAACCTACAGACAGAAGAACTTCGCTGGAGAGAGCATGGCAAAAGATCCTGGACTGAACCTGACTACAGAAATTGGCAAGAGAACCTGACTAGAACCTGGTGACTGAACCTGGCTGGAGATCTCAGACAGAACCTGGCTGGAGAACCTAGCGAAGGAACATGGCTACAGAACCTGGCTGGAGATCCTAAGCAGAACCTCTCTGGAGATCGAGACCAGAACTTGGCTGGAGATCCTGGCTAGGCTGCTGATCAACTGAACGCTGTCTCCGTGTCATTCCTTCTTCGCCGACTCCGTCCACACCTTTGGGGACCCCTGGACCTGATGGGGTTGGATCCCAACAATATATTATGATATATATTTCTCTAATATGTACATTATAAATTTATACATTCATATAATATATATAAATGACAGTGCAAGCAAAGACTAACAACCAGTGTGCATGCCCCATGTTTGAAGGTGCAGCTGTTACTTTATTCCAGATCATTGTTTGCCTTGCAGAAATGGATTTATATATTTTTAAAGCTGGAATTTGTTTTACGTAAAATCTTACAACTTTATATAGTCTAGCTAACTTTGTTTACTGAGACACTGCACAGGGGAAAACCAAAATATGTCTGCACAATGGCTCTGAGCTGAAGGCTGACTCTGGTGTCATCAGCTTGAAAGGCTTCCTTGAACACTTCAACTCAGGTAATTATGCACATATGGTTATCCCATCAGAAACGTCTATCACTCACTTGTCAACTACTCAAGCAGAAGTCTCATAATAATTCTAAACAGCATCTTAGCCTAGAAGCAGAGGAATTAAATGGAGATGTTCCCATCTCTAACTCCCTAATTTCACAGGCCTCATAACCTTCCAGGGCCCTGTGAGGCAGTCAGTCATGATGGATGTTGACACCCTTCAGGAACCTGAAACAGGGAATCAAACGGATCCTTAACTAAAAGTTTCTATTTCCTTTGAGCCCACACTGAATGTACTATTTATCAGTTGCTAAACCCCTTTTACCTCAAGAAGCACATCAGGTAAGAAGAATGTTTTGTTTGAATGGATGCTACTTGATAAAATAAAGGGGTTTCTTTTCCTCCTCTATTAAATTATCAGACATTTAGTAAGCTAACACTTTGTCTGATGCTCTCAGGGGTCTCCAATGGAGCAGCAAAGCAATGACACACTTAACATTAAATAATACAAAATAAAACAGCAATTATGGGAGCCCTTGTGTTGGTTGGAGCATCGTTCTGTACACTAAAATGTTGTGGGTTTCATCCCAATCTGGGCGAGTAGGAGAGGCAAGCCATCAGTGTCTCTCCCACATTGATGTTTCTCTCTCTCTCTTTCTTATTCTCTGAAAACAATGAAAATATATCCTTGGGTGAGGATTAAAAAACAAACAAACAGCAATTACCGGAAAATGACAACAAGTATCACATGGACATGGCAAAAAAAAGACTGATTGCCTAAGGAGGTCACATGCAATGACTAAATAAGAGACTGCAGGCGGAAGAGCTCACTACAGGCTACTTAGAAAGGCAGCACAACTGCCTACATAAGACTCTTCCTACATTTGCAAAGATGGATAGAAGAAATCCAAGAAGTGTCAAGCAACAATCTTTGCCTTTACCTCCTACTAAACAGTCTATTAATCAACCCGTGAGTACAAATGATGAAATGAATAATTATTTTAAATATTTCTAATAATTCTACATGGTCAGAATGCAGTCTAGTAGCTGTTAATTATATACGTTCACAAAGTATCATGGCAAAGTCTAACAGGTCAGTATCATGGGGCTTGGTCTTAAGAAGCTACTTATAAGACACTGCCAAATAAGAATTTCACTTTTATTCTATATTTTATTGCTAACTTTCATTAAAATAACAAAAATTAATTGAAATATATTTAAAACATAAAATTTTTTTAAAGGTTTTTAAATTTTCTATCATGACTGAATAAAGTAGAAAAAGTGACTGTCACAGTCTTATTTGTTAGATTCCACAAAGAATATTTTTAATTTTAAAACAGAATATCAACAGGGTTGATTGAAATAAAGAGAAATAAATTAATGCTAAATAATTACTAAGGAAGTTTTGTTTATAGAAATGAATAATTCAGTGTTTTACAAAGTAAATTCAAACAGCAGCTGCTTTGCTGACTTTAAGCTAAAAAGAGCTTTCTCCAAATGTACAAACTTTAAAACTAGAGCATCATATTTTTTTGTGGAATAGAATTTATTTCCCAGGTCTCATGTTATTAGTATAAAATATTACAAAGTTACAGTAATAATCAAGTAGCCAGTAAGAAGTCTCATCACTGATTTTTCATGGGAGGTATCTGTCACTTTCTAGTTAATTGAATATATGCATAATTCCTGCCCCATTAAGTCATAACAGCTGGGGGGAGAGAGGAATTAAGATTTCTAACAATCTGTTCCCAACCCACTTGATCCTGAATATTATTCAGATCTCAGAATGGATCTTGTGACTGCCTTTTAACTCTACTGCAGTTCCATTTCTGTCTCCTTAATTACTTGCTCCCATTGATAGATCCTCCCTTCCCCCAACTGGTGGGCGGGGTATGACGTAACCTGCAGCCCAGAAATACCTGAGTGACTAACCAGGTACCTTTTATGGACTATACATTGGACCACCAATCCACACCTGCCAAATACCCTAAGCCCTTGTCCTATATGGACAATGCAGTAAGCCACCAATCAGTGTGCGCCGAGTACACTAAGCCCCCCACCCCTTCCCATTCCGCCCCTCAAAAGGCATGCCCACCCCTGCACGTGCTGCTGTCCTCCCCTTGCGAGACAGCCCGGCAGGTGCTTCTCCTCTAATGAAGCCTGTAGTCCTGGTTTTAGGCCTCTGTCTGATTTTTCACCCATATATCAGGAAGGAGCTCTTCCTCCATCAGTAAGAAATGAGCCCAAACTTAAAAAAAAAAAAAACACGAGAGAAATTGCACATGTTACAAATTAAGTTCATTTCACTAAATAACTGACCCACAGATTTTGAAGAATCGGATTCTCATCACAGCAGCTAATAGATAGAGAAACTGAAAAACAAACGTTGTAAGTACTTGCAAATTAAATCTGAAATAAAACACTTCCAAACAGCCACATAAGACAAAGGGAAAATGGGTTCTATTTACATTTTACAATTTTGTGGTTTATCTATTGCCTACTGTAAACTGAAGTCTGCAACTCTTTCGTGGATCACCTACTAATATCAACTACTCCACCTAGCCTTAGCACCTATAGTGAATCATCATTTTCATACCTCAGATCACCAGAGACATTGAGAGGAAAAACAGAACTGGATGAGATTAACAGTATGCAAAAATAATGAAACTACTGCATCCCACAAAATTCCTATTTCTATTAGAGACTTATAGGAAACCACTAAGGGCATAATTAGCATATACAAGTATAAAAGAAGATTGAGATTCAAAACAATCTCAACAATATGGACAACAAAGGCAAAAAAAAATTTAAAGGATAAATTTCTCAGGGACAAATGCAAATTTTTGCAATTAGGTTTTTAAAAAAACTTTTAAATTTTAGAACAGAATGACAGATGAAATCATATGTGATCCAACTATGTAAAACATGACAGAATACCTAAACCAATCTTAATATCAATGTCCCAATCACAATGGCAAGAAGATCACAGCATATCTGTGTTCTCCTCTGGAGGACACTTGTATATAGATGGATCTTGACAAATGAGCAAGTTCCTACAGAAAGGCGATCAGGAGATTGAGAGGTATAAAAACCCTATGAATATATACCATATTATGTATTAACCATTATCTTGGAAATCTACCCATTGTGGGCTTAAGTAAAATCCTGGAACACATTAAATGTAAGAATTTAGATTTGAGCTTAGGCAGTGGGGAATGGCACGAACTAAACTGCACACTGCAGAAAGCTTTACCTAGCAATAACTTAAGGTAAAGTTAAGGAAGAAGAAGGAAAATAAATTTCTAAATTAGGGAAGCTAGTCTTTATGCTAATAAAACAATTCAGGCAACAGATAATTTGGGTAAAAACTGAAGAATATTGCAAGCTCATAAACCTTTCCTCAATAAGCTAAACAAAATGAGTCTAACAAGAAAAAAAAATTGGCCAACTACAACATATAGTCTCATATCATAAACTTCAAAAAGTAATAGTTAGGAAAGAAAAAAGGATTCTAGCAAAGTTCAGCATGGCAAGGCTCCTAGTCCCAATTCTTTCCCTTAGAACACAATGGGGGAAAAAAACGAGTTTAAAAACCCTGAGAATTCCCAATAATGGTACTTTTCATTCTTGAGAGAAGCAGACTGGGGGCATAAATAAGAATCCTAGAGAAAAGTAAAAAGTAGAAACAAAACCTCTTCGAATAAAAGCCTCTACCCAACTTCAAAGGATAGATACCTCAGCAGAGGCAGAAAAGCCACTAGGGTATGCATTTTTTAGGGTTCCATACTCAATACAGAGGATAAGCCAAAAATAACCTCACAGGAAAAGAGGAAACATTCTAGAGGCCATTTAACAAAAACAGTGCATTGGCCAATGTGCTCCTTTCCCCCAGTTTCCAGGCTTCAGAAAAGTACACAGAAGAACACACTTCAGCCCTCAAACTACAGCCCACCAAGGAGGACAATCATATCAGAAAAGAGTGGCAGGAGTGTTAAAGAGAATTCACCCACAATTTTTCAGAGATATAGAAAACAACTCTGAAAACACACTCTAAGGGTAAGAAAATTCACCTCAAATGTCACATTATATAAGATCTTAATAAAAACAAAAATATAAGAAAGCTCGATTTCAATAAATAGTTGATAAAATTGAGTGAGAAGAGAAGATAAAAATGGGAGTTTAAGACCAAAACAAATCCATTACAGTGCTAAGTAAATACATTAAGAAATATATAAGAAATAGAATAGACATAGCTATATGAAAGACTTTGTAAGAATGACTTACGATAATCATAGTAAATATCGAGGAAATAATAAAAAAAAAGGTTAATGCAAACCAAGGCAACTGTTGTGGTAGGCAGCTTCTAGGATGGCCTCAAATAATCCCAGGCTCCTGGTATTCACACGCTTTGGTAAACCATTCCCTTTGAGTGTAGGCTAAACCTAGAGATTTCCTTCTAGTTCAAGAATATGAAAATGTAATCGCTTCTTGGCCTTTTGGCTAAGATCAAGTGTAAGAATATGAATATGTGGATGGCATCTCGCTGCCATGATTAGGTTACAAAAGCCCATAACTTACATCTGGTTAGCAGACACTCTCTATTGCCTTCCCATTTTTCATGCTTTGATGAAGAAAACTGCCACATGTGGGAAAGACTCATCTGGTAAGAAATGGAGGGTGGCCTCTGGCTAACAGTCAGCAAGGAACTGAGACTGTCAGTACCACATCCCAGGGGGGAACTGGATGCTGCCAACAAGCACTGAGTGATCTTGGAAGCAGATCCTTCCCCAGCCGAGAGTTCGGATGAGACTGCAGACCCTGAGCCAACACCTTAACTGAAGTCTTGTGAGAGACTAAAGAAGTGGACACAGCTTCGTCATATTGGATTCCTGCCCCACTGAAATGGTAAAATAATAAATGTGTGTTGTTTATAGCCACTGAACTTTGGGGTAATTTGTTACATAGCAAATAACATCAAGTGTTAATCCCATTTCAAAGTTCCAAAGACGGCTGATACCTCTGAAGTAGAGAATTCAAAAAAGGAAAAGAAAAAAATATTTTAAGAAAAGTTTAAGAACATTTGAAAGGAGACCCGAGTTTGGGGAGGAGAACCAAGATGGCGGCATAGGTTAACGCCGGAGATTGCTGCCTTGAACAACCAAATCAAAATACACCTAAAAGATGGAACGGACATCATCCAGAACCACAGGAAGGCTGGCTGAGTGGAAATTCTACAACTAGGAGGAAAGAGAATATCATACCCAGACTCAGAGGAGGCGCAGTGCTGAAGTGAAATACTCAGGTGCAGAGTGCGTGCGGAGCGGGCTGGCGGCGGAGGGCGTGGTTGGTGTTTTCAATCGGGAGGGAGTCTCAGATTCTGAGCTCCAGATCCAGGCGAGTCTCTAGGGACCCAGACTCAAACAGGAGAAGCGGGACTGTCTGGCTTCAGTCGGAACTCGAAGGCAGCTTTCTCTCCGAGGTTTGCAGCGGTTGCTGGGACTCTGTGAGGCAGAGCCCCTAGGGACAGAACTGAGAGCCGCCATAACTGCTCTCTCCGGCCCACCCTGTTGATCCCAAGCCCGAGCGACCCACCCGCCCCGCCCAAGCGCTGCGCAGAGCCATTTGCCAGATAGCCTCAGGCAAAGGCTAGATTAGCACCTCCCTAAAGGACAGAAGTTTTCCCACTGCAGACACAGCTGATTCTCACAGCCAGCTGGCCTGGAGGTCAAATCCCCCTCAGTAATACCTACAACAATCAAGGCTCAACTACAGGAGGACTGCACACAAAGACCACTAGGGGGTGCACCAAGAAAGCATAAAAAATGAGGAGACAAAGAAACAGGACAAAACTGTCAATGGAGGATATTCAGTTCAGAACCACACTTTTAAGGTCTCTCAAGAACTGTCTAGAAGCCGCCAATAAAGTTATTGAGATCCTCAACAAATCTAATGAGACCCTCGATGTTATGATAAAGAACCAACTAGAAATTAAACATACACGGACTGAAATAACGAATATTATACAGACTCCCAACAGCAGACCAGAGGAACGCAAGAATCAAGTCAAAGATTTGAAATGCGAAGAAGCTAAAAACACCCAACTGGAAAAGCAAAATGAAAAAAGAATCTGAAAATACGAAGATAGTGGAAGGAGCTTCTGGGAGAGCTTCAAGTGTACCAACATCAGAATTATAGGGATACCAGAAGATGAGAGAGAGTAAGATATTGAAAACCTATTTGAAGAAATAATGACAGAAAACTTCCCCTACCTGGTGAAAGAAATAGACTTACAAGTCCAGGAAGCACAGAGAACCCCAAACAAAAGGAATCCAAAGAGGACCACACCAAGACACATCATAATTAAAATGCCAAGAGCAAAAGATAAAGAGAGAATCTTAAAAACAGCAAGAGAAAGAAACTCAGTTACCTACAAGGGAGTACCCATACGACTGTCAGCTGATTTCTCAACAGAAACTTTACACGCCAGAAGGGAATGGCAAGAAATATTCAAAGTGATGAATACCAAGAACCTACAACCAAGATTACTTTACCCAGCAAAGCTATCATTCAGAACTGAAGGTCAGATAAAGAGCTTCACAGATAAGGAAAAGCTAAAGGAGTTCATCACCACCAAACCAGTATTATATGAAATGCTGAAAGGTATCCTTTAAGAAGAGGAAGAAGAAGAAAAAGGTAAAGATACAAATTATGAACAACAAACATGCATCTATCAACAAGTGACTCTAAAAATCAAGTGAACAAATAATCTGGTGATCATAATAGAATCAGGGACATAGAAAGGGAATGGACTGACTATTCTTGGGGGGGAAAGGGGTGTGGGAGATGCGGGAAGAGACTGGACAAAAATCGTGCACCTATGGATGAGGACAGTGGGTGGGGAGTGAGGGCGGATGGTGGGGCAGGAACTGGGAGGAGGGGAGTTATGGGGGGAAAAAGAGGAACAAATGTAATAATCTGAACAATAAAGATTTAATAAAAATAAAAAAGAAAGAAAGAAAGGAGACCCTAGCTTAAAGCCCTATCCAAAATAGGACGGTGCGCAAAAAAAAAAAAAAAGAAAAGAAAAGAAAAGTTTAAGAAAAGTTTTGAGATAAGGAACTGAATCTGCAAAGCAAAAGAATACAGTATGTTCCAGAAAAAGCTGATGAAGAATTATATGCTAGTTAAGTTCCCAAACTGGAGGACAAAGTCTTTTTCTAATATCCAAGCAGAAAAATCTAGTCACATATGGCAGAGTGGTTGCAAGGTGGGAAAGGGATGAAAATCTGGCTGGTCTAAGAATTCCCAGATCAAAATTCAGTGTCATTAAAAATACTAATGCAATATGTACAAAGTTCTGAAGAAAGGAAAATATGACCTGACAATTTTATACCCACCCTATATGACATACATGTACAAGGCAACAAGCAGTCATTTCCAAACATGATAGATTATCTAGGATTCTAGAATCCAAAGACTCTTCTTAAATAAACTACTTATTTGACAATACATCTAGCCAATCAAGGAATGGATCAAAACAAATAGAGGAGAAGATGTAGTAAAAAAAATAATTTATGGTTACATAAAGAATACGTATCAAAAATCTTAATGTAAAAATACAACTTACAAAAACTGGGACCTTAAAGACAGGATGTAGAGAAAGAATAACAATATTATCAAAGGAGGGAATCAATCAATACCGGCCAAAATTAGAATCTGAAGAATATGTTCCTTACAGTATATAAATTAAGTGTTTATGATTTCTATTAAAAGAATGATGTTGTCTAAAAATCTAACAATAAAATTCAGGGGGAAATAAATGAAGAAAGCCTGAAATGCAGTAGAGGTCTCACATATTGGAAAGTTACTGAACTGAAACTACTTAACCACAACAGCTCCATTTAATATTAAGTTTCTAAGATCACTTATTTTCCCCTAAATAAAAATATTTCCTATAAGGAAATCCCTGTTTTCTATTGCATCAAGTACAGACTTCTTTGCTTGGCCTACAAGGAGCACCAAAATATGACCCTAAACAGCAACTAGTCTTACACAATTAGACTAATCTGCTCACTGTTCTGTCCCACAAACATCTTATACTATATTCAGCTTTCATGTTTAAACTCCTACTTGGGATATCTTCCAAATAAATAGGTAATTTAGATGCTACAAATTTAAAGGCTCTTTTTTCACCAAAACTTATTACTAAGATAAATAAACTGGTAATCAAATTACAAAATAAACAATTTTTTTTAAGGCTATCTAAATCTAATCTAGCTGGAAAATGTATTTGCTGCATAAAATTCTTCCTAAAATCTTAGAATTTAATGAAAATATTCTTTTAGATTCCCAAAGAAATCATAGAACTTTCTATATTAAACTGAACTCTAAATTAATATTGCTTTGTAAATTGTATTAGTGTTAACTCAAAAAACTAAAATAACATAACAATTAAAAAATATTAGGTCATGTATATTTCATTATAAAAAATTTAAAAATGTTTAATTACAAAGAAAATGAGAGATATATCTGATTTGAAATATGTTCTTAAAAATTTGATACATCACATTTTTAAAAGATAATTTTATGTATACAGAATGCTATAGTTTACTATTTTAATGCTAATTTTTTATTTATTACAAAAAATAATTTTATAAATAGAATCATCCACAAAAGAATTGTGAGCACATTCAAAAACTAGAAACTATAAAAATGAAAATTATTGCCCAGCCGGTGTGGCTAGGTGGTTGAGCGTCAACCCAATAACAAGAAGTTGCCAGGGGACTCTTCTCCCTCCCCACATGGAAATCTGTGCTTATTTCTCAATAAACTTCCACCTTTGCTATAACAAAAAAAAAAAAAAAGAAGAAGAAGAAGTTGCCGGTTCCATTCCCAGTCAGGGCTCATACCCAGTTTGTGGGCTTGTTCTCTAGTACAGGGCGTGTAGGAGGCAGCCGATCGATGATTGATGTTTCTCTCTCATCAATATTTCTTTTTTTTTTTTAATTAAATCTTTATTGTTCAGATTATTACATTTGTTCCTCTTTTTCCCCCCCCATATCTCCCCTCCTCCCAGTTCCCACCCCACCCTCCGCCCTCACTCCCCACCCACTGTCCTCATCCATAGGTGCACGATTTTTGTCCAGTCTCTTCCCGCATCTCCCACACCCCTTTCCCCCCCAAGAATAGTCAGTCCATTCCCTTTCTATGTCCCTGATTCTATTATAATCACCAGTTCATTCTGTTCATCAGATTATTTATTCACTTGATTTTTAGAGTCACTTGTTGATAGATGCATATTTGTTGTTCATAATTTGTATCTTTACCTTTTTCTTCCTCTTCCTCTTCTTAAAGGATACCTTTCAGCATTTCATATAATTCTGGTTTGGTGGTGATGAACTCCTTTAGCTTTTCCTTATCTGTGAAGCTCTTTATCTGACCTTCAGTTCTGAATGATAGCTTTGCTGGGTAAAGTAATCTTGGTTGTAGGTTCTTGGTATTCATCACTTTGAATATTTCTTGCCATTCCCTTCTGGCGTGTAAAGTTTCTGTTGAGAAATCAGCTGACAGTCGTATGGGTACTCCCTTGTAGGTAACTGAGTTTCTTTCTCTTGCTGTTTTTAAGATTCTCTCTTTATCTTTTGCTCTTGGCATTTTAATTATGATGTGTCTTGGTGTGGTCCTCTTTGGATTCCTTTTGTTTGGGGTTCTCCGCGCTTCTTGGACCTGTAAGTCCATTTCTTTCACCAGGTGGGGGAAGTTTTCTGTCATTATTTCTTCAAATAGGTTTTCAATATTTTGCTCTCTCTCATCTTCTGGCACCCCTATAATTCTGATGTTGGTACGCTTGAAGCTGTCCCAGAGGCTCCTTACACTATCCTCGCATTTTTGGATTCTTTTTTCATTTTGCTTTTCCGGTTGGGTGTTTTTTGCTTCCTCGCATTTCAAATCATTGACTTGATTCTTGCGCTCCTCTGGTCTGCTGTCGGGTGTCTGTATAATATTCGTTATTTCAGTCCGTGTATGCTTAATTTCTAGTTGGTTCCCCAACATAACATCGAGGGTCTTATTAGTTTTCTTGTAGATCTCATTAAGTTTATCGGCGGCTTCTAAACAGTTCTTGAGAGACCTTAAAAGTGTGGTTCTGAACTCTATATCTTCCATTGACAATTTTGTCCTGTTTCTTTGTCTCCGCATTTTGTTATGCTTCCTTGGTGCACCCCCTAGTGGTCTTTGTTCACAGTCTTATAGTTAAACCTTGATTGTTGTAGCTAATACCAGGGAGGGTTTGACCTCCAGGCCAAGTGGCTATGAGAATCAGCTGTGTCAGCAGTGAGAGAACTTCTGTCCTCTAGGGAGGTGCTAATCTAGCCTTTGCCTGAGGCTATCCGGCAAATGCCTCTGTGCAGGGCTTGGGCAGGTCGGGTCGAACAGGATCAACAGTGTGGGCCGGAGAGAGCAGTTATGGCGGCTCTCAGTCCTGTCCCCAGGGGCTCTGCCTCTCTGAGTTCCAGCACCCGCTGCAAAGCTCGGAGAGAAAGCTGCACTCGCTCTGACCGAAGCCAGACAGTCCCGCTTCTCCCGCCTGAGTTTGGGTCCCTAAAGACTCGCCTGTATCTGGAGCTCAGAGTCTGCGACTCCCTCCCGATTGAAAACGCCAACCGTGCCCTCCGCCGCCAGCCCGCTCCGCGCACTCCGCACCTCAGAATTTGACTTCAGCACTGCGCCTCCTCTGAGTGTCCGTATGCGTTTCTCTTTCCTCCTAGTTGTAGGACTTCCACTCAGCCAGCGTTCCTGTGGTTCTGCGTGATGTCCGTTCCGTCTTTTAGTTTCACTTTTGAAGTAGTTGTTCAAAGCAGCAAACTCCGGCGTTAACCTATGCCGCCATCTTGGTTCTGTCCTCTCATCAATATTTCTACCTCTCCCTCTCCCTTCCTCTCTCTCTAAAGTCAATATAAACATAAAAAAAAGAAAATTACTTTAAAAAACTATTATGTCAGTAAGAAACAATTTATGTAACTTCAATGATGTATGATAGAAACATATTTATCAAAGTCCTCTTTAACAACACATAACTACATTTGCAAGTAAGCAGCTTTCTTATTTGTTTTTCCTCTCAACCATGATTAAAATGTTTATATTCTGACATATTCAGAATGCCAGATACAGGTTTGGATTTCCCCCTTAATAGTGATTACAAAGTCTAAAATTATTTTTAATTGACTCCTTGAGTAAGACCTAAAACTTTGTTAATAAACACTTAACATCTAATGTTACATTTACAGTAATGAGAAAGCATAGGATTTCCATATATTTCTACCACAAGATGGAGATAAAGTAGATGTTTTTATATATTTCAAAAATGTATAATTTTTCCGCCAAAACCGGTTTGGCTCAGTGGATAGAGCGTCGGCTTGCAGACTGAAAGGTCCCAGGTTCGATTCCAGTCAAGGGCATGTACCTGGGTTGCGGGCACATCCCCAGTAGGAGATGTGCAGGAGGCAGCTGATCGATGTTTCTCTCTCTCATCGATGTTTCTAACTCTCTATCTCTCTCCCTTCCTCTCTGTAAAAAATCAATAAAATATATTTTTTAAAAAATGTATAATTTTTATTAAAACAATTGATAATGCCTAGCTCATACTCCAAAAATATATGCTGATCTTTAAGATAAACAGGTAAAACTACTTAATATGTAATCAGTTTCAATTACAGTTGTTTCCAAAAATATTCTTTTGATAAAATAGAAGAGAAAAACATGTTTTAATGTTTCAGTTCATTTTACAGAGGGAACTACCAGTATTAAAATCTTTTTAAATATACACTTAAAAAGATGACTTGTGTCTCTGTACCAGTGTTGTCCAACAGTACATTTTGCAGTGATGGAAAAGGTCAATATCTGCATTATCCAATATTGTAGCCACAGACCACATGTGGCTATCAAGCATTTGAAATGTGGCTAGTGCCACTAAGAATATTAAATGGCTAATAAGCCTAGTGACTACTGTACAGGAAGCACAAATTTAATTTAGGATTAATAGCCAACTTAATCCTATCTAATAAAAGACAAAAAGGGTAATTAACCATACCTCTTCTACACTTCCCATTGGCTAATTAGGGTGATATGCAAATTAACTGCCAACAAAGATGGCGGTTAATTTGCATACGTAGGCACAATGATGGGAGGCGAAAGGGGAACGACAGAAGAACAGTGATCGGAAACCCAGGCAGCAGGCAAGAGCCACGGGGGTGCCGCTTCGCCTGCGGCCCCATGATCACATGGCGATGGGAGGGAGAGAGACCGGGGCGCAGGCCAGGCGGCACCTCCGGGGCTCTTACCGGGGTGCCGCCCGGCCTGCATCCCGGTGGTCGCCATGGCGATCGGAGGGAGAGAGAGCAGCATCGGGATCGGAGAGCCGGGGGGCAGGCGAGGCGGCACCCCGGCACCCCAGTACCTGACATGCAAAGGTCGGGGATGAAATGACTTTTCCCAACCACATCTGCAAATATCCTGGGGAAGGCATCACTGAAGAGTTCACAACAACTCTCTTACTTGGCAAGGAAGAAAACAGTTGGCAAGGCAAACAATCCCTTACATCAAAGTTAAGGTCCCTCTGAGTAAAAAAAAATATTTCCAACATAAAGGAGGGAGCAGGCAAAAATAATAGGTTCTCATGACTTCCACTGAAGTTTGAGCATATGACAGAGTCAAAATGAACATACAAATTAGACAGTGGACATTCAAATGATCCGAATCTACTGTCACTGTTTGTCCCAATAGCAGCAATGCTTATGTGATAATATAGTTTAACAAACAGACAAAACAAGTCACATGATAAGAGAGGTTCGGCTTCTAAAGTAAATTGAATATGTTCTTTAAAAATTCTCATGTCCTCCCCTCTGACTATAATTCTTAATTTTCCAATCAGAAAATTATCCCAGGTGATCCAGTAACATGTAGAACTCCAGTAACCTAACTTATTTAAAAAAACAAACATCCCAACCATTTTAAAAATATTTAAATTGATATTTTAGGGTTAAAATTATAGAAGATATTTAGATCCAAATAGATTTTCTGAATAGAAAATATTTCAGTTTTTTATTTTAAAAAAAATAAACATAAAAAAATATGTGACACATTTTCCCAAAGAACTCTGAATTAGTACCTTTCCCTCTAACTTTCTTCAAATTAAGAGAATCTATGTAGTTCCCTATACTGCAGAAGTTTTAATGAAAGAAAACAAGACTAAGAGCATCAAATACATGTTTTCTTATTTACAAACATAAATACTCTTCTCTCTCTCTCTCTCTCTCTCTCTCTCTCTCTCTCTCTCTCTCTCAAATATATTCTTACTGATTCAGAGAGGAAGGGAGAGGGAGATAGAAACATCAATGATGAGAGAGAATCATTGATCGGCTGCCTCCTATACGCCCTGTACTGGGGATCAAGCCCACAACCCGGGCATGTGGCCTGACCTGGAATCAAACTGTGACTTCCTGGTTCATAGGTCAATGCTAAACCACTGAGTCACACCGGCCAGGCTCAATTCTTATTTATAAATTCATCCCAAGGACACATACAGCTTGAAAAGCTTTGGAAGTAGTTTCAAAAAAACTCGCTTTTAAGTAACAAGAAAACAGTTATAGAAGAAAGTTTAAATTAAAAGAAAAAAATTGTTTTAATTTATTCAAGAGTGGGAACATCCTCCATGAAAATGTGTACCTTGACTGTGGATGGCTGGGTGGCCTTATCACACCTTAGGAATTCAAATGCTTTTTACAATGAAAAGAAAGAGAATTTCATCTCATTTCTCTCCCAGGGTAGATATCTGTCAATAGAAGGTGGACATCAATAAAAGGAGGGGCTTTGCACAATCAATCCAAAAAGTCAGCAATCTATGAATAACCCAGAACCGAGTATTTATCTCCTCTGCCACACACCCTCCCTCCCAGCCACTGAATAAGATAATTATTCTCAAGTCAAGCTAAGTGCCCCCTAGTCATAGTGGGCCAATGCTGACATACAAAGCATACAAATAATTCTCACTCTGGCATAAAAGTGACAACTTTCTTGGAAGAAAAGAAGATACTGTAAATTTCTCAATCTTCCTGAAACATTTTTTAAAGTAATTTTTACTTCTTTAGAAAAAATGCATACATGGCAAACCAGCTGTAATAAAAGGCCCATTCTATAAAATTTTACCTGGTCCTACACATATCTGCAATCATAATCATATTTACAGACAAATATATCTATATTAATAAAAGAGTAATATGCTAATTAGACTGGGAGACCTTCCAGGAGACCTTCCAGATGTTCTTCTGGACAAAGCCATGGTGGCAGGGCCAAGGTAGAGGCGGTTAGAGGCCAAGAGGGGAGGGCAGTTGTGGGTGATCAGATTGGTGGGGGGCGGGGCCGTTGGGGTAAGCAGACCAGCAGGGGGGCCAGTTGGGGGCAAGCAGGCCATCAGTGGGGGTCAGTTGGAGGTGATCAGGACTGCAGGGAGGCAGTTTGGAGTGAGCAGGCCAGCAGGGGGACAGTTAGGGATGAGCAGGCCAGTGGAGGGGGGGCAGTTTGGGGTGATCAGGCTGGCAGGGGGGCATTTGGGGGCAAGCAGGCCGGAAGCGCGGGGGGGGGGGCAGTTGGGGGCGAGCAGGCCGGCAGGCAAAGTGGTTAGAGGCAATCAGGCAGGCAGGCAGGCAGGTGAGCGGTTAGGAGCCAGCAGTCCCGGATTGCAAGAGGGATGTTCGACTGCTGGTTTAGGCCCGATCCCTGTAAACTGGCAGTAGGACATCCTTCGAGGGGTCCCAAATTGGAGAGGGTGCAGGCCAGGCTGAGGAACACACCCTCCCCCAAGCACAAATTTCGTGCACCGGGCCACTAATATTTTAATATATATCAAAATTCAATAGAAATTTTTGGATATTAAAATAATTAACAGATAAAATCTAAACTATAAAAATAAGATAATTATAAATTAACAATTTATAATTAATTTAATAAAAATAATTAATAAAAAAGAGGTTCTGAGAATTTTAATAGAAATTTTTCCATAACCATGAGAAAATAAATGGGAAAGCTCAATATAACTAGGAAGAGAAAAACATACATTGAAAGAAATAAAGCTTTATAGCATCCTTCAGAGGTAATAAAAGCATTATTAAAGTATATACACAAATCACACAAATATTTTAAAAAATATATCAATAAATGTGAATTTTCATATTTGATATTAAAATGTGCTCAAATATTCAAGACATTTAAATACCTGCACACAAAATAAACTCCATATTTACCATTTACTCAAGTCCAAGTTAAAGTTTTCGATAACGAAAAAGAAAAAATTTCCTCTTTCCAAACAGAAAGAGCCTAATGCTCTTACAAAGTATAGGACTTTGCACCACACACAGATTCCAACAGGAATCACCTAGACCTCAAGTGATGCAAAGCTGGGCACCATTTAGGCTAGAGAGCCAACCGTCAATGTGTTTCAAACTAGGAGAAGCATTCTCATCAATCCAGGCAAAAAAGCCAATCAAAGATGCTAAACCTAAAAGAAAAAAATTTCAAGATCACATCCTGAAAGCATAAAGACTTTTTTTTAGTGTGATTTTTTTTCTTTTTCTCTTTTTTTTTTATTGATTAAGGTATTACATATGTGTCCTTGTTCCCCCATTGACCCCCCCACCTCCCTCATGCCCTCACCCCCTATTGTCTGTGTCCATTGGTTAGGCTTATATGCATTCATACAAGTCCTTTGGTTGATCTCTTCCCCTTACCCCCACCCTCCCCTACCTTCCCTCTGAGGTTTGACGATCTGATCGATGCTTCTCTGTCTCTGGATCTGTTTTTGTTCATCAGAATAATATTTTTATTGTAGAACCTCTTCTCTGTTATTGTAATTGGAGTTCACTTGTGTTCATCTCTCACACATAGGCTTGATCAGTGGTCCTCAATCCTTGCTATACATTAGAATTACCTGATGTATAATTCAGGTTCCCTTCCACAAAGAAAGGTCTTACTGAATTTTGGCAGAAGAGGGGAGGGATCTGACATAAAAGTACTATACAGAGATAACACTGAGGAGACAAAAGAGTACTAGAAAAGAATTTGTAGATTGGTTGCCAAGTAATTCTTGATAATATGTTGATAGTTTGATTATTCTGCCAGGTACTCTGGCTTTAAAAACAAACCCTCAAAAGGATGTTTAATTAACCTATATTTAGGTAACAAAAGTGAGATGTGCTCACTTGTAATAAATAGTCAAAATCAGCTTGCTGTTGACGAGTCACACTGTACTAGAAAATGAAAAACAGAGCTCCTCTATTCAGATCCACCCCTTCCAGAAAAGATCTCATTAAATTTCTTTGACATGTGCTGTGTTAAAATGGAACCCCTAGAGGGCAACTGAGCTTCAATTTTTACTTCATAGTATACTTCAGTTCCTCAGTTTATAGACACCATGACCTATTTCCTTTTATCTTAAAACTTTTCCTTCAAAACAAAAAGGGAATAAATGAAAAGAAGAAAACTGATATATCCCACCCACTAATAAAATATTAAGGAATGTGTTCTTTAACAGTGACAATTCAAAGATCAAGAATATGGCATATTCTTTATAGGCATATTCCTGAATAACACACATAATAAATGAGTAATTGAAAATTAACACTCTCAGTGGGGACCATGTAGAAGATAGGAAAGACATACTTAACCAGTCTATTTAATATAAGTGCTTTGCATAACTTTACATTTATTAAATGGCATGTTAAAATGGGAAAAAAGGTGAAGAACCTTATCTCAATAACAATTAACCCTACATAAACTACCCAATATAAACCACGATAGGAAAATCAATGTTCCTTCAAGGTCAAAAATATGAAGAGGCATCTAAGTTAACTCTAAATCATGATGTACAAATGTTGATATTCAATTAGGCCCACTCAAAATACTTATATAGCAAAAAAAAAAAAAAGAGTTGTTATATCAATGTAAGCAAGACCACTATCCTATACAACTCAACAACATCATATTTAAATCAGCATTTCCTTAGTGACACTCAAAAACTGAGCATATACAAGTCTAATATGTATATACCGCCAGAGTAACACAATAGAATGAGCTGGGAATTTACCTGGGTGATATGCAGGATTATTAGGATGAATTGATAATTTGATAAATCATGAGGTTTTCTTTTCATCCAAATAGGATTTCTAAAAGATCCACTCTCATGTTTGTATACATATGGTACACTGTAATATGTACTCGCTAACTGGGACAAAATCTTAACTGAACCCATAAAACAGTTTTGAAATAAATGTGTCACCACACGAGGCCTTCCTTCCCAATAGGGCATGTCACTGAGGCTCTTTATCTACTGTGCTGAGCACCAGAACCACCACCTTGGGGAGGACAACGAATACACTAATGTGCTGGTCAAAGACTTTTTCTCTGTCATAACTTTCTTCACTAAACTTGTAAACTAAGTATTCACATTACATCCTGTGGACTCAGGGATCGAAAACGATCACAAACCAATCTCTACTGATGATTAGAACCTGTATATGAAATTTGACAACCCAAACCATGTGATGATAGAACACAGAAGAGAAAGGCTACTGAAGAGGATAGTTTGTGTGCCATGCACGAGGTTACTAATTTTCAGAACAGGAAAAGGGGAAATGAAGTAGACATATCATTTATAGGGGAACAAAAGGATCAAGGTTTAATACTATAAGAGCATACTTAAGTTCATTATTTCCTAAGAGTTTGCTAAGAATCTCTGGCCCATTGGGAAAAAACTTGAAGGCTGGCATAGGTAATTTGGGGCTCAACTTCCAAGTTGAAAGTAAGATAAATAAAGTTTCAGAAAATAGAAAACACTTAAAAACTAAAAATAGCACCAAGAAAACAACCAAAAACTTAGAGTTTATATGAAAAAGAGTGCTCTAAGTAATGAAGTATATAACTTTAAAATATACAAACTTCAGCTTATAAAATAAATAAGTCCTGGGAATGTAATGTTCAGGACAGAGAATATAGTCAATAATATAATAACTTTGTATAGTGACAGATGGTTTCTAGATTTATCATGATCACTTCATAAACTGTATAAATGTCAAATCACTACAATGTACACCTGAAACTAATATAAAAAAGTATTGTCAACTACCTCAATTAAAAATCAACACTAATAAAAGAGAAAAATGGTAATTGGCGTACGACGCTACCCTTTTCATTGGCTAATCAGAGCTATATGCAAATTAACTGCCAACTAAGATTGGCAGTTAACTGCCAACTAAGATTGGCAGTTAACTGCCAACAAGATGGCGGTTAATTTGCATATGTAGGCACAATGCAGGGAGGCAAAAGGGAAAGCAGGAAGAAGCCCCCTGCCACTGACAGTGATCGGAAACCCAGGGGGGAGCTAAGAGCTGGGGGACAGGGCAAAGGCGGCCCCAGGGCCGCCTTTGCCCTGCCCCCCAGCCATGATTGGACAATCAGGCGCCTTTTCCGCCCTGGCCAGTGATAGCAGGAAGTAGGGGTGGAGCCAGCAATGGGAGCTGGGCACGGTCGAAGCTGGCAGTCCCAGGAGCTAGGGGTCCCTTGCCTGGGCCTAAAGTGAAGCCCACGATCGTGGGACCGCTGCAGCTGCGGGTCCCCGCTGCCCGGGCTGGATGCCTCAGCCAGAGGCGTCAGGCCTGGGCAAGGGGCCGATCCTGCGATTGGAGGGTGATGGGGGTCAACGCCTGAGGGCTCCCAGTATGTGAGAGGGGGCAGGCTGGGCTGAGGGACACTCCCCCCCACACACACACCCAGTGCACAAATTTCGTGCACCGGGCCCCTAGTATATATATAAAAGATGTGCTGGGGACAGGAGTAAAATCCATATGGCCTTTTACTGTGAGCTGCTTTAAGGGATAATTTTGTGCCTTTGGCTAATCCCTTGTTTCTCAAACCTTGGTTGCATATTCAACTCAAGTTGGGAGCTTATGGAAAAAATAAACAAACGAACAAAAAATACCTTTCTTTGTGGAAGGGAGCCTGAATTATGCATCAGATAATTCTGATGTATAGCAAGGACTGAGGACCGCTGATCTAGCCTATGTGTGAGAGATGAACATCAAATGCACTCCAATTATAATGACAGAGAAGAGGTTCTACAATAAAAATATGATTTGAATTTCATCATCTGAATAAATCTTACCAGGGGAAATGTGGAAGGAACAGGTAATACAGAAGAAATTGCATGAATCCTTTGTCACTGAGCATTGAGTAATTATGTCCACTCTAAAAATCATGGGGACTAACAAAACTAAAGTTCCTTAATAAATCAATAATATGTATGTTGAACATATGGTCTCCTGAGGCCCAAATAAGAGAAAAACAAACTGTTTCGATTTTTCACACTAGCACATCAAAAAGTATGGTTAGTCAAACCTTCTATAGGATCATAAATTCAACTTTTCAAAAGTTTAAAGTTTATAAGCTAGGTATAAAATAAATCTATGGGAGATACGCCAGGCACAAAATAGGATGCAACATATCTTAAACTTGAATTTGTACCCTGTACGGACATAATTTAGGGTTCAATGACTGTCTAGCTCCCTTGAAAGTGAGTATGAAATCTCCAAATATGGTCTTCACTCTTCTAGGATGGTCTAGAGTTCAGTTTGTATATTTGAGTGATGAGAAAAGTAATCAAAGGCTGCAGCTGCATTAATCTGCACTGAGTTGGAACAGAATTGCCACTACTAATCATAAAGGCATCCTCCAGCACAATAAAGGGCTACTGTCAGAATGGAAATATCACCTGAGCTCAAGGATCCAATAGGCTTAGAAAGACAACTGAAAGTGAGAAGATATATTTTTCAAAGAGAACTGGATTCGAGTCATGTGTTTGATATTAACCCATGGTTTGACTGGAGGCTAATCAATGAAGAATTTTGGGAAAGCAGACAGACTTTGGCAAGTTCTTTGGCAACCTCGCTGTCTAGGGAGGTGTAAGTGTGGGGATGAACTACAGAAATACTTGGTAATAAAACATGGTGAAGTTCAGAAAGTTAAGAGGAAGCTAAACTTGTGTGTGACGACCTGGGAACCTTGTATAACGTTAATATGTCCTAGTAAGCCAAATTGAATAAGGTTTTCTCAAGATTTGCTAGCAGAGATATTTAAAGTAAGCAAAGACATCTAATAATATGGATTCAGAGTTAAATTTGTGCTGTGGTTTTGAATTTGGACATCATTATAACCAGTTTTAGGGTTATGGTGAGGAATCAAAAGGATAAAAAGAATCATTGTAAACAGATTATTCATTAATGCCTTTTAAAGGTATGAGCACAGGTATTACATTAAAACTAGAGGCCCGGTGCATGAAATTCGTGCGGGGGGTGGGGGGGTCGGGGGGGGTGTCCCTCAGCCCAGCTTGTGCCCTCTAGCAGTCCGGGAGCCCTTGGGGGATGTCCAACTGACGGCTTAGGGGGATGTCTGCCAGCAGTGTTTCTTGCTCTGGAAATCTTCTCTCTCCTTCTCGCAGTCCAGGACCCCTCGCTCCTTACTGCCCACCTGCTCGCTGATCCTTAGTGCTGCTGCGTCTCGCCACTGCCGCTGAACTCACCAGCTGTGAGCCCAGCTTCTGGCTGAACAGCGCTCCTCCTGTGGGAGTGCACTGACAACCAGGGGGCAGCTCCTGTGTTGAGTGTCTGCCCCCTGACGGTCAGTGCACATCATAGCGACTGGTCGTTCTGGTTGTTCTACCGTAAGGGTTGCTTAGGCTTTTTTATTATATAGATGCAGAATAAAACTACTGGTGTTGATTGGGGGGTGAGGGGAGGGAGAAGCACACTGACACTGAACTTTCAGATTATGTAAGCAGAAGTCAACTGCCATTTAAATTCAGAGAATAAACCATAAACTACTATTTAACTATTTAGCCATTCTTAGACCAAAGAGGTTTTTCTTTAGCTTTGGAAACAGAAAATAAAGTAAACTGCTAGATTTAAAAATCTGACAAATCCAGCTAATCAATTTCTCTAGAAAAGATAATCCTATATAATAAAAGGCTAATATGAAAATTGTCCCCTTGACCAGGAGTTCAACCGGGAGTTCAACCAGGAGTTTGACCAGGGAACGGGTCTGGCCGGCCAACCACCTGTGGCCCCTCCTCCCAACTGGCCACGACCCCTCCCCCTGGCCAGCCCCGCCCCTGATCGGCCCCCTCACCCCGATCAAGGGCAGGGCTGGCTGGCCAACTGCCTGCAGCCTCTCCCCACAGCCAGCCCCCCGCCACCAGCCCCCCCCCAACCCAATCGGGGGTTGGGCCGGCCAGCCAACAGCCTGTGACCCCTCCCTATGGCTGGCCTGGCCCGACTGGAGTGGGCCGGCGAGACCCCACCCACGCACGAATTCCTGCACTGGGCCTCTAGTGAATAATATATGCCTAAGGACACCTGTAAGAATGAAAGAAAGACTGTCACAGTTAACTATGTAGAAATACTACATTGCAGTTAATGCTCATCCTCACACAGCAGCATGACACTTCATAAATGCCAGAGGTTATGCCACTGCAGTCGGAAAAGAGTGTCCCTTCATCTCTGGCAAACACACATCATTGCCTGTCAAGTTCATGAACAGCTTCTAGTTTAAAAGAATGCCAACATTTAGAAATGAAAATAGTCCATTTGTTTTGTGTTCTATTTCAGAATTAATCTTTCAATTCTGCTTGTATAAAGTTTGAATTCTTTTTCCTCTTGAGAGATACCTGGGCTATTTTCACTTTCTGAATATTATGAAAAAACTACTATATGTTGGCTCATTGGGCAGGTGTGTTTAGGGAATCCTGTCAGAGTTTTAATTGTAGCCATTCTGGTCGGGAAGCAATTTCAATTACATAAAAGTTACCTGTATGTTATTGTTCTATAGGTCCCTGAGATTCTGTTCATATGTTAAACCTTTTTGCCCCCGTTTTTTAGATTATTTCTACTGATCTTTCTTTAGGTTCATGACTCCTGTCATTTTCATTCTGAAGTTTTTATGTCAGATTTTTTTTTCAGTTCTAGAATTTCAATTTGGGTCTTTCTTATTGTTTTGAAATATCTGTTAAGATTTCTTGTCTTTTTCTTCATTACAATCATACTTTCCCTTATGTCCTTAAGCAATTATAACAGCTTATTTAAAATCCTTGTCTGCTAATACCAACATCTTTGTTATCTTGAGATTGGCATCCCTTGATTTCTATTGAAAATAGGTCATATTTTCCTGTTTCTGTACACACTGAATAAGTTAGCATCGCATCATGAATATTGTGAATAATACGTAAAAAGTCTGAATTCTGTTCCGTTTCTCCAAAAACATTTTTTTTCTTTCATATTTATTTAAGCAGTCAATTTTCTTTGAACCGAAACTGCAGACCCATCTCCCTACAACAAGCAAGTCAAACTTGCGGCCCACAACAAATATTTTTGTGGCCCAGCCAATATAACAGTATGTAAGAAACATTTTAATAAAAATTTTTTTAACTTAATTTTTACAATATCCTATTACACATAAATATTATTCATGAACTACAACGTTCACTAATGACTGATTACTATAATTGTGTTGCATTCATTTCCCTTACGCCCTTACATGCAGGTGCACCATTTCTTTCCACTAATACTAGCAGTGAATATTTTAGCAGCAGAATGCCATGTCATTAGTCTTGGATTGACTTGTTCAGTGTACACAACAGGAAATATTTCGCTTTTGGAGAACAAGAAAAATTGGTTTATTTGCATTACGCTTAGTTTGTGCAGTTATTCAGTGTCTGGTAAGTTAATGTTCAAGAAAAAAAATATTAATTTTTATTAAAATGTTCTATTATTTTATGTTAACAATTACTCATTTATTTCAGCCCTTTGTATTCAGCATGTCTCTATCAAAATAAAAGTACGTTTCTAATGAAAATTGAAGTTTTTGTTTTTTTGTGGCCCAAATAAACTTAAACCTTGTTCATTTGGTCCGTGATAGCCTTTCAGTTTGACATGCTTGCCCTACAGTGTACAGTGGGTAGCAGCTCAAATTTTGGTTCAGTTTCTAGCCTTAAATGAGCTGCTTGGGATTTGCCCCATATGGGATTTAGAACTGAGCCAGAGATATAGGATTTTATGCACAGAAGTTGAGGCTCCTCTTTTCTGGCTGTCTCCTTGTTGGGATTTATGCTCTTCCCTTCCCCTCACCCCACCATACCACACATAAATACAAACTTCCCAGAGCCTGCAGTTATACAAACCTTGTGCTGGTTCTTCAAACTAGCAAGACCAAAGAGTTTTTGTCTTTCTTTTGATCAGAGTCTTAGCCACTCAACAGGACAAGTGTAATGAGAGCTATTAGGCCATGCCAGAAGTTGAAACTTTCCATTATGAATTTTAAATGCCATCAAGTTTATAGGTTACATATAGTAGTATATAGAGAGTGGCCTGCAAATATTTTTCATTTTTAATAATATGTATTAAAAAGAAATTTTGTGTCCTTTGCTCATTTTCTAAACTGGATATTCATCAATTTCTTATTGATAGTAAGTCTTTCTATACTAAGGATATCTCACTAACATTAGAAATATATTTTCCTAGTCTGTAATCCTTCTTTCAATTATTTTATAGCATGTGACATACAGAAAAATTTCCTTTTTCTATATTTAGTTTTTATATAATGAAATATAACATTTGATTCTTTATAGTTTTATTTTTTAAAGAAATATATGTTCATTAGGAAGAATTTTTAAAAATCTGTAAAAATCCCTCATTATCCTTCTTCCTCCCATATTTCTTTATGGTTGTTTTAAAAACTCTAGTATACTTCCAATAATTTGAAGACTGTTTAACATTATCCACTGAAGTTGAGATTATATATATCATATGACCCAGAAATCCCATATGGCATATGGGTACCCAAGGACATAAACAAAAATGTTTGTATAAAAACCAGAAATGAACTAAAATTCATCCCAGTAGAATGGGTAAATAAAGAATAGCACATTCATATAGTGGTACTACATGACAATGAAAATGAAGTAACTATTATTACATGCAAAAACATGGATAAACCTAACAAACATAATGTTGTGTAAAGAAATCAGACCCAAAAGAGCACATACTGTATGATTCCATTAAAATTAAAAAACAGGCAAACTAATCTATGCAGTTTGCAATCAAAATGGTGGTTACTTTTGGGGAGAAAGAAAAGGACAGTGATTGGGAAAGAGCACAAAGAAGGCTGGCTTCTGGTAACTTCTATTTCTTGACTTCAATAGTGGTACAAATATATGTTTACTCTGACATAATTCACCAACTCATCACTTATAATTTGTGCATGCAGAAATAAAAAAGTTTATTTAAAGAAAGTGATGTTTTCATTTTGGCGAATATGAAAAAACTACACATAGGAAAAGAAATAACCTATGATTTACCTTTATTCTTCCCATATTTCCGGATATTTATTATTAAATTTTGAAGGTGTTTATTTTTCCTACATATACCCATCACTTTGTTATCATTGGGATTATACCATGTACATAATTTTATAGCATGCTTTTAAAAACAGCCTATGAACATGTTCACATTTGCTAATGATCCTTCATAAAATCAAGTATCAATTACTACATATTTTATTGAATGACTTTTTTCATATGAAGATATAAGGTAATGGAAATTAAGAAAAGTAAATTTCGGTAAAAAGTAGATATTGCTAATTACAAATTATAAAATTAAACATTTAAGTTCAACACATAACTCAAATTATTATGCTATGTGGGTGTGACTGCACTTTTAATGAGTTAATGGTCTGTGGCTTGTTTATGTAGAGCCACAGACCCAAAATTTGGGGAGTGTTCCCCCCACTCCCTATTTCAGAGAAGTGGCTCACTGTGCCTAAACTGTTTGTGCAAACCATATAGTTATGCTGCACACCTGCTTTCCTTCTGGGATTCTGAAACTCTGGGACATGCTAGGCAGAGGCTGCCCATGTGACCAACTCCAGTAAAAACTCTGAGGACTGAGTCTCTGGGTTTCCCTGGTGGACAACATTTCATACGTGTTATCACAACTCACTGCTGAAGAAGGAAGGGCATACTGAGTGACTCTACTGGGAGAGGACTCTTGGAAGACTGAGCCTCGTTTCCTCTGGACTTCATCCCATGTGCCTTTTCCCTCTGCTGGTTTTGCTTGTATCCTTTTGCTTAAATAAATCTTAGCCATGAGTCCTCCTAGCAAATCACCAAACCCAGAGCTGGTCTTGGGGACCCTGACACAGTCCAGTGTAGGTCCTAAGAAGAGGAAGTCTGCCCTACACACACACACACACACACACACACACACACACACACACACTTCTTAAGAGTGCATAACATACTCTGTATTTCTTAGAATACATACATAATATGTACTGTAACAGATATCATCATATTTGGTAATTTTATATATTATCATAATACATCCAAACCAGTCTAAAGATATGTTACATCTCCACTTCAGTGTTGGTTAACATTGGTGAACTGGTTAAATGGCAAAAATATATGTGATAATGACAGTATTCAAACAACAAATGAAATCTTCAGCAGGTTCAAGCAACACAGAGAGAAGACTACTTTGCTCATTTATAGCCTCCAGTTGTTTTAATAATTTTTTGATAGTTCTCTGACTGCAAAACTCTGAAAGACTGTCGTAAGCATTCTTAATTTGAGTTTCTTTTTTGTCTATTCATGTATGTTTGGAATTTAGCAAAATGTAACATACTTCAGTTGTATCTCACAGATAGAAAAAGTAGGCATTTTATCAAGCTTCTGTGTTATTTAACTACAGCTCTTTGATGTTTCAAAAAAAACAAATAATCCTTGCTTCCTTATATTATATATAATTCCTTTAGAATCAAGCCCCACCTATTGGTCAGATGATCAACAACATGGCAACAGAAGAAAATGATATAAAAGAAACATTAAAATAATGTAAGAGGCCCAAAGGAGGTAAGTAGGAGAATATAGCTAGGTTAAAGAAAGTTCCAGGCCATCCCTGATGACAATGTTCTTTTTTGGTCTTGATCTGTCATCACAAAAGAAAAAATAAAAAAGGTTCTTATTATTTTTAATTCTACCATTATTATTTTTAAAACAAACTTCATTCTTCAGCATAGAGACAATATCAGATGCCAACTATGCAATCCAAAAAAGCAAATATAATGAGGAATTTTTACAAAATACAGCAGTTCAATGACTCTCTTAATGGAGGCTCTATTTCCAGAAGTGAAATTTATAATTATTAGAATGCATAATTTACCAATATACATGACAAAAAATATTTTTCAAATATTACTAACATAGAAAATATAAATCATTAAGTTAGCAAAGTGTCAAAACACATGGGATCCATGACTGGTTTGGCTTAGTGGATAGAGTGTCGGCCTGAGGACTGGGGGGATTCCTGGTTCAATTCCGGTCGGGGGCACATGCCCAGGTTTTGGGCTCAATCCTGGTGTGGGGCGTGCAGGAGACAGCCGATCGATGATTCTCCCTCATCATTGATGTTTCGATCTCTCTCTCCCTCTCTGAAATCAATAAAAATATTTTAAAAAAACCACACACACATGGAAAAAGTCACAGAGTGGAAAGTAACCTCCAAAGGTCATCAACCACAAGTTGTTAACTCTCAGATCCAAGAAAAAAAAATGATTCCACCATCATGCTTGGTGGAAGGGAACTTCTTTTTGGCTTTTGAGAGGGGGAGACTATAAAAATTCAATGTAGAATTAGAATCATGTCATTGTAGATAAAAGTTAAATTTTATTGTACTGATGAGATAGTCTAAATATTATCAGCTACTAAAGATCAATTTTATGTTTAAAACATAAGGTGAAATGTGCAACTCAGACTAAATCAGTGTATAATGAAAAACAATAGTGTATATATAGATAATGAAGGTATCATGGAAGCTGGTTAAATTTTATAATGAAGAGAAAACTAGTAAGAATATAGCAAGCTGGCTGAAATTGATATTCATTAGGGTACTCTTCACATCAATAGGGAGCATTTGGACTCTGTGGTCTTTATCAGTGTCCCAGCTGGTAATGGTTGAAGGTTAATGCCTTACCCCATTCTGTTCAATTTTCTATCCTAATTAGCCCTCCAAATCTATAGCTGTGAGCACCAAGTGTCTGTGCTCAAAAGAAACTAATTAATGCTAGCAAATTAGATCAAGTCCAAAGATCCAACAGCCAAACTCTTAGTTAAATGCTCCTTGTTAATAGGAAGTGTAGCTGTCAATAACTGCTGTTGGTGACTATAATGAGGCATCTTGCTTTCATTGAAAGTGATTTCATTTCTCTTTGTCCCTCAAAAAGCTGTTCCATTCCCTTCACAAACCCAAGTTGCTGGCAGCCTGACCCAATTCTTATGATCAACTGGGTTGCAATGACATGAGAAAAAAAAATAAAATCAAACAGAAAAGCTTTCCTACATAATCATGTTTCAGGCATTTAGCAGAAAGTCAGATCACTTATTAAAATTCCTATATCTTTATCTAAGAACTATACAATGCGTAATGCTTTTATATAAAATCCTGTAATTATTTAATAAAGCAAAGGTGATAAATAGTAAATAAATTACAATGGAAGTATTCTGATTCTAATTTGCATCTTGTTGTTCAGTTTAAATGTAGCTGTTGCTCAGACGCTTAAATAATACCAATGTATGTTCTTTCCTAATTCACAAGGTTAAACAGGAAGAATACTAAGGATTATTCCTTTATAAAGTAATCAATTTTAGATTGTAAAACACTGTTTTGGACCATATGGCCTAAAAAAAATCAATATATGATTATCTATAAAATTTCAATTGTTAAAAAATCAATTGTTATAACATATTCTAATAATTACAAATGCATTTAAATAAGCCAAGTTTTAAGATGCTTTCAATCTTCAGAAGATTTTAAGTATGTTAATAAGAGAAACTGAACCATGTCAACAGCCTAAACAACGTAATTTTTTATGAAGAAGCAAAAATTAAACTTTTTCTGTACCATTACAAAGTGGTAGTTGTGGAACACAAACAAATAAATAACTTAAACTTATACTCTCCTACATTTCAAAAACAAAGTTTCATCATCTACGAGTAAGAAAAGACAGTTCTAAAACCCAAAGCCACACAATCATTCTGCATTTTCATCTGAATCATGGGAGTAAAAAGTCAATCTATCACTCTAGATATCAAATTAATGTGTTACAAGACTGCATAAATACAGCTCATATTTATAACTTTAGACCAGTTACTTATTAAATTTTCCGGGTAGTGAAAAGTTAACCCTAACACTATAACTTTATTATCCATTTTTAAGTTTTAACCTTCCCACCTGAATCAGGATATGTATATGTATATGTATATGTATATGTATATGTATATGTATATGTATATATGTATGTGTATATATATGTATATATATGTGTGTGTGTATGTGTATATTTATGTGTGTGTGTGTGTGTATATATATATATATGTATATATATATATATATGTTAAAGTTCTATGAGGCAAGTGGAGGATTAGCTCTTGAGACTATCAGCATAACTGCCAGTGCCAGATGTGCACTGAACCCTGCCTGCATGTGCCAATGAGTTAATTTTCCCTGACACATGGCGGGGGTGGGTGTAAAAGGAAAGTGCTCTGATTAAACAACTAATTCATAATGAAAGCACGAGTAATACCATAGAATGACACTAATAAATTATTGGTAATTTATAAACAAATTTATTTATAAACTAGATGCCCAGTGCACGAAATTCATGCATGGGTAGGGTCCCTAGGCCTGGCTGGTGATCAGGGCCAATTGGGGCCTTCTGGCTGCCAGCTGGAGCCTCCCTTCCCCGGATGCCGGCCGGGGCCTTCCTTTGTTCTGCGCCACCCCCTGGTGATCAGCGCACATCATAGAGAGCAATAGAACTCCTGGTCTCCCGGTCTATCTCCCACAGGGACACTTTGCATATTAGCCTTTTATATATATAGATGGATTTAATTTAAATCTAATTTATAAATGAAGTTAAACTGGAATATGTCCTAATAAGTCATATAAGAAACAGAAATGACCATCATACAATATCAGTTCTGAGGAACTATTCTTTTTTACTGCCTCCATCCATTAATCACAAAGGTCATTCTCTAAGGAGAGACATCAGAGGAACAGAAATATTCCCAGCATCCAAAGTCCCAAAACTACAGTTGACACAGCCTGGCTTCCCTGTAGAGAAACCTGTAGTGAGGTGGCAGCACATCACTCTGCTAAGAATTACTGTGGTCCATCAATGAAGAAGACTTCAGGGGAAAGTGAAGAAGGGGAGCCAGGAAAGTAGCCTACCTTAGCAAAATTTTACTACTATTTCTTTTAGCTGGCCATTCTAAGAGAGAGATTATTTTTAAAAGACATTTCTACAATAATACTGCCAACTGACTTTTTAATCATTTATAGCCTCATTTTTCACCTTCCACTGGTTTGCTTACATTTTTCACGTTACATATTAATCAACAATACATCTCCAGGTTTATAGAATATAGCAATATTCTATTAAAAATATTTTAAAACATTCTCCAAAGAAAACATACGTATGTGGGTGCGTAGTACATCCATTTTCAGGAGCGGGGAATGTTCGGCCCAAGGGCCATATAAGGCCAGTGAAATCATTTAGTTTGGTCCTGCCAAGGCATTGGGGGTGAGGTAATTAAATGTTTGACCAATATAGCAGGCTAATGTTTAAGTTGATAATTTTGTATGGCCTGAGAATCTATAGTAATAAAGGCATAATATGCTAATTAGACCAGACAGCCAAACATCCTTCCGGACAACCTTCTGGATGAAGCCAAGGCTGCGAGGGAAGCCCGGGTCCCTGGTGCCAGAGGGAAGCCGGTGCCGGCAGCTGGGGGAAGGAAGGCCTACTCTTGCACAAATTTCATGCATCAGGCCTCTACTAAATTATAAATATCCAAATGGCCCTAGGCAGAAAAGCCTCCCCCCCCCCGCCCCGATTTACATAAATAGCTTCTACTCATCAAGATAAAACATTAAAAAAAACACAACAGACTCATAATAAGTACTATGGAATTCCATTAACAACTCAGCAATAAACAATGACACCAAAGAAAATTATCTTGGAATATATTCCTGTATGAATATGTTGACAGATGAAAAACAGGTACATGTTTTATTTTATGTTTCTTCTTACTCTATCAAAACCACCAGAATGACTTGTTTCTCCAAAATACTCATACTAAGTCTCTATACGTAACTATACTTCTGGGAGGGAAAAAGCGTTTTTTACTAATAATTTGAGAGAATATTTTTAAATTGTAAATGAATTCAATATTATCTGGAAGTTCCAAAAGCTGAAACCCTGGTATCTCAGTGAAAGGTGAGAAACAATTCATACATATTAATTCATTGACTACTTGACTCTAAGGCTAAGGATTAAATTCAGATCATATTATAAAAAATGTATTTGATCTTTATATGAATATTTGAATATTACCTTGAACTTGTTCAGAACATCTCTCTCGGGCCTTTTCTCTCATTATTTTAGGGATCAAAACATCTTTTTCAACATGCCTGAGATGCTGATCTGAAAAAAAAAAAAGGAGATATTTCTTTAATATAGGAAAGTCTCAAGTAAATCACCTGTCTGGGGGGAAATAAGCACTGTGGTTTACTTAAATAAAAGCCTATGCAAATATGTTAAAACCTGTTTTATAACTTCATAAAATTGTGATTATTTCAGTCACTAAAAATCATTCCAAATAATTTTTATATACAGCAGAAAAAAATGAAAGACATAGGCAACATCTTTCTAAAATTTCCACAAACTATATTGTAGCACTTATAACATATTTCATGTAATCTTGACAAAATTAAGTCATAGACTAAAATATTATAATTTTTCTTATTAATATAATCCACAAGAGGAGTTTTATCAATACTAAGATCCAAGGATAGATGATGATGATGTTTATCAGTAGTGAGATCCAAGAGACACACGAATAATGTATTTAGTACTATGAGTGGTTTAAGAAAGCGAGAACTGGCAGAAGAAAAAGTGGAACTATTATGTGCATAAAAAAAGAAAAGCCTGTGAGATTTCTGTGCATTTTAAACACAACTTCCACAATTAGACTAAAGTGGTAGACTGCACACCTGCTACAGAGTCCCACCTGCTCCTTAAATTCCTAGAGTCCTGAAAAACAAATGGAAAGTGCCCTGGCCAGGTGTTTCGGTTGGCTGGAGCATTGTTCATACACTGAACGGTTGCCGGTTTGATTCCCGGTCAGGGCACATGCCTGGATTACAGGTTTGATCCTGGGTCGGGGCCTATTGAGGAGGCAACTGATTGATATTTCTTTCACTTCCATGTTTATCTCTCTGTCCCCCTTCCTCTCTTTCTAAAATTCAATAAAATCATGTACTCAGGTAAGGATAAAGAAAAGAAGAAAATAAATAAATAAAAACAAATGGAAAGTGTCATCAGGGAACTAGAATGATCAAGAATCTCTAAAAGACAAAAGGCAGATGAGTTCAGATTCCAGGAAGAAGTGTTTCACCACAGTTTTTCCCCCGGAAAAAACTGCTATGACAAGTGGGTGTTGCTCCATGCTCAGAAGCAGCAAAAATGGGGAGCAAAAGACTTCCACTGAGGAAACTAAAGTTTTATTGGTTGAAATACATGAGTAGGAGCCAAGTGAGTCACATCTGCTACTGCTTTCAGACCATGAATAAAAGAAGTAAATAACGGGAAATTATCCCCAAAAGTTCATCAGCAAGTTTCCCAGTATCTAATACCATCTAGGAAGATCAGATAACCCTAAACTCTTCCTGGTAATATGTGGTCACCAACAATCTCTAAATGCAGGTAGCTTAGAGAGGGTAACAGGGCATATCAAAAAGCCAACAAAAACAAAACAGCCAAGAATCACCTTTATTTGATGAAGGACAACACACTGTAATTAATCAAGAAGTAACCAACTCGTAAGAGAGTTCAAAGCGTAAGGAAAATCCTATTTTAAAATTCGTATGATAAATATACTGAAACAAAAGACATGAGTCCTCGGACAGAAATGGACTATAGATTACTTACAGGCACTTAGATGAAATCTCTGAAACTCAAAAATCCTAAAAGCTTCAAAAGGGAAAATATATTTCCCACACAAAGGAATGAGAATCAGATTACATCATGTTTCCCTGGCAAGACCTGGATGCAATAATGGAGAAGTAACTTCAAAGTTCTAAGAGAGATTACTTTACATCCAAGAATGGTAGAGCCAATTAAGAGTGAAGTTAAAGATATTTTCAGATGTGTAGAGTCTGAAGTTTACCTCCTTCAAACTCTACTGGAAAAGAATGTATCCCTACTGTTGTGTGACAAGCCACGAATCGAACTCAGTGATGTAAAACGCTGTATAGGGACCCACAAGGTCAGGAATTCAGAAAGGTAAAGCAGAATAGACTCTTTGCTTCACAGTGTCTGAGGCCTCATCTCAGTAGACTCAAATGACAGGTGTTGATTTCAATAGCTGCAGAAGCTGGGGCTAGAGCAGGGGTGGGCAACCTCTTTGTGAGTGCGTGCCAAAACCAGCAAAACTTCTGACTCAAAATTCTTCTGCGTGCCAACCCTAATTTTTTTGAGAACATGTTAGATACCTACTTGATATCTCTTAAGGTGTAAGTATGTGAAGAACCTTGAAGAAATAATAAAATTCATTCGAGTGACAGAAACACAGTATATGATGATGAAAAATACATTTATTTTTTAATGTATACATGTACACTGATAGTCCGACAGAAAACTTTATGACTCCGTTTGATATTACCAGTGGGACTTTTGAGGAACATAGAAACTTATTCCCCTTTCGTTAGTACCGGTGGGCAAAGCGAGAGAGAAGGTTTCATTTTTATAGAGTGAATTTTTGAATAAGTAGGTGAGGTGGTTGTCTTGTCAACGAAAACCCCTTGCGTCTAAGGCTAAAATAAAAACACTGGTCAAATCTAGGAAGGCAGGGAGAGTTAAGGCAGAGGCATAGAAATTGCTCTTCCCCTCTCTCGTCAATCCATGTCTATGATCTGTAAGATAACCTGTTATGTAAAATTATTTATTTACCTAAGATGCACCCACACTGAATTTATCTGAAAAATAAAAAAGTCGATATTAAGAAAAAAATTTTAAATGGAAGATTATAAGAGAGGGTTTCGCATGCCAGCAAAAGTTACTGGCATGCCATGTTTGGCACGCATGCCAGGGGTTGCCCACCCCTGGGCTAGAGGATTTACTTCCAAGATGCCTCCTTTCTTCACTATGTATGTGACAATTGGGCTGGAATGGCTGAAGGACGGGCTCATTGAGGACTGTAAGCCAGAGCACCTATGCATGGCCACTCCATTTGGTTTGGCTTCTCACACAGGGCAGGCAGGTTATGAGAGGGGCAATCTGCAAAGAAATGGCTAGTCTTCCAAGATAACCCAGTGAAAGCAGTATGGCCTTTTCTGACCATATCATGGAAGCCATGCAGCATCTTTCTAGCTACATTATATTAATTTCAAATCACTAAGGGCAGCCTATATACTCAAGTGGGGGGAATTAAGACTCCATTCTTTGTGGCAAGACCACATCACAAAGAGCATGAGGGATAGAAGATAATGTCGTGACTTTATTTTGTAAAATAAAGTCTGCCACAAGAAGTTACAGAGAATATACTCTGATAAAATAAAAATGAATCCATGATGTGCAAATGCAAAATATATAAAGCAGATTAGAAAAACAGACATTTAATTTACATGTTGAAACTGTAAAGTATTTGAACATCATCATCAACTAATGACCTAACATTTATAAATACTCCACTAAGTGGGGTGGACTATGAAACAAATCTCAATAAATGTGAAAAAATTTACCATACACCTTACCAAATGACCCAGCAAACATACTCCTCAGGATTTATCCTAAAGAAATAAAAACTTAAGTTCACACTAAAACCTGTATATAAATGTTCCTCGCAGTTTATTTGTAACAGGCAAAACATGAAAATAATCCAAAAGTCCCTCAACTGCTGAATGGATCAACAATGTTTCATTCAGAATTGGAATATTACACTCAATAAAAAAGAATGAAACTATTTTTTTTTAAATATATTTTATTGATTTTTTTACAGAGTGGAAGGGAGAGAGATAGAGAGTTAGAAACATCGATGAGAGAGAAACATCGATCAGCTGCCTCCTGCACATCTCCTACTGGGGATATGCCCACAACCCAGGTACATGCCCTTGACCGGAATCGAACCTGAGACCTTTCTGTCCGCAGGCCGACGCTCTATCCACTGAGCCAAACCGGTTTCGGCAGAATGAAACTATTGATATATAACAGCAGCAACTTGGATGGACCTCAAGGGTGTAATGCTGAATGAAAAGAAGATAATCTAAAAAGTTATTTATTCTATGATTCCACTTACATAAGATTCTTTTTTTTTGTAGTAATTCTTTTTAAAAAAAATATTTTTATTGATTTTACAGAGGGAGAGGTATAGAAACATCAATGAAAAGAGAGAATTATTGATCGGCTGCCTCCTGCATGGCCCCCACTAGGGATCGAGCCCATAACCTGGGCGTGTGCCCTTGACCAGAATCGAACCTGGGACCCTTCAGTCCACAGGCCAATGCTCTATCCCAGTGATGGCGAACCTATGACACGCGTGTCGGAGGTGACACGCGAACTCATTTTTTTGGTTGATTTTTCTTTGTTAAATGGCATTTAAATATATAAAATAAATATCAAAAATATAAATCTTTGTTTTACTATGGTTGCAAATATCAAAAAATATCTATATGTGACACGGCACAAGAGTTAAGTTAGGGTTTTTCAAAATGCTGACACGCCGAGCTCAAAAGGTTCGCCATCACTGCTCTATCCACTGAGCCAAACTGGCTAGAGCAAAGATTCTTAAAGTGACAAAATTAGTGATGGGAACAAATCCCTGGTTACCAGTAGTTAAGAGTTGAGGAAGTAGTATAACTTATGACTTATTGGTAACATGAAGGATTTCCTTTGTAATGATATAACAGTTCTGTATGCTGACTGTGATCATGGTTACTTAAATCTTCACATGTAATAAAATGTCATATAACTACACACACACACACACACACACACACAGGCACGCACACATGCACACAAGTACACATAAAGAGTGGTAAAATTTGGTGGCTGACGATCGACACATGAATCAAGAGGTCACCAGTTCGATTCCAGTCAGGGCACATTCCAGGTTACAGGCTCTATTCCCAATAGGGGGCCTGCAGGAAGCAGCCTATCAATGTTTCTCTCTCATTGATGTTTCTATCATTCTGTCCCTCTCCCCTCCCTTCTCTCTAAAATCAATAAAAACACTTATTTTTTAAAAAGTGGTAAAATTCAACTCAGATATGTACCTGAGTTAGCAGTATGTTAATGTCAGTTCCTGGTTTCCTTAGTTACACTGAATTATAGCAGTATGTCCCAACCGTTTCACCATTTTGCCCCTAAAGGGGCTTTTTCAGACATTATTTCCTAATCCCCCCTGAAATGTTACTATCACAGATACACTGTATATCTGTTCATGAACTGTATGTATAATAGTGCTTTTATACATTAAAAAGTGATTTTTAATGTATGATTTTTCTCCCCCAACATCAATCTTTGCTCCATTAAAAGCAGTATCATGCTCACTGAAGGCATGTACTATGATTATTTAAGACAGTATCATTAAGGAAAGCTGGAGAATACAGACATTGAAATTGCAATAATTTGCAGCATGATTTGTTTAAATTATGTCAAAATTAAGTTATAAAAAAGAGTTTTAAAATGTATAAGGAAAAGCATAGGACCTAGGATAACCAAAACAACATTAAAATAAAAGAACACATTTGGATGACTTCCACTACCTGATGAGAAAGTTGTATTAAAAGCTACAGCGATCACAGTAGTGGAATAGTGACGTAATTAGGATAAGCAAATAGATTAACAAAAAATAGAATCCAAAACTACTTCTACGTGTATATATAGCCAATTTAATTTGACCAATGCACTAAGACTAGTCAATGAAAAAATAAAAGTATTGTCAACAAAGACCCGAATAAACATGAAAAAAAATCTATCTGAACCCTCTGACCCCCAACTTCATAGAACCCACAAAAATTAATTTGCTATGGTTCATAAATTAAAACTATTAAACAGCAAGCCATGATCAGAAGAAAGTGTTCATTATCCATATATATGTGACAAATTGAATCAAATATATAGGGTGTCCACTCGAAAATGTTTACACACTACATCTGTAGTCTATTGCATGTTTTTCTGTTGCATTTTGAAAATGAAATGTATTTTAATAAACACTGCCTTTATAATTATTCAAAGTGTGTATACATTTCTTGGGATACACTGTATAAAGAACACCTGCATATCCTATCTAATAAAAGAAAAACATGGCAATTAGCGTACGACCGCTACCCTTCCCATTGGCTAATCAGGGCAATATGCAAATTAACTGCCAGCCAAGATGGCGGCTGGCAGCCAGGCAGCTTGAAATAACATGAGGCTTGCTTGCTTCAGTGACGGAGGACTCCAACGTTCCCCGCCTGACGCTGCAGGCCTCTGAGCTGCAACTCTAAGCAACTATGTAACAAATATAGAAGCTAAACAAAACCTCAGAAACCTGCTTTAGTCCGCAGGGCTTCAGCCAGCAGGATCGCAACATTGTAAGCAAAGGCCAGAAACCTACTTTCAGCAGCAGAGGCCTAAGAGCTGGAGCCAAGCCTCAAAGCTAAAGCTGGCCCAGAATAAAAAGAAAAAAAAAAAAGAAAAAAAGGAGCGGTTGGGAGCTTCAGTCAACCCCAGCCTGAAAACAGCCCTCAGCCTCTCACCCAGACTGGCCAGGCACCCCAGTGGGGACCCCCACCCTGAAGGGTGTGTGACCAGCTGCAAACAGCCATCATCCCCTCACCCAGGCTGGCCAGGCACCCCAGTGGGGACCCCCGCCCTGATCCAGGAAACCCTTCAGGGCAAACCAACCGGCACCCACCCGTGCACCAGGCCTCTACCCTACACAGTAAAAGGGTAATATGCCTCCTAGCACCAGGATCAGCGGAGCCGCGAGGCCTCCCGGCACCGGGACCAGCATGACAGGGGGCAGCGCCCAAACCCCCTGATCAGCCCTGCTCTGTGCCTGATAGGGGGGGAGCTCCCCAACCCCCTGATCGCCCTGCGGCTCTGTGTGTGACAGGGTGCGGCGCCCCAACCCCCTGATCGGCCCTGCTCTGTGTGTGACAGGGTGCTGCGTCCCAACCCCTCTCCCCCACGGGCCCTGCTCTGTGTGTGATGGGGTAGAGCCATAACCTCCCCATCGGCCCTGCCCTGAGTGTGAGAGTGGCGGTGCCCCAACCCCCTGATCGGCCCTGCTCTGTGCATGACAGAGGGCGGCGCCCCAACTCCCCAATCGGCCCTGCTCTGAGCCCGACCAGGGGCTGCACCTAGGGATTGGGCCTGCCCTCTGCCACCCGGGAGCAGGCCTAAGCCAGCAGGTCGTTATCTCCCGAGGGGTCCCAGACTGTGAGAGGGCACAGGCGGGCTGAGGGACCCCCCCCTTTCCCCCGAGTGCACAAATTTTTGTGCACCGGGCCTCTAGTTAATAATAAATATACAAACAACCCAATAAAAAATAGGGGCAAAGGCTTTAATGGACACTTCAAAAAAGAAGATATACAACTTGTAAATACATACATGAAAAGATGTTTAAAATCATTAGTCATTAAGAAAATGCAAATGAAACCCATGATATCATTTACACCCACCAGAATGACTAAAATTAAAAACACCGAGAACCAAATGTTAGGGAAAATGTGGAGAAACTGGAACTTTCGTAAACTATTGCTGGTGGGAGTGTGAATTGATAAACTTCTTTGGAAAACTGCTTGTTAAGTTATGAAGTTAAATATACACCCAACCTATTTTCCACTGCTAGATATTCATTTACCGAAGATAAATGAAAATATATGGCCAGAAAACAATCAGTACAAGTCTGTTTAAAAATTAGAAACAACCTAAATGCCCAATTGAATACTACTTAGCAATACCAAAAAATTAAGTACTGATACACTCAACAAGAGTGAATCTTTAAAATTTTCTTGAGGAAAAAGAAGCCAGACACAAGACTACATTACTACAGGATACAAGAACCTGCAGAATTAATCTATGGTGATAAAAATTAGAACACTGGTTATCTATGCCAGTTGAAAAAGGTACACTTTGAAAGATGCCTTAATTTGGGCATTAAATCGGAAATAACACACTTTAAAATATATAAGTAAATTCTGCTAAAGAATTTGGTAGCATATCAACCATTAACTATGATTTTATACATATTTCAGAACTATCTTCCATCCTACAAATATTATAGATATAGCACTTTTACTCATAAAATTACAGTGATTCCCTCAATGTCAATGTGATACATATATGTTATCCATTTGTACAAGAGCCTGCAAAAAAGAAAAATCAAATATTGAGTTTGCTACTATATAGTCAGATGAATTTATACTGAGATAAAGAATCAGAATAATGCCACCAGGAAAAATTTCCAAAGCTCTAACTTCTCAGCATTCTATCATCACCTGAAAGTCAATTTTCACCTTTTCCACTGGCTGAACTTGTTAGCTCAGATTTTGCTTTGGGGCTCACGTGTCCTTGCAAATATGGCAGCACTAGATTACAAGGCTACTGGCAACAGTACTTGCTTATGAATCCACAAAGATAACAGTGAGGCAAATCAGAATATTACAGAATCTTTTACTGGGAAGAATTAATACCTGAAGGGCAAGGTGTGCCTTTTCAATAAAAAAAATATTTTCATTTAGCTAATTTGATTATTTAGATATTGCCACTTTTTAAAATTTTAACTTCCTAGTTCCATTTACTTGCTCCTGAAGACATTTCTATGCTACTGTTTACTCAAAAGAAAAAAAAGTGTAGTAAATTTACAAGTCTTCTCAGTAGCACGTTTTGATCTTTCAGTCCTCTTTTTTATTTCATACCAACAGTCTCAAATTGAAGAGCCCCAGGCAGATGGTATCATGTATAGTACAAGGCCAGACCTCTCAATCACTACCTTCTCACCAGGAAGCTAGATTCCAATTCTCCTTAAAAGGACAAAGATATGTATGCTTCTGAGCAGATTTTCATGTTCTTGTCAGCACCTTCATACCTTCTTGCTATTATGATAGTAATAAAATGAGGAAGGGGGTGGGGTGGGCAGAGATCCTTAGGGAAAATTAAGACAGTGATAAGTGTTCCATTTACCTTCTTTCCTTTAAATGATACTTGAATTCACACACACACACCCAGAAAATCAGCAGTAAGAGAGATTATACCCCTATCCCCAATATTCCAGCCTCCCTGTCTATGAAATCTCAAGATGAGGGCAATGAATGGCCCATAGTCTTCATAACAGCCCTTTCAGATAAGTATTTTGATTCCATTTTGCAGATGAAGTGGATGCTCACAGAGGTGAAATAACCCAAGCCTCTGATAAAATGGCAATGTCAAGATCATGGAAGACAGGTCCCACGTCTTCTTCAACAGCACTATTACACACCTGAGATGGTGGCCAGTTTAAGGGATTTTAGCAAACAAGGTTATGAGAGCTTCCAGTTATGCTGAAGCATGGAAACCCTTAGATCAGTGGTTCTCAACCTTGGCTACACATTAGAATCACTTGGGAATCTTTTTAAAATCCTGATTTCTGAGCCTCATCCTCTGGAAATTCTGTTTCTTTGTTATGGGGTGGGGCCACAACATTAGTAACCAAGAAACAAAATTTCCGGAGGATGAGGCCCAGAAATCAGTATTTTAAAAAGATCCCCAGGTGATTCTAATGTGCAGCCAAGGTTGAGAACTACTGCCTTAGATGATAGAACTGTTTGTTTCAGAAGCATAATTTTGAACAAGCAAAATTCACAACTGCATACTTCTCAATTTTTTTTATCAGAAAATCAAGTTAAATGGAAATCTGATTCTCTGATTCATACCATGAAGAAAATCATTCTCTTTTTTAAAAAAGCAAGAGGAATGATTTGTTGGCTGAAAAACATCTTCAAAGAATTAATGAGTAAGAATCTACTTTTTTTATAAGTTCAAACGCTTACAAAATATGAAAAGCAGATCAATGAAGTAGATGTGCTTATTTCTGCTCAGACTTTGGCTCAGATACCACATGTGTCCCACAATCATAAACTTCATTTGAACTTCTTTGTCCTACCAGCTTTCACTGTTAATAAACACATAGTTGACACTAGATGTGCCCATTTCCCAAAAGCATCTATTTCTTGGACCTCAGATTTTGCAGATTGCTAGGTATGAAAACTTCCTCTTCCACCCACATTACTTTAACCAAGATGAGGCCAGAAAGAGACAACAAATCTAAAATTATACCAAAGCAGGAAATCAACTTATGCAAAAGTCATGCCAATTTTAGAAACATGCTGCAATCTCCATTGAGGCTGTAATTTCTTCAAAAAAAGGGTTTCACATTTATTTATTTGATAAAACTTCAAAACCATCTTTTCCTACAAGCAGAGTTTCCCATTGATATCTAACAGAAAATCAGCAGTGTTACGGGAGACAGGTAAATATCTGAGAAAGCAGCAAAGGATAGCATGCCTATGCCTTCTCAGCAATAATAGCCTGGTTATTTTTTCTCTAATGTACATCTAGTACATGGTAGACTAGTCTCAAAACTATGAATGTTCCTCAATGCCTCTGGCTATCCTATCTCTACTGGTTCTTCTTCATCTTACAATATTTCACTAAATTTTGTACTACTTTGATAACAGAATGGGGAAATTATTTTTCTATTAAGTTATTCACTTACTTCAAAGACTCAACCTTTGTTCAAGTCACTCACAATATCTTTCTTGGCATGGCCTTCAGAGCCAGTCTGAGTTAAAATGAAAACCAGTTCCATAATATAACTTTATAGGGGAGTAGCATTTCCCAGGATAAGCCTCTACCACCTTCCCCAGACTGATTTTGGCTAACCTTGGCTCAAATTCAAGTTCACCTTCTGAACAAAAATTTGACAAAAGGAGGACATTAAGGTGAATGTACTATAGTTGCTAAAACAAATTTTAAAGGAGTTTCAAAAATATTCTGAACAATGGCAGTAACACCAGAAAAAGTTTAAAAACTTCCAAGATAAAGATCTGCTCCTCTTCCTTTTGTGGCAATCCCACAAGGTTCTACCTTTAAAGTTTGTGTTTATTATGCTGAGTTCTCAGTGCTTGTCTCAGCTCCAAATCTAGCCTACCCACATTTTCAAGTATATATTGGTAATTTCCATGTCCCACCAACATTGCTATTCCAATTTAACATTTCTACAATTTAAATCTTCATTCTGCCATCCCAGTGGTTATGTTATCCTCCTCACCTAAAAAAATCAGCTTACATTTACATAGTACACAGAAGAAGCACAATAAATATCTGCAGAATAAAGGAAGGAGGGGGATGCAGAAGGAACTGTTTTACAAACATCATCACATGTATGAGCAGGTATTATGAAGAGGCTGAGGTTCATAAAGCTCAAAGCAATCTTGAACATGATCTAGCAAATAACTGCTGAAGTTAAACTCCAGCTCTATCATCTGTCTTTATTTTCTATCTTCTACCTCTTATTTTCTTATCAAAGTTTACTTATTTAAAATCAAAGCCAATACTTACTTTTCCATCCCAAAGTTCTCCCTCATCCCAGCACCTGAAAGTGACTTCTCCTTCCTCTAAACCTGAGATTGTGTGGTCACCAAAACTATTGGTTCTAGTCACATCTGGATTGACAATGTATCATACATCACACTACCTGCAAAATCTTCTCCTGAATGCTATGGACTGAACTGTGTTGAAGTCCTAAACTTCAATATGACTGTATTTGGACATAGGGTTTTTAGGAGGTTAATGTTAAATGAGGTCATATAGGTAGGGCCCTAATTTGATATGAGGCCTTACAAGAAGGGGAAGACCCAGCAACAAAATTGGTCAGCACCTTAATCTTGGACTTTCCAGCCTCCCAAACTATGAAAAGAAATTTCTGTTGTTTAAGGTACCCAGTCTATGGTATATTGTTACGGCAGCCGAAGCAGACTAAGACAGATTCTGGTACCAGAGTTCTCAATTCTGGCTGCATCTAACAACCAGAGGGGCTTTATAAAATTCTGATGCCTATACCCTACCACAGACAAATTAAAATCCAAAATGCTGGGGTAAAACGCAGGCACTGGTATTTTTTAAATGCTCCCCAAATAATTCTAATATGAGGCTAGATTTATAACCACTGCATGAAACTTAAGTTTAATGAGTTAAGAGGCCATGTCTAATTCATCTCTATGACTTCCTCTAACTTCTAGCCTATGGTAACTATGACATATTTAAAAGAGTTTCAATATTTGATAATTACAGATATTCATTGTTATCAAGTATTTATTACTTACTATGTACCAATCAACATCCTAAGGTTTGTATATGAAATGATAAGTAAGATAAGCAAGGTTTCTTATTCTGCAGCATAATCATTTAAAATAATGTTTCAATTAATCATGCTTAGTTAATGTTTTGTTAACCTATCTTTTGAGCTCTAAAAACCTCCCAGTAACAGTTTTTTAGAGAAAAACGAGGGGTAGTAAATACCACATTCTTAAATTTTCTTTTCCTTCAATCTCTTTATTTAAAAATGTAAAAATATAATTGGCGATGGTGAAGGTTAATTTGGGAATCAACATTCTTATTTGGGCACAGTTTTGTTTGGTCCACTTGTATCAGGTATAAGGTAATAATATTTCTTGGATATCTGACGTTTATAAACCTAGAGATTTCTACAAATATGCCTGCTACTACCACCCCTGTACAAAAATAGCAATAGTAATTCAGTAAATGAAACATCAACTTGAAGTTACTGTTTCCTGTGGTGAAATTTCTGTGCTGAGTCAAGAATCCTGAGACCAATTCTAAGTATTTACAATCATAAAAGTTTAAGGGGTGAAGTAGCCTGAGCAGTTATCTATTTCACTCTTCCTACCCCTCATCTTCAAACCTGAGATTACATCATTTAGAATAAGGGCCTGAGGTTAATGGCAAAGTCTGAAACAAGAAGTCAGTCCTACTACCTCCCAAATTTAATTGGGTGCTGTTTCCATAAGAGTGCAGTGATTCCTTGGGGTTGGAGGGGAGAGGGATCTCTTACTGTGTAGGTGTAATTAACTGGCCTATGCTTTCTAATCACCTAGTCTTAATAGATTTAGTTAAAGTGAAATCATATGAAAAATATTTATAGGTAGAAAATTCCCATTTTCCCATCATGATTTTCTTCATCTCAAATCATTTTATATAGACACATCCCATCTATAGTTTTCATTTTATTTCTCAAGAAAAACAAACAAATAAAATCTAGAATGAAAGAAACTCTATGCCCAGGTTATTTGATATCTTGGTGTGTTTTTTCTAAATTCCAAGTTATTGTTTTTTTTGAAATATTGGGGGTGGTGACAATCAGAAAAAGCTTCCCATGAAACTGATTTTAAAATGAGGTATGAAAAATGAACAAGAATTAGACAGATTTGGGGATGGAGAAGAGAAGGAAAATTTCACAAAGCAAAAACAGCATGTCAAATTGCCTAAGGCAAAATAACAAAGCACAATTTGGCATGTTAAGTTTACCTTAAGCCAGTGTTAGTGATATTCAAACTTTTTTGGACAGAGAGGAACATAAATATGAGCGAGAAATATCCACTGGTTGCCTCCTGTCTGTGCCCTGACCTGGGATAGAACCTGCAACCTGGGTATGTGCTCGAACCAGAAATAGAACCAGCCACCTTTTGGTGGACAGGACAAAGCTCCAACCAACTGGGCCACACCAGCCAGGGCCATCTTCAAACTGTTTTACCACAACCCCACCATACTTTACACAGGGATGCTATTCACCCACTTGTGTGAATGTATGTATTGGTGCAAGTACCACTTCCTACCTGACCTATCACTATCCAAACTCTCACTACCCAAAGTAAGGTACAGTTCCTAATAGATTCAGATAAATTAGTTTTAGGGTAGAGCTGGTATTCCTCCTGTAGGAGAGAGTGTAGAAGCATTCTGCACCCTTCTCAGGACTGCCTTCACATGGTACCACTGTGTAGTTTATCCTGATGCTGCCCCCTCTCCCACTTCCTGCCGTAGACAAGGACTGACAGATGGCACAAAACCCTGCTCCCTTGCCTCCAAAGCAGGACAAACCTGGGCCTTTGTTGTGCACCAAAGCAGTTTAGGCTGAGACAGGCTGGCTTTCCCTAAAATCACATCTTGCTCAGCTTCCTCCCTCCTTCCCTCTCCTGTTCCCCTCACTCACTCACATGATTTTTGCTCAGAGCACTCCACTAATAAATCACCTGCATGTGGTATCCAAGTGGTACCCAGACCTGGCACCCTGATCTTGTTTTCTAATATCTACATAAATAAAAGCCTAATATGCTAAGTGTCCGACCGATCACTGCCGGGGTCCAACCCCAGCAGGTCCAGGGGTCCCCAAAGGTGTGGACGGAGTCGGCGAAGAAGGAATGACACGGAGATAGTGTTCAGTTGATCAGCAGCCTAGCCAGGATCTCTAGCCCGGATCTCCAGAGAGGTTCTGCTTCGGATCTCCAGCGAGGTTCTGTAGCCATGTTCCCTCGCTAGGTTCTCCAGCCAGGTTCTGTCCAGGCTCTCCAGTCAGGTTCAGTGTCCAGGTTCCAGTCAGGTTCTCCTGCCAATCTCTGTAGTCAGGTTCAGTCCAGGATCCCTTGCCATGTTCTCCCGCTAGGCTCTGTCTCTAGGCTCTGAGGCCAGTCCCTCTCCAGGATCCTCCGGCATGCTCTCTCCAGCGAAGTTCTTCTGTCTCTAGGCTCCGTGTAGGTTCTGTCTTCTTGATTCTGTTCTAAGTTCTGAGTCTTTCTGTCTTGTTACAACTGTATTTATACCAGTTGATTCAATCCTATCAATCTCTATTACAAAGGTTAGGGCGTTTCTTATCTCCATTCCAGGGAGAAAAGATTATGTAGTTTAAGCATGATTGTTCGTAGTTAAAGGGATTAATTACCCGCCTGGCACTTAGTTGAGGGGTTTTATTCCCTCCCTAACTTCAGGGGAAAATCCCTACCTGGGGATTCAACCTTTCTCGGAGAGGTGACTTTGGTTAAAACACAGCGCCAAGAAGGTGAGCAAACATATTAAGAACCGTATGCCATATATGCCAGGTCCCTTGAAACAGCAAGGATGGACCGGCTCCCAGCAGATCACTATGACACGCACTGACCACCAGGGGGCAGATGCTCTGACTGGTAGGTTAGCTTGCTGCTGGGGTCTGGCCAATCGGGACTGGGTGAGACGGGCCGTACACACCTTGGAGCTCTCCCACAGTCCCTCCCTGGCTGGCCAACCTCCCATGGTCCCATGGGGACTGGGTGAGGAGGGCTGGACATGCACTGGAGCCCTCCCGTGGTCCCTCACCAGCCTCAAAAATATTTCTTGTAATTAATTTCCTTTCAATGTGCACGAATTTGTGCACCGGACCTCTAGTGCCCAAATAAAATGAACCAGGGCTTGTCAGAGAAATGACTAGCCCTGGATGGGTCAAGCCAGGGTAGGTGCAAGCTGAGTCAGGGACATCTTGTATGAGAAAAAAAAGATGCTCAAAAATGCTCAAATAATAATAGTAATAATAATGGGAGCATATCACAAGGATCCAGAAGCTAGTTTGAAGGAATTCTCACTGGGAAAATGTGAGCACCAAAATAATTACATACACTAACAAATTATAAACTATTGAGAACATAGGAATTCATAAATCCATACCAAAAATAAATCTATAAATAAACAAAAACTAAAGAGAGCTTTTGCTAACAGCAAAATGTCACCAACTATCTAATAAACATGGAGAAAACACTGGAGATAGAAAATGATTATATTGCAATCATCATGGAAAAGACTAAATAAGGCAAAAATCATCGATGGATGCTGAATCATTGATGAGGAACAAACATTTGCATGGTCTTAAACAATATCCCCACAGATTAGTTATTAATTGCAAGAGAGGAAAAACAGCAAAAAAGGGGGACGAGACCTTGATTACATGATCAAAATTCATACCACCTTTGAGAGACAGAGACACATTATGTGTCTCCAGATAGGATACCCTGAGAAAAACACACCACTTAGACAGTATTTGCTGAGAATGCATAACCTCTATCTAATCAAAAGTCAATCAACACAAAAAGAAGAAAGTTCTACATGTCACCCCTTACCTAAAAACTTGCAATGTGTTCCCACTGTTCTTAGAATAAAATTCAAACTCCTTAAAATGGTTTACAGGAGATACCATAATTGACAACCCCTCCCATGCCACAGCACACTTCTCTTTGATATCAACTCTTTCTTGTGCTTTTTGCGTAAGCTAATGTTTTTCAACTTTCAGTGAACAACCCATGCAGTGGTTCTCAACCTTCCTAAGGCCGCAACCCTTTAATACAGTTCCTCATGTTGTGGTGACCCCCAACCATAAAATTATTTTCGTTGCTACTTCATAACTGTAATTTTGCTAGTGTTATGAATCGTAATGTAAATATCTCATATGCAGGATGTATTCTCAGGGGTTGTGACCCACAGGTTGAGAACGCTGCTTAGAGGTTGTTAAATTAATCTAGTGAGAAAAACAATGTATTTTCTAGTACAAACATACTTTGAGTTTAGAAATTTACAAAATGTAGAAGTTAACCAGATTTTTAGTTTTATGAATGCAATGTATGTCTAAGAAAATCCTGTGGATAGCAGCAATAATAAAATCAAAATTTTTCTAATCAATGATGTAACATATTAATCACATAATGCTCAAAAAAAATCTTTAAATCTGTTTAGATGTCTAACTCAAAAAATTTAAATTTCCAGTAAATATAAGTGCTGTGCCCCTAATGCTAATCTACCCACATGCCCATTGGAACCCCTGAAAGAACTCCTGCAATCCAGACTCCAAAAGCCTCCAGAATGACATCTTCTCAAGATACATACACGTTAAACATCTATTAATACAATGTCATAAAATCTCTGATCCCATGTCTACCCCCTGAGCGCTATCACTGTCCCATCCTCCTCCCCTGATTAGATTTCTGGGCTAAAACACCAATGGAAGGACAGGGAAGGACACACAGAGGAGGACACGGGGACACACACACACACACACACACACACACACACATTAATTTAAGGAAACTTCTCATGCTGCCACTCCCCTACTGTGCAAAAGTAGAAAATAAATCCACATTAACTGAAGGGGGAAAGGAAACTTCTTACCCTAAAGGAGAGGTGGTAGGAAAAGGGAAGAAGGAGTCTCTTCTAGTTATTAAAGAAAGTCAGAAATCAAAATTACCAGGCGGATTCCTGTGAGTTGTCATGTGGGTGTATAATCATGTTAGAATATTTATCGGGAATCTGAAAATAGCAAAGGCCTAACAGGATGGTCTCTCAGGACTAGCACTGGGCTTGACTTTCCATTACTGAGCTTTTTTACAACTTGTTAAGGGGCAGTTTAACTTCTAGATGTCAGAGATAGAAATAATTTTTGACCAGTGGAAGAGAAAGCCCCAAAGGATTATAGTTTATGATCCTGTTTCAAATAAACCAGTTTTCATCTAAGCCAGCAATCTATGAAATTGTCTATGTATCTAACTTCTCAAATACTTTTTGAACTGTTTTTTACATTTTATTGGTTCCCTCACTAATTAACAAGTTGAAGAAAATCTTCAACACGTATTCATTTTGTATTTGCATGAGTAATAACTTTATCTTTTTGAAAATTCTACTTTAACAAGCACCACTTTTAATATTGTTTCTAGAGATTATCATGAATTATACATTCAAAATAAACCACCTTTTAAATGTTCAATCACCTACATTTGACTAGATTTTTAAAAATATACAATATTTGTAGAAAGGGTTATAATTTGGTAAAGAAGCTATAACTTGGAATAAGATTTACAATGTTTAAGTCCTAGTACAGAATAAGTTATACTGTATATTTCTCAATTATTACTATGCAATCACAGGTCCAATTTATGGCTAAAGATGCAGAGAATTTCTTCTGGGAATCAGAAGATTAGACTGATAAAAAAAAAAAAAAAAGCCAAAAGACTAGTCAATAAAATGGGGAGAGTTCAAAACAATGGTTCTCCTCTACTCTGCATACTATATTGTCATGGAATATTTTTAAATGCCAGAGGCTTGGGCAAATTAAAATCTGAGTATCTGGGACAACCCAGGCACTAGTATTTTTCTCAAATGTAAAGTCTTTCTACAGCCACTTTTCCTGAGTGTTTTGGACTCTCTCCAGCTTTTCCTCTCTGCAATCAGATAGTAAGGGAAAATAATGAACACAATTATGGATGATAAACTTACAAAGAGTCTATTTTTACCTCTACGCTAACATAAAGGAAAACAGGTTAAATAAAACTATGTATAAAAATAAATATGCCACCTGCATTTATTTCATTATTGGGTTCAGAGTTTCTCGAGAAAAGTGGACCCTACAGTTACTTAAAAGCTACTGATAAGTGAATATCAAACTTATGATCTCAAAAAATGTAATATAAGCCAACAGGAAAACAAACTCGTTATATAAACCTTGTTTAGCATAACTATCTACTCAGTATGGGCACATACCATTGTGGACTGTGAAAAAGCAAGGGAAATATCAAAATGTGAGCCTATGCTTCAACTTCTGAACCAAATAAAAATAGTTTTTTTAAAAAAGCTGACTTCAATACGTTTGTATTCTGGAACTTAAACAGATAAAGAATTTTTTTCTAAGGTCTTTCTTCTTGCTGACTCCACTTTCTTAACTTTCCATGCCAATCTTGCTTCCATCCTCACTTTGGTCTAAGTTTCCAGTGATCATGTCATTAATTGACCATTACCATCCACCCAGTTGTTAAAGTAAAAAGCCTGAGGAATTACCCTTAATACCTTCCTTTCCCTCACCACCCTTTATTCAGAGCAACAGCAGGTCCTGTCAATTTCTAACATCTCTTAGTTGGTCTCCCTGCCTCTACTCAGCACCCCTCTACAATGCGTGTCCCCGCAGCCAGGGTAGTAACTGACACTTCCTCATAGAGTTCTTTATTGACCACTATCTAAAATAGTCCTCTCTTCACCACCTACCACAGGACACTGCTTATCTTCTTCATAATGTTTATCACAGTCCGTACAAGTGTGTGTCTAAGGTGGGGAAGTGGTGGTTGTCTTATTTCTTCTACCACCAGAATACAAGCTCTGTTTGAAGCAGGGACCTTGTTTGTTCTATATACCAGATTTCTAGGGCCTAGACAACACATGACATATATTGGGCATTCAACAAGTAGTTGTTTAATCAATAAATACTCAAATGGGGGAGGGTCTCCATCTACAACACTGGGCTGGAAAGAAAATTGAGTTCTATCTAGACTTGGCTCTACCAGCAATTAGCTGCGTGGCCTTGAACAAGGCACAAGATTGGAGTGGGCTAAGAGGCTCTGGACCAGCGGTTCTCAACCTGTGGGTCGCGACCCCTTTGGCGGTCGAACGACCCTTTCACAGGGGTCGCCTAAGACCATCCTGCATATCAGATATTTACATTACGATTCATAACAGTAGCAACATTACAGTTATGAAGTAGCAACGAAAATAATGTTATGGTTGGGTCACAACATGAGGAACTGTATTTAAAGGGCCAGAAGGTTGAGAACCATTGCTCTGGACAGTAAGAATGTAGAGACAGCAGGTATGAAGATTTTTTTTCTAAATTTCCCTGCCTGGAGGAGAACCAAGATGGCGGCATAGGTTAACGCCGGAGTTTGCTGCTTTGAACAACTACTTCAAAAGTGAAACCAAAAAACGGAAGGGACATCACCCAGAACCACAGGAACGCTGGCTGAGTGGAAGTCCTACAACTAGGAGGAAAGAGAAACGCACACGGACACTCAGAGGAGGCGCAGTGCTGAAGTCAAATTCTGAGGTGCGGAGTGCGCGGAGCGGGCTGGCGGCGGAAGGCGCGGTTGTTGTTTTCAATCTGGAGGGAGTCGCAGACTCTGAGCATCAGATCCGGGCGAGTCTTTAGGGACCCAGACTCAAACGGCAGAAGCGGGACTGTCTGGCTTCGGTCAGAGCGAGTGCAGCTTTCTCTCCGAGCTTTGCAGCGGGTGCTGGGACTCAGAGAGGCAGAGCCCCTTGGGACAGGACTGAGAGCTGCCATAACTGCTCTCTCCGGCCCACGCTGTTGATCCTGTGCGACCCGCCCCGCCCAAGCCCTGCACAGAGGCATTTGCTGGATAGCCTCAGGCAAAGGCATTTGCCGGATAACCTCAGGCAAAGGCTAGATTAGCACCTCCCTAGAGGACAGAAGTTCTCTCACTGCTGACACAGCTGATTCTCATAGCCACTTGGCCTGGAGGTCAAACCCTCCCTGGAATTAGCTACAACAATCAAGATTTATCTATAAGACTGTGAACAAAGACCACTAGGGGGTGCACCAAGGAAGCATAACAAAATGCGGAGATAAAGAAACAGGACAAAATTGTCAATGGAAGAAATAGAGTTCAGAACCACACTTTTAAGGTCTCTCAAGAACTGTTTAGAAGCTGCCGATAAACTTAATGAGATCTACACGAAAACTAATGAGACCCTCGATCTTATATTGGGGAACCAACTAGAAATTAAGCACACACAGACTGAAATAACGAATATTATACAGACGCCCGACAGCAGACCAGAGGAGCGCAAGAATCAAGTCAATGATTTGAAATGCGAGGAAGCAAAAAACATCCAACCGGAAAAGCAAAATGAAAAAAGAATCCAAAAATGCGAGGATAGTGTAAGGAGCCTCTGGGACAGCTTCAAGCGTACCAACATCAGAATTATAGGGGTGCCAGAAGATGAGAGAGAGCAAGATATTGAAAACCTATTTGAAGAAATAATGACAGAAAACTTCCCCCACCTGGTGAAAGAAATGGACTTACAGGTCCAAGAAGCGCGGAGAACCCCAAACAAAAGGAATCCAAAGAGGACCACACCAAGACACATCATAATTAAAATGCCAAGAGCAAAAGATAAAGAGAGAATCTTAAAAACAGCAAGAGAAAGAAACTCAGTTACCTACAAGGGAATACCCATACGACTGTCAGCTGATTTCTCAACAGAAACTTTGCAGGCCAGAAGGGAGTGGCAAGAAATATTCAAAGTGATGAATACCAAGAACCTACAACCAAGATTACTTTATCCAGCAAAGCTATCATTCAGAATTGAAGGTCAGATAAAGAGCTTCACAGATAAGGAAAAGCTAAAGGAGTTCATCACCACCAAACCAGGATTATATGAAATGCTGAAAGGTATCCTTTAAGAAGAGGAAGAGGAAGAAAAAGGTAAAGATACAAATTATGAACAACAAATATGCATCTATCAACAAGTGAATCTAAGAATCAAGTGAATAAATAATCTGATGAACAGAATGAACTGTTGATTATAATAGAATCAGGGACATAGAAAGGGAATGGACTGACTATTCTTGGGGGGGAAAGGGGTGTGGGAGATGTGGGAAGAGACTGGACAAAAATCGTGCACCTATGGATGAGGACAGTGGGTGGGGAGTGAGGGCGGAGGGTGGGGCGGGAACTGGGAGGAGGGGAGTTATGGGCGGGAAAAAAAAAGGAACAAATGTAATAATCTGAACAATAAAGATTTAATTAAAAAAAATAAATAAATTTCCCTGCCTGTCTAAATTCAAAAATAAAGGCATACGGACGCCTTTAACCTCCGAGTCGCTCTCATCTGTGTGAGATTACTATGAATGTCACTTCCAGCTCAGAAATACTAGAACTGCGGGGGCCTCCATCTGCTTTCCAATCTGAACTTTCCATACTCATTCCTCACTGACACTCCTACCCCCACCAGCCAAAGCGAAGTGTTCACCCTGCAACCACACATCACACGGTGCACTTTCCTGACTCACATCTGCTTCTTCTGCCACATCTTCACCAACCCCAACCACTAGAAATTGTATCTTTCAAAGCCCAGATCAATTGTTAGCTGCTTCATAAAGTCTGACCCAATCCCCTGGCCCAATATTAGTATGATCAGTATGTGTTCTTTTATGCTTCAAATTCTTTTATCCTCTCAGCCTGTTTCCAAATCTGTAAAACAGAGATCATAGTATCTACCATACCACGCTATTGTTGGATAATTGAGAATACATAGTTTGACAATAAAGTGGTCAATAAATCTACTGTCCGCAACACATATTTTTCTTTCTCCTTGAGGTCCATCAAAGTGACTTTTTTTCATTTCTGAATCTCCAAAGGTTTGAATCCATTTCTCCTCCCAATGCCTTGTGTTTTCATGCCATTAAAACGAAGGTAATGAATTATACCAACCACTATTTCCTCCAAAAATCACGTTGCCTTTACTAATTCTTACATAAAGAGCCTAAAAGATACCACAGGTCAGCTTCTGAAAGGGCGGGAATTCGAGGGAAACGGAAATTACTGTTGCAAGTGGGAGCAGGGTGGAAGCATTTACGTTAAGATAACATTGATGATGACTTTGGTAATTCTTTCCAAAGAAACTGCCTCTTCCCACCGGGATAGATCCTTTGTATTGATGAAGTTAGGCTACAGATACTGAAAGGAGACTGTGTCTCAAAGGGGCGAAAAAAGAGAATGAGGATGAAGAACCCAGTCGCGTTGAGGAAAACGTTTGTAAGCCACAAGTGTACTAGAGCCTAGACCAGAACCCATTGCCTTCACCTAACCCTAACCCACGAGGAGCGGGAAGACGACCTGGAGCCGAAGGGAAGGAACGCGGGCTGACCCACCAGACTCCAAGCAGCCGGCTGGGCGGGCGGGGACGTCGGCGGAAGCGGGGCAACCTCAGAGCAGCAGCTTTCCTGGGCGGCCCCAGCCCGCCGGCCTGCGGTTACAGACCCAGGCCGACGCTTCAGCAACAACCCCCGCTTCCCGCCCGCGTACCTGCCGGGTCGAGCGCCATCTCGGCGACGGAGGAACGCAGCCGCGAGGCCACGCCCGGGCAGGGGGCGGGGAGGGGAGGAGCCTGGGCCAGGCGGCACGTGCAGCCGCCCCAGCTTCCCGAAGGAGGAGGACCGGAGGTTGTGCGCTTTGCCCTTCGCGAAGCGCTGCAGGTTCCTTTCCCTCTTCCCGAGTCCCTACTTCCGCCTCCCATTGCGCCTGCGCCCGCCTGGCCCCGCCCCTAACTTATACAGAGTGGAACAGAGGTCGCGGTGGGAGCGACCGGGAAGGGGGCGTGGCCGCGCGCGCCTTGGGGGCGGAGCCGTCGCAGATCCGCGCCTCCGGGCTTTGGGCGGAGCTGGAGCTCCAGCGTGCGGACTTGGGTCTGCGGTGACGGGAGCAGAAGCTGTGGACCTTTGGGACTGCGCCTTCCTTAGGGACACGGTCAGGCCCCAGTCTCCACAGCCGCTTTGGGAGAACCAAATAAATTATCCTCTTCCTTTATATTTTCTTGGTTAACGTTCATTCATTTATAAATGTCTATTTCATGCTTGTCAGCTTATACAACCAGCGTTTTGAACACGAGGGGAAAATAATTGAATAATAATAAGGTCCCCATTCTCGAGGAGCACCGTGTTGACAGGCGAGTGAGATGCAAGCAACACGCTGTTAATTGTGATAAAAGCCACACGTGCGAGATAGGCACAGTTTAGTATATCATAAAGGTAGTACAACGTGTGCAGTATCATTATTTCTTTCCCCAATCAGTAGCCTGTGGCTCCCCTAGAGGTTAAAATTTTAAATTGGGCGCCAGGGGTACCTCTGTTTAATGAAATAATATCCTCAGGCCGTACAAATCCCGACTCTTGATCATTAAAGCTGTATGTTTTGTGAGGAAAATGAAGTAAGGTGGTAACCATCCTCCTTAAGAACCCCAACTGCCCTCTTCCCAACAGAAGAAACTTCCTGGTGACAATTATGCTAATTTCCACGCACCAACCGGCCTTCAGAAGTGCTTACTTGTCATCCCCACGTTTAGCTGGCTGGAGCCTCCAAAGGGTGCTGTGCAGCCAGGGACAGAGGGGACAGATGTTAGAGAAAGAAGGAGCAGCTGCTTCTTCCCTGTGAGGGATTTGGGGCTTTCAAAATGATCCCCTTCTCTCCTACCTGCAGGCCCTCCTCCCCTGCTGCTGCTTCCGCCTGGTCAGTTGGCAGAAAAGCTGACGGCCTTGGAGCAGGGCTGGGAAAGTGGGTCTCTGCTCAGCAGGTCTTCCGTTTAAGGGCCTATTTGGGCATAACGGTCCTTATCACAGCTGTAGGTTGAGGTGCCAAGGTGAAGAATTAATGTTTCACTCGGCCAGGCAGGAAATCGGCTCCTTTTCCTTGTATGTGTTATAAATGTGCTTAGAAACACACCACTTTCATTCTGATTCCCCTTTTATATTTCTGGAGCTGAAGGACTTAATTTAGGAAGTAAAACTTTCTGAGGAGATGATGTGGGGTGTAAAAGCACAAGTCAGACACACAGTCAAGTAATTACACGAAATCTTCCTATATGCAAAAGACCATCATGGTAAAGGAGAAATTTGGAGAGCTTTTGTCAGAGACCTAGGTACCAACACCTGAACCTGCATCACGACCCATTAGCTTTCTGACTTAAGTAAGTTCCAATGTTTCTCTGGACTTTAGTTTCTAATTTGCAAGGTTGTTGTGAGAAATAAATGTGATATCATATAACACTGTTTTAGTAACTGAAGGACCACTTCTATAGGATTTGCCATAATTTTGTTATAACCATTATTAATATCCTATATGGTAAAAGCCTACCCATGTTTCAAGGCCTAAGTGTCCGACCATTAGTTCAACCCTTCGACCAGTCACTATGACGTGAACTGACCACCAGGGGGAAGATGCTCCAACCAGAAGGTTAGCTTGCTGCTAGGGTCTGGCTGATCAGGACTGGACAAGATGGGACAGACATGCCCTGGAGCCCTGGAACCCTCCTGTGGTCCCTCCCCCACTGGCCAACTTCCCATAGTCCCTCCTCAGCCCCGATCATGCACCGGTGGGGTCCCTCAGCCTGGCCTGCACCCTCTTGCAATCCGGGACCCGTCGGGGGATGTTGGAAAGCTGCAGGCCAGGCTGAGGGACCTGTGCACTAGGCCTCTAGTTTTTTATTAAAATCAACTCACTTTCCAAAAGATTTAAATGGAGACTATCCACTTTATTCTTATCCTAAGTAATATTATTTGTAAAATCATGAGTTTTGTGTGTCCCAGAAAATGGACTGCTAACCATGTCACACTATGAAGAAACATTAGCAAAAGTAGCACATTATTGCCTGGTATGTAATGGTGTACCCCTCTCTCAAACTAGATCATTTGAGGGCAAAGTCTTCACTATCTAACTGGGAAACATAAATCATTTCTTAAAAAGTTAAATCATAGAAATTAATTGGCAATTCAAAACAGAATTAATTTCCTAATATATCACATTGTTAACAGACAATTCTTTGGGCATTAACTGCAATAGGCACATGAAGAAGAAGGAGAACACCTTGTCCTGGAAATGAGGAGCTATGTATGTTTTATCAACCATGATCCCTAGGGCTCAGACAATATCTATCACCTAAATGCCCCACAGTAGCCTTTCACAAAGGATTAATTGCAAGGATGGTTAGGAGAGATTTCAAGGTGTGGTAGAAATTGAAAGTAGCCTTGAAAGATGGGTAGGCAGAGAAGAGGATGTCACACTAAGAGTAAAACAAGATCAAAAGCATCTGGGATCTGAGATGTTCTTAGAGGATAGGAAGGGCACAGAAAAGGGGGTAGGTAAGAGGTGGAACCATATGAACAGCAGTATGGGGGTGGAAAGCACAGGGCTGCATGGAGGCTTGTGGAGGGCAATGCCTGAAAACACTTTAATGCATTTGAAGATTTGGAAAACTAGGATAGATGAAAATGCAATAGAAATATGTTAGAGGGGGCCAGATTCCCAAAGCCTTAAACATTAGGCTGAGGAGTGTTGACATTTGTACACAATCAGGAGCTGTTGGAGGTTAACAGATAGAAAAATGGCATTGTGGTCAAAGTGATGTTTTCTAAAGATTTTCTGCAGGATAGATTTAGGTGGTGAGGGGAGACCCAGGAGATAAGCAGGACAGTAAAGAAGCTAGTGCAGTAGTTCAGGCAGGATTGGGAAACAGCCAGCCTAAACTGGGATATGTAGAAATGTAAAAAGAAAGGATGGATGTAAAAGTAATTGCAAAGGAAGAATCTAAACTGTATCATTGAACTTAGGAGACTAGAACAAGAAGTTAAGAATAATTTATAGGCGATTCCATTTCTAGACAAATGTATACAGACAAAGGAGAATATCATGGCAGTGCATCTACTCATGCCTCATGATCTACCTTGATCCTCATTACTGGGGAGCAATACTGAAACAGACCAGTTAGGATGAAGCTGCAATAATACAAGCAAGCAAGGATAATGGCTGATCCATTGAAGACGATATGAAATGAAGGCAAAGTGAGGTATGTAGTATGTTGACTAAACATTAGTACACATATATTTATATGGATTTCTTAGTCTAATATCTAAGTAATGTGCAAGTACAAATATCTAAATTGTTTATCAAATCTATCTTGACCATACCTACCATTTAGTTTTGCTCTATGTTGACATCCAGTTGGTTATTTTAAAATATTGAGATGATCAGTCAACCCCTGCTTGCTTCTAACTCTGCACAGCATCAGAATTAAAGACTTTCCACTTATAGCTCTTTTCTGCCTTATCTTTGAGCCAATGAGAATTAAATTTGGGAAAATATTAGAAGCTCCCATCTCTACAGTAGATAGAGTTTGGAATTAATTCCTGGCTAGAAGATCACTATCCAAAGGGCCCTATTGGCCCTGCTTTCTGAGCTACATAATTTAGCCCCTACACCCATATACCCTCTCTGATTTGAATGGGCTTAAGTGGACACATATTAGTTTGCTAGGTCTGCCATAATGAAGTACCACAGACTTGTTTGCTTAAACAACAGAAATTTACCTTCTCACAATGGAGGCTAGAAGTCCAAGATCAAGGTGTCTGTAGGTTTGGTTTCTTCTGAGGTTCTCTTTCCTTGACATGTAGATAGCCATCTTCTCCCTGTCTCTTCATATGGTCTTCTTTCTGTCTGTGTCTATGTCCAAATTTCCTTTTTTCCTAAAAAAAGGAGACAACTCATATTGCATTAGGGGCCTACCTTCATGACCTCATTTGAACTTAATTACCTCTTTAAAGACACTATCTCCAATAGTCACAATCTCAGGCAGTAGGCTCAGAACTTCAACATCTGAATTTTGTGGGACACAATTCAGCCTATAACAACATTCTATTTTTTTTTACAAGGACTAGAAACCTTCCCTGAATCCCAAATCACTTGGCTAGAATCCTGATACCCTGCCTAACATTAGTTTCTCCCCAGAGCAATATACTTTGTCCCTGTTTTCCTGGTGTTTGAATAGGACCTGTTCAATATGTATGAGTTCACCCGGCCACTACAGTCATCTCCTATCTGTCCCTCATCACCCACATCCAATTGACCACAAAGACTTATTCAGTTCTCCCTTAATATATCTTTATTCATCTACCAACCACACTGTCATAATCAATCCAAGACCTATCAGCAACAGCCTCCTAACTTTCTCTTTGTTCCTCCCTTTATTCTTTTCTAATCCATTTTTTAAAATATTTCTTTACTGATTTTAGAGAGGAAGGGAGGACAGAAAGATAGAAACATCAATGATGAGAGAGAATCATTGATCAGCTGCCTCCTGCACACCCCCTACTGGGGATCGAGCCCACAACCCAGGCATGTACCCTTGACCAGAATCGAACCTGGGACCCATCAGTCCGCAGGCTGACGCTCTATCCACTGAGCCAAGCCGGTTAGGGCTTCTAATCCATTTTACCCACAACAGCTAATATGGTTATAAAATTTTAATATAAAACCTTCAAATATTCCCCATATAAATAAAATCCATACCCTTTGCTTTTAAGAGATTCATAAAACTCTTTATAATTTAGTCCCAACTTACTACTTCATCATTTCATGACCAGCCTGCTATACTCTGCAATTTCCACTATATGAATTTACTTGCAATAGTTTATTATGAGCTTTTTTGTGCAAAAATGGGTAAAATTGTGTGTTTAAAAAAAACTGGAGAAATTGCAGAAAGGCTGTGTAGTGGAATGAAAGGATCTTTGGAATTAAATAGCTAAATTCAAAATTTCCTTCCCCTTATCTACTTTTTAACTGTTTTATTGAGATATAACTTATATACAGAAAAGGGCACAAATTTTTGTGCAGCTGAATGAGTTTTTACATATGTATACATTTTTTAGCTACCATCCATGTCAAGATATAGAACATTTCTAGTCATACAGAATGTTCCTTGATACACCCTTAGTCAAATCGCAGCCAACAAAAGTAACTACTCTCTTGACATCTATGAGAATTGGTTAGTTTTGTTTGCATTGGAACTTTATATAAATGAAATCATACATATTTGGCTTCTTTGGTCCAACTTAATAGCTATGAGACTCACCCATTCATGTATCTACGTAGCTATGAGACTCATTCATGTATCTACATATCTGCTCTCCACTTCTTACACTTGGTAAATCATTTCTCCTCCTCAGCCTCGTTTCCTCAATAACACCACCCTGCATGATTGACTGAGATAGACAAACACTGAGAGTGGTTTCTGGTAAATGGTAGGCTGTTCATAAATTCTACCTATTGTTATTGTGATAAATATCTTTTGCTTTTAGAAAACTGTCCTTTTGAACTATTATTGCCCTATGTTCAGTTTTTGGTTTTTTTGATGTGATAGATAGTTCAGAGCTATTCTGCCTTCAAGACTGAAATGTATGTTTAAATCAGGATTATGTGAAACACCCTTCAAATGAACAAAGGAGATTTAACAGTGTGCCCTATCACTTATCAGATGAGAGAAAAAAAAAAGTGTGAAAAAATCACCTCTCACCTCTGCAGAAGGCTTTCTATATTTCATGTTTTGTTTTTACTGTGTATTGTTTCTGGGTGGCCTCCTTTGAGACAGACCACAATTTTCTCTGGGGTCAGAGACTTATTTCTAAAAACATGAAATAATAATAAAGATAATGATAATACTATGACATGGTTTTCATAGAGTTCTGTTACCTTGGTCTTGTGCAGATGCTGTGACCCTTTGTAGAATTTCTCACAGGAGCTGAAAAACTTGACAAACAGAAACAGCAGCATTTTCTATTGTGCGCTGAGTCTGAAATATCAGCGATATCCCAGTTAGATGACCAGCTGCACTGAAAGAATCTCCAGGAGCTTTTGCTTATTTAGAGGAAATAAAGGCAGTGAAAACATTTAGTGCCCAAGTGTTTCTGCACTGTTCATCTGACAGAGAGAAAACTTTCTGAAGTCATGATCCACATGGAAAGCCTACTAGGTGCCATGCATTGTGCTGAGTCCTGGGGAAACAAAGATAAAATTAAAAGTCTATCCTTAAGGAACTCAGAACCTAAAGAAAGAGAGACAACGTGTGAACAAATAATTACAGTCCAACATGATAGAAAATGATGTGGGACCCTAGAGGAAGGAAAAATTCATTCAAATTTCAGAAGACTTTATATAAATGCTTGTATTTGAAGTAAGTTTTACAGGATGATTAAGTATTCAACAAAAGAAAGACAAATGGAGACCTAATTGACAGCATTATATGTACAGAATAAGTGTAAGACAAGGGCCAAGAACCACAAATATGGTTAAAACAGCTAGATTGGCTACTATTATTTGCAGCCATATAGACAAGACCCAAGGTGGGTGGGGGGAGTCAAATGTTGAGAATCGCTGATCAAGTTTCAGTGCTTTCTCATTAGTGCTATGCCCAATGACAAAATAACCCCATGTCATTGATTGTGGTGCCTTTACCACAGACATGAAGCAATAAGTTCAAATGAAGCGTTACTACAAGCTCAGGCCTTGACCTTCTGTAAAGAGTGCTTACACTAATATATTCCATTAATCAGATTCTATGTCATGGATTCAGTGACCCCAAGATGTGGATGAAAGGTTTCCTACAAAAATGAGGTAGTATGTTGCCAAGTCACAGGACTCTGCTCATGAGGGGAGATGCTTTGTCTTATGTGCATATGCACCTTCAGCATCTGTCACAGGACTTCGCATCTGGCCATATAAATGTTTGTTTCCTAAGTTCCTGTTAATGTAGAATGCAAGGGCACCATGGGAAACTAATATGTGTCACATGGTCCACTGATTATTTTTCCTTCGAATCACTTCTATCTTCCTCCTTGTTTCTAGCTCTGCCTTAATTCAGGCTCTATTTTGTCTTTTCTGGTTTTGGCTAAAGATACATCCAGACTTTATGTGCTTTAAGAGATGTTTTCTGGTCTGGGCACTGTCTTATGTAGAACACGAGACACACATTTCTGGCATTACCTGCTTGGTATCTGGCTCTTCTTTAGGAAACTGCTCCTCTCCTACTTTATTATATGGTTTCTACCACTGTCCTCATGTCTGTACATGATTCCTCTCTTTAACCACACTCATTTGCCCAAGAATGGATGTCTGACCTAAAATTGGCCAATAAAGCTTTGCCCTGGGAAATATTAGATGTGGGTCTAAGTATACCAGCAAGTTTGTCTTCTGAGGCAGAAATTATAAAATACAAAATGTAAAAACTATTAAGAGACAAGTTTTGTGCCATGTAGAGAAAGCTATCTCTAAGGAGAAAGAAAGGGTGATATGTGCTACCAAAAAGAAACAGAAATTCAAGACTCGGGGGTGAGGGCATGTGCTGGGGGGTAGGAGAGGCTGGGGGGGGGTAGGTCAATGGGGGAAAAAGGAAACATATGTAGTACTATTTGTAATACTTTAAGCAATAAAAAAAGAAAAGAAAATCCAGATGGAGTTTGAACCTCTGGTCGTAGTTGCTCTCAGGCTCAGCTCCATTCCTCCCTTTCTGTTTTTTTGCTCTTTGGGTCACGAAAGACTTGTATGTAGGTCATGTCTTGTAAACTACTCCAAATCCTCTCAGCCACAATTCCTGTATGTGGCCACGAGTTCTTTGAAGACTTCAATCATCATCATGTAGGTGCATCTGGCGGAACCTTGTATCTCTTACTTGCTTCTCTGACACTGCTACATGGAACACCCTCAGGGATGCTTTCAGCTGTCACACATACACAACCCAGAAGTAAAGGGAAATTAAATAATGCCTGTGGGGCCACCTGGATCAACACTAAATGGAATCCAATGGATAAATGAGTCCCGCTTTTTATTTCCTGGGAAGGCAGTTCTGAAGCACATTTTGTAAAATACCTCCAAAGGTCTCAGGGTATTCAGCACCAGTCATCTGCGAAGAGAAAAACTTAATAAAACAACTATGTATTTACCTTTCCCTCCTCTCCTGTTTCACTCTTCCCGATCCCTCACTCCTGCTCCCTGGGATTATATTCCAAGACAACCCACTTGCACATAATCTTGGCTAAAAGTACTTGCTCACTGATTCTTATTTTTTTTGTTTAAACTGATTCAAGTTGGTTCCTGCTCCTTGCTACTCAAAGACATTGTCCTAATTAATACAAAGACCTACAATGGTTCCCTCACTGCCCATAGAATAAAATCATACAAGCAACAGAACTGAATGGGAACACATGGAAATCTGATCCAAAGTTTATGTTCTTAGCTTCTCCAGTGCTATGTAAATGTCTGTCCCCTTCTCCCTAACTATCAAGTTCTCTCTATGCACCATGCCTTTGGGAATACATAAAAAACCAGGCGTGCGCGCGCGCGCACACACACACACACACACACACACACACACACACGCAAAATCAGCCTACTGTCTCTAGTATCATATGCCAGTTTACTATTTGCCTGTTCTTGTCCTATTGTGAACTGTGTCTAGATACCACATTTTACTTGTTTATCGTTCAATTTTGAGGCTGTTTCTAAAATTTTTCTTCTAAAATTAACACTGAGATAAAAATTTTAAAAATAAAACTTTAATCTCTAGATGTTTCTTTCTGAAGGATGATTTGTTGAAGTGGAATTATTGTGCTAATTACTATGGATTAATTGCCAATTTAGGTAAAGTTGTTTTAAATTGCTAAATTCATATAAACAGGCACATGGATACAACTTAATTTTTATTAGTAGTGATAAATATTTTGCATGCTTGACACACTGTTTATTGTCCCTCTATGAACTTATTCTTTCCCATTTTGAATTAGACTATTTTCTTACTAGTTTATATATTGTCATTCAATATAAAACATTTTTCTATTCTGTTTGTGACATTTATTGTAATTATTTTCTTTTACTTTTATTAATAACTAGTGGCCCGGTCCATGAAATTCATGCACTTTAAAAGGGGATTAATTATAGGAAATATTTTAATATTGTTATTTGCCCTTTCTCTATAATAAAAGTGTTAGAGATGAAAGAAAATTAGTAAAATGTATATAAAAATCTTCCTCCTGTCAGAGTCTGCGGTGCACCACGAGAACCAGAGTCAAGTCCCTGCCCACGCACGTGCGCCTCGAAATAGCATGAGACCCAGACCCGGCCGGCCCCCTCCCATTGGGCTAGATCAGGGGTGGGCAAACTTTTTGACTCGAGCGCCACAATGGGTTCTTAAACTGGACCGGAGGGCTGGAACAAAAGCATGGATGAAGTGTGTGTGAACTAATATAAATTCAAAGTAAACATCATTACATAAAAGGGTACGGTCTTTTTTTTTTTTTTTTTTTTAGTTTTATTCATTTCAAACGGGCCGGATCCGGCCCGCGGGCCGTAGTTTGCCCACGGCTGGGCTAGATCCAGACCTGGCTGGTCCCACCCTTGACAAGCCCTGCTGGGAGGCCGGGGCGCAGCCTCAGGTCCCCTGGCCTAGTGCCAGGGTGGGGGGCGTGGCCTTAGGTCCCCTGTCAAGCCCCATGGGGGCAGGGGTGGGGGCGCAGCCTCAGGTCCCTGCTGATTGCTCGTTAAGGCTCATTACGAGAACTTGGCCTCTGCTGTAGTTGTAGGCGCAGCCATCTTGTGTTACGAAACCCCTCCCCCCCCCACCTCTGCTGTGGGTGCCGCCATCTTCATGGTGGAGTGACGGTCAATTTGCATATCCCAGCTTTATTATATAGGATAATTTGATAGTCTTATATACATATGGATTCTTTATTATTTATTCCATTATTTAATTCTAAGTAAGTGATGATACATCCTGTCCTCTATATTTCTTCTCTTTCCTATCTTTTTTAAAAAATTGATTGCTATTTTACATCTATTTTCTAGCTCTCCTTTCATTTTAGTATTGTGGGAATTGAATATCTAACTTTATTTTTTCCAAGTAACTAACCAATTTTTCTAATACTTTATTCCCAGAAGGATTTACTAAATAACCTACCTTTTCCTTTTCAGTTTTTTTTTTTTTTTTTAATCTTGGATCTATTTCCAGGCTATTTCTCCTGTCCTTCTCCCTGCCCATTTCTGTGACTGTATCATAGTCTTGTCATTTCCAACTAACTCTTAAGCTCTGGATAGGTAAAGTGAAGGTACAAATGATATTTTCTTCTCCAATTTCAGACCATATCTCAATACATTCATCCATTGGATTTACTGACAGCTCAAGACACTGTGATTAGTCAGTGTCAGAACAATAAGCAATGTCAACTGTTCTGTCCTTCCTGGTTCTGTGCCTGCGGGCTCCTAATCTGTGAGCAGACAGATGAGGGATGGGTTGTGGGAACCCATATTCCATTCTTCAGGTTCAGCTAGGGAATATTGATTTCCCACCCTTGGTTGCAGAACATGTTTATATTTACTCAATACAAACCTGTTGCATTTCTGGGAAGCAGACTTTGAGGTGGAGATTAGCACACAGGAAGTTTATTAGGGAGTACTCTTGTGAGGGTCAATACTCTTTCCACTGTGATAGTATCTTAGTCAGTTCAGGCCATCAAAACAAAATACCATAGATTGGATGGCTTAGACAAAAGAAATTTACATTCTCATAGTCCAGGAAGCTGGAAGTCTAAGGTCAAGATGCCATCAGGGTCACTCTAGCTGGTTTGGCTCAGTGGATAGAGCATTTGCCTGTGGACTAAAGGGTCCTGGGTTTGATTACTGTCAAGGGCACTTACCTCTGTTGCAGGTTTTTCCCTGGCCCGAGCCTGGTTGGGCCGCATGCAGGAAGGCAACCAAATGATGTGCTACATGAATATTTCTCTTTGTTTTTGTCTCTCTCTTCTACTCTCTCTAAAAATCAATGGAAAAATCGAGTGAGGATTTAAAAAAAAAAGAAAAGATGCCATCAGGATTGATTTCTGGTGAAACCTCTCTTCCTCCCTTGTAGAGATGCCTTCTCACTTTGTCCACACAGGGTGAGAGAGAGAGAGAGAGAGAGAGAGAGAGAGAGCCAGAAACAGAGACTGCTATTAAATGCTTCCATTTGTGCCCCATTATAAGAAACTAGAGGCCCAGTGCACGGATTCATGCACCAGTGGGGTCCCTCGGCCTGGCCTGCACCCTCTCACAATCCGGGACCCCTTGGGGAATGTAGGAGAGCTGGTGTCAGCCTGATCCCCGCAGGCCAGGCCAAGGGACCCCACCGGTGCATGAATCCATGCACCGGGCCTCTAGTATGCATATAAGATCCTTGGTTAATCTCTTCCTGCCCTCCTCTCTCCCCCCCTTCCCTCTGAGATTTATCAGTCTGTTCCATGTTTCCATGCCTGTGGTTCCGCTCCTGCATTGAGTGTCTGCCCCTTGGTGGTCAGTGCTCATCATAGCTACCGGACGGTTGGCTGGTGGGATGGTTTGCTGGTTGCTTAGGCTTTTATATATGTAGATAAGAGAAGAATAGAAAAATGTTGAAATGAAAGGTATGAGAAACTTTAAAAATAGACAGTAGTACTTCAAAATTGGGGTTTGGTTCTCTCCTAATTAGCGACTCCAAATTGCTGCCAGACCATGAAACATTTTCTTCAACACTTTTAAAAAATCAAATTCTGACCCATATGTTCTTATTAAAGATATTTGGCTTTCAGCCTCTCTTTCTTGTACTTTGAAACAGCCATGGTCTTTAGCCATTAGTCTAGTCCAGTGATGGCAAAGCAGCTCGGCGTGTCAGCATTTTGAAAAACCCTAACTTAACTCTGGTGCTGTGTCACATATAGAAATTTTTTGATATTTGCAACCATAATAAAACAAAGATTTATATTTTTATATTTACTTTATATATTTAAATGCCATTTAACAAAGAAAAATCAACCAAAAAATGAGTTCATATGTCACCTCTGACACACATGTCATAGGTTCGCCATCACTGGTCTAGTCCATCCTCTGTACTTGGGCTAGTTTTTATTCTAAGAGGAAAATAGGACCTTGTCAATTCCTTGATGAATGATTTCCTATAATCTCACTTTTTCCTGAAGCAGTGGTTCTAAAACTTCATTGTGCATCAGAATAAAATCACAGCTTCCTGAGCCCTGCACCCACCCTCCACCCCCCAGTTTCTGATTCTAAGTGAGGCCTGCAAGTTTGCGTTTCTAACTCATTCCCAGGTGATGCTAATACAACTGATCCTGGGACCACACCTTGAGAATCACCACCCTACAGGTAAGGCTAATCATAGTTCTTGTCTCTATCTACCTCCAGTTTGCTTATTCCTCTCCCTGTCATCTTTCTGCATCCCTCCTCCTAACTCCAGTATATCTTATGATCTACTCATATATTTTCACCATACCTGGAACACTTTAGGCACTGTCATAATTCATGTCCCTATATCCTGGCAAAGTTGATGTCCTACCCAGGTCACATCTCTCCTCTCTCCAGCCTTTCTTTACTCTCTCAGTACTGTAATGATGATTCCACACACTGTTCATCTCTCCTTTTTATATTAATGCTTCCTTTTGATTGTTTCCAATCCTTTCTCCTTAAGTAGACTATGTCATTTGGCTTTACTTTTTTTGTATTTTGAATGATTCACACTATGTCTGGAAAGTATAGCTGCTTTGTATATGTTGAACTTGTGCTTAAAGTTAATTCCATTTAGTTATAAAACTTTGTGGGACATAACTCTAACATTTCATAAGATTCCTTTTATTCTATTAGGATCTGAGACCCTTCCAGGAAGCATTTCAATTTCTTTCAGCAACTGCCCATAGCTTATTCATTAGTTCTTACATTCAACATGTATGTGAAAGTAGCTGACCTCTATTCCAGGTTTGATGACTGCTCTTGTCTGGCACCCTCCATCATTTGCTTTTGCTTACACATTCTCTTCTTAAAGTTCAGACTAGGTTCTCTCTCAACTCACTGGTCTCCCTGGCCTCTACTTCCTACTAGAATAGCATAGCCAATTCACTTGATCCAATTTGGCTCACTGAAACTGGCTATTCAACTGCACTTACTATAACATGGTGAGAGGATCCTGATTGACTCTCCCTCCTTACTTTCCCTAGTGCCCACTCATCAACACTTTCCACTAACCTGATTAACTATATATATAAAAGCCTAAGCAACTGGCCAACCAACTGGTAGCAATGACATGCACTGACCACCAGGGGGCAGATGCTCAACGCAGGAGCTGCCGAGGGACAGCAATTTTGCAGAGTGTCCTCTCGCACTCAGGGACCCCTCAGGGGATGTCCGGCTGCCAGTTTTGGCCCAATCCCTGCAGGCCAGGCTGAGAGACCCCACCTGCCAGAGGGACTCTGCTCACTCCGCAGACACTGCCCCAGGTGCACCAGCTGGGAAGGGACTGTGGGAGGTTGGCTCCAGGGCGTGTCCAGCTCATCTTGCCCAGTTCCGCCCTGCCAGCCACCTTCCAATTAATTTCCTAGTCACTAGATTAACCATAATTTAATGCATTCTACCAATAATTCTTTGACTCAGGGCTTGCATGAGACAAGAGGTTTGACATCATCTACTATACTTCTGCTTCAAACTATTTATTATTATACTCTGAAATCATAAAGGAGGAAAAAACTCTGGGAAAAAGAAAAAAAATTCAATCTCAACCCACCTGTGAAAAATTGTTAATGACAGCTTCTTCAATTTACCATTAAGAGGGCACTTAAGCTGGATTTTCAGAACATATGGATAACCCAACTCTTCATTAATTATACTAGAAGTATATAGTATCCCAATTATAAGAATCATTAGTCATGAAAAATTGCATACTTTATTTACTTTCAGGGTGAAAGAAGTCTTCTCGAATTTGTAGATTATTTTTACTTTGTAGGTTGGATTTAAGTATGAATGATAGTACATTTCTCCCACCCTTGTAATAATTTATACTTATAATGAAATAATTTTATGTCAACTTAATGTATAAGAGGGTAAATACATATTTTTAAATTTCTGAAGGGATTTTGTAAGCAAAAAAAAATGTAATGACTACTGTTGGGTACAGTATGAGAAGGAACAGGAGGAGGCAAGACAGGATGCAAGAAGACTAGCTGGTAGGGTATTGTGATATATGAGGTAGGAGAATGGTTGTTGCCCAGAATGGGTTAGGGCAGTGATGACAGATAGAAGTAGATGAACCCGAGAAATATTTGGGAGATAGAATTAATAGGATGTGGTGAGAGGTTAGATGGCGGGGGTGGTGGTGGTGGGGGGGGGGTTGTCAGAAAGAAGTGTGCACCATTTTGATAACTAAATGAAAAGCTCCTCAGTCACTGAGAGGGGGAAACAGAGTGAAGGAGCAGGCTTGGGGGACAGAGAGTGGTGCCCCAAGTGTGTGAGTGTGTGTGTGCATATGCATACATTCATATATGTATATGAAACTAAAGGTGAGAAGAGAGGTTTGGTCTAGAGGTTTAAACCTGGCAGTCACAAGAATATATACATAGTAACTGAATCCAAGGAGTTAATGAGATCTCCCAAGAAAAGATGTAGGAGGAAAATTATGTGTGGTGGCATATAAAACTAAAAACGGTAACTTTTCAAAAAGAAAGGAGTATGCAGTGGTAGCAAATGTTATTAAGAAGTCAAGGTAAAGAAAGATGGGAAAGACCTTGACCAGAGTGGTTTTAAAGCCATGGCTTATTTTTAAAGCTATGAAGACAGAAGCCAGTGTGTGTGTGTGTGGAGGGGTGAATAGGTGTGTATATACACCTACACTCACATAAACATTCAAGGTGGGGCAATAGCAGCTACAATGCTGAATAGCTGACAGCATGCTCACTTGGTGCTGATAAACTATTGCTAATTAATATAATTTTTATTTTCTATAGAAATATGTGACTAATTTATAAATTGAAAAATCAAGGTTTTTATAATTTAAGGAATAAGGATTTTCCATGAAAATGCAACTTTATAACAACTTGTTTCATCATTTAGTATTTAGCACTGATTCAATAGACAAGGATGCCTAGTACAAAGCATTGGGCTAGTTGGGGTTTGGTAATGAGTCAAGATACGTAGCCAGATTTTAAGGTATTATGGGGAGGTTAATATGTCTTTAAAACACTACACTATAAGGCAATAAGTAATAAGTGCCACAAATATACCCTTTGACATTAAAATATAAATACAGATGTTTTTATCTAAAGGCTTTTAATAAAATGTATATAGAATACTGCTTTTAAAGCTTCAGTTATTAGATTTGCAGTTTTCCAATGGTATCATTGCCTTTTCCCAATTATCATTGCTTAAAGAAAACATACCAGTAAACTTAGAAAATTAACTAAATAATGAAGATGGGGCCTATCTCCCAATTTGGACTTTTAAACCTCAGACTACCAAAAGGGAACTTGCTGTGATAGACTGGATATTCAGTTATGCAGTTGGATTAGTCTGCATTTTAAATGGAAATGACAGAGTCCAGAGGAAAGAAATGACTGTTTCACTCAAATGCAATTCTCCTTTCTTGGCTCCTCCCTGCCAATGGTCCTGAACTATACTTTTTCTTCTTAACCTCTTGCATTTGAAAATGCTTAATTAGGGGATAATCTGAAATTTTCTTCATTCCTATCTGAAAAGTCAATGCAATTAAAAAGTTGAGAATCTGCTTAGATATTTGAAGAGCACAGATTACATCGAACAATCCACCCTTAAAAATTAAATAGAATGCTATAATCATAAATAGCTCTGCCTTGCAGTCATTTCTGTAATTCTGTCTAACATTCATATTGTCATTTGATTAGTTAATCATCCATTTTCAAAGGTGTGAATGTGTTTTCACACTTCTGCTAAGACAGTGTTAACTATGAAACTATAGATAGCAATAGAGATTAATTATCTATTGCACAAGTTTCCACACCTTGTGCTTACCAGATAGAGGAAGAGAGTACATATCTTAACACAGGTGTGATTTCAAAAAATGGGGAGAAAAAAATACTTGGTCAAATGAGTTCAAGGAGTACTTTCAATTGACATATTTTTAAAATGTTAACTGCATTTACACTTCTAATTATATTTCATAAAACAATATTTGAATAACATGAATAACAAGATTGATTTCCTGAGTAAATTGGTGCATATCTTAGTTATAAACAAATGAATAAAGTGGAGGCATTTTACAAATGAATTAGTCTTTCATGGAATTGGAAAAGGGAGCAGACACTATAAAATTTTAACAGTAGCTGTAACTTCAGAAGGACAAAGCCAGACATTTTAGATTTGTCCTCTGAATAGTTAGCTCAATACACTGAGTTGCCTGAGGACTTTAGTAACTCAAAATAATAATTTTAACTATTAATATAACTATAATAGCAATAAGCACTCCAGCTGGCTTTTGGTTTTGCTGCTGCTCTCTGACCCTAATGATGAAATCTGTTAATTTATAACCTGGCTTAACACCTTTTTGGGCACTTCATTTTTCTATCTCAATAAGTTACTTTGATGTATAGGGTATCATGATCGAAAAGAGGGACTAAAGGATAGAAGTTTATCTGTGACCCCCATTCTTTGTTGTAATAAAAATATGCTAAAATTTTAACCGATTGTGATATGTAATAATTCCTCAGTCCTACATCAGTGTTAGCTTTGGTCCTACACTACCAACCAGGTACAATTGATCATTAATGTCCTAATAGTCTTCTTTAGGATGTAAATCAAGTACTGAAATGAACAAAAATTCACTTCTCTCATTCAGAAAATATCTCTTCTACCTCATATGCTTTCTTTCTTTAGACATGTGGGTGAAAGCATTCTCCCAGGCATGGTTGTGTGTAGACACACAAGCTGGCAGACCTCTGAGCAACAACCTTGTTCTTTAAGTGCTTCCCATTATAAAAACATAGCCCCAAATTGCTTCTCCTTTCTTGGTTTGGATATGACACCAGGCAAGCAAATGGCAAGCCATTAGAGTATTTGATAGCAAAAAAATGAGATAAAAGCATAACATTCCTATATTCCTAGCCAGTTTACTAGTAGCACACTATATTGCATCACTGCAAATGGGCTGACTGACTTATATTTAGTTTCACTTCCCTAACCTAAATTCCCAGCTTCATGGTAGTACACTCTCCATTCAGTGAATCAGAATGGCCATCACTTATCACTACGGTCCCACCTAGATTTAGGATACTTTAGTTCTCAGGCATATATTGACTGGGAATCAAACTGTGACCTACTGGTTCATAGGTCAATGCTCAATCACTGAGCCATGTCAGCCAGGCTCATTTTGACCTTCTTGGAAGATCCAAGTTAACAGACACTTCCTGAGAAAGCTTAGCCCAAGCAGCATCACTGACTAGTTTGCAATGTTACAACAGCAACATCTGGGAGAAAATTGGTTAAAGAGAGTGAAATATCATTAAGGTCAAATATTTGACTTAGAGAGTTCAGAAAAGTAACTTTCATCTTTGCTGAGCATGCCTCTTGGAAAAGAGTGTCAGGCCTCCATGGACTTATTCCAACCCTCCTACTTGCCCTCCTGCAGACCTAAGAGAGAGAAAACACAAATGGGTTGAAAGAGAGGGAGTGTTTGGGGTCTGGGAAACTAAGAAGTCTTTCCCTGGAAACCTCAGATCTTAAGGTTTAAGATTTTGAATGCTTTGACTGGTCCCAAAAGTAGAGCATGCTTCCCTATCAGCACCACACACGTTTTAAGACGTGTTCATTAGAACCACATATTGACTGGCCTTATTGTCTACAGGTACTCTAATTTGAGGCAAAAAACAAACAAACAGTAATGCTGAAGTTTCCCTTAAATTCAGAGTTGGTTCTGAAACAGGGCATGAAGCAGATGACCTCTCCATTCTTTGGAGAATTCTAAGCCAGAGAAGTTCCTATATGATATTAATCTCCTCTTCATCTTCAGGGACAATTTAAGGTATACAAAGTGTTAGGAGTGTAAGTCAGTATAGACATGTGTCAATGCCCTTTCAGTTTTCTGCTCACCATTTATAAATACCATTAGATAGTGGGATGAAGGCCTGGTGGGTGCTGGGTGGATGGGGGTCAATGGGAAAAAAGGGGACATCTGTAATACTTTCAACAATAAAGATAAATTTTTAAAAATACCATTAAATTCTGGCTTAGCATCTTTATATTTGTATTTATAAAATACCATTTATAAATATCTAAGGCTCAAAAATAAAATGATTTCAGTTAATAGATCATAAAACTTTATCGTGTGAGTCTGCTTTTTGTTTATTCTATGTTACAAATAATTTCTTTGCAGTAGGGTTTTATCAGAAAAGACACTAATAATATTAAATATTTATATTGTTATGCCTAATATTTACTATGTGATAGCCATTCAACTAAGCACTTTATCATCTCAATTAAATAATCACAACAAATTTATGAAGTGTAATAAATAAGAAAAATAAAGCATAGAATTATTAAGTAATTTACCCAAGATTACATAACACAGAAAAGGTTGGACATGGAATAGTTACATTGCAATGTTTCTCATTAGTCTTCAAATGACATACTACTTTTGTTCCATATATGCTGTCAAGTGTCCAACAATGATCCCTCAGTGAACCATACCTCTTGGCTCTTTTCCAGGTCTTGTAACTTCCTCATAGCTATTAGAATGTGGCAGAAGTGACACACTGTGTGTCTTCCAAGACTAGGTCAGAAAAAGCTTAGTAGCTTCTGCGTTGACCCCTTGGAACACACTCTCTGGGAATGCTGATGTGCTGATGTTAGAAGTCTGATACCCTGAGACCATCATGCTGGAGAGGCCATGGGTAGGCACTCCAGTTAATCCCAGACTTTCAGCCATCCCCACCAAAGTGCTTCGGACATATGTGAAGGCTATCTTGGACTGTCTAAACTGAGCAATTTGTCACAGCTGAACACCATGGAGTGATCTCAGTCAATGTCACGTGGAGCAGAGAACACTCTGATAAATCCTGCCCAAATTCCTGGCCTACAAAATAATCAGATATAATTCAGTGGCTATTGCTTGAAGCCATTACATTTTGATGTAATTTCTTGTCCAGCAAATGGTGCTTCATAACAAACGTTTTATTGATTTTTTAAATATATTTTATTGATTTTTTTACAGAGAGGAAGGGAGAGGGACAGAGAGCCAGAAACATCAATGAGAGAAACATCGATCAGCTGCCTACTGGGGATGTGCCCGCAACCAAGGTACATGCCCTTGACTGGAATTGAACCCGGGACCCTTCAGTCTGCAGGCCGATGCTCTATCCACTGAACCAAACCGGTTAGGGCACATAATAAATATTTTAAATATGTGACGTTGGCTTTGCGACTGGGCAGTGGGTGGATACTGGTAGGGCTTCAAGAATATTGTAAATCTAAGTTCCAAGGGTCTCAAGGGGCCTTGGCTGAGGGCTCTTATGATAATGAAGAAAGTGTTATTTGAAGGTGGAGAAAAAGGGATCCTTGTTATGTAGTGGCATATAGTTACCTATGGCAACTGGGACAAGAGAAAGGGTACTCAAAGCACTCATGGGCTTGGCTGTGGAGATTTCAGGCAAAAAGAATAAGAAAGTGCCAACTGCCAAATTCTCCTGGTTATGATAAATTATAAGAAAAATGAAATAAAGAAGAAACTGTTATGTTTTAATTCAAATTTAGAGGAATTACATTCAGGACTTGCTAGGCTTGAAAATAAAACTGTTTTCTATCCCCAGTTTCTCCCAGTAAAAGATTTTCAAAGTCATAAATGGCAAGATCAAATCCAGAGCCAACAGTAGACAGAATAGACTTCAGGGTAAATATCTCAAGTATGTAGTTATAAGACCCACTGTTAGGATCTTAGAAAGGCTGAAGGAGACTTTTATGGACCCTCTCTGTTAAACATTAAGGTGCTTAAGAATTTTAAGGGTATTGTCCCATAGCAGCCTTACACATGACCCAGATATAAAAGAACTTATCTCAGAAAGAAATGTGGGTGTGGCTTTATTTGTTAGAGTTTATTATAAATTGACTTAAGAAACCCACAAAGTTGTTAAAGGAATAAAAACAGTTTGGAATGAAAAAGACAGGATAGTATATAATTATTTCTATGGCCAGGAAGCAGGAAGAAACCTATCTTGCTGTAAACAGATATTTTTTTTATTTGAAAAAATAAATGATTCAGAGGGAAGAGCCAACAGCTAAGTCAGAGCCAAGAGTCAAGAATAATCTATTCACAGGGTGAAGAATTGGGCCTAATGAAGGGATTGGTGACATGTGCCTAAGTGGAGTTCAATGGACCTATGATTGCTATGTACCTTTTGCTCCTTCCCTTTAATTCATAGGCCTTAAAATCAATATGAACCATATTTGATGACGTATGCTCAGATGAAAACATATCCACCCAAAGACTTTTAAAGAATACTCATAGTAGTTTCATTCATTATGATTTAAAGATGGAACCAATGTCATTCAGCAATGAAAGAAGCCAGACACAAAAGAGTACATACTGTATGATTTCATTTACATTTAGTTGACGAACATGTAAATTAAGCTAGTATGAAAGGGGTTGAAGGAGTGTCTGGCTCTATTTAGGAGAAGAGGAATGGACTGAAATGGGTTATAACAAAAACTTCTAAGGTGATGGAATATTTTAAATCTTGATCTGGGTGATGGTTACGTGGATGACTGCATTTGTAAAAATTAATTGTGCTATACCATTAAGGTTTGTGAATTTTTGCTGTATCCATTTTATCACAATTATAAACAAATAGGCATGTACTAAGTTGCAGTCTAAACAATCAGGGTGTGGCTATCCTCCCCACTGGTAGGTAGGCATACACATGCACTGAGGGAATTCTCTTAGTGTTTATTGTCTTCCAGTCAGCCATTAGGAGGGTCTAATAGGGCTTCCATCTCTTCCATATATTAGCTATTAAAAAACTTTATTTTAGTATCGGTGAATCCTTATAGCAATCAATGCTATTGCATTTTTTTTAGATAGAATATCTTTCCATTTCTTATCATTTTATTTGGAGATTTTGCATTAATTTTGCTCATGATATTTCACTTTTGACTTATCCTTTTTGTAATCTATCACTTTTCATCATCACTTTTATAATCTTTCAAGGTCAGCATTTCCCAAGTCAAACTTCAAATCACAGTCTAACAATTCACAAACAATTAGAGCTATATTTATTTATGGCAGTCATTAGCATCATGCAAATTAACTCCATTTATAGCACAATAGCTTTTATAACTAGAAAAATAACATTATATATTAAATTACTTTGTTTTCAGATGGGTAATCTGAACTTTTGTTTCTTCCCCTTTTTTTCTTCCTTTGTCTGAGATAAATTCACTGCATATTGCATGTTCCAAATTTAAACCTGACACCTAGATAGAAAACTGACAAACAGGAAACTACTAAAGGAAGAGGCTCTTCCTACCATTTGATACCATCAAAACAGACACTTTTTGTAAAATATTTTTCTTTTCTTTTTTTGGGGGCACAAAGGGGTGGGACAGTAACAATGTCAGTTTGTATACTTATCCCTTTGTGCCTGTTAATAGAAAAAAGTGATGGTACAATTCTTTTTATTTGCTTTATAATTTGATCTGGTCCAAGATTTGGTTCAAATTAGTTAGCACTTTCATCCTTTGCCTGAAGAGTTATAAACCAAAAATGATCAATTTGTTTTTTGGGGAGACCAGGTCTCTCCATTTAGGTGCACCAATCCCATCATGAGGTCCCCACCCTCATAACCTTACTTCCCAAAGGCTCCCATCCCCAAAATACCATCACATTAACTGTTAGGACTTCAACATACTAATTTTCAGGTGGTGATAGAATGTAATTATGTTTAGAACATCTGTAAACTCTTTCAAAAGTTTGTGTCTTTAATTATGCTGGGAGCACTTGAAAACATCTCTATAAAGAAAAGATCACCTACATGAACTTTCAAGGTTGTTTCTAGCCCTGAGGTTCTGTGAAATTCAAAATGTACCAATTAAAATTCATAATAATTCAGTCTTGTAAAATAGAGATAATAATAGTACCTGCAACACAGAGTTGATATGAAGAATAAATAACTCAAGTAAAGTTCTTATAACAGTGAAGCACTATGAAGCATTGCATAAATATTCCCTAATTTTACAAAATGATATATTAAGGAATTAAGAAAAGAGAAAGATCTGTATTCTAGTTACTCACCTCTGTGGGATTTTAAATGGAAGATGAGAGAGGCAAGGTGGGTGGGGGATGAGGAAGCAACACAACATTCAGACTAAGAAAAAGAAATGGCAAGCTAGAGAGTCTAAAAAGGAAAAAAATAAATAAATGAAGTGGCTATCTAATTGTATTCCCTGGTGAATCCAGTTCAAATGGACAAGACATATTGAGTGCATAATAGAACAAATGAAGCATATTTGAAAATCTCTGGGAATTCTGAGATGTCTTAGGCTGCCCTTGATGGAGCTGACCAGAATGCTGGACCCATGGAGTGTTATCAAAAGACAAGGAACCACTTATTCAAGCTAAACACTTAATGCTATCACATTGATGTGACAGAGAATGACACTCAAGCATAGATATGGGGCTATGTTAGTCAAGATAAATCCTCTGCTGTGTTATATAGTCTGCAAATCTGCTAAGGCATATAGGCCTTATTTGTAGTCTGGAATGACAACTTTTCTACGCAACTTGAAAGAAGAACTGTACTACTAACTAGTAGGTAGGCTTTAGTCAAAATTATTCCAATTTAAACTGCCTTGTGTTGGGTTTCCTCAGAATAGACATTGGGATGAGGATTTCAGTGTAAATAGCTCAGTTGGGTGGTGATCCCAGCAAGTCCTAGCACTGTAGGGAAGGAGAAAATAAGACAGGGAAGGGAAATCAGCTAGGATAGGGTGAGCTAATGAGCAGATTACTGCTGTGGGCAACTGAGGTCTAATTCCACCAAAGACTTCTAGGAGTTGGCACAGAAATTTTCACCGAGGGTGAAGAAGCCATGGTACTTACATCTATGATTGGCTGAAGACTGCTTGGAGGAGGAGAGGCCAACAGATCTTTGGACCAAGCCTGCTCTTCCACTCTTCCAGTCAGAGAAAGCTCTCATGCTGTGCTTGAGGTAAAAGCTGTAAGCATGTACAAGACAGAAAGTGACAAGATGACATGGGCATCTGCTATATCTATTTCAAATTTAACATTCTTGGCATCTACAAAATATATTGAAATGTACATAACATGACTCCAATGTCATGATCAATTCTCTCTTGCTCACCCAAGCAAGGATACCGCTTCAACAATTTTCTCTTCTCTCTTCGGCGTCATCAAAATTTTCCCAAGCTGGATTTGTTTTGCATCATTATAAATACATACTCTGCCATTTTTTTTTCCATTGTGATTTCACTTCTCCATCTAGTTGACTCCTATTTTTTTCTCTTTCACTTTATAGGAAGCTCATGGAAAATATTTTTTGTACTCTATGTCTATAATTATTTTCCTTCTTTTATTTTTGAAGTCAATTAGAAGCATTTTTTGCCCTAGTCTATAAATAGGTAATGTCAAAGTCATCAAAAACTTCCATAATAATAAACCAAATGATCCAATCTCAGCCATTTTAATTGACTTATAGTGACACAGTTGTATACACCCTTTTTTTTTTTTTTTACAAACTTATTTTTTTCACTTGGACATCACATTCTCTTGATTTTCCTCCCACCTGACTAACTATTTCTTGCATGTTTTTGTTGTTGTTCAAACTTTACTGGTTCCTTCTTGTCAAGTAACAAGAACAGGCAACTGAAGATGAATCCAGCTGGAGAATGTTGGGAGTCAGTGTAGACATTTCTCTGGATTTTCCCAATCAAGTTGTGAGGCAGCTGAAGCACTCAGCTACCAACTCCTATCTGCCATTGGCTGAAGGTTCCTTCAGTGGTGTTACCTAACACCCTGGCACTTCCAGCTTATACTTCCTGCAGGCTAAAGAAAGCCCTCTGGCAGTCACAGGTGCTTTTGGGAGGACAAGTCCTATAGGATTTGGGCAGAGCACTGGCAGCATCTGCCACAACAAACAGCAGGCTTTGCTACTAATGTGAACTGTTTAAATTTGTAATTTCATCTTCAGACTTTTAGAACAATGGCAGCCCCCAGACTAATCTAAAATAAATGTAATCTGCATCATACCGTGTGCCTTATAAGCACAAACAGTTGTTCCAACTGAGCAGTGGATATTTTCAGAACCAATTCCATGTTCTTGATTACCCTTGAGACTCAAATGTCAACTTTGAGAACAAGTGGTGGCAGGGGTGGGCCTGTGGGGAGATCTGCATGAAATTCTCCATTTTTAATTCCTTGTCATAATGCTGTATATGTTTTTAACAAGGCGTAATATTTTCAAAGAAATACCTTTTTTAGAAAGAATGACAAATAGCTCCAAGATCTTTTTAAAAGAGTCACATTTTTAAAAATTAAGACTTTTTTAGAGCAGTTTAAGGTTCACAGCAAAAATTAGGTACGGAGATTTCCCATATACTCCTGCTCCACACATGCATAGGCCCCTCACCCCCATTATCAACCACCCCATTCCAGAGAGATTAATACATGTGTTATAACTGATGACATACATTGACACATCATAATCATACAAAGTTCAGAATTTACATTATTGTACACTGCTAGTGTTGTACATTCTGTGAGTTTGGACAAATGTATAATGAGGATTTATATCCATTATTATGGTATCATACAGAGTACTTTTATGGCCCTAAAAATATTCTGTTCATCCCGCTCCCCACAACCTTGCCAAGCCTTGGCAAACACTAATCTTTTTTAAAAAATATTTTTATTGATTTTTTGCAGAGAGGGATAGAGAGTTAGAAACATCGATGAGAGAGAAACACCGATCAGCTGCCTCCTGCACACCCCCTACTGGGGATGTGCCTGCAACCAAGGTATATGCCCTTGACCAGAATCGAACCTGGGACCCTTCAGTCCGCAGGCTGATGATCTATCTACTGAGCCAAACCAGTTAGGGCAGCAAACACTAATCTTTTACTCTCTCCATAGTTTTGCCTTTTCTACCAAGTCATATAGTTTGGATCATATATATATGCTAGAAGCCCAGTGGGGTTCATGCACCAGTGGGGTCCCTCAGCATAGCCTGTGGGGACCATGCCAAAACTGGCAGTACGACACTGTCTGCCGCTCCTGCTCATCCAGGCCCCACCGCGCCTGCCAATGCTGAAGCTCAGTAGGCTCACTGCCACTCCATTACGGTCTCTAGGAGCGCACTGACCACCAGGGGGAAGCTCCTGCATTGAGCATCTGCCCCCTGGTGCTCAGTGCATATCATAGTGACCAGTCGACCGGGCATTTGGTCGTGCAGTTGCTTAGGCTTTTATATACATAGATATATATTTTTTTTCAGATTAGCTTCTTTTACTTACGGTTTTATGCATTTATGGTTCCTCTATGTATTTTCATGGTGTAATAGCTCATTTCTTTTTATTGTATAGGCATGGGACCTATACCCTTTCACAGCTTTCAGAAGGAACAACTTTGCTAATACCTTGATCTAAGACTTCTGGCCACTGGCACTGTGAGACAAAGTCCTGTTGTTTATGCAACACAGTTTGTGGCAGCTCTCGAATTCTAATGCAAGTGTCTGTGATAGATTTACTATGACTCCTTCTAGAGCTACTCTAATTACATACTACTTAAGATTTCTGAGAAAGGCTGTTCTTTTAGGTGTTGATACGTGTTTGTGGTCCTTAGTACCAGCGATAAATCACAAAGATTTGGGTCACCTTATCCTAGTTATGGGAGTGAAGGAGACAATGAGAGTGTATATTTTAGGAATAGTCAGACTTGTCCTGATTTTTTAGGACAAAAATCAATAAAGGAAAACATTGCTGTAGTGATTACTGGAGACTTTGATAGTTTTCTTCTTTCTTTATTATTATACTGCTTTCCTTTTGTGTGTCTGATAGTCCCTTGAAACCTATCCATTTGCTTAGTGAGGTAAGATAGACTAAGGTAGAGAGGAATATAAGCAACATGCGGGAAAGAGTAAAGTCACCTTCCCAAGAAAGTTGGAATATGGAGGATAGGGCTTATATAGAATTACAGTTCTGTGACTGCCAGCTCAGTTTCTGTTTTAAAAGGCCCACCAACAGTTTTGCAAAAATTGTTTTAGAACATGCAGCTAATAAGTGTTTGCAAAATTTCATGTGCATATCAGTGTGTCTACTAGTTTGAGGGGAGAATGGATTGCTTTAAACAAAGGTTCAAAGTGAACTAGGAAAAGTGATGTCTTCAATCATTTGAAAATCATTTTGTCAGGTAGAGCTGGCATTTTGAAATATCATTGAAGAATCTTGTTTAATTTCTTTTTATAATATTAAATTACTATTCACCAGGCAGTGCTTTACATACCTTATTTTTAATACTTAATGGCAGCCATGTGGTTATTATTATTTCTATTTTTCAGATGGCAAATCAAAGGCTCAGAGAGGGTAAGTGATTTGTCCAAGGTCACAAACCTTGTAAAGGGTCAGGACTCTATCTGGCTCTGTCTTGCTCCAAAAACTGTGTTTTTATTCTGTGTCCCACCTCTTTATTTGATGACAGTCTTCTCTTTAAAACCTGACATTTGTTTCCATTTCATTAAGGCCAGTTGTAAGCATCACTTATTGTAGAGGGCATTCTTCCATGATATAGGAGTAGAGACAAAGTCAACTTTAAGATTCTTTGCACAATCCAAGATTCTGGAGCACCATGAAAAAACCAGGAAGTTCTTAGGGTATCGGGGCCATTAGCCAAATAAATGGAAATGTAAGGCCTCCTATTTTTCCCCTCACAGAACTTCTTTAAATTTCAGCCAGAGCAACTTCCTAAAGCATGAATCAGATTGTGTCTTTCTCTTGCTTAAAAGTTCCCAAAGGCTTTTAGGTGAACTGCAAAATCTTAGCTCTGTGTTATACTCTATAACAGTGATGGTGAATCTTTTGAGCTCGGCGTGTCAGCATTTTGAAAAACCCTAACTTAACTCTGGTGCAGTGTCACATATAGACATTTTTTGATATTTGCAACCATAGTAAAACAAAGACTTATATTTTTGATATTTATTTTATATATTTAAATGCCATTTAACAAAGAAAAATCAACCAAAAAAATGAGTTCGCGTGTCACCTCTGACACACGTGTCATAGGTTCGCCATCATTGCTCTATAAGCTTTAGAGAGTTAAGCAAGCAGGGCATTATTAATAACTAGAGGCCCAGTGCACGAAATTTGTGCAGAGTGTGTGTGGGGGGGGGAATCCCTCAGCCCAGCCTGCACCCTCTCGCAGTCCGGGAGCCCTTGGGGGGTGTCCAACTGATGGCTTAGGCCCGCTCCCCGTCAGTTGGACATCCTTAGTGCTGCCGTGGAAGCTGGAGAAGCTCCTGCCACTGCTGCTGCACTCGCCAGCCGTGAGCTGAGTGGCGCTCCCCCTGTGTGAGTGCACTGACCACCAGGGGGCAGCTCCTGCATTGAGCGTCTGCCCCTTGGTGGTCAGTGCACATTATAGCGACTGGTCATTAGTGGTTTGATTTGCATATTAGCCTTTTAGTATATAGGATTAAACTGGATTAAAGAGCAATAACTGGGGTTATCTTGGGTCAAGCGCAACATTTGATCACTTTTCCTTTAAGACTGTACCTAATCTGTCCACTACTCACCTCTCTGATATCATTTCCGTTAAACCTCCCTTTATGCCTTCTTTTTTGCCCAAATTGGACTAATTCCTGGGCCTTGATACACACCTGCTTGCTTCTAGTGCAAGGTATTTGCTGATCCTTCTGCTTGGCATGCTGTCCTCAAACTTTCACTTTTCTCAACATTCAGACCTCAATTCAAATATTTCCTCCCCAGCAGAGGTAATTCTTGACCCCCCAGAGGTGAAGTGTCCCCTGCCCCTTTGCTCCCACTCTCCCCTAGCCCCTTACTTCATCTTTTTCCTTAGCAACCAGTAGGTATTTATTTATATTTATTCTTCTATGGGTTTCTTATCTGAATCCCTCCACTAACAGATAAGCTCCTTGATGGCAGGGACTTTATCTTGTTCAGGGCATAACATACAACTGTTTCTCAAAATATAAATGTTTCTTAGCTGCCTGCTTTTTTTTAAAAGGTGGCTATTAAAATAAGTTTTCTGTCTGTAAGAATAGAGATGTTTTTGTATAGAGTATAAACATTGACCCTTGCCCACCTCTCCATCCTCTCTGGTCACCCCCAGCAGCTGCCATCTCTGACCTTCTTACATACTCATGCCCCTGTTTATGAGACTTCCCTCCCTATTCACATTACTCCTTCTTGTCCTGGGCCTGCACCTCCACTGAAATTTCTTCACATCTATAGACCATGGCCCTCTTAGTATCCTACCTATATTTCTAGGATCCCTATACTCATCACACTTTATAATCTTTATTTGGTTTATTGTTTCTTTTCTGTGAGATTATAAACTCCATCAGGAAAAAGCCACCTCTTTCTTGTTAACTTCTGTATTCTGAAATCTGGGACACTACCTATCACATCGTACTCGCTTAGTGAATGAGGGAATATACAAACACACAGATCTCTCAGTACATTTGCTTCACTCCGGCATGCTCTTGGATTTTTACATCTTTGCCTTTATCCTAAAAATATAACAGTTCCACACCCCAGGCATCAACACAGGATTTATCACCACCTCCTGATTCATTCTCAATTTCTAGATGTTAGGATATCCTGCTGTCCACAGCATCAGTGCTAAGCTAAAAATCTTCAGCCTCTTATTAGCTCTCAACATCTAATGAGTCACCACATGTGGTACTTGTTTAAAATTGTCTTGCTTTTTTTCCAGTGCCCGATGCCAGATATCTGCTCTCTTGTCCCCTTTAACAGAAAGTCTCCTTATTGCTGTCATTATGGTCAAAATTGGTGAGTACACCTGCTGTCAGATTTTAGTGGATCTCATGGTGTGCAATCAGCTGTTGTTTGAGCTCTCTAATTTCAGCATTAGAATATTGGTGGATCTGATTCTGCCTGGCACAGAAAGACTGATATGTGGTTCTAGGTGCAAGCTAGATACCCTGACTACCTCTGAAATAGTGCAATGCCAAAATCAAGATCATGGGCATAAATGTATGCTTAACCTCAGCTAGTTGTACCCCACATGATAATGGAAAATGGGTTTTAAATAGTGAAAACTTTTAGTTATCACTCGTTCTTATTTTCATTAGGATAGGGCCTCTGATTCTTTAAGGGTGTTTGTATCTATCATTACTCCTGTGGAGAAGCAGTATAATAAGGACCTCTGGACTGGGACTGCATGAGGACAAATCTCAGTTCCCACAATATGTGACCTAGCATGTCAGTTTCCTCTATTGCAAATGCAGATGATAGAAGTAGACAACTTATAGGATTGTTTTACATGTGATGTGCTTTATACACAGCATTTGACATGTACTATGCATAATATCATCATCATCATTCCATACTGCTTATTACCCAATCAACAAAAAAGAAAAGAAAAATTTATCTGGTAAACCTTTTGTGTGTGTGGCAAAACATATAATTATTACTGAAATCACACTTGCATTTTGCCTAGGACAAGTCACATTCAGAGGAGAAAGAAATTATGAAAGTACCTTTTCATGCTCTAAAGCTGTTTTCATGCTTTAAAGATTGTCCTGCCACACTTCATGCCCTCATATTATTTACCTTACTTGTCACCCTTCCTCAACATAGTGTTTTGGCAAACCACACTCAACATTTGCTTAATTGAAACTGTTTATAGGTATGTACAATGAGCTTAAGAAGACTTCTGAATACTTTTTCTTTTTTTAAAAAAATCACAGAGGGAACACATGCTAGTTATAACAAATTTAAAGACTATGAAAGAGAAAATAAAAATTACGGTTCAAACTAAACAAAAACAACTTAAAAAAACATGTTCCATTCCAATCCTATTCACAGTAATTACCACTGATAACAGTTTAGAGTATATTGGAGCATATCATTTTAAATAGCCCTCTTTGTCCCTCTCCTTATATGTGGGTGCATGTGTATACACACACAAACACACACATATATGTATTATATATAAAATGTATACATATAATTTTTTAAATTTTTATTAAAACAAATAAGATCAGACTGAGAATACTGTTTTTAACTTGCTTTTTCTCTTCAAAATACTGGGCAGATTCTATCAAGAAATATAAAAGTGATTGATTTATTTCTTTTTTTCCCCAGTGGGTGTGTCATTTTCTGTTGCCTGTTCAGGAGACTGTTGCATTGGTGGTCCCTTGTTGGGGAGCACATGAGACTTGGATGGAAATTTATAAGGAGGATATTCTGATAAACAGGGCAGGTGCCTTCCACACACTTCCCTTTTCTCGGAATATCCTCCTTACAAGCTTTCCAATAAGTCTCCTGTACTCCCCAACAGTCCCTAAAGGACAACATCTTGTACGGATGCCTTTGTGCAATTCCTTCCCACACTGACACTGAGCTTGGCTACGCGATTTGCTTTCACCAATGGGACAGCAGAAGCTCAATAGGTGTTTCCAAAATGGGGCTTGTCCTCTTGGAATGTTGTCTCTTAAAAACCATCTACCATGTAAGAAGTCTGACTCCTGTGCGACCACCGTGCTGTGGGGAGGTCCCGGTTAGCCATGGGAAAAACAGAGAGGCCATGTGAGGAGCACTGAGGCACCAAACAGGAGTGAAACCTTTTGAAACATCCAGCCTGGACCAGCGCCCAGCTGTTGAAGCATGGGATTGGCCACAGTCAAAACCACATAGATCAGAAGAACTGCCTATATTCCCACTGTACACAGTTGTGAGAAATAATAAATTGTTGTGTTATGCAACAAGGTTTGGGGTGGTTTCTTATACAGTAACAGATGACTGAAACACGTAGATACACTATAATTGATTTTTCTAGTGTGCTTTTAATAACTATAGATTAGTACTGATTTTTTTTGTTATTTTAAACAAAGTTAAATAATCTTTCTTTAATAGACATGTTTGCACACACATGCCAGTATTTCCAGATGATAATCTCTTGCTGGATCAAAGAATATGTGGACTTAACTTATTTATATAAAGGCTATATAAATTTACACTTTCATCAACAGTGAATTACATAGCCTGTTTCTCTACATCCTTGTTAATACTCTTATTAAGCTTCTAAATGTTTGCCACTACATGTCATTGTGATTTTACTGAGCACTTCTTTATTACTGTGATTAACTTCTTTGAGTTTAACACCTACATTTGTCCCTTCTGGAGCCATTTTTAATTGGATTGTTTGTTTTCCTTATTATTGATTTATAAGAACTATTTATATATTAAAGATATGAGTCCTTTTTCTTAGCTAAGTGTTCAAAATATTTTTTCTAATATATTAATTCAAATTACACGCCTTTGTGTTTGAAATCTTTCGGTTTACAAAGGCAATGAAGTTGTAGGTCTTACAAATTTTCCTTCATAGTTTCTACATTTCTTAGTAAACATTTTAATGATCTACCTCATAGTAAGATCATAAAACTCCTACTATATTTTCTTCTATAACATTTGCAGTTAAAAAATAGATTTCAGTATTTATTTCCTTCCAGGAATTTCATGGTGTGAAGGATATAATTTTTTTCCAAGTAGTAGCCAATTGCCTCCAAACTAGTTATTGAATAGTTTTCCCTTTGCCTGCTGACTTAAACTGCTATTAATTCCTTCATGGTAACCTGGGTTTGTTTCTGGACACTATTTTTCCATTGATTTTTTTCCTATTCATACAGTAGCATAGTTCTTAAAATTATCGTGAGGTGCTGTGTGTGTGTGTTTTTTTTAAATAGCATAGTGAACTCTTCAGTCCACTCAAAATTGAAATGAGTAAATCCTATTCATTAAAGATTAGAATCATTGTAATAGATAAAGTCATAGCTTAAGAAAAACAAAGTAATTCATTGTCTCGGAACACTGACAAGTCTAATGGGCTTCAGGCATGGCTGGGTCCAGAAGCTCAGCTCTGCTTATCTCACTTGGCTTTATCCTTCTCTTAGGCTCTTTTTTCACATCCTTTTCACTAAACAATGTCTTCTGAAAGAGTACCTCTTTCTTGATAAATATAGCAGAGAAGCCCCCAATAAGACTCTTATGAGTCTGTCTTAGATCATTTATCTGTCCTGAACCTATCACACAAGCCAGATGAAAAAAACATGTTGATTGGCAGGGCTGGGTCACATGTCCCATCTTGGGACTGAATATGAGTAATAGAAGAAAGCAGAGAGGAATGCAGGAAATCCAGAGATATATGCTAGTTATGGGATCCTTATTTGATTGGCTTTGGGGCCCTTTATGGTTCTTAGTTGGTGCCTTGCATATGGTAAGTACTCAATAAATATTTGGTGAATGAAATAACCATATCTATTAATCAGTTTCCACCCAGTAGGAAATGAAGGAAGGAGCATTAACATTTATTTGGGTATTTTGGGTTTTTGAGATCTGTTAAGATAATTAAGAGGACCAACCTTGTTGTTTAGAATTGTTTCCTAAAAGAGTTCCATTAAATTGATTTTATATAAAAGTAAAAGAAAGTTTAAGGAGAATAGATGTCTGTCTTTGCAGTAAAAAGTGGGGAGAGAAAGAGGTACTTATGTAGGACTTTAAAAAAATGGATAGCTTCCATTTGCCTTGTCTGATTTCCTGTCCACCTGCTCTGTGCCTGGGGAGGCTGAGCTGGAGGATGCCATCAACAGCTCTCCTCTCCTTTGGTTTTCAGCTGGATGTAGCTAATGGGGGCATCTGCAGAAAAAGAGAAGAGTGTTTGTTTCCCTAACTTCTACTTTACCTGGTCATTGTGGGTTGGCTACAAATCTCTTCATAAAGCCACAGTTCAGCCCAGCCAGTATGGCTCAGTGGTTGAACATTGACCTATGAACCAGAAGGTGATGGTTTGATGCCCAGTCAGGGCACATGCCTGGGTTGTGGGCTCGATCCCCAGTTTGGGGCATTCAAAAGACAGCTGATCAATGATTCTCTCTCATCACTGATGTTTCTAACTGTCTCTCCTTCTCCCTTCCTCTCTGAAATAAATTAAAAAAACAAACAAAACAAACCAAAAACACACCACAGTTTATGTCACACAACTACCTCTCTAGATTTTGATAATGGTTCATTCTTTTTGCCACTTCATGCCTAGGGATGGTAATGGCTACCAACACTATATACACCTTGCTGCCTTTCTAAACCCCTTTCATACCTTTTTTATAAACAGTCCATTTACTGAACTCTCCTTAATTTACCCAGTTCGAATATGCTCTGCGTTTCCTGTTGGGTCGTTGATACTTGGCCAATCAAAATGGAAGACAAAATAAATCTACACTAATAGAAGACAAACATGCAAATTGACCATACCTTCGCTATGCCTTAAGCCATGCCCACCAGCCAATCAGAGCGACTATATGCAAATTAATCCAACCAAGATGGTAGCCAGCAGCCACGGAGCTGGAGCAAGCAGGAGGCTTGCTTGCCCCAGTGATGGAGGAAGCCAAGCTGCCGCGGCAGCTCTGAGCTCCACTCAAAGCAACAAAGTTTCAATTATAGAAGGTAAATAAATCCCAGAATGAAAAAGAAAAAGAAAAAAAGGAGAGGCTGGGAGCTTCTGTTGCTGGAGGGGCTTGGCCAGCCTGAAAACGGCCCTCAGCCCCTCACCCAGGCTGGCCAGGCACCCCAGCGGGACCCCCACCCTGATTCAGGACACCCGTCAGGCCCCCACCCATGCACCAGGCCTCTATCCCATATAATAAAAGGGTAATATGCAAATTGACCCTAACAGCAGAACAACTGGGAATGACTGGTCACTATGACACACACTGACCACCAGGGGGCAGACACTCAATGCAGGAGCTGCCCCCTGGTGGTCAGTGCACTCTCACAGGGGGAGCTCTGCTCAACCACAAGCCAGGCTGATGGCTGCCAGCACAGCGGTGGTGGCGGGAGCCTCTCTCGCCTCCTCAGCAGCACTAAGGATGTCCGACTGCGGCTTAGGTCTGCTCCCTGCTGGTAAGTGGACATCTCCCGAGGGCTGCCGGGCTGCCAGAGGGATGTCTGACTGCCAGCTTGGGCCCGATCCCCCAGGGAGCAGGCCTAAGCCAGCAGGTGGACATCCTCCGAGGAGTCCCAGACTGCAAGAGGGCATAGGCCAGGCTCAGAACCCCCCACCCCCCCACGAGTGCACAAATTTTTGTGCACCAGGCCTCTAGTATTAAATAAAGCCCAGATTCTGATAAACTTAAAATGTTTACTTTATGGGGTGGAGTGGGGAGGAAGACAGGTTGGTTTCTTGAAAATTATGTCTTTGGAACCCTCAGCCTTCCTATTTTGTAACATTTGCCAACATTAAAGCTGCCCTTGATGGTCAATCTCATGGAATTTCATTGATACAAAACACTTTTTTTTTTTAAAGAGTATTGTGCCCTATTCCAGGTACAATAGCCAGGTGATATTTATGAATGTTAATATTTTGAATACTAGAGTTCTACTTCTAAGGACAAGGATAGCATACATTCGTCAGCCCTTTACTTAGAGGCTTTAATTAATGAACTAAGAAAAAAGAAGTCAGAAAAAATATTACATTCATCATCATGGCATCAGAACATTTCTAATGAACCCATTTTAAAGAAAATAGCTAAGATATTTCACTTGGCGGTGGCTCAGAACTTGAAAAAAGAAAAGTGTTTCATTCCAATTAAAGCCAATTATGCAAGGATCTTAATATTAAGCTATTTCAAGTGGCTATCTGCCAGCATTGTTAGCATGTGTGTAGTTTCATGATGTTCTTTGGTTTTCAAGAGAATTACTTTTGCAATGAAGGGAAAATGTATTATTCTCCTTTCATTGTGACATTTACTGCCTGTGTGTTTATACCAATGCAGCTGCCGTGTAAGTCAGAGCTTTCTCTTTTTCTTTTCATTTGAAGGCATATATGAGAGTCATCTGACCCAGGTTGTGCATGAGCTATACAGCATATGGTTGGGGTAAAGAACATCCTATCTTTTGTTCAACAGTTTTTGTATTTCTTTCCAGTCTTTTGCTTTTCTGGTCCTCAAATAAGGCTAATTACAAAGTAGGGAGAAAAGGTGGGACTGGTGGAGAGAGAGCCTTTAAAACCACTCTTTTTGCAGCATGGAACAAAAGAGAGTACCAAGGGCATGGCGAGGCCTCCACAAAAAAGAAAAGAGAAAAATCACCTAATGAGGATGTCAAGATAAGTGCTTGTGAAGAAAACTGGCAAAAAAGAGCTTTTAATCTAAAATCCATAAATAAGTGTGCATCAGATGGGGACTGGAACATTTTTAACAAGACAGGCCACGAAAACTATGTCCTTCTATGCAAGAGCTGCACACCTGAAAAAAAAAATCTTCTTTCTTTACAAGAGATTTTTCTTTCAAAATTAATTTAAAAAGAAATACTTGAAAATTAAGATGTTTTATTCATGTGTCTGAATCCATTATAGAGTGGATACCATATAAAGAGTTGTTTTTGAGACATAATTATCAGTGCTGCTGGCTTCTTGCGGGTCAAAGGTTTTTCATGAGTATATGAAGAAGTTGTTCATAGAGAAGAGCCAAACAGAGGAGGTCTTGACCTTGTAGACGTCGTTGCATTTTTACTCTTAAAATGGGAGAAGCAGCAGATATATTTGAAGTCTGTTAATTCTACACAGCTCTTCTTTCTGTCTTTCCTGATATGTTTGAGCATGGGCGCTGAAGAAATAGAGGTCAGAGATTTGAGCCTAAATTAATTATAAAAATAACAAAGAATCATAGATTTTTTTTTAGAGTTAGAAGAAACCTTAAAGTACCTATGTCTATAAATATAAGGGTGAATTAAAAGGAGTCCAAAGAAAAAGAAACTCTTATGACCTTAAGAAAAATTTAATTTTGTTGTGTATCTGTTCTGAACGTGTCTACCTTTTGTTTACATGAAGAAAATTATAGAAATCTGGCATGGTAACCTTAATATAATGCTGCCATATGTATAGTGCTGTCTTTACTAATTTGAGGACTTAATTAGTTGATCTAAAGATTTTCTCTCTTTTTTTATGTTGCCACTTGGTCACATATGCTATTATGTATGTGAAAGTTTACTTTCTCCTTTTTCTCACTAATCATCTCTCAAATATGGTGATAATCAAAGATCATAATCAATCCTATTTTATATTTTTCATGCCCCATGATTTTAATAGAAAAATGATGTTTTTATCTTTTATAGATTACTAGGGGCCCAGTGCACAAATTCATGCACCTTGAAAGGAACTGTGGGCTGCAAGGCTGTGGTGGGCATAGGGATGGGTCTTGGCCCATCCTCCGTGCCCCCGCCTGGCTCCTATGGCTGCGGCCCGGCAGCCCCGCTCCCACCACCACCATTCCCATGCGCTGATGGTGCTGGCCCTACTCGCACCTGCTCAATGGTGCGGAGTGATTGGGGCCGGCTCCAGCAGTGGGTGGGAGTGAGGCTGGCATGGGCTGTGGGTGTGAGCAGGACCATCGCCGGCAGCGGGTGTGAGAGGCGGCTGCCGGTCCCGATTGCCCCTCAGGAGCAGAGGGAGGTAAAGAAGCCCTGAGGGGTGATCGGGGCCGGCAGGCACTATTTGCACCTGCTGACAGTGCTGAATGATTGGGGCTGGCGCTGGGCACTGGTAGCAGGTGTGAGTGGTGGCTCCTGAGCCAGCAGCAGGTGCAAGCGCCAGGCGGGACCGTGACGCACGTGAGCAAAGACTTTTCAGTAACCATCAGAGGCTTGCCCTGATGACAGCGACCAGTGCTCCACCTTGGTCTGGTGCCCCCGCTCACCTGCTCCACCATCCCACCATGGCCAACACCCGCCATGTTCCATGCTCTGCCACCTGCTGCCAACACCCTCTATGTTCCGTGTGTGCCCCCTGGTGGTCAGCACACATCAATGACTGGTTGTTCAGTTATTCTGTTGTTCCACTGTTTGGTCTATTTGCATATTAGGGTTTTATATATATAGATTATAAAGACTTTACACTCTTCCATGAGTTTAACTTCAAAGTATAACTTCTGTTGTTCAGTGTAATAGGTTGTTTTTATTTTCTCAATATTGCAACTATTCTTGCTGCTCCTCTGATCAGGACCCTACAATGGCTCCACATGACACCCAGAGTGAAAACCAAGATGATCCCTGCCTTCCCCCTCACCCTAATGCTGACCCACCTTGCCCTTCTCTGCTTATTTTTTCTACAGCACCAATAACATTCTAACATACTATCAAATGTTCTTATTGCATTTCTTTTTCATTGACTGATTCCCTTGCAAAGAAGGGCAGAGATCTTCATCTTTTTCATTCCCTGATGTGCCCAGGTATCTACAATGATGCCTCATACACAGATCACAGAAGGCATTCCATAAACATTTGTTAAACTTAAGCCTCAGATAAGAAAAGCTTTAAAACTTGTGTGTGTGCGTGTGTGTGTGTGTGTGTTTGAGAATTGTATTCTCAGGGTAAATCCTTTGGTACTATAGATAGCCTAGCATAAGAGGGATTTTTGATTATAGAATACAAACATTTCATAATTTTAAAAATTATCATATTATCTGACATAATGATCACATTTTTTTATAATTTAACCATAAGTCTATATATATAAAAGCCTAAGTGACCATCTGACCGTTTGACCGTCCAACCGGTAGCTATGATGTGCACTGACCACCAGGGGGCAGACGCTCAATGCAGGAGCTCTGAACTGTTGGCAGTTGTGGTTTTCGTGTGATGCACCTGGAACCAGAGAGAAGGGAGTCCGATCCCAGGGTGTGTCACCCGAGAACCGCCCTCACACAGTCCATGACCCCTTGGGGAATGTGAGAGAGCCGGTTTCAACATGATCCCCACAGGCTAGGCCAAGGGGCCCCGCCTATGCATGAATCCGTGCACTGGGCCTCTAATATATCTATATTTCCCCCCCACAAATTAGCTTTATATTAAAACTAGAGGCCTGGTGCACAAAATTTGTGCACTTAGGGGAGAGGGTCCCTCAGCCTGGATTGTGAGAGGGTGCATGCCAGGCCAAGGGACCCCACTGGTGCATGATTGGGGCCAGGGAGGGACCACGGGAGGGCTCCAGAGCATGTCCAGCCCATCTCGCTCAGTCCTGATCGGCTGCACCCCAGCAGCAAGCTAACCTATCGGTCAGAGCATCTCCCCCCTGGTGGTCAGTGCACGTCATAGTGGGTGGTTGAGCAGCCTTAGCATATCATTAGCATATTACCCTTTGATTGGATGAATGGCCAACCAGATGGCCAGATACTTAGTATATTAGGCTTTTATTATATAGGACATTGTGAACAAAATTATGGCTAATTACTTGTTTTTAAAAGTGTTTTCGCTCTAGCTGGTTTGGCTCAGTGGGTAGAGCATCAGCCTGCAGACTGAAGGTTCCCAAGTTGGATTCTGGTCATGGGCACATGCCCAGGGTGCAGGCTCCATCCCCTGAAGGGAGTGTGCAGGAGGCAGCCTATCAATGGTTCTCTTTCATCATTGATGTTTCTATCTCTCTTTCCCTCTCCTTTTCTCTTTGAAATCAATAAAAATATATTTTTTAAGAAGTTTTTTCAATAAATAATCTATCTATATAAAACCCTATTATGCAAATTGACCAAATGGCAGAATGACCAGCAGAACGACCAGTCTCTATGATGCACACTGACCAACAGGGGACAGACGCTAAATGCAGGAGCTGCGCATGCTCTGACCAGTGGCAGCAACAGGGGGCAGGGCTGGCAAGCAGGTGGTGCCAGGCCAGCCAAGGTGGGTGCGAGTGGGGGCCCAATCACCCTGCTGGTCACCCTATAGATTGGCTCTAATTGCTGGCCAGGCCTAGGGACCCTACCCATGCATGAATTTCATGCACCGGGCCTCAAGTATTTAATATATTTACAGTTAATCAGTTATATATTTTACAATTTCATTACATATGTAATAGTATATTGGCTAAGTTTAATATTTTATTATTTACATTTTTCCATGTAAAATATCCATATATTTTCAGAGCTTATTATATTTTTTGGAATTTTGGTGAGGTTCCTAGTTGTGCATACCAGTTCTATGTTATATTTACTAACCTCTCTTATTTTTTCTAGTATTTTCTCATATTTTTCTTTTACATCATAATAATGCAGATTTTAATTTATGGAAAAATTAAAAATGTTGCTTATTTTTTTTGCATTTCTTCCTAATGCTTCAATTGTATGAAAATTAACAATTTTCTATACTCAGGATTCATTAATATCTGAAGCTTATTTTTAGGTCTTTGCTTCCTAAAAAGTGGTCTCTAAACAAACAGCAACCTACAAATCAGAGTCTGCATTTTAATAAGATCCCCAGGTGAGTATGTACATTAAAGTTTGAGAAGCACTATTTTAGCCAGCCTCGCTTCTATCCTGAAAGTAAGAAACTGGTTTTGCTGTATTGGAAGCAAGGATGGTTAAGACACAGAGCTATCACCTAATTTTGGTAGTTTCCTCAGCCAATGCAGCAATCTTTTCTGGGTAGTAGGCACCCTGGCTTTGAGCTCAGGTAGACTTGGGTTCAAATGATGTGCTGTTATTTACTAACTGCATTGGCCAATTCAGTAAACCTCTATATGCTTACTTATAAAATAGAGATAAAAATCTTACCCACCTGAAAGTTGTACTGTGAGAACCAACTGAGAATATATTTTAAAGTGATTAGCACACTGCATGGTGCATGGTAAGCAATCGATAAATAGTAGCTATCATTATAATTAGGATCTCATTGTAATCCTGGAACCCTCTGCTGTGCCAAACAATGGTTCTCAAGCCTCTCAGACTCAATGACACAAAGGTTTTGTGAGTCTCCTGATATTCATAGATTTTATATATTTAAAGACACATTCATTAATATATATATATGTACTAGAGGCCTGGTGCACAAAAATTTGTGCACTCGGGGGGGAGGGAGGGTCCCTTAGCCCGGCCTGTGCCATCTCGCAGTCTGGGACCCCTCAGGAGATAACGACCTGCTGGCTTAGGCCTGCTCCCGGGTGGCAGCGGGCAGGCCCAATCCCTAGGTGCAGCCCCTGGTCGGGCTCAGAGCAGGGCCGATTGGGGAGTTGGGGCGCCGCCCCCTGTCATGCACAGAGCAGGGAGATTGGGAGGTTGTGATGCCACCCTCAGTCACGATCAGGGTAGGGACGATTGGGGGGTTGGGGCACCGTCCCCTGTCACCCTCAAGGCAGGGTCGATGGGGAGGTTGCAGCGCCACCCCCTGTCATGCACAGAGCAGGGCCAATCAGGGGGTTGGGGCACTGCCCCCTGTCACTCACAGAGCAGGGCCCATCAGGGGGGTTGGGGCTCTGTACCCTGTCACGCACCAAGCAGGGCCAATCAGAGGGTTGGGGCGCCGCCACTCTCACACTCAGGGCAGGGCCAATGGGGAGGTTATGGCTGACAGTCGTATGGGTACTCCCTTGTAGGTAACTGAGTTTCTTTCTCTTGCTGCTTTTAAGATTCTCTCTTTGTCTTTTGCTCTTGGCATTTTAATTATGATGTGTCTTGGTGTGGTCCTCTTTGGATTCCTTTTGTTTGGGGTTCTCTGCGCTTCCTGGACCTGTAAGTCTATTTCTTTCACCAGGTGGGGGAAGTTTTCTGTCATTATTTCTTCAAATAGGTTTTCAATATTTTGCTCTCTCTCATCTTTTGGCACCCCTATAATTCTGATGTTGGTATGCTTGAAGCTGTCCCGGAGGCTCCTTACACTATCTTCGTATTTTCAGATTCTTTTTTCATTTTGCTTTTCCAGTTGGGTGTTTTTTGCTTCTTTGCATTTTGAATCTTTGACTTGATTCTTGCGCTCCTCTGGTCTGCTGTTGGGTGTCTGTATAATATTCTTTATTTCAGTCAGTGTATGCTTAATTTCTAGTTGGTTCTTTATCATAACATCGAGGGTCTCATTAGATTTCTTGAGGATGTCACTACATTTATCGGCGGTCTCACCAGTCTTTTCCAGGGCCTTACTAAGTTTATCGGCAGCTTCTAGACAGTTCTTGAGAGACCTTAAAAGTGTGGTTTTGAGCTCTATATCTTCCATTTCTGACATTTGCGTCCTGTTTCTTTGTCTCCGCATTTTTTTATCTTTTCTTGGTGCACCCCCTAGTGGTCTTTGTGCGCAGTCTTGTAGTTAAGCCTTGATTGTTGTCGGTAATACCAGGGGTGATTTGACCTCCAGGCTAACTGGCTATGAGAGTCAGCTGTGTCTGCAGTGGGAGAGCTTCTGTGCTGGATCTCTAGGGTGGTGCTAATCTAGCCTTTGCCTGAGGCTATCCAGCGAATGGTTCTGCGCAGGGCTTGGACGGGGCGAGTCCCCGGGGATCTACAGGGTGGGTGGAGCGAGCAGTTATGGCTGCTCTCAGTCCCGTCCGCAGAGGCTCTGCCTCTCAGAGTCTCAGCAACGGCAGCAAACCTCGGAGAGAAAGCTGCCTTCGAGTTCCGACCGAAGCCAAACAGTCCCGCTTCTCCCGTTTGAGTCTGGGTCCCCAGAGACTCGCCCGGATCTGGAGCTCAGAGTCTGAAACTCCCTCCCGATTGAAAACAACAACCGCACCCTCTGCCGCCAGCCCACTCTGCGTGCGCACTCTGCACTTGAGTATTTCACTTCAGCACTGCGCCTCCTCTGAGTCTGGGTATGACATTCTCTTTCCTCCTAGTTGTAGAACTTCCACTCAGCCAGCCTTCCTGTGGTTCTGGATGATGTCTGTTCTGTCCTTTAGTTATATCTCTGAAGTGGTTGTTCGGGGCAGCAATCTCCGGCGTTAACCTATGCCGCCATCTTGGTTTCTCCTCCAATAAAATATATTTTTTAAAAAGAATGTAGTTTATAATAAAACAATTATGAAAGTTCCATCATGACTAATGCAAGAAAACATAAAATGTGGCCACATGTTCACCTAAAATTAGAATGCACACAAATGGGCAAGTTGCCATGCCGACCAGTATTGGTGGTTCAAATACCATAACCAGCACTGCATTTAGGAACACTATTTTTTGAAATGGTGAACATGTCTTTGTAAAATTCTGAACAAAACAGAGGACACACTACCATGAATTTACATGGTAGTAACATTTCTGGAAATGTCAGTGAATCTAAAAATTATGCAGAATATACTTTGTGGTAGTACATAAAACAGACAACAAAGACATTTCCTCTTCATGAATGTCAGCATGACGCTGAAGCTTTGTTCACTGCTGAACAATTCTTCACTCCGTGAATCTGTTCTAGAATCCATGGACACTGCCCACTAAGTGATAGCAATGCCATCCAATAATTGGGACAACCAAATATGCCCTCACAAGTTTTCAAAGGACCCTCAAGGAACATGATTGCTACGCTGAGCACACTGTCCTCCAATAAACGGAGTGTTCTTTTCTAAATATAGCATCTTTTTGTCTTTCATCATTGTTGCTGACAAGTAACATGACATATGAGGGTACATCAAAGAAATAGTTACACACTTGTAATTTTAGGTAAAAACAGGCAGAACTACTACACAATTAAGTTAAGCCTGGACCTAAATGCCTTTTAGACTGAGTGACCCACAGTGGAAAGATGAAAACTTTCTCAATTTAACTCTGGAGCCACTGTGACACGACAAATTCTAATTGACTTTCAGAGAACAGTCTTCAGCTTTTCAGTGCCCCCAAGGTATGTGATCTTACATTAATACACACTTTGTCGAATCTGATTGTTTAATTAGGACCCAGAGTTCCGGTGATAGTTGGAAACTTCTTGGTTTTTTTTTTTTATCCCTGGCAAAAAATTTCATAATACAATACGATCCACACAATTTCATGATAAATAGTTCAAGACTGCAAAAGCCATTAATGCATTTTTTATGGTTGCTGTTAACATATAATTAAACACCATGACAGATGTTCATCAAGCAAGTTTCCAACAGCATATTTATTTATTTATCCATCCTCCTCTGAGATTATAGTAACAAAATCAGGAAGGGAAAGTGTTGAGAAAACAATTAAATGATCTAATAAAAGTGGTAAAATAAAGTTACACTTAAAAAACTATATTAAACTTAATTTTGTGCATCTCTGTACTTTTCTACTTTTGCTTTGAAAGCACCTATGGGTTATATTTAGAGGGTTCTATACAGCTCACTAAAATTTACCAGTGACCCTTTTTGTGACAGAAAATTTGACTATGTACAATTTAACCTGCTTACTTTTTCAGAACTTGCTCAAATATTTAAGCATGCAATTGTTAATGGGGTCTCACCTTTATAGGGAAGTGTTACCGAATGAGCAAATGTTTGACATGAGTTTATGTTCCCCTTTAAAAGCATAGAATTGTTACAGAAACAGGTTTCTAGCCACAGACACTATTGCTCAGCATTCCTGCACCTAGGTGGGCCACAGGACTGAGTTCTGGCCAATGGAATGTGGGTGTAAGTGAGGAATAGCTCTTCCAGCTCTGGCCCATAACATCCCTGGACCATCCTCCATGCTCTCTTATCCCTCATCTGCTAACTCAGGACCTTTTGGAAAGCCATGTATAGCAGCCTCCATCATCCTAGTCCCTGAATCACTACATGGAGCAGAGTGCCCCTCCCTGTCCCCATATATTGGATTTTACAGAAACCTAAGACACATTTATTGGTTTAAACCAATGAGATTTAGATGTCTGGCCAGTGTTACTCAGTGGCTGGACATTGTCTTGTGCACTGAAGTATCACAGGCTTGATTCCCTGTCAGGAACATACTCAGGTTGCACGTTTGATTCCCAGTTGTGGTGTGTATGGGAGATAACTGATCCGTGTTTCTCTCTCACATTGATGTTTGTTTGTTTGTTTGTTTGTTTCTCTCTCTCTTTTTCTCTCTCTCTCTCTTCCCTTCCCCCCTCTCCCCCCTTCCCCTCTCTCTAAGATCAATGAAAAAGAACATATCCTCAGGTGGGGATTTTAAAAATTAATTAATTAATTGAACCAATTAGACTTGGAATTGTATTAATTATATCAGTTAGTATTACCTTAAGAAGTACTAATGTTCACTACTGTGCATTCAAATCCTAGAAGAATGTCTGGTACATAGTAAACCCTTAATAAACAAATGAACACATGCTCCCCATAGAAGGGCAAAATTCTTTGGCCTTTTAGGGTAGTTACTGTGAAATAGACCACATCAGAAATTATCTTAAATAAGAGTAGGAAACGACCATGGAGCTGGTAATGCTACCTGCTTGTCTAATTCTAGAGGGCCAGTATTTTCTTATGTGACTGTGGAGATTAGGAGAGACTCTGATAGTAATTCCAGGTTGTTGAGAGCCATAAAAATGATGGTTAAATAAAAAAATACTAGTACAGTTTCACAGAAAGGCTATCATGGAAATTAGTACATTTTTTTTTAAAGTCAAGTTGTGTCTGTGAGATAACTCTGGGTTATCTCACCTGCTACATATAAGAAAAAATGCAATATTTTACTGTTAGAATAATCATTGCTATTTATGGAGAGCTTACTTTGCCAATAGCCATGATTATGATAAACCCCTTTATGATAGATTATAGTATTCTGTTCAGCCTAGTCAAAGAGATGTTTATTGATTATGCCAAACACTTTCAGATATATTTTCTTATTTAAGTTTTTACATATTATTATTCCCCATCTCACAGGTAGGGGTAATGGAGGCCCAAAGTTGTTTGTGACCTTAATTGCCCAAAGGCACCCAGCTGTGAACTCTCCACACTTTTCATTCTCTGTTCATCACTTCCTAATATCTCTGGATCTCACACTTCAATTATGGCCCTAAGCATCAACCACCCTGTCACCAAAAAATGACTAGTTTAACATGAAAAACAAACTCTAAGATAATTCTTTCAGGTGTAGCAAGCCTGGCTATGATCTGGGATTGCAATAATATCCTCTGGATACTTGCCTCACGAGTTCACTCAAACTGAACATCGCTGTTGTTACTAGTAATAGACTGTTTCCCTTCAGGCATGCATGTTTACCTTGTGACACTACACCTTGATTTCTTTCCTTCTCATCTGGAGGTTCACCTGACATTGCCAAGTGTTCACTAGAGGTGTCTTTCTGACCCTGGGCAGGGGATGGCAGCGGGGGAATCACAAATCTTTCCTGCATCTTCCTGTAAAATCCAGGCACTGGATTTTTTTTACCAGGCACCAGCAAACTATTTCTGTAAAGGAACAGATAGTAAATATTTTAGGCTTTGTGGATCACATGGTCTCTGTCACTTTGTCCTTGTGTGAAAGCAGCCAAAAACAATATGTAAATGAATGAGAATGGCTGCGTTTCAATAAAACTTTACAAAAATAGTCTGCAGGCTAGATTTGGTCCATGGGCTGCAGTTTGCCAATACCTATTTTGTACATATATCATTTTCATTATCCCCGTTTATTTATTGTACAATGTTCCTATTTTGGAGTTTTGATATGGGTATGTAAGGGAAAGCAGATATTGGGATAGTTTAGGATTGTGAGAGTTTGTGCATACTCTGAAAATAATTTGTGTAAGGGGAATTTGGTTTTAAGAAGAAAAAAAATTTAATGAGGAAAGAAAAGGATAATTCCTAACCTGGAATGAAGGGTGCACCACAGAAGAAGAAAACAAAATTACTACTGCCTAACTGATATTAGATAATTAACACTGCATATACATGAAGGTCTGAGAGATTTGCTGCATTTATTCATTCGCTGAAAAGTGTTTGTCCCTTTGCTCTTGGCCCTGGGATAACAATGTGAAAAAGACAAGTGTGGTCCCTGCCATCCAGAATTTATGGTTTACATTTAACAAGTAATTATTACAAAGGGTCAAGAATATATGGACCCAACAAATATAGGGCGAAATGGAATTTGCCTAGAAAGAAGGATCTGGTAGGTGTAAAGGGTATAAGGAAAGTGATGGTGTAAGTGGGAGGAAACTGGCAGATGGCTTTGGAATTTGAAGAAGAATGCTGAATGTGTATCTACTTGACTGAAAGGTTAATGGCAGGCACTGAGATAGGAAGTTAAGGGGTTGGGAGATTTAAAAATTTTTTTTTTAATTTTTAATGATATTTCAGATTAACTAGGGGTGGGGTCGGGAAAGTAAGGGCTGGAAGCATAGGAGAAACTAGGTGGCAATTCTAAATGAGGAGTTTAGGTGCATTCAGGAAACAGTAAGTAGCCAATTTGCCTGGAACATGGAATGCAGGAAAGAGTAGCTGGAGCTAGGGCCAGAAACAAAGGTTAGAGCCAGATGGTGGAAGGCTTTGAATGCCAGGATAAGGACTGGGATTGACTTGAACAGACTGCAGGGGACCTGAGTAGCCAGGAGCAGGGTCTGAGCTGGGCAAGTTTTAGGAAAATATGAATTAGAGAGGGAAAGACTGCAGCCAAGGAAAACAGGTAAGGGACACTCTATGAATAGTCCAAGTAATAAAGGGCCAGGAGATGAAAGGGAGGGGGTTATATTGTATTGTGGAATTGCTTCCCTCCTCTATTAACTCCTTTGAGTCAAACGCAGCATCTGTTCAGCTGCCTGTGGCACCGTTTTTTACTGGATGAAGAACAGCACTGTATTCACTGGCTGCTGACAATGTCTTTCCTTGTGCTCGGCTATGTTTTAATTACGTTTGACATTCACAGCACACTATTATCCAGGGGCAATGAATTGAAGAAATACAGCTTCATTTGAAGTCAAACAAAAGTGAGGACATGTCATTATATAATATATTATGACTTGGAAGCTTGGAGATTTTTAGGTTTGATATACCTGTGGCTTCCTACCTATCACTCCACTCTCATACCTTGCTTTGATTCCATTGTAAGAAGCCTCATCCCAGGATTTAATTATAAATATCCACCCTAACTTCAAGAAGAACAAAGAATCAAAAAAACACACACAACAACACACAAACCAACCAACGCCCCCCCCCCCAAAAAAAAACACCAAAAAACCACGAGACTAAGAATCAAGAGAAGGTGGTACCTTTTCTTTCTTTTTTTAAAATAAATTTTGATTTTTTTCACAGAGAAGAAGAGTTAGAAACATCAATAAGAAAGAAATATCAATCAGATCAGCTGCCTCCTGCACACCTCCTATTGGGGATGTGCCTGCTACATGCCCTTGACTGGAATTGAACCTGGGACCTTTTCGTCTGCAGGCCAATGCTCTATCCACTGAGCCAAACCAGTTAGGGCCTTATTTAACACTCTAAGATGAGGTGATATCTCAAGGTGGTTTTAATTTACATTTCCCTGATGATTGAAGCTGCTACATGCTTTCCATGTTACCTCGTGATATTGTGGAGAGTCCCATGAGATCGTCTCAACTATGTAACCTCAAAAACTAGTGTCATTTTTTATTGCAAAAGGAAAGCATGTCATTTGGAAAAATTAAAAACAATAATAAGTAACAAATAAACAAAATAAAATTAGCTCCAATACTTAAGAATTGATTTTTGCTGTTAATATTTGGTATATATCTTCCCAAATTTATTTTTTAAAGTTTTAAGTCTTTATTACCTTAGTTTTAATAACACAATCAATACATGAGTGCCATTTTCTTCCTATTAGTCACAGTAAGGTACGTTGGTTAAGATGACAGATCCAAGATTACTTAATCAGCATCTAGGACAGTGGTTCTCAACCTTGGCTGCACATTAGAATCACCTGGGAATCTTTCTAAAATCCTGATTTCTGGGCCTCATCCTCCGGAAATTCTGTTTCTTTGTTACTAATGTTGTGGCCCCACCCTATAACAAAGAAACAGAATTTCTGGAGGATGAGGCCCAGAAATCAGGATTTTAAAAAGATTCCCAGGTGATTCTAATGTGCAGCCAAGGTTGAGAACCAGGGATCTAGGATCTGCCAGTTATTAGTCACCTGACACTGACTAAATTAATTGGCCCATGCCTCAGTTTCCTCATTTATAAAATAGGGATAATTTTACTGCTTACCTTCTAGGATTGTTGCCAGATTTAGATGAATTAATATATGTAAAGTATTTGAAGAAAATTTGATACTCATTATCATTATTATAATAGCATCATCACTATAAACTAATTTAATCAATATACATTCCATGAATGTTTCTCTTGCCTACTACCTCTCTCACCAATTACAATTCCCTCTAAAGGGATCACCCACCTACATTATGTATGCAACAAAAAACCCAACTGTCCCAGTGGCATGAATAAATCTGTGGTAGTGTTTTGGCTTCTGCTAGACTTAAGAGGATTAAGAGCAGGAAACACTTCAGGTATCTTGAATAAGCTTTCTGAATGGAGTGAAATTGGGACAGGAATTACTGGGCACACGCTAAAAGATTTCCCTTACTCTGGAAAAAAAGTAGCTAACTATAAAACAGCCCCGCTTCTTTCACAGGTTTAGCTAGAGGGAAGCAAATGATCTAGGACTAGGTGACGCTCTGGCCAGTCTTGACTGTGCCTGCCAAGTTTGAATAGTACAGTTTACACCTTTACCTGCCTAAGTGGAGAGAGATAGAAACAGTTATGTCTGAGTTCCATTTCTCTTTCATTTCACAGATTTTTTTAATCCTCTGAAATTCAACCTCAGATATCGTCCGTCTGCTTCTCACTTCGTGTTGGTGTTATTTGTTTTCCTCTCTAACTATAGACAAGTTTTCTCCTCTTGGCTGGAAACATCACTACTGACAGCTCATGGGTTTTCATCTGGTATTTCTCACCACTACTGGAGAAGGACTCTCTCTTTTGACTTAGTTCAAATTCTGGGCAAAATCAGTTCAGTCTGGGTCAGGTGCTGACCTCCTGAAACAATCAACTATGGCCAGGGAGATTAGGATTCTGCAAAAACATGACAGCCCCTGCTAGAACCACTTGCTGGGAATGGTGGGAGAACATTTCCCATAAGGAGGAGGTAGGAATGGGTGGGATGTGCAGCTCTTGTAATGATGGTGGGAGCTAAGTAGTCCAAAGCACCACCATGACCCTTTCTTAATTTCCTTCTGCTCTCTGCCTGTGTATCACCTCACTTTCATTACTCAGCAGCATGCTGTGGGTGTGACTTTTGCTCTTGTATGCCATTGGTGCCATCTGCTCCTGCCTTGTCTCCTTTGATGTCATTATACAGATGGCAAGGGCACAATGGGAAGTGGCACTTAGTTCAATATGGTAGCTCTGTATACATCAAGCCTGCCCTTGAATAAATGCTGCTACTCAGTAATCCAGCTCAGGTGTAAATCTAATAATGGAATCATTATTACATTTTGATTTGGCCTCTAAAATCTCATTATAAATTACTGGAACTACTTGCATCCATTCCAAAATACCCATCTTCTTCAGTATGGGAGTTTATACACATGATGGTTTTAAAGGTAATCTGGTAGATTTCTAAGAAATGATGACAACTCGCTATTAACAACCTATCAAAGTTCAGAAATATTTCTGAGATTATAAACAATGAAAACTGTCTTACAAATGTGTTTGTTAATTTGACCATGTAGGTGTCAGAGCTAATCAGTCAACAGCTACAGCTAATGCAGAAACAAAGAAAAATTAATATTCATTAGACTCTTATTTACAATTTGTTGTCAAGGTTAATCCGTTTGCTTTAAGCACAACATTTCACTCTTATTAAAGTCATTCGTATTCTTAAGTACACAGAGAACACTTGGGTTTCACAAATTTGTTTCATGTACATATTGCACAGGGACCAGGCTTAAGCCATATTTTGCTGAGATTTAGACATAAATCTTTATACCAACCAGTTATTACTCTTCACAATAGAATGATAGTTTAATTATTCAGATATTAGATAATATTTCTCAGTTGCAGGAACTAACAAGTTTTCAACCTTTCAGCTTTAACACACACACACATATCAACTAATCAAAACACCCAGGCTCTAATGATGCCAAAGGATTTGGGGAATTTTTATTTACTTTTGTGCCAAAAATGATAATTATGAACAACGGAACTGTGATTAGAAATTTTTACTGAAGAAGAGTGTTTGCACTTAGTATTCCATGGATATGATCCATCAGAGAAGCAGTTTTTCCTATTACCAATAGAAGACTAACTTTTCATGCCCCTCCAGGTGTGGAACTACCAGTTTGATGGAAATCCTAGCTCAACACTATTCCAATTCACTCCTCAACAAACAGCAAGTCTGGGTTTCTCGGGCCACTGGTTCACATAGGGAAAGCAGCCTCTGAAATGGCTCTCACTGATCACTCTCCCACCCTTGATCATTCCATGGAGAAATCTGATGGGAATAATAGAATATGATTTTCAACTTCTACCTGTGTTTCCTTGGAGTTTAGTTCCAGAGACAAGAACAAAACTGAGGACACATTTGTAATACCTTAACCAATAAGGAAATTTTAAAAAAAAGAACAAAACTGAGTTACAGTAGACTGGATACGGACTCTACTCTGAAACTATTCAGTAACTGGAGAGTTAGAATTCACAAAAATAGTCTGTTCTGTTGAGCTTAAAAAGGAGCTGTGTTGATTTTCCCTTAAAATTTTTTTTTTAATTACAGTGGCTATACAATATTACATTAATTTCAAGTGTACAACACAGTGATTAGACATTATGAAGTGATCACTCCGATTGTTTTCCCTTTTCTTTTTTCTAAAAATATATTTTTATTGATTTCAGAGAGGAAGGAGAGGGAAAGAGAGATAGAAACATTAATTGTGAGAGAGAATCATTGACTGGCTGCCTCCTGAAGGCCCCCCAATGGGGATCTAGCCCGTAACCTGGGCATGATCCCTTGACCAGAATTGAAACAGGGACCCTTCAGTCCACAGTTCGATGCTCTATCCACTGAGCAAAACCATCTAGGGCTTCTTTTTTTAAAAAAATATTTTTTTATTGATTTCAGAAAGGAAGGGAGAGGGAGAAAGAGATTTCAGAGAGGAAGGGTGAGAGAGAGATAGAAACATCAATGATGCTCGGCTGCTTCCTGCACACCCCAACCCCACAACGTGGGAATGTGCCCTTGACAGGAATTGAACCCAGGACCCTTCAGTCCGCAGGCCAACACTCTACCCACTGAGCCAAACTGGGTAGAGCTGTTTTCTCTTAATCCTATGTCCCAATAATTTAGCATTTTAATGGCTAGATGCTTAGATACATGACTCTTGGCTATTACAAATACAATAAACAATGACCTTCTGTATGCAAATGAAGTGTTCTTACAATAATGAATGAGGACAAAGGATTCTTGATAATTGCTGTGAGAGGATTTAGTTAGTCTCAGACTAAAAACTTACTTTTAGTACATTTCATCTGAAATTTAATTAATACACTCATAAGTAGGAGAGTTCATTTATACTTTGGTGGGGTGAGGAAATCTCCCCAAGAATGAACAAAAAGAAAAAGAAATAACAATTGTAGAAAAAAAATTGATCAGAACATTAGGGACAAAAAAGATCTGAAGAAAGATGGGTCACATTAAAAAGAACAAGAATTAGCCCTCACTGGTTTGGCTCAGTGGATATAGCATTGGCCTGTGGATTCAAGAGTCCCGGTTCAATTCTGGTCAAGGGTATATGCTCGAGTTGTGGGCTTGATCCCCAGTGCAGAGTGTACAAGAGGCAGCTGATCAATGATTCTCACTCATCATTAATGTTTCTATCTCTCTCACTTCCTCTCTGAAATCAATAAAAATGTATTTTTTAAAAAGACAAGAATTAGAATGACACTGATCTGTTCAACAGCGACTCTGTCTGGTTTCTAGACAGAATGGGGAGAAAACGGTTATATATGTTATTTTAAAATATTGATGTAAATGCCAGAGGAGAAAACCAAAATGATGAAAATGATTTATTCTCTGCACAGGAGTAAGGAATGGGGAGAGAGGCATCAAGAGGCTGCTGAACTTTTATCAGAAGCCTTTAAGCATTATTTGATATCTGAAATTATTTGTATGTAATATATGATAAAAGTAAATTAAAAACAAAACTAGTTTCAAAAAAATAATCTCAAATTTCATTAACATCCCAAATTAGAGAATAAACAAATAACTAAAACTTGTGTACCCAATTCTGAGAAATATCAAATTATAAGGTGTGTCTAACCGTTATGGTATGAAATGAATTAAGTATGTAATGAATAAGTACATGGGCGCTTTTTCATAAGAGGATTTGAAGACATAACATACATAGCTATTATTCATACAATACAACTGAGTCTTTTAAAAAGCAACTATAACCACACTTTTAATCTTTCCCTCAGAATTCATAATAAGGGCTTCTGAAATCATTTCAGCAAGTAGAGAAAATATCTTAATTGACAAAGAATAATTTCTTATGTTCAGTTTGTCAAAAAATGGCATTAATACAAGCCTAACATCTTGACCATGACATTTTAGTATGTTAATGGTTATATAAAAATTCAAACAATACTTTTTTTGAGAATTACTTTTAGGAAAACTGAGATTTGCAAAATAGGATAACAAATATCCAAATATATTATGGAAATCTTGAAACTCCTGAGTTTTCTGCCAAGTCATCCATCCGAGAACTGGTACTACTTTAAGAGTTTAATAGTGCAGATGTTATTAATAAGGGCAGAGTTAAAAAAGAAAGTCTGAGAGTGTGATCTTAAGTGTACTTCTTCTCCATATCAAAGTAGTAAAATGGATATCTGTCCATCACCTGCAAAAGAATCTCTGGTGGCTTCCGTTCGCCTAGTATGTAAAATTTCAACTATGTACTCTTTTATTGAATAATCTACATCAATTTCCTTTTCCTTCCTCACTCTGTTTAATATTTTGTGTCAGTTCAAGCCTGATGACTCTACTTGCTTTTTCCAAGTCTGGGTTTTTGGTGTTGTTTTTTTTAAAATTCCATCTTTGTGCTTTCATCCATTGTGTCTGTCTGCCTTGGATGTTTTAATTTTTGTCCATCTTAAAGCTTTGGTTCAAAGTTCTACTCCAAGAGGTTCTACATGATTGATGCTAACAGTGGCTGTTTTGTTGTCATTGTTTGTTTGTTTGATTGGGTTTCTTTTTACTATTATTATTCTGGGCCCTTGTAAGAACTATTAGAAAATTTATTAATATTTTTATTTTCATCATGGACCGACTTATAGCAAATTACTCATCTCTCTTTTTTTAATCCGAGGATATGCTTTGTTTTTATATACAAAATTCTTCTCTTAGCAGAAAATGGATTTAATTTGTAGTTGGGCTAAATTGCAATATTCTGGCTAGATACAGAATTTCTAAAATGAGGATATCAAAAGTCTAACCATTACAACTCCACAATGGCAATGAGAGGCAATGCATTCATTATTATCAGAGAAGAGAAGAGTTGCTTAGATACCGAAAGATGCAAAATAATAGCATCTTTTTCCTGTTTAGAAGTACAGAATTCTTTTTATTTTTAGGTCTTGAAATTCTAAATACCGATATCTCTTCAAGTTAAAAATGATTATTGGGTCAGTAGCTCTCCCACAACTTCTTGATTGGATTATATATCCTTAAAAGGACTGCATAGTTCTCATTTTATGAATGTCTGTATTGCATGAGCATTCTCTCTCCCTTCATTAGGATTTGGTAAGAGTGCTATGAATGTGTTAGAACGGTGTAAATGATATTTGCCGTGTATGATTTGTTTCTCCTCCCCAAGCCTGCCAGGGGAGGGAGGTGTTATATCTCAGGAGACTCTTTTACCAGTTCCAAGTTTTAAATAAATGAAACTTGTACAGATTCCAACACACCATCTTGAGATAACCTCAGGCCCTGAAGTGCACTGACAGGCAGAATGATCATAGCCAAGTTGTAAAACTGCTTTTTGAAAAGAATAGCTGGATGAAAAGCATTGGTAGTGACTGAACCAAGGGAAAGATTGGCATCTTCAAATTGAAAGGGATCCTAACGGTAAGGCAAACAGTGTAACCATATTCCACAAATTCATATTTTTTGAGCCCAAGGAGCTCAAAGCAGATATGTAAAGCTGCTCATTGAGAAGTTCAGTGAATCCCTGCACAGGCCATCACCACATTTTCTCTTCACATTTTCTCTTCAAACTCTTTCCATTTGACTTCCATTGCACCATCCACCAAAACCACTCTGTTCAGGTTACCAGGGACCTACAGTGTGCAAAACCGTAGGGCTGTTTTTTTAGCCTCACCTCATCTTCTCTGCAACATTTAACAAATCTAACAGCTTCTTTTACTTAGATGGCTTCTTCTACACATTCTCCTTGTGTTCTTTCTCTTTCATTCCAGCTACTGGCTCCTTCTGGGAAATTTTATTTTATTTTATTTTTGCTGGCCTTTCCTGCTTTACTGCAACTCATATTGTTGGAGTATCACTAATTTTGGATTGGGGTCCTCCTTCTCTTTTCTGTCTACATTCCCTAACTAAGGCTTGAAATCCCATCTTTAGCCAATGCTAATCTATGTCTCCAGCCTAAAATTCTCCACTGAGAATTTTAAGCAAAATATTAAGCAGAGTGAGGAAGGAAAAGGAAATTGATGTAGAATCCCATTTTTGTGAGTGGGTAATAGATTTCAAACTGAACATGCCCAGACTGAGTCATGGCACTCTCTTCTCCAGCTAATCACCACACAACCTCATTCCTCCCAGGCTCCCCATGGTAAACGGTACCATCATGCACTCAGTTAATAACCCGAAACCTGGGAGTCATCCTTGAGTACTCCTTTTATCCACCACTCCTTCACATTCAGCAACCAGCAATTCCTGTTCATTTACTCTCCAAAACATGTCAAATTCACCCACTTTTTCTACCTCCACTGTCACCTCTCATCCTGTATGCTGCAGCAGTTCTCCTAGCCTCCTTTATTCATTTCCCTTCAATTCATTCTTTGCACAGCAGCCAAAACTGGAATCAAATAAATCATTCTCCTTCTCAAAACTCTTCAAGGGATCTTACTGAAAGTTAAATGAAATCCAGATTCTTTGGCATGGTCTATAAGGTGCTTCATGTTCCAAATCATGGCCATGTTTTCAACATCACAACAGTTCTTAATCCTTTTCACTAAGCCTCAGTCACACCAACCTAATACACCAAGCTCTTCCCTGCCCCAAGCCCTTTGTACTTGCTGTTACTTCTCTTAGAAGATTCTTTAAAAAAAAAATTTTTTTTATTGATTTCAGAGAGGTAGGGAGACGAAGAGAGAGATAGAAATATCAATGATGAGAGAGAATCATAGATCAGCTGCCTTCTGCATGCCCCCTACTGGGGATCGAGCCCACAGCCTGGGCATGTGCCCTTGACCAGAATTGAACCTGGGACCCTTCAGTCTGCAGGCTGACGCTCTATCCACTGAGCCAAACCAGTCAGGGCTCTTAGGAGATTCTTTTCTGGCTCTTTGCATAAGTCCTCCTCCCCCTCCTCCCCCTCCTCCCCCTCCCCCCCCCTCCTCCTCTAAGCTTCGTTTACTAGTAAATGCCACCTAACCAGAGATGTTGTTCTCAACACTTTCCTGTAGGACTATTTTTTAATTATTTATTTATTTACACTGGTAGGAAGATAGTTCTTGTCTTACTTTTAGAATCAAACCTGGAAAAGCAGAAGCAAAACTAGTATTTGAGACAAAATAAATTATAAGATCCCCATTTGATCACCTTTCCTAGACTTTTAACTTTCTAACATGAATTGTAAATTCTAAAGCCAGTAGGGGTCTTGCAGGTAACTGAAAGGGATGTAATGGGCTATGTGTATGAGAGTGGGGAGAGGTGCACCAGACAGCACATACCTATGTAAAGGTACTCAAGGCAGAAATTTTAAAATGCTGTCCTTATGAAACTAGGCCTGGTGGAAGGCCAATTTAAGATCTACATCTAGATGAGCGGTTCTCAACCTGTGGGTCGTGACCCCTTTGACGGTCAAACAACCCTTTCACAGGGGTCGCCTAAGACCATCCTGCATATCAGATATTTACATTACGATTCATAACAGTAGCAACATTACAGTTATGAAGTAGCAACGAAAATAATTTTATGGTTGGGTCACAACATGAGGAACTGTATTTAAAGGACCAAAAGGTTGAGAACCACTGATCTAGATGTTTATTTTTTGTAAATAATAGAATTCCTAGATACATAAGCATCATGCTTTTGTGCTTCTATATGTGCATACTAAAAAAAAATAATCATACAACAGTCATGGAGAAGCAGGAAATAAAAGCTGTGATTCCATAATAATTATCTAGTAAAATATTGTACGCTAGTTAGGAGCAAATTTTTCTTAAACTCCAAGAGGACCTTGTAAAAATCATTGCCCTACAAAGGGTACTCTGCATACATGTGGCCATATCTTATCTCAGCCTCTGATGAAAGGCCAGGGTAAAATCTTAATTCATAAGTCAATAAAGCATGTCTTTAAGAAGCTAAAAGAATATTCTATAGACATGTTATGTTCTTATGACTTAACTGTCATGGAGAAAGAACTTAAAAAATCTAGGAGATAATTCAACAGCATATCTCTTAAATCTACGTTTTCAAAATTGCATATTATAACTTATTAAGGGTTGTAAAATCCACATAGTAAGTCATGAATAGCACTTTAAAAAATGAAACAATAGATTTAAATAGGAGATAGAATCTTTATATTTAGTAAGGGCAAGTGCTGTACCATAGAACTTGTGTGAGTGTGTGACTTTGCATGTACATGTGGCCCAATACATTTCTTACTGAAGGTCTTGGTAAAAATAAGTTTGAAATGTTCTTTTTCAGACAACTTTTCAGAATGAGATCTCTGTAGAGTATTGATGGGTGAAGGATCTCTGGACTCTTGTTTAAAAGAAGAATTTGAAATTAATTATCCTTAGGTATGTGATAAGAAAACCGATGCCCTCCTGGTTCTACTAGTACCTAAAGATATCCCCAGATAGAACCAGCTCCTCTGAAAATCTACACAGGACATCAGGCAGGCCAACTCCCTGGATCTGTCCAAATGCTGAAACAAGCCCTTGGTTGAAGATACTAAGTTCTGTTGCTTAAGACTTAATGTAGCTAACAGAAAGCATAATTTTGAGTAGTAGCATATCTCAAGTGACATGTCAGAATGTAATAGTTATGAGATATATGGTGTTTTAAGGAAACAATTCTGTTTTTTCCTTCTCGTACACTAAGAACATGATACTCACAGAATACTTCACTTCTTGTCAACAAATGTATGGGTTTTTGCTCCACACCAACTAATTCTCAGATGCCAGTGTGTGTCCTACAATTCAACAAAATTTATCTAATAGAGATAGTGTCATATCCCACAGATTAAGGGCTCAGTCCCACAAGACTAACTGAATTTCACAAGTCCAGACTGTCATCTGTGCTTCTGACTGATTGACCACAAACTGGAGGTTCCCACAACCTCCTCCTCAGGTTCAATCATTTACTAGAGTACCTTACAAAACTCATGAAGACAGTTTACTTATGAGACCATTGGTTTATTATAAAAGAATACAGCTTGGGAACAGCCAGATGGAAGAGATACATAGGGCCAGCTGTGGGGGAAGCAGCATGGAGCTTCCATACCTTTTACAGGTACACCAACTACCCAGCACCTCCCATGTGTTTGCTCTCTTAAAACTCTCTGAACACTATCCTTTGGGGTTTTTTATTAAGGCTTCATTACGTAGGCATGATTGATTAAATCACTGGCCATTGGTGATTGACTCAACTTTCAGGCCCTCCCACTTCCCAGGAGGTAAGGGAAAGGTAGAGCTGAAAGTTATTACCCTGTAATCACAATATCATTTTTCCTAGCAACCAACCCCTATCATGTGGTTATCTGGGTAATTTCCAAAAAAATCAATCCATTACCATAAACTCAGGTGTGGTTGGAAAGAGCTTGTCATGAATAAGACACCTATTTCACATTTATTGATCTGGAGCTGTTTCAGGAACTGGAAACAAAAACTGGTTACAAGGAAAGATGCCCCTAGGACTTGTATCTCATTGGAAATTACAAGGATTATAGAGACTAAGAGCCAGAAAATGTGGGGCTAGATTCTAGTCTTTTATATTCTAAGGTTCTGTTTTATTTTTTCTATATATCTCTATCCAAATCACACAGGATTAAAAAACTATTCATTAAAAATCTCGCAGACATTTGATTAAGATAGCTTTGACCAAAGCCATAATGACACCAGATATTTTGCTACCGAACAGATTTTGGTTTAAACAGATTTTAGATATAACTTTTGCATAAAATCAGTTGACAGCCACTGAGGGAGGCAGACCAACCTGCTGAATATAGGTGTAGTGAAGAAAGTATTCAAACATGTGGGTTATTTGCTTAATACATTTCAAATTCTTGATACAAATTTCATAGCTTCTCTGGCCTTCCTAAACTGCTTGTCATTCACTCAATAAGGTGGCAAGAGTGGAAATCAACATACAAAGAAATATTATGTATGTCTATCCTTCAACAATATATTCCACACAATTTATTCCAGAACTATCGTTTACCTGCTTTCCTGAGCACGAACTCTCTCAAAAAGAATGCGGCATTGAAACAGAGATAATCTATCAATACTTTCTCTTTCTTTCCTTGCCTCCTGTCCACAATTCCCTTTTCCCTAACTTCTATTGAACTTTTGACCTTGGGTAAAGATGCAGCTTTGCATGAATATCTGAAAGTGACTTTTGGTGATTTAGCTGCTAAATGTGTATGATAGAAATCCAGTTTACCTTGGAGGCTCTCAGGGTTTTTAACTTACCTAAGTGCCAGAAAGCAGCCAATGTGGGGGAATCCAGCAAAGGTCTCCCAGCTGTGCAGGGAAGGTGTGAACAGCTCTGTCAGAAGCACTGCCTCTTCTTCTTCTTTTCCAGACAGGGCCGTACACTCAAACCATCACTTCTCATTTGCCATTTGGACGACGGTAATGGAACTGCTACTTTATTGCCCCCGGAGAGACCACATGAGGAGTCTGGGGCTGGCCTTGCAGTTTCTCTGGACAAGAGGAGTTTCGGGCTCAGGCCTGCTCCTAAGTCCACACACAGGAGGCTGACAGAAAATATATATTCACAGCTTTGGCCTAAAGGTTGTCGGTGGACCAATCGGTAATACAAGGAGAAATGGTCTCTCCTGGAGTTGTCGTTCTTTCCAGGTGAGAAAATTAAATGCCATCACTTCACCCTGAAAGCAATCCAGCGTTTCTTGGTCAATTTCCAAAGCTTGTTTGTTACAATGTCGGAGCCATTGTAGGATCAAGGCTGTCAGAAGAAGTGACAGAAACATAAGAAACAAAAACCTTAAATATTAAATTTTAGCGGGGGCTGACAATCATTCTCAACCTTAGTGCTTTATTAAAAAGCAGATACTGAATAACTACATATGTTCAGTAGTAGTAGCTATTTGTGGCAAATGCTCGGTGCCTCTCCAGCAGCCACTTCCCACTTCACCTTCCCTAGAGCAAACCCCTCTCGTCATGATAGAGGTTGCACAACAGAAATGCATTTCCTCACAGTTCTGCGCTCCCCTGAACCACTGTATTTTATTTTTAACAAAGACAGCACTGTTGCTTTTATTCAGAATTTTCTAACATTCTGAACGTAATGCATTCCCTCTCAGTTCTGGAGGCCAGAAGTCTAAAATCAGTGTCCCTGGGTAGGAATCAAGGTGTTAGCAGGGCATTGCTCCCTCTTGAGTCTCTAAGACAGAGGTTCTCAACCTGTGGGTCGCGACCCCTTTGGCAGTCGAACGACCCTTTCACAGGGGTCGCCTAAGACCATCCTGCATATCAGATATTTACATTATGATTCATAACAGTAGCAACATTACAGTTATGAAGTAACAACGAAAATAATTTTATGGTTGGGTCACAACATGAGGAACTGTATTTAAAGGGCCAGAAGGTTGAGAACCACTGCTCTAGGGGAAATTGTTTCTTGCCTCTTCCAGCTTCTCTGGCTACCTGCACCCCTTGACTTGTGGCTGCATCACTCCAGTCTCTGACTCCATGGTCACATTGCTTCCTTCTGTTCTATGTCAAAACTCTATCAGCCTCTATGGTTTTGACACCAATTTCAATGTGTTTTTTTTTTCTTTCTCCATAGCAACAAGCAATTCCCTGAAACTAGGGTGTCCTGCAACTCAAGTCAATTCTGACACTATCTACCTGGAGATAGCATCAGATCCCATAGGATAAAGGCTTAGTCCTACAAGACTACCGTGCCCACCTTCCCCCCACCCCCACTTCAGATGCTAATTACACATCCAGGTTGTCCTCTGTGCTTCTGATTAGACCCAGCTTGGGTTTGATTAATTTGCCAGAGTGGCTCACAGAACTCAGAAACAGGTATTACTTATTAGATCACCCATCTATACTAATAAAAGGATATGACTCAGGAAGAGCCAGATGGAAAAGACACATAGGGCAAGATATATGGGAAGGGGTGCTGAGCTTCCACTTCCTCTCCCAGCACCTCCATATGTTCTTCACCAACCCAGAAGCTCTCCAAACTCTGTCTCTTTGGGTTTTTATGGAAGCTTTATTAAATAGTCATGATTGATATAACTCATTGGTTATGGGTGATCGAACTTAATCTACAGCCCCTCTCCTGTCCTGGGAAGTGGAAACACCCCCTCCCTTTGTGAAGTATATGATTGCCTAACTACACCTGAAACGAATGCAAAATAATATGGAATGTAAACTGTAATTAAAACAAAAAAAAGCTGCATGGTATGGAATAAAGCTCAAGCACAAGGTTGGCTCCTGCGACCAGCCCCGATCCCTAGGTAAATGGATTTCCAAAAGTCGCCTCATCACTGTTACCAAAGACACATTTATTGCTCTTCTCACAGAAAATTCCAAGAGTTTTAGGAGCTCTCTGCCAGGAACAAGGACAAACACCAAATAAATATTTATCATAAATCTCAGTTATCACAGCCTCTGTCATACAGATTCACTCGGTGTCATCTGGGGCCTACCTGGATAATACAGGACAATCTCCCCAGCTCCAGATACTTAATCACCTCCGCAAAGGCTCTCTTCAATAAGGTTCACAGGTTCAGGGAGTAGGATCTGATTATCTCTGGGACCAATGTTCAGTCACCACACAAGTCTTTAGTGCTATTCACCAAATATTTTCAACCTGTCATCTTCAGGACAATGGTGAGTTTGCATTCCCTGACTTCCTTTGGTGGCGCAGGGGATGTTAAATGTACAGAAAGTTGTTCCTCTTTACCCACAGTTCCACTTTCTATGGCTTCGGTTACCCGAGGTCAACTGAGGTTCGAAAACATTAAATGCAAAATTCTAGAAACAAACAATTCATGTTTTTAAATGGCGCAGCGTTCTGAGTAGTGACAAAATCTCGCGTTGTTTGTTCTAAGTCGCGTGATAAAATCTTGCGCCGCTCTGAGTAGCATGATGAAATCTCGCGTTGTTTGTTCTAAGTAGCGTGATGAAATCTCGTGCTCCTCTAAGTAGCGGGATAAAATCTCGCGCCATCACTCGCGAGAGGCGATTCCTTGCCCAGTGTCTCCAGGCTGTATTCCATCTTGCCGGTGGTTAAGTTACTTGGGATCTGGCTCTGTTATCGGCTCAGCTGCTATAATATCGCGGTGCTTGTGTTCAGGTCACCCTGGTTTTACCGTTGTGGTTAATAAGGACCACAAAGCGCAAGGGTAGGGACGTTGGCAATTCAGATGCACCGACGAGAACCTTTAAATGACAAGGTGAGTACAATAAGGTGTTTTGAGAGCGAGAGACCACATTCACATAACTTTTATTGTAGTGTATTGCTATAATTCTTCTAGTTTTTTTTGTTGTTTGTTTTAATCCTCACCAGAGGATATTTTCCCACTGATTTTTAGAGAGTGGAAGAGAGAGGGAAAGACAGAGAGAAACATCGATGTCAGAGAAACACATCAATTGGTTGTCTCCTGCATGAGTTCCGACCAGGGCCCGGGCTGGGGAAGAGCCTGCAACCGAGATACCTGAACTTGACCAGCATTGAACCCGGGACCCTTCAGTCCACAGGCTGATGCTCTAGCCACTGAACCAAACCAGCTGGGGCTAATTCTTCTAGTTTATTATTAGTCATTGTTAATCTCTGTGCCTAATTTGTAAGTTGAACTTGACCATAGGGGTATGTATAGGAAATAACATAGTATGTGTAGGGTTTGATACTCTCCAGTTTCAGGCATCTAACGGGGGTCTTAGAACATATTACTGGGGGAGTACTGTACCTTGTGTCACTTCCAGGCGAGAGCATTTAACTGCTAGTGTAAGACCTTCCGCTATAAGCCCAGCAAGTTTTGGTGTGGTGAGTTCCAGAGGAAGGTGACATGAAACAGTGTCCCTGGCTGACCTGCAATGACATAAAGCAGCGATTTTCAACGCATGTGCCACAAGAATGTTTAAAACACGTGCAAAACCTAACTATTTGGTCAGGGACACTGACCTCTTTTCTCTTAAATAGTAAAAAAAGGAAAGAAAAGTGGTAACAGGCAACACGATAGCCATACGGTGTGAATGAATCAAAATTTATACCTTTTTATTTTTTGCCAGATTGGTGTGCCACAGAATTGTAATGATTAGTGAGGGTGCCATCTCTGCAGGTACCTGGAAGAACAGTGCTCTAAGCAGATGCATCAGCAGGTGTAATGGTCCTTGAGGAAGGAGTTGGCTTAGTGTGCTCCATAGAAAGTAGACCCGTGTCCCTTGAGAGCAATGAAACACAGGAAGAATTTTAGGAAATGATGTGCATGATGGTTGTGGAAAATAAGAAAGGATTGAGTTCTATGTAGTGAAATGAGTGGAACCGAAGAAACTTCTAGAACACAGAGGCGGGAAAGTAGTGCCAGCTCTGAAAATACAAGCCATCCTCTCCTTACCTCAACCCAGAAGCCCTAGGTAGTTACTCTGTCCTGAAAATAAAAGAATTGGTGGTGGTATGGTGTGTGTGTATGTGGAGTGGGGATGATGAGGAGGTTTAAAGACATTCTTGTGTCATTTTGGAAGGGTGAGTAGGTGCTAACTGATACTATTTTCTCTGATAGAACTCTCTAGAAATACTTGAAGCTTTATCACAAATTTTATTTTAGGTCATCATAGTTTTTCAAGAAGCTTTTGTGTCACTATAGTGTTCCAGTAGTTCTTTAATAAGGCTCATTAAATGCTGATAAAAATAAAACCCCACTTAAATGTAAACTACATGAGAGTGGCATCTTGGTCTGTCTTGTTCCATATTTTCCACCCCCTACAAGAATACCTGACACATAATAGGAACTCAGTAAATATTGGCTAAAGGAGCGGAGTAAAAGTAATAATAAATCAATCATTCAATTTTGAAATTCTAACAGTACACATACCATTCCTTAAAGAAGTAAATTCACTTCGTTATTTAAAATTTTAATACCGTGGATAAGTGTGTTAGCAATTATTTTCTAGTCAGGAGGTAAATAGTGTTATTTACCATTATTTCATCTTGACTTCCTAAGTAGAACATTTTTATGAAAAAAAAAAATTCGATCATGGAACATCTGTAATAGACTTGATTATTTTCAAGTAATAAAAGCTTAAATTAGATAGTCAGTGTTCTCATCCAGATTTTGTTACATGTTTTATTACTGAGGAGAAGTATCAGTTTGAATGGTGTCAATCTAAATTGAAAATATGCCAGGTTTATTAACACCAGTATTAACAGGCTTTTCAATTAAGTTTCTGGTTCTGTCAATAATACAGTTTACTGTTGTCTCTGAAAAAGAGTTGCATCAGCACTTCATATATATATATATATATATATATATATATATATATATATATATATATCTTATTCCATAGCTTTTATTTCTTGCAGGTGTGGAGTGGAGCAAAGTTTCAACAGATGTGCAAGAATTTAAGCAAACTTCATGATGTGTTGTTTTATTGCTGTAAATATAAACATGTTCTAATTTGTTCCTCAAACCACAAGCCTTGGTTATCAGAAGGTTTAAATGTATTATTGGATCAGTTAAAATGTGCTTTTTAAAAAAGGTACAGGCTGATCCTCTGGAATCCTGGTTCTCGGACAGATGATGGTTAATGGCATCTTCAAGATTTGTTTATAATATAGCTTTCAGTGTGCTAAAAGTAACATTACATCTCTTATGCTTTTCTACCCTTGTAAGGATTTCTACCTCTACTGAGTCTACTCTCTCATGCTGTAATAAATGCTCTCTGTTTTTGTGATAAACATACAATACATAAAAGGGCTTACATTCATAAGACTGGATGAGATGCATTGTAATATTCCAGCCTTTTTATATCATTCAGATTCCCCATCAAAAAGTAGAACCTTCATTTTTTCCTTTTTTTTTGTACTGGAAGGAATGGTACTTAAAAGGCTCCTACTATTAAATGTTGTGGCCATGGACTTTGATTAATTTGTCAATATTTTGTTGTATACCAAACCAAAACAAGTTGAGTATTAGACATGTTGTCTTCCTATGCCAGCCGTGGGCAAACTACGGCCCGCGGGCCGGATCCGGCCCATTTGAAATGAATAAAACTATTGAAAAAAAAGACTGTACCCTTTTATGTAATGATGTTTACTTTGAATTTATATTAGTTCACACAAACACTCCATCCATGCTTTTGTTCTGGCCCTCGAGTCAAAAAGTTTGCCCACCCCTGTCCTATGCTGAATAATTTGATTCAAATGTTCTGATCTAAAATTAGATTTGTTCTTAAAAAATAAAAGAATAACATTAGATTTATTCTAGTTCATGTAACCTCAGCAATTGTTTTTATGTTTCCTCATCAATTATTTCATATATCAATTGGTCTTTTGTACCCCCATCCTTATTGGAAGATATGGATTCCTTTAAAGAGAAAAACACACGCTGTTTTTAAAGGATATATAGTCTCTTCTAACGAGACACACATCCCTTTTCATTCTAATCCATCCCAGCCATAGCTTCTGCCAAAGAATCCATTCAGCCTCCTTAAATGGATTCCAAAAATGTTTCCAAATTCTCCATCCCTCCCTCTTTTTTTGTTCTTTGCTGTGTGCCTTTGGGCTGCTTTCAACAAGAGGTAGATTTTATTTCCCCCACCCAAGGAGGCTGGGCCGAACTTGTGACTTGCGTTGGCCAATAGAACACAGAAAAAGGGACAATATGCAGGTTCTGACACTGAGCTTTGTGGACTTCTGTTTTCCCTCAGACCCCTCACCCTGCCAACAGCAGCCTGCTGGCCACCTGGAGCAAGCTGAGTCCTCCCACTCAAGAACCTCCCGGACCTGCCCACCTGCCAGCTAAGTGCAGATGCATGAGCAAGCCCATTTGAGACCAGCTGAACCTGGGGCACAGCACCAGAACCACCCAGCCAACTCATAGATTGGTGAGCAAAACAAATGCCTATTCTTGGATGCCACTGAGGTTTGGTGGTTGCTTGTTACACAGTATTATTGTGGCAATAGGTAACTAATATAGCCCTTAATGTTACTTGTTATTTTCGTCTGATTGGCTGCAAAGATTTTTTTGGAGGATGATGCTAATTGAGCAATAGTATTGAGTTCTATGCCCCTAACATCATTTCTAGCCCATAGTAGGGGCTCCAGAAATAGTTGTGAACTGAATTTACAAATAAGCCAATTAACACAGGGAACATACTGTATGTGGTGTTATGTGAGAGAGGTTTCTTTGCTAAAGAAGTTTGCATTTTCACAAATATTAAAAATAAATCCCATAGGAAGGCTTCATGTTAAATTTTCCTGGAGGGCCAGAATGTAGATTGCCCCCACCATTCCCAGGGCTGGTGTTGGTGCTACCAGACTTGTGGCTGCGCTGTTTTGTCCTGTTGTTGGATCCTCATGGTTCCCATGAGTGACCTGGTGCATGCTCCCTTCCAGTTTACGGCCATCTGCCTTGCCTTGCCTTGGTCCACTTCACTCCAGTAGCTCCTCATGGCTTCTGCTCTGCATTCTCTGCCCCCCACTCCCCCCCTCTCATTTGAACCTGGGTTGAAAACTTGGCTCTGTCAGGATCACTGGCAGCTGTTAGTAGATGACGGAGGAGAAGAAACCTGACCCCATAGCCTGTGCCCTCACTCTTTGTACTCTCAACCACACTCTGCTGCTCCCTTATGTGCTATCAACATGCATTGATAGCAAACTACTTGACTGTGGGTCTTGGTCTCCTCATTTTTAATCTGAAGGCATTGGTTTTAATGGTCCATAATGGCTTGTCTGATTTCCATCATGGTTTCTTCTTTGACTCATGAGTTAAGTAGAAATGCATTTTTAATTGTGTAAATATGTTGGCTTTTTAGATTAAAAAAAGATATCTTACTTTTAACCTCTGTTGCCTTGTGGTTAGAGAAAATGATCTCTCTGGAACCTGGCATCAGAAAATTTTGAGACTTGCTTTATGGACTAGATTATGATGAATTTTCATGAATGTTCTCTGTGTGATGTGTGCTTTTTATCATTCAGTTTAGGATTCTATATACGCTTATGAGCACAATTAAGTACTAGCCCTGATTGCCGCCATCATGCTGCATGTGGGATCTTTGCTCTTGCAGATGTCATAGGGTTTCAGAAGTGTGACATGTGGCTATTGATTTTGGCTGTCATCGCATCTACTATTCTAGAGAATCCAAACTGTGACACCCCACAAGTGCTGTGCAATCACACACATTCAGATGTGCCACAATTGGGAAGTGGCTCCCAAACCCACAGAACTCTCAACAGGTTAGCCATTCAGGCTCACCCTCGTCATAATATTAACATCCCAGTAATGCAACTCTGTATTTTACACCATTGAATGTTTTTGGACTCTGTTTATAGTGTCAGGTATTTTTTCCTTGTGCTGTGTTTTAATCTTTATTTCAATTTCCATCAAAATCAAGAGTTTTTTTCAGATTTTAGTTATGGAGAACAGACTGATGGTTGACCGAGGGGAGGGGCTTTCGAGGGGCTGGGTGTAAAGGTGAAAGAAATAAGAACTATAAATTGGTAGTCACAGGGATGTAAAGTACAGCATAGTGACTATGTTTGGTGTCAGGTGGGTACTTGAAATATTGGGGGGGAACACTTTGTGAAGTATATGATTGCCTAGCAACACCTGAAACTAATGCAAAATAATACGAAATATAAACTGTAATTGGAAAAACAAGCTTCATGATATAGAATAAAGCTCTGTATTGATACTGTAAAAACAAAACAGACAAAAAAGAGTTTTCCCTGTTCCCTCAACCTCCCCACCAACAGCTGGGGCAGTTGCAGATAGATAGGCCACCTCCCTTCAGGGAGGAAAGAACAGTTCTGTTTCTGTGTCCCTTCTTCCCTTCTCAACTGGCTAACTGGAGCTTCAAACCTCCTCCAGGGTCAAAGCATGGAAAAGGCCATTCCCAAAGCAAACACTGCCCATTGCTCCAACCATTGGAAGGCATGCAGTGGTCTCCCTAGAGATAGAATACTAGTATTGATCATACCTGAGCACTCCAATTGAATTCCTAACAGCATCCTGTCTCATGTAGCTAGTTTGGCTCTTTTGGCTTAGGATTTGTATGGTCTGTTTTTTGTAGTACATTCTTTTAATTTCAGTTTTTCTGTATCTGCATTCCTGAGGGGTGTCTCTTGTGAAAAGCCTAGAAGTGGGTATTTTTAAAAATATGCTTATATTGATATTTAGAAAGAGAGGAAGAGAGAGAGATAGAGAGACAGATAAATCAATCGGCTGCTTCCTGCAAGCCCCCTGCTGAGGATCAAGCCCGGAAACTTGAGCATGTGACCTGACTGGGAATTGAACCAGTGACCTCTTGGTTCCTGGGTCGATGCTCAACCACTGGGCAACACCAGGAGGGCTAGGTGGGTATTTAAAAGTTCAGTATGTTAGTTTAGGTTTCAAAATTTGCCAGCTTTCCAGATGATTCTTATGGCTGCCATATGTGATTAGTAGCAGGATTCGAGATCTTTCCTGGTACAGGCATGGGGATAGCCGAGGTGGCTGATGACAGCCTCAATCTCATCTGCCTTCTCTCCTACAAGAATCTTCAGCCTGCCTACCTGATTAGCCCTAGTTCTCAGCCTGTTCTTTGCCTTTTTTTCAAAATTCTCTCTCTCTCTCTCTCTCTCTCTCTCTCTCTCTCTCTCTCTCTATATATATATATATATATATATATGCCTAATATGCAAAGTGTCCCCTGGGGAGTTTGACCCACCAGGAGTTCGATCGCTCGCTATGATGTGCACTGACCACCAGGGGGCAGCACGGAATGAAGGAAGGCCCCAGCTGGCAGCCATTAGGGACTCTACCGTGCACGAATGTTGTGCACTGGGCCTCTAGGTTTATATAAAAATGAATCTAGAGCATTTCAAAATGTCTTCAAAGATCCGTTTTTTCCAATCCTTCTGTTTTACCATTCTTAGAGTTTGCTTTTTTTTTTTTTGTCTTGGTGTTTGTGCCTTATGGTCACACGATGGCTGCTATAGCTCCAGTCATCCTGGCTACTCCATTCATGGTCAGAGAGTCAAAATTAAGTCCTTGCAGGCGTATTTCTCTTTCTATTAGAGAAAAAAAATATTTGAAGGATGCATTCTCTCCCTAGAAGACTTCCTCTTAGATCTCATTGTAGAAAACAGAATTAACTTTTTCAAAGAACAAAATTCCGTTTTTTATTAGTAGGTATTTATCAGGGGACACTTTGCCAATCATTAATATTCACAGCTAGAATGTGCAGGGGTCTTCCTGCCTCAAGAATCACAGTACTCAGGTATACCTGGCATATGACATGGATATGCACAGACGAATATAGCAATTGCAGGACCAATGGCTTGTTAGAATTAGCCGATGGACTCAGGAAGCCACTCAAGGATATAGAAAATAAAACTTCTTTCCTTGTAAATGAAGGAAGGAAGCTTTGTTTACTTACTTTCAAGCAACCATAGAATTCTGACATACTCTTTTTTTTTTTATAATCCTTACCCAATGATATGTTTATATTGATATTAGAGAGAGAAGAAGGGAAAGAGAGAGAGAGAGAAACATTAATGTGAAAGAGAAATATTGGATGCCTCCTGTACGCACCCCAACTGGGGATCAAACATGCAACCTAGGTATGTGCCCTGACCTGGAATTGAACCTGCCACATTTTGGTTGTATGGGATGACACTCCAACCAACTGAGCCACACTGCCAGGGCTGATATAATATTTACATTTCTTCCCAACTCTTAGAACAGGATAGATTCAAAGCCCTTACCAGAGATCACTGTTTGCTCAGTTACTTGGATACAGCTTCAGAATCCTTCTCAACAAAGTGATTTAGGCAGCAGTTATCAAGAGATCTGAGTCGGCACTGAGGAGAAATGATACCTGGATTTTTGTACTAATGTTGGTTTTGTAGCTTTAGGGGGAAAAGCATAGATAGCATTAGTTCCTGTGGACAGTGCACTCCTTTCTTCATGCATTTATTCATCAAAATTCATTTATCCAAAACTAATCAATCTCTTACCCAGTGCCAGGTACTTTGTCAAGGCCTGAATATATTAAGTAAAGTTAATCATATAAGAGCAGAACAGAAATAAATGTAAATTTTAGACTCAGTACCACTACAACATTTAGTAAGTGTGACATAGCTAATAATCTTAGATGTGAATTCTAATTTGATAGTCCCTTGGTTCAGAATGCTAAGCTGTGTGTAGTCATTTTCCAAGGAAGCCCTTGGGAAAGACCCTGGAGAGGAACAAAGAATCCTGAAGCATTCAAATATTTCCTCTGTCCCTTCAAAACAAAAGAAAACCAAACACAGCACCATATGCCAGAAACCAGCCTACAGAACAGACGAGGATCATCTGAGAGTGTCTGTAGCCTCCCCAACAGCAAACCTAGTGACTCCTGCTTGAGCCTAACTGGATCTGAAGATGAAACAGTTGGGATGTGACAGTTTCGCCCTCAGTGGTTTGGGGCAGTAGCAGAAATGCGGGGACAGTGCAGGTTGGAGGGGCCATGCTACTGCCATCACGATTTTTCCCCCCCGACAGTCCCCGGGAAAATGCAAGCCGAACCAACCTCTCCTCAGCAGCTCTGTAACCGTGGGGCTCACGCAGGCAGATTGGCATCTGCAGGCACATCTTTAGCAAGTTGGCAGCCTCCGTGCCCTTTGCAGGTTGCAATCAAACCTGCCTTCTACAGCAGCCTCTTTCTGGTTGATTAACTTTAATGTAATTTTAATTAAAAACCACAGTGTCAAAGGGTTTAGCTACTCGAGAAATGAGCACAGACTGCGGCCCAGTGGCAGCAGTCACTTGGAAAATGGAAATGTGTCTTGACAATGTTGTGCAGGGGCCAGATAAACAGGGTCGCTGCAGTGCTGCTCGCAAACACAGGAAACGGGCAAGGGAACATCAGAACCGCGAGGCTGGCTTGGAGGTCCGGGGGCTCTGCTGTATGAGTTTCAGGTGCCATCCACAATTTTTAGACCTTGTTCAGTCCTGGCACCAAGTACTCTCTCCAGTGGCTGGCTGTGACCATTCTGTTCCCCTATTGGCACTTTAGCCTCTAACTCAGCACACAAATCTAGGTTAAATATGAATCAAATTTCACATGGGGAAAAATAGCCAACCCTTACTGTATTATTTGACTGTATACCTTCCTTTTTCTCTGTATATATGTTTTATAGAAAACTGGAGATTTTAAATATTAGAAATAAATATTTCTTTCAAGGAAATTCTTCCTTTGAGGGTCAAGTCCTTGGTTTTTTAAAAAAATAGTGCCAAAAAACTAAAACGGAATGATTTCTTAAAAAAAAAAAAAGATTGCTACATTACTCAAATTGGAAGAACGAGTGCAGATAATCTTGCAAATATGTTGGTCATGCTAGCTTTAGAAAATAGGTTTTATTCACTTGATCTTCTAATGCATTAAAATATGAATATTTTAAAATTTCTAGCTAGCCTGAAGATATTATTTTTCCATTTCTATTTCCCTTTAATATTTTGGTGGATGTTAATGTTTAAAACAGAAAACTGAAATGTGATTCTGTGTGTGAGAAGTATTTTATTAATGCTAGTGGTCTGAACGCCTCTATTCCACGCTAAACTGCCCTTTATTCTTCCTCAATGTAGCTACATTTTCAGGGCACAACTCTCAGGAGAACACCTAGTGACGTCAATTCTTCAGAGGAGAATTTCCTCCACCAGGTTTATGGGATGCTGGGGCTGCTTTGCTGACAGATGGGGCTGGTACAGGTGGGCCCAGAGCCATCTGAACAGAAGGGGCCCCTGGACCCTGACAGAGAGGATAGACAGAACGGTGGGGGAGAGTTTAGGGCAGTGGACAGGGAGGGGAGAGAGGAGGCATAGAGGATTTCTACACCGAATCCAGCAGAGAGGAAGAAAAGCAAAAACAAGCAGATGGGTGGACAGGGAGAGGTGATTTGAATTGTATAACTTGCTTAAGAGACTAATAAAAAACAATCTCTGGGGACAGGACTTCACTGCAGGCAATCTTGGAAAAGTAGAAATGTATCTAAGATTGCCAAAGCAAAGAGAAGCACAAGGAAAATAAATATGAAATAGAAGGTATAAAAAATGAATTGTGTGTCAGCTTGTGGGATGAATTCTCTGCAGGCCCCTGTTTGTATTCAGGTAGTACCATTCTCTGGCTGTTTCTATTGGTGAAGAGCCACTGTTATTGCCCGCATCTTCATTGCTTTCTCTACTGAAAGACAAAATAGAATTTTGATTGTCCGTTCAGCTGGTGACATCATTGATCAAAATGGACTTAGAACAACTCTATACATTTATAAAGTTCCTATGAGGCCAATTAAAGAAAACACCTACCAGAGTGGGTTCTGAATAAGTTAAACCAGAGTATTCCAAAAAATATCTTCCCTAGAATATTATTTTTCAGGATATTTATATGTGAGTTTTAGAAAAATGGTGACACGAAAGTGGGGAGGGCTGGGTTACACATCAAATAGATTTTTTAATTGCAGGACTTCTCAGGGCCTTCACATGCTCTCTTACATATGAAACTTTTCTTCAATTTTGGGGTTAACTGACAAAGTAAGTACCTAGAGAAATAGAATCAGGCTCCCTTGAACCAGTCAAAGGCCACGGGGCTTTGTCCTTGTCATGGAGATTATCTATGTGGGTACATTTGCAATGGACATGAATCTGCATTTGCATTGCAACCTGTGTTCAGCAAGAGACTGGCATTGGCCATTCTGCTGAGAAGTCATCTTATATCTAATAGTGTAAATCAAAACACTCTATTTACAGGTGACTACATCAGTGGTGGTGTTTAAAAGAAAAACTATTTTGCAGTAGACATTTTTAATTTAAAAGTTTATACTCGGTTACAAATGATAATAAAAATTAATTTCTGAAAGTTATGGCCTAACGACTGACTGGAATGGATTCTGGCCATACGCACAGCTGTATCTGTGTATTATCACTGAATTCCAAGCTGACTGCTGATATTTTTGTGTGTGTCTTCATTTACAATTGATAATGTCCTTATTTACAATGCATAACAAATAGACCTTAAACTCCATGACAACAGACAAGTATATTTTTGTTCAGTCTTGATAAGTGTCCCCAACACTTACCAATGTAGTAGTCTGAACTCTCAACAGATTTGATTAGAACAAATGAATTGCCCCCTGGCTAATGTTGGATACTAGTTGTGAAATATCAGAAAGCATGAGAAGGTTGCACCAAACAATGTGGGAAATAACTTTACCAAACATCATAACCCAAAAGGATGATTCATTTTCCTTTTGTTCACTGTAATATTGAGCACCAGTTCTGCTATGAACCCTGAGAGAGAAAGAGAAAAAAAGAATGCAATAAGAGAGAGCTTTTAGGGATCAGATCAATTTTAACACCAGAAGAATTATTATTATTTCTTTTAATTAAATCTTTATTGTTCAGATTATTACATTTGTTCCTCTTTCCCCCCCCCATATCTCCCCTCCTCCCAGTTCCCGCCCCACCCTCCGCCCTCACTCCCCACCCACTGTCCTCATCCATAGGTGCACGATTTTTGTCCAGTCTCTTCCCGCATCTCCCACACCCCTTTCCCCCCCAAGAATAGTCAGTCCATTCTCTTTCTATGTCCCTGATTCTATTATAATCACCAGTTCATTCTGTTCATCAGATTATTTATTCACTTGATTCTTAGATTCACTTGTTGATAGATGCATAATTGTTGTTCATAATTTGTATCTTTACCTTTTTCTTCCTCTTCCTCTTCTTAAAGGATACCTTTCAGCATTTCATATAATCCTGGTTTGGTGGTGATGAACTCCTTTAGCTTTTCCTTATCTGTGAAGCTCTTTATCTGACCTTCAATTCTGAATGATAGCTTTGCTGGATAAAGTAATCTTGGTTGTAGGTTCTTGGTATTCATCACTTTGAATATTTCTTGCCACTCCCTTCTGGCCTGCAAAGTTTCTGTTGAGAAATCAGCTGACAGTCGTATGGGTATTCCCTTGTAGGTAACTGACTTTCTTTCTCTTGCTGTTTTTAAGATTCTCTCTTTATCTTTTGCTCTTGGCATTTTAATTATGATGTGTCTTGGTGTGGTCCTCTTTGGATTCCTTTTGTTTGGGGTTCTCCGCGCTTCTTGGACCTGTAAGTCCATTTCTTTCACCAGGTGGGGGAAGTTTTCTGTCATTATTTCTTCAAATAGGTTTTCAATATCTTGCTCTCTCTCATCTTCTGGCACCCCTATAATTCTGATGTTGGTACGCTTGAAGCTGTCCCAGAGGCTCCTTGCACTATCCTCGCATTTTTGGATTCTTTTTTCATTTTGCTTTTCCGGTTGGATGTTTTTTGCTTCCTCGCATTTCAAATCATTGACTTGATTCTTGCGCTCCTCTGGTCTGCTGTCAGGAGTCTGTATAATATTCGTTATTTCAGTCAGTGTATGCTTAATTTCTAGTTGGTTCCCCAATATAACATCGAGGGTTTCATTAGTTTTCTTGTAGATCTCATTAAGTTTATCGGCGGCTTCTAAACAGTTCTTGAGAGACCTTAAAAGTGTGGTTCTGAACTCTATATCTTCCATTGACAATTTTGTCCTGTTTCTTTGTCTCCGCATTTTGTTATGCTTCCTTGGTGCACCCCCTAGTGGTCTTTGTTCGCAGTCTTATAGTTAAACCTTGATTGTTGTAGCTAATACCAGGGAGGGTTTGACCTCCAGGCCAAGTGGCTATGAGAATCAGCTGTGTCAGCAGTGAGAGAACGTCTGTCCTCTAGGGAGGTGCTAATCTAGCCTTTGCCTGAGGCTATCCGGCAATTGCCTCTGTGCAGGGCTTGGGCAGGGCGGGTCGAACAGGATCAACAGCGTGGGCCGGAGAGAGCAGTTATGGTGGCTCTCAGTCCTGTCCCCAGGGGCTCTGCCTCTCTGAGTCCCAGCACCCGCTGCAAAGCTCAGAGAGAAAGCTGCACTCGCTCTGACTGAAGCCAGACAGTCCCGCTTCTCCCGTTTGAGTCTGGGTCCCTAAAGACTCGCCTGTATCTGGAGCTCAGAGTCTGTGACTCCCTCCCGATTGAAAACAACAACCGCGCCCTCCGCCGCCAGCCCGCTCTGCGCACTCCGCACCTCAGAATTTGACTTCAGCACTGTGCCTCCTCTGAGTGTCTGTATGCGTTTCTCTTTCCTCCTAGTTGTAGGACTTCCACTCAGCCAGTGGTTCTGTGGTTCTGGGTGATGTCCATTCCGTCTTTTAGTTTCACTTTTGAAGTAGTTGTTCAAAGCAGCAAACTCTGGCGTTAACCTATGCCGCCATCTTGGTTCTCCCTCAACACCAGAAGAATTGAACCAAATTGTTGGGTGAGATAGAGGGAGTGGGAATTGGGGAGTGTAGAATGAGTACAAAATTACCCACATTTAAGCTCAAGCTTCCAAATGGGAGTAATCCACAACCTTAGATTGCATTTCATCGGAACGATGAATGTTGGATTTACATTGGTTGGGGACAACAGAGCAAGCTAAAGGAGGCAGGGAGGGCACATTTGATGTGGGAACTCAGCTCCTCCCTTGTGAACACTGAGAGCCCAGGTCTTGGGAGATGGCCTAATAGATGTAAAAGGGACTCAGCATTAGTCCTGCTGTGTCATAATAACAACTTGCACATTTACACAACATATTTTCTCACTACATTAAGATTTATTATTGTACGTAAACACCACAACAGCTCTGGGGGGGGGGGGGAGGCGTATTCTTATTCTCTAATTTTATTCTAATAGACAAGGAAATGAAGGCTCAGAGAAGTTAAAGTCATGATCCTATAACTAGTAGGCTCACAGTTGAGCAGAGTAGAACCATCCAAATGGTCTGGCTCTGAGTCTTCTGTCATAAGTCCTTTTCATCAGCATAACTTGAAGCAGGTGGTTTAATCTTTGTCCCAGAGGCCCATTGTAGTGCCGAACACCTCTCTATGCTTAGTAAGCAGTAATAAAAAGCTTTGTTTTCATTATTGAGCTTCTTACTTTGTGCCAGACACTGCTCATGTTTTGTGTATTATATGCCTATCTGCCCATTAACTTAAATGTCCTGGATGGAATATGGGTATTATTCATCTTTGAATTTTAGAAAAAAATCAAGAAGTAAATTATTCAAAAGTGACACTTTCAAATGCTATGGGCCATTTCCCATATATTTTACAACCTTGTTCAGAACAATGAAGATACTACCACACAAACGTTAGTTTGATCTCTATTCTTGAGTAAAATTTTAGTCATAAGGAGTTCAGTTGTGTACAGTTTTGTACAAAATAGCCTGGCCCTCGGTCTCTGTTGGATTATAAACTTCATGAGGATGGAAGAATGTTTGTCTTTTCTCTTCCTTTATCTCTAGCATATTTCTTGTCCTGGAACATAACAGATACTCAATAATTTTTTAGTGAGTAATTAGTGTTGCATTTTTTTCTGCTTATGATGAGATCTGACTTTGGTAAGTGCTTGAGGTAGAACATGGCAGTGACTTCTAATAGTAAAGTTTTGTTTTCCTGGACACATTTGACTGCCAACCTGATTTGTGCAAATGTTGAACAAAATCCATCTTGGAACTTCCCTGATACTCAATGAATCTAGAAAGCAGAAATGGGGAATTTAATTCTAATTGATATTTGTCATCAGCCAAATAAAGCAGATGGGCAAAAACCAGATTTGGGGAGAAATAGTTATTTCTGTAAAGTTTGGGGTTCAGCATTCTGAAATCTCATTACATATCCATTAACCTTCGATGTACAGAGAGGTTTGGATAAGGAGAGCTAAGGGTGAACTACTACTACATTGAGTCAAGAATTCTATATTATAAACCTTTACTTCAATGATCTATTTTAATCAGTGTAACTAACTCATCAGAAAAGGACTGATTTCATAGTTCTCTGGTTTGCATTGTGTTAAGGTGGGGCAGCCCGTGGGGCATAGTTCTTCTGCATTGGTTGGCATCTGCTGAACCTGAGGAGACGACAGCCATGGTAGAGACAAGCCAGCTCTCGTCTTTCCACAGTCTAAGCCCCTGAACCCCAGGCAGTAGGGGAACCTTCTATGGAATACATAGTAGGTGTTTTAATGCCATGTAGAAATTCAAAGGTCATCTTGTCCCCTAATTCTCACATTGACTCTTTCAACTCTGTCTTATTTGATATTGTTGCACTTTGGTGGGTTTTTACTCTTCAATAACCTTGTAGGCAGGGTCTCATTTTTTTTCCTGATTACTTCCAACTCCTCACATAGTGCTCCCTACAAAGTGGCTCAATAAATGGTGCTGATAATTAAGTCATTCACTGAATAAGTATTTTTTGAGCATCTGGTGACCAAAACAAAGATAACGTTATTATTGAGCTCCAAATCACAGAGCCCATTGATCATTCTCTATTGCTCACCCTCCCTTACCTTTGACACCTTAGTGGCCTCCCATGGCCTGCCTCTACTTCCCAACACACTGCTTGACTCTCCCTGACAAGCTGTCCCTTTTCCCTTGACCATTATTCCACTAAATAATTTAATCAATCCTTAAGAGTATGTGGCTAGTTTGAGTTGGAGCCAGGACTAGAACCCAGGTCTTATATATAAATCAAAGATCAAGAAACGGCCAAATCTTGACCGTTTTGATTCATGGAGAGGAAACCCAGATGGACATACTCACAGTACATGCTTCCAAATCAAACAACATTTTCTCCCTAAGGACATTGTTCACTGTCTAGCTAGAACAGTGGTTGGCAAACTGCAGCTCACGAGCCACATGTGGCTCTTTGGCCCCTTGAGTGTGGCCACGAAGTTTCAATCACACTGTAAGTGTGCATCCGCACGTGGTATTTTGTGGAAGAGCCACACTCAAGGGGCTGCAGTTTGCAGACCACTGAGCTAGAAAATATTCAGAGAAAATTCACCTGTTTACCTGCCCTAGGGAAATGAGAAAATTCAATGCCCAAATCATTTATTCAAGAGGGTAATCCATGCTGGAAATTTTGTTTAAAGTATTCTTTTAAAAGGCCCTTCTGTCTTTATTATGACTATAAGGCTGCTGAGTCTGCCCAAGCATATGAAGTTGCAAAAAGGTTTTCTTTTTCAGACATTGCATTCTCCATACAATGAAAGGATTCTTGGCACAGAGTTGGCAATTACGATCTAGGTTTTCTGCATGACATTGTTTTTTTTGTGTGTTTTTTTTTCTAACTAAGCTTTAACTCAGTAGACATCAGGCTACAGTGGAAATACATGTGGCCTAACATGAGCAGAAATAAACACAATTCTAACCAATTTTCCTGTTGACAAAAGCATGTGATTTCTTTGCTTGGGGCCAAAGTTTTAAGAGTAGGCTCTGATTTCTCTGCAGGCACACCCCTCATTTATGTGTGCAAATAGGGTAATTAAGAGTCCAATTACCAGATTTGCATTGGCAAATGGGGGCTTTGTGTAGTAGATAAGATTCTCCATAGTTTGGGACCAGCTGAAACTTAGGTCTTTTATTTTTGAATCAACCCTCCAACAATAACACAGGCTTGATGAGGTTCCCATCTTGCCTCAGTCTGAAGCCATGGCTGAAGACTTCCCTTCATTTTGGTGATTCAGTGAAGCTTGAGAGCCAAAGTTAGGATCTTGAACCTTCTGTACTCTATGGCAAATGCCATCTCAGCTCCTTCATGACCTCTTCTCCACCCAAATCTCTGGACATGTACATATATATACACACCTTCTGGAAATACATGTTTTTCCCTCATCTCATACATTAGATTAAGCCAACTAAAGAAGAGAAAGATGAGAAACTAACATTGCCTATAAAATTATCTTTCTATCCTTGGCTCCTAACCTTCTACCCAACACATTTTTTCCCCAAGCAGAACAGACGATTCCCTGGTATCTTGCTCTAACTGCAAGTTTTAATTAATAGATGAAACATTGTGGTTAAGCATTCTGACTTTTAGGATCATTTTCATAGGTTATGATCTAGATTTTGTTGTTTACTACCCATGTAACTTCAGCTATTATACTCAGTTTCTTCACATATAAGTTGAAAATAATAATCATACATAATCTCTGAGGCATGTTGTGAGTATTTAATGAAATAATTTGCTTGGCAGAGTGCTTAGCTAAGGTAAAAGGTCAATAAATGTCAGCTCTCCTTAGGGTGACAGTATTGTCCAATCTGAACACTTTGGGGATTGAAAAGGGACTCTACTAATAATTTTGTTGGGAGAGCAGACACAAAGTCATGGTCCTTGGTCTCAGGAAGCATATACATAGGGAGATAATTAATTACCAAAACATAAGAAGACTAGTCTTTAAAAGGGTTATAAGCCAGGTGTTCCAACAGCAGTATTGAAGTGTTTGTCTTATGCATCATTGTCCTATTTTTAAACTGGTCAAAAGGCTCAATCTAAAGGGAAAAAAGAGGGCATATTTTTAACTTTTATTTTAGATCAACAGTTCTCCAAATTGGTTGCACATTGAAATCTCTGAGTGATTCCAGTGTGCAGCCAAAGTTGCTGGCCACTGGTTTAAAGCCATTCTTCTCAAACTTGGATGTGCCTACAAATGACGTGGGGTCCTCGTTAATGTGCAGTCTTAAACAGTAGGTGTTGTGCTGGGGCCAGATGTTGCTGATGCTGCTGGTTCATGGAGCACATCTTGAGTAGCAAGAGTTGTGAGTTGGAGTGTGTGTGTGTGTGTGTGTGTGTGTGTGTGTGTGTGTATGAGTGCATGTGTGTACACACATATTCCTATGAAAAGATGTTATTGTTCTCCCTAAAAACCAAACTTGTCTTTTCTCTGTGTTTTGACCATGGCATGGCATACTCAACCAGAGGAAAATTTCCCTCTTGTCTGTGGAAGATTCCTGAGGAACACAAAGCCCCTTACCTGCTGACTCATGCACTCAGAATCCTTCTTAGGCCATCAAGACAGTCCTGTTTGCTGTTAGCTCAGGTTTCTGCTCAGATGTGGTTGTGCTGTTAGTTATGGAGGACTGTCTCGCTAATGGCATCTCAGGGCATTCAATTAGCACATTTCAGGTTTCTCTGGTCATAGACACCTCATAATTTTTTTACTAATGCAGGTGGATCTTTTTCTTTTTCCAAATCATTAGACATCCCTTCCATGTTACTTTTCACTTTCCACCCTGTGGTGGATAAGATTCTATTTTAATACCATCTCAACACATCTCTGTGTTACGGCAATTTAGGGAGAAACCAGGAGCTAACTTATTTCTTTAAAGAAAAAGTTTTTTTTTAATCCCACTAAGACATTGATTCTGCCTCCTGTCTTTACTTGAATTCAAGTATGGAGCCTTGGTGTTAATAAATAGGTGTAATGAAGGCTGTGTCTGAAGATGGCAGCTGAGCCTGGGAAGATGGGGAGGAGAACAGGGTAGGGTAAAAAGAGAAGACTCCTCAGGTTCATGCCTGCAAAGAAGAAGGTAAAAACCACTCCCTTTGGAGCAAGAGCAGATGTAGTGAGCTCCTCATTTTGTCTTAAATCCTGGCATCCTAGGAAGGAGGAGCTCAAGTGGGGCAAAGGTGAGATCTGGTGACAAGTCCTCTGAAGTCAGGTGGGTAGAAGGACTCCGTTTCAGGGCTTTTCAAACTTTACTGTGCCCAGGAATCCTCTGGGAATTCTCACGCTAGCTTGTTTGGCTCAGTGGATAGGGTGTCAGCCTGCGGACTGGAGAGTCCCTGGTTTGATTCTGGTCAAGGACACATGCCTGGGTTGTGGGCTTGATCCCCAGTAGGGGGCATGCAGGAGACAGCCGATCAATGATTCTCTCTCATCATTGATGTTTCTATCTCTCTCTCCCTCTCCCTTCCTCTCTGAAATCAACAAAAATATATATTTTTAAAAAATTCAGATTCTCATTATTAGGTCAGGGTGGGGCTCAAGTTTGGCCATTTCTAACAAGCTCCCTAGTGATACTGCTGACCTAAGACCACACTTTGAGATTTAAGATTCTACAGGCATACATCTAGGGCCATAATTTTCAGCCTTGGCTTCTCATTTGAGTTATCTGAAAAGCTTTTAAAAACCCCAATGCTCAGGCCTTACCCTAGTAAATCAGAAATCCATGGTAGGGGACTCAGGCATCAATAATTTTGAAAGCTTCTTGAGTGATTCCAGTGTTTTGCTTTTTGCCAAATGTTGTCTAGTTGGGTGCATATACTATGTAACCTTCTTGGATTGGCTTTGTTCACTTAGCAATGTGTATTTAAGTTTCTTCCCTGTCTTTTTATGGCTTCACCACACATTCATTTTTATTTCTGAATAATAGTCCCTTGCCTGGATGTGCCACAGTTTCATTATCCATTCGTCCACTGAAGGACTTCTTGGTTACTTCCAAGCTTTGGCAATCATTAATAAAACTGATATAAACATCTGTGTGTGGGTTTTTGTGGATGTAAGTTTTCAAATTGTTTAGGTAAATACCAAGGAGTGCTATTGCAGGATCACATATGGTAAGAATATGTTTGGTTTTGCAAGAAACTGCCAAACTATTGCCCAACATGTCCGTATTATCTTGCATTCTGACTACCTATGGGAATGTGTTTCTACATAACCTCACCAGCATTTCGTGTTGTTGGTTTTTTTGGATTTTTGCCATTCAAATAGGTGTGTAGTGGTATCTCATTGTTTTAATTTGCATTTGCCTGGTGACACATGGTGCTGAGCATCTTTTCATATGCTTATTTGCCATCTGTATATCTTCATTCTACACATATATAAGAATAGTTTCATCACCCCAGGGGGAGTGGTCCTCAACCAGTGAGTGACAGGAATTGGGGTACAAATGCTGCAGTTTCCTCAACCCTTGGGTGAATAACTCTGAACATGTGCTCTATTCTATTACCCAGATTTTCCCCATGGGATTAAGGTCTAGTTGCTCACAGTGGTAACTGACCTATAATGCACAATTGCCTTTCCTTTCCTCTCTCACTTCCCCACTTCTCTTTTGGTAGTAACATCTGGATCCCTGCAGGGGTGGTTGGTCCAGTCAGCTGTGTGGACTGGAGAGCAACCAGATCATAACTGGCTATGAGGAGCTTCTTGCTGTGGTCCTTGACTATTGACTCTGTTCATGAACTCTTGGAGCCCTCAGTCTCCACTGGCAATTGGCATATCAGATCCAGACACCATCTTCAAAGGGCACAAAGATAGGGAAGGAGATCTAAAAGATTAAGCGACACCACATATCCAAACAGACTTGAAACCGGAAGGGAATAAAAGACGATTTGGCAAGTCTGAGGTTTGAGGTTGTTTCCCCATGGGAGGATCATATAGAAGATGAGATCATCTATAAATAAAGAAGCTGAAATGTCTTTGTACATCTGAGAAACAGAGTGAGAACATATATAACCCACTACATACAGATTAGAGGTAATGACTATAATGCATCAAACCAAGCGCCTGGCCGGTGGTAAGAGCTCAGTAATCGGTGGCTGCTGTCACTGACACCATATTGGTCTGAGTGGCCTTTATTGTATTAAGAACTTGTAGCTAGTCTAGGGTGAGCAGAAGGAATCCCTTCTTAGTTCTATTGTTACTCTTAAAAAAAAAACCCAAACCAGTCCTCAAACAGTTTAATGATCAGGATTCTAAATAATGGTTCTTTAATTAGAAGGAATCCTAGATTGGTTCTGGGGCATTGGTCCATTGAAAGTATGAGACAAGTCTGTTCCAAACCTAAGAGTTCGATTTGATTAACTAGTATTGAAATATTGTGTTAGAACTCACTTATAATGAAGAATTGATATTTAAATGAGCAAAGTCAGCCTAAGCCTCAAACCAGCTGAACACTGAGACCACTTACTTGCTATTTCTCCCTTTGGTTTTAAATTCCACACCACAAGAGGCAGAAAACAACAACAACAAAGGCCATATATGCAGCTGAGAGATTTCTTTCTGTCCATTTCTCTTTCTTGTCTTCTTCTTGCCACTGAAGGCAGATTAAAAAGGCATCATTTTCTTTGACATACGTAGAGTACAGTCACCTTGCCTATCAGACTCAAACAGGGCAAAAGAAAAGCGAGGGAGGGATGGGTTTATGGGGAAATTTGCATATACATTTCCATTAGGGTTAAAGACATTTAAATCCACATTATCCTGGACCACAGAATAATGAATGCACTATTATGGACAAGGCTTAGCGTGTGTTGCTGCTGCATTTGGCAGGTTCAAGTCTTGCTCTGGGTGTAATATTTTGTGACTCATTTTTCCTCAAGCATAGAGTAATAGGCTTTAACTTTGCTAAGCTTTTCTGCCAGCCCTTCGCCCCCTGCTGTTCCATTATATTGAACTTGTAAGCAGGACGCTCTGTCCGGCTCACGCAGATTACCGTAGCAATACGGCCCCGCTGAGGGGCTGGTGTCAGGATAAGTGTTAGGGAGGGAGCTCCCCATCTTGGCATGCTGTTCTCATCTTATTAAATTCAGCTTTGTGGAAGCAGGGAGCCTGCCTCTCAGTCACACTGGCTCAAGCCTGATCCAACTGCTACTGTCAGACAATATGAAAATAGGAACCACCACAGCTAATGGCAGGTGCTGCTTCAGAGCTGGAAAAAAAAAGTCTGAGGGGTTTTATTATTATTATGGTTTCACGAGTCTGTGCGAGTGGGTTATTTTACTCTTTTAGACACTTCACTGGATTGAAGGCCTGTTTCAGAAAGCCTTATGCTTTTGAGAAAGGAACCACATTTCCACACTTTCAGCAGAGGTGGGTGCACATATGTTGGGGAGTCCACCTTAGAAGATTGCTTTTGTCTACATTCTCAGCTATAGGTTCTAGTGGATCTCAAGAAAATTCATATTTAATTTCAAATAAATAAATATAAAAGAGAATTCTTAAGTCTCTGGGAGTCAGGAGTGTTCTCAAAATCTTCCAAGTGAAGTAATTTAGATTTGTGTCTTAATGTAACAGAGTGGCTAGGTTCTGCTTTCCATTTTGTTCAAACCATTGAACAAAATGGAAAAATCCCAGCTCTGAAAAGAAATTGTTGGGTGGGTTTGAGAGTCCCCATCTTCACTCTAAATGTCTGCCTTTATATATATATTTAGTTACATATTGCTGCAGAACAAACCACTCCAATATTTAGTGGCTTAAAAGCAAAGCCATTTAATTATTCTGTATATTCTGTGGGTTGTCATTCTGGAGAGTGGATGTTCAAATGATCCAAGCCAGCTTAAGCCTTAACAAAGACTGAATTCAGAGAGCACTTGCATGCTATTTCTCCCACTAGTTTTATTTTGTAAGGAATTAACAGTCAATTTTATTGTGCTTAGACCAGGAGTCCATGAGGCTTGAGGACCCCTGTGTATCTGTCAGTTTTTTTCTCCACATTCTTTTCAGCCTGTTTCTGTAGTCTCATGGAGCTGCTTTTTCTTTCGGTAAAGGGTGCTGGCCTTCTCCTTACTATTCTCCTCTAGTGGCTGTGACTATCTGATACATCCAGCCAACCTCAAGAACCAGGTAGGCAAATGGTGGTAGGGAATGAAGTTGTAAAGCAATGGAAGCCTGGACTGGGGAGAGGGTAGCCATGAGAGAGGGGTTGATAACCCGCCTTAGAGGACCTTGGAAATTTAATAATCTAATTTTTCTCACCAAGCTTTAACCACAAGACACGTCCACCCCCTGTAAGAGCTTCCTACTCCTCCTGGCATCAGCTAAACCATTGGCTTATTGGCATTCCCCATAGTGACATCTACAGACCATCATGAGAAAAAGCCATCATCTTCTCTGTCATTACATTTAAATAGGTTTTGTTAGATGGTTCTTCCTCTGGTCTCACTTAGGGTCTCTGTAGCTGTTGTAAGGTTGAGGGTGGGGCTCAAGCATTCATGACTCTTCACTTGCAAGTCTGACAGGTACCATGGCAAGGACACCTAAGCCTGGGCCGCAGCTGGTTCTCTGTCTCCTTCCGTTGGTCTCTCCTCCACGTAGTCTCTGCAGCAACGTAGCTGAACATCTTATTTGTGTTGTGGCTCAAGGCTGCTAGGCCTTCTTATAGACTCAGGGCTTGGAACTGTCCTAGTGTCATTTCCCCTGCATTCTACAGTTGAAGGGAGTCACAGGTCCAGCCCCGATTCAGTCTTTGAGATGACAGCACAAGGGAGGAAAGACTGGGGTTGCTGTTCATTGGGGACCATCTTTGGACACCAGCTAATGTATCATGTAATATACTTTGGTCTTCAGCCTCCAATAATAATCTAATGATGCCATCAATTCTGCATGATATGCCTTTTTACATGAATAATTTATAGTCAATTCTATAATTTTTATTGAATGTAAGTTTTAAGCTTCTTGGCTTAGCTCTCTATGAAATAGAACCCCCATCCTATCTAATAATAGACAAAGATTGAAATTGACTGTACCTTCACTATGCCTCCCATTGGCTAATCAGCGAGATATGCTAATTAACAGCCAACAAAGATGGCGGTTAATTTGCATACGTAGGTGTGAAGCAGTGGAGCGAAGACTGAAGGCGGCTCCGGCCTGAGCAGCGAGGGCTCTGAAGGTGGCTCCGGCTGGAGCAGCACCGGTTTTCCTTCGGCACCCGGGACCCAGGCCTATTGCATGAATCTTTTCATGCAACAGGCCTCTAGTTACAGTATAAAGTTCATTTTTTTAAATATATTTTATTGATTTTTTACAGAGAGGGAGGGAGAGGGATAGAGAGTTAGAAATATCGATGAGAGAGAAACATCGATCAGCTGCCTCCTGCACACCCCCCACTGGGGATGTGCCCGCAACCAAGGTACATGCCCTTGACCAGAATCAAACCCGGGACCCTTCATTCCACAGGCCGATGCTCTATCCACTGAGCCAAACTGGTTAGGGCTATAAAGTTCATTTTGAGATAGTTGAGACCCCAATTAGTTGAGGTGGGTGATTGGATAGAACATGAGAGTATGGAAATGCGGAAACCAAGTCACTAAATGCTTGAACCAGGGTGAAGCTATGAATATATCTTTTTAACATCTTCCTTGAAAAGTAACATTGAGTTCATCAGGCTTAATAATCCAGAAATCTGTAAGAGGGAGATTCTTGGAACATAGTGACCAAATGTAGCCCTTCAACTTCATCTCCAATTTCAATCTGGTTGCTCCTACTCCACCCAAGGCAGCTGCTTCAGGCTGGAAGGAGCCTGGGACCCAATTTCCACACTGAAAAGTTACATGAGCAAGAAATAAAGTCATATTATGTTTATTCAGTGAGATATTTATATTGTTTGTTATAGCATCTCTCCTACCCTCATCAGGCAGGCTCTACTTTTTATAACTTTCTGTAGAACTGCCAGGAATTTTAACTGGTGCTTCTCAGGTGCTCAGTAAATACTTGTTGAATTGATGATCAAGGACTAAGCAAGTAATTTACTACAAAACAAGGTATGGGTTGAGGAATATAAATTTAAAAAAATGTTGATTTCTATATTAGATTGCTCAGGAATGGCCTATGGTAGAGGAAGTAATTTTAATTTCCTTTTCCACTCGGTTTTAAAAATTTTTTTTCTGCTCTCTCAGGGGCCTATTAAGAGATGGGAAAGGTAGAGAAGGTGACATTCAAAGGTTATTTATTAGCTGTCTGCTTTGTTTCTCCTCAAATCTAATTTCTCTCCTTTAAAAGATTTTACTGCTCTAAGGAGTGGTATCTCGTACAAAAAAAAAAAATCAAAACCAACTAAAATAATAATTATATTTAAAATATATTTCCTAGACTCTAGTTGAATCTGTGAATGAATGTCTCTAGCAGTCTAAATATCAAAGACAGAATGAATTTTGAAAAGTGCTGTGCAGCCTAACCCTACTTATTTACTAGTTCTCACCTCCTTAATAGTCCACAAACTCAATACTTCTCACCGAAGACCCAGCAGTCTCACCCTGCTTCCCCACCAAGATTTCATAGCCAAGAGCTGTAATGAGGTCTCCTGCAAGTGCAGCTCCCATTATGTTTACCAAATATGTTATGGTATCTTTACTGAAAGATTGTTGTCAACAGTGTGTGTCTCTCTGGGCACAGTTTACAAGGTGATTCTGTAAACTTACATCATTTTTTTAAATCAATTAATCCTCTCTCCCAAGCAATGTGCTAATCTGTCCTGCGCCTCCTTGTCATTGGTGTGAATTATCTGTTTCCAAAAGCATTTTGCATATTCATACAATGTTATCATTCAAATGTACAATATTAACCCAAAGTGGTTTTCAAGCCAAAAGTAATTAATTCTGTTTCAGATAAATCTATTAGAATTGGAAGTAGAGACTCTGTGCTGGTTTTTGTCTTAGTATTTCTAGAAAAGTAGGCAATATGCAGTGGACTGATAAGTATGTTAGATCCTTTATTAAGTCATACATGTTCTGATTTACCTGAATAACAGTAGGTTAGTCGTAACTACATAGAGATGAGGGCATGTTTAGCTTTGAGAAAATGCAATATGAAAAGTCAAGTTTATGAAGGATTTAAATTATGGGGCAATTATTTGCATTATAAATTAATGATTTGCTTCACAGGAACTTGATAATTTATTAGTAAGTTGACTAAAGAGGCTGCGAGGTTAATTTAAAGCATGAGTCAGAAACTTTGTCTTAAAAAATTATAGTAAATATTTAGGCTTTGTAGTCCATATGGTCTCTATCACAATTATTCAACTGTGCCTTTGTAGGGTATGTATGGAACAAAACCAGCCATAGATAATTATATAAATGACTAATCATAGTTATATGCTCCAATAAAACTGCATTTGTGAACACTAAATTTAAATTGCATATAATTGTATTATGTCATGAAATAGTCTTATGATTTGACACATGAATAACAACATGCTGACCCCTGATTTAAAGTACTGTGAGAAAGTCTCAATTGGCAACCAGAATGCAATTAAGGTGAAATGCTTGATATCACAGTGTATAAGAAAAATAGGAATCACCATAGAGCAGCCGTGGGCAAACTACGGCCCGCAGGATCCGGCCCGACCGTACCCTTTTATGTAATGATGTTTACTTTGAATTTATATTAGTTCACACAAACACTCCATCCATGCTTTTGTTCCGGCCCTCCGGTCCAGTTTAAGAACCCATTGTGGCCCTCGAGTCAAAAAGTTTGCCCACCCCTGCCATAGAGCATCAGTTTAGAATGTAGCGTTAACTGCTGGAAGCTCTGGCAGTGTGGTACAGATGTGAGAAAAAGGCACAAAGAGGCCCTGTGACAAACTCCAGGGAACTGGGAAATGTGCTGACTTGGCCTATACGAGACCTCACATCTACTAGTAAAGCTCTTTAACTATACCTGTGTCTTTTCTTCTATTTGCTCAGGGCTCAGGCTGAGGAGTTGATGGGGTTTTGAATAATTTCAGCCTCATCATTTTCTAACTTAACCTGTCTGCTTTAGACAATATAATTTTTTTAGTCATGGGTGGCTCAGAACACAGGACCGATCCCGGGTCTCACGTTCATAGATTTGAACCAGAAGTTATAGGGTACGGCCTTGAAATTTGCATGTTTAACAAACCACCTCATGAAAACTGTTATAAAGTATTCAGATCAAGTGGCACTTGTCCCAGGAGCAATTTTACATTTGCTTTTGTGATTATTATAAAACGGTCTGACTCTTCTACTAGACTCTGAACGCCATAAATCAGGGTTCAAGGTAATATTTGGCTCACATTTATGTCTTACAATGTCCAGCACATTGCCTGGATTGATGGTTATTTGTTGAGTGAATGAACAAGAGAATGAACGAGATAACACCGTGGATTATGTACTATGCTCCAGGCAATTAGAAAAATTGAATAAGCGTTCTGCAACTCTAAGAGACACCATGCCTCCCATGTGGAGCCAACAGTGAGACATTGAAGAGGGTTTCCTGCCATCCTGCTACACCCTGAGTGTAAGGAGGTTGATCCCCAAACCAGGATGATGCCATGATTGAAGATAGCACCAGTGCTAAAATCAGAAGGGAGAGGGACAGTGGCCCCAACCACAGCTGACAAATATAGAGGAGAAGAAGTGTGGAGGAGGAATTTCTTTAGAATGAGGATTAGAATAAAACTGTGGTTACCAAATGCCAAAGGGGAGATAGAGAATGAGATAGCCCAGCCTTGATATGTCAAACCTGTGTGACAGGAAAGGTTGGCTGGTATATACATTTCTGGCAAAAGTTTAGTTAAGGGTTCAGTCGTGCTCTACCAAATTCTAGTGGGGAAAATCAAATAATGGCATGGCCTAGCATCTGCTTAAATGCCTGATGTTAGAGTTTCAGCTTTTTGCAAGTAGATACACTTAGATTTGTGTATGCGCTGACACATTTTTTAACTTGTTTTTCATGTAATATTGTCATTAAGCTTACATGATTACTATGGAACTGTAATTTATTTCTTTTTTAAAAAAAGGCCTTGATTTTGAATATCATCTAGTGAACAAAATATAGTTAAATTATATTTGTCACAATTTCTTTTTCTAGGAAAGAAATCATTTTCTTTGTATTTAACACATAGAAGGTGCTCAATAATGTTTATGAAACACATGATAAAAATATTATGCTGTTTGCTTATGAGCAGAAAGTAATCCTTTAGCTTTAGCTTAAACCTCTACTTCATCAACTCAGAGAAGCATGTGTTTCAGAAAAAAAAAACACTAGTCTCCAATTTCATCCTTTAATCCCATATAGTTTTTTCTAGATACTGTCAATATCTATTCTGTCTTTTAGGATTGTTTAGATCAAATGTGCCATGGTCTCCCAGTGTAGCAAACCACCCAAACCCTAGCGTCCTGAAACAACAACACTGAATGAGGTCATCTTTCTGTGGGTTAGTTATCTGGCCTAGGCTCAGCTGGGCTCACTTATGTACTGTAGTCAGGTGCCAGTGGCTGGATGGCTGCCCCCTGAGTTTGCTAGCTACCCCCTGGGGCAAGGGGGTGATGGGCTCTCTCATCCTCTAGCTAACTGGTCGGCTTTCCAAGACAAGGACAGAAGTTGTAAAGTTGTAAAGTTGTCTTGAGGTCTAGATGCAGAACAGGCACACCATCATTTCCACTACATTCCATTTGCTCGAGCGAGCCACAAGGTCACCCTAGAACCCCAGCTGGGAAATAGCCTCCGCCTCTTGGTGGTGGGAGAGCCACAGTTACCTCGCAAGGGCCATAGATACAAGGAAAGGCGCTGGAGGGTGGTCATTATTTGTAGTCCGCCACACTCCTTGAGAATCTCCTTTTTCACTATCAGGCTTTTTCTCTCTATCAAATCAAAATCATGCTTCAGCTGAGCTCCAGCTTGTTGTGTTCTCCTTTGATGATAATAAAGAACAATAGTCCATATCCCCCCTGCAGTAGCTTTTCCTCAAGTTAATAGCATTAATTTTCCCTTCGGCTCTCTCACATCTTCACAAATATGTCTGATACTTTTATAGCCTGAAAAACAAATCCCTGAGAATGAAAGATAGTTATATTTACTAGATACCTGTGACTCCTTTGAAAACTCATCATATCTGAGAATAAGTCCTAGCTTTGTCACTTACTTATATGCTAAATAATAACAATAATAATAATAATAATAACAATAACAGCTTATGCTTTTATAGCATATATTGGTATAAGGCATTATTTTAAGTGCTTTACATTCAATCCTCATAATAACCCCCTGAGGTAGGTACTATAGTTATCATCCCCATTTTGTAGATGAGGAACCTGGAGTGCAGAAGGGTGAAGCCAAGTTCACATGGTCAGACAGAAGCAGATTGGAAATGTTCTTGCAGGCAGCCTGGCCTCAGAGCCTATGCTTCGAACCACTACAAAGTACTGTCTCCTGTGTGACTTAGTGCTAGTTAACCAACCTCTCTGAGCCCACATTCCCACATCAGCAAAGTGGTGATGGTGATGCCTACCCACAGATATGTGGTGAGACACAAATGAGCCGATGTACGTACATGAAATATCTTGGGGAACTGCAGATTACTGTAGAAATGTAAGACATTATTGTTATTTTTATCATTAACCTGACATGGTCATGTGTTTCACTAAGAACTTGAGAAGTCCAAAGAATACACATATTGTTATATGGTTCCTCTGTGCTATTTAAATAAAGGAACGGATGGTGTCTGTTTAAATGCAAATCAGTCTGCAGTGTTAACGAAGTCTGCCATAGTGTGATTTTGGGTTAACTATTCTAGTTTGAGGTCTTAGTTTCCCACCAAATGCCCTTCCCATAGTCTTCTCTGAAGGTGAAGACAACTTCACTGTGAAATCTGAGGGAGGACCAGAGAACTATAGCTCCCCTAGAAGGCTGTGCACCGACTTCCTTGTTTAGCTGGAAACTGTAGGGCCAAACTCATGTGCATTTCCCCCCTACAAATATTTTCTAATTGATATGTCTTTATCATCATGAACCCAATTTGCAGCACCAGGCGTGCAATGTGTTATTTTTGGAGCAGTGCTGTATACACTGGAAAAAATTTGCACATGAGGGCAAAATGGAACAGACAACTGCTTTTGGGGACTGCACAGATTAGTACATCATTGCATACTAACAAAGTGCTAATTGCTCCTTTTGACCACAGGCCCAGTTTACAAAGCTTTTGCACAAATGTGCTCTGTGCACTAAATTACAAAACTAACACTGCATTATTTCTCAGTACAGCTTGCAAATTCTTGTAGGGCAGTATGCATTAGCATTAATTAAACCAGAGATACAGGGAGAAAGAGAGAGCACTAGCAAGAGAGAGGGAGAGACTCACAATTTAGAAAGAACAGACCGGATGCTAATTACTTAAGTTACAAATGTTGCACTTGTTCAGGGATGATACTAGTAAAAGCAAACAGCATCTATTTTCAGGGCTTGTATTTGGGAAACAGTTTCAAGTATTCAGTGAATATAAAAATTGGTGATTAATAGCTAAAATAATAGCTATTTATTGGCCTTAGCTGTTATGTGCTTTATTAAATATGTCTAATTCTTGAGGGCATTTTTGCATTAAAGATTCCAAATAGCCTTTGGAAGCAGTTGAGAGAATCTGCCAAGTGGCAAATGAATGGGGTTTCATGTATAGAAAACATGAAAAGTTTATGTACAATGTCTCACCCTTTTCCTTCTTTCTCTAAGTATAGTGTTTGCATCCTTGAGTTTATTAAATGTAAGTATCTATGATTATAAAAGTGTAATATGCTAATTAGACTGGACAGCCAAAAGACCTTCCAGACGTCATTCTGGATGTCCTTCTGGACAAAGCTGCGGTGGCGGGGGCCAAAGCAGAGGTGGTTAGGGATGATCAGGCAGGCAGGTGAGCAGTTAGGGATGATCAGGCAGGCAGGCAGGCAAGTGATCAGGGGTATCAGACTGGCAGGCAGGAAGAGGCGGTTGGGGCCATCAGGCAGGCAGGCATGTGGGTAGGGGTGATCAGGCAGGCAGGTGAGTGGTTAGGGGCAATCAGGCAGGCAGAGGGGTTAGGGACGATCAGGCAGGCAGGCAAATTGGCTAGGGGCAATCAGGCAGGCAGGGCCTAAAGTGGCAATCGGACATCCCCTAGGGGTCCTGGATTGCAAGAGGGTGCAGGCCGGGCTGAGGGACTCCCACCCTCTGTGCACAAATTTTGTGCACTGGGCCTATAGTCTATCTATATAAAAGCCCAGTGACAGTTATGGTGGAACGACCGGTTGCTATCATGCGCACTGACCACTAGGGGGCAGACGCCCAATACAGGAGCTCCCGTGGTGGTCAGTGCACTCCAATAGCAGACGCAACACTCAGCCAGAAGCCAGGCTCATGACTGGCAAGCACAACTGCAGAGCGCGAGCCTCTACTGCCTCTGGCAGGCACAATATCCAATGAACAGACTGCAGTCTCAATGCCCGGGTGGTGGGGGTGTAGCCAGAATGACCATGGATCAGCCACCACTGGCCCCTGGAACTCTCTCTTCAGACCCTGCGGCTGCACCGCACCCCTTACCTATTGCCCTCTGGGTCTCTGGATGCAGGCTCGGGAAAAATCCAGAGGCGCTTCATGCACATACTGCCTGGGCTGGCCCCCATCTCGAGAACAAGCGCTGGTGAAGTCCAGCCCAGTGACCAACACCCACACATGTTTGCAGGCGAGCCCTTCACAACTTCCATCTACCACCTGGCCCTGGCCCCATCTCCTGGAAAGGTTGGCATCCTGGCACCAAATACCCGCTCCTGAATTCCTGCAGCATGCTGGTTGGCTCCAGTGGGCATAGGGGCACAAGCAGGTGCTGGCCTGACCTGTTCGGTTCAGGCAGCCCCAGACTTGGGCCGGGAGTTGCGTGGAAAAATCACCCCCTATACCCTGCAGGTACAATCTACTGCGAACAGATGCAGCATGGAATGTTCATGTGTGACCAGGACAACCTTGATACTTACCTCGGTCCCCTGGAACCCCCCCTCAGGCAACAGGACCACATTTCACCCCTTAGCTATTGCCATGTTTCTTAGGATGCAGAATTGAAATACTGAGAACGCACCTTCTCCGGGAACGCACCTTCTCCCTCCTTCCTTCCTACTACCCCCAGCTGCCACTTCCAAGCCAGACCGGTCCCCACCTCCAGAGAGAGTCCCGGAAAAAGTGAGAAAATCCCAACCCAATGAGTGGGTCTCCCACGCGTGTCCGTGGCCAAGCCCATCGTGCTCTTCCTGGGCCTGGCTGGCATTCCCCTCGGATTCCCGGCGGCTCCTGTGGGGCAGGCCCACGGATGGCAGCTCCCATGGACAGACCCCTGGCAATGCTGGTACCCGGCCCCAAGGATGCCCACAACTCAGCCAGAAGTTGTTGCGAGGCACGTACCACATAAGCCTGCAGGTACAATCTTCAGGGAACGGATAAAGGGCGGGCACTCTGAGTAACTGGGATGAGCCTGATATCGCCGCAGGGCTGGTAGAACTCTGCCTCAGGCATCAAGATCAAATCTCATCCCTTACCAATAGCCCCAGAGCTACAAAGGAAGGCAGCAGTATAAAAGTGGCCACAAGGTGGTGACTGACAATCCAGGTAAAAATCAGAGAAATGGATCTGAAGGGTGGGGGCATGGGCAAGAGAGCACCCCCGCCCTCCAAGGTCCCCGACCTCAGAGTGTCTCTTATCTGCCTCTGAGGGGTGGAAAGTGTCCAGCTTGGCCCCAAGCATCCACTGGGGGTGTCCCTGGCTGCAGAAGGGACACTTGGAAATATTTTTTCAGAAAGCTGCAGGGAGGAGGACAGACTCTGCAAGCGACTTCACGGCGGCTCACGGGATGTGGAAACTCCACAGGCATGTGGAGTCGGGCTCCTGATTTACTTTCAATGTGCACGAATCCATGCACTGGTCCACTAGTCTATATATATAAAAACCTAAGTGACCATTATGACCGAACGACCAGAATAACCGGAATGACTGGTCAACCAGTCGCTATGATGTGCATTGACCACCAGGGGGCAGACACTCAATGCAGGAGCTTCCCCTGGTGGTCAGCCAACCTCCCCCGGTCCTTACCCCTGGCCGGCAAACCTCCCATGGTCCTTCCCTACATCTGGCAGGCCCCATCCGGCAGTTGGCAGGTGCCATCCGGCAGCCAGCAGCTGGCAGGCCCCAGCTGGCCTGGCCCCTATCGAGACTGGTTGAGACGGCGCTGATAGGCCCTGATCACCGGCCTGGCCTAAGGACCCCACCTGTGCATGACTTTTGTGCACCGAGTCTCTAGTAGATTCATAACACTTGTCCATAGGCTAAATTAAACAAAGGTACTTTAGAGTTGATAATTTCATTATTTAATAAATATCTATTGAGCCCCTAATTTATGCTAAGTGCAGGAAACACAACCACAGTTTTTATCTCTGAGTGGCTCCGAATCTCTCTGGATAAATGGATCCTTTAAATGACCAACACTAGCATAAGACAAATGTCTCACTCCTAGAATGTACAGAGTTTTATTATGGTAACAGAAGGCAGATGAGCATTTCTGCCTGGAAGGACTGGGAAAGGCATGGAAGAGCAGGGGACTTTCTTGTTGTACCTTGTGTGTAACAGGCGTGTACAGGTGGCAGATAGGGTTTGGGCTGAGAGCAGTTGCGGGGAGGGCAGTAGTGTGGCATGGTATAACTCTGAACTTGAACAGTGGCAAGGTGATGGCGAATGGAGAACAAATTTAAGAACCTTTGCAAAGGTAGACTTGAGAGGACTGGTTATTATTGGCCTTGCTTGGCAAAGGAGGGAAAGTGATCTCAAGAGTTCTGTGGATGGTGGACAATTTACGTGCTAGGAAGGACAGAGGAATGGCAGGATGAGGAGGAAGGCGCATAGAGACTGTAGTAGGCTTGGTTAGTTCTCTGCCCATAATCCCCTGAGACGTACCAACTCATTTATTCCTTCCAGCGAACTCTAAAAGATAGGCATAAAATATGGTTGCTCTTTTGCCTGGCCAGTGTGACTCAGTGGTTGAGCATCCACCTATGAACCAGGAGGTCATGGTTCGATTCCCTGTCAGGGCACACGCCTGAGTTGTGGACTTGATCCCCGTAGGGGGCATGAGGAGGCAGCTAATCAATGCTTCTCTCTCATCATTGATGTTTCTCCCTTTCTCCCTCTCCCTTCTTCTCTAAAATTAATTAAAATATTTCTTTTAAATATGGTCGATCTTTTAATAAGAACTTTAGGATATATGGGTTAAACTATACAAGTCCAAATATTTGGAGCTGTTTTGCTAGTAAGCACATTATCTCTCAGAGGAGAGGACATTTCTGGGAGATGAACAGAGCCTAATGTATTCTTTTTCTGGGGAGCCACGGAAAGGAACAGAAAAGGTATATGAGGTGAGAATGAATGAAGTAGCCACTGTGAGTGATGTCACAGGTGACCACCTATTAAAATTGTTGGGTTGATTTCAAAACTCAGTTTAACCCCCACTTTATTCCACCCCTGTGACTCAGCTTTGGGCCGTTGAGTCTGAAAATGACAAGGATGACTCAAGCTTTGAAATCTCTGTGAGAATAGGAGACACCTCTTCTCACCCACAGCTATCTTTGTTTTCTTCCAAATGCACACTTTAAAAAATACATTATTGCAAAATAGGTAAAGAATCTTCTAACTTGATCAAAATAAATATTTCTCCAAACCTGGTCCATTTCCAATTTTTTTAAAAAAACTGAAATAAGTTTCAATGAACAATTGAAAGAGGAATCTATCACTGAGTTTCCTTGTTTTCAGAAATCAAAATTTAAACTCTGATCAGGCAGATTTACAGTTGTGAAGGGCATCTGGCTTTTTTTGAAATCAGACTTCAATTTATGAACAAGCCTGGTGGCTATGTCTTGAAGGAAAAGTATGGGCATATCTATTTCTATCTTATTAAATATCCAGGATCTTCCATGAAGTATGTGTTATGGCTAAACTCTAAGGCACAGATTTAAAAACTATTGTTTGTTAACTCGAAGCAGAAGGAAGCAAGCAAGCTGAGTATCTGGTGAGGAAATAACATAATAGGTTCCTGGGCTATGAGTTAACTTGGGGGAATGTGGGAGCACCCTCTTTTTGATGTTACCATATGTGTGAAATAACCATAAAGAATAACCATAATGAATCCAATTCTGAAAGTCCCCTCTGCTATAGAGAGGTATCTTCTTTTTTCTGTTTTCTTGACAGTATTACAGCTGTCTCCCATTCTCCCCACCCCTTATCCCTCTTCCACCCAACCCTGCTCCACCTATTGTCTGTGTCCTTGGACTATGCATATACACATATATGTTCTTTGGTTAATCTCTTCCTGTCCTTCCTCCCTCTCCCATTCTGAGATCTGTCAGTCTGTTCCATGTATCCATGCCTCTGGATCTGTTTTGTTCATTAGATTCCACACGTAAGTGAGATCATGTGTTATTGGTCTTTCTCTGACTGGCTTATTTTGTTTAGCATGTTAATCTGTATGTTAGCACCTGGGGACATGCAGATAATGGCAAGAGGGATTGGACTCAGCTGACTCAGGTAAGCCTGTTCAGCAAATGAGCTCTGAGCTGGAGGAAGGATTCTGAGCAAAGAATATAATACAGTGTTGGGTTTTAAAACAAGAAGTAGTCTCTCCTGCCATTGGAAGACAACATTAACTTATGAAGTTGACAGAAATTTCTGAACTGTGTTATATGGAACAATAGGTGTTGTGACTGCGAGAAATCAAAGGGCTCCTTGTTCAAAGAAGTCTGGGAAAGCATGTGTGCCATATTGGCTTGTGGAGATTCACAAGGCATACAAGCATGCAAGAGGTCCCAAGGAGCCCTGTTTCTTCTTAAAATTTGCTGAAAAAGGGATTCCCACAAACTAGAACTCTGAATTCAGTTCAGGAAATGGGAGAGAACTTTTGGAAAAGTACTTGATTGTAGAGAGGAGTGTGGTCTTTTGACCAGTAGGTCAAGTTTCCTACTAAAAAGAAGCAAAGAAAAGGCAATCAATTGCTTGAGTTTAGGTACTTACAAAATAAGTAATCTGCCTGTGGTCGTGGTGTTGTGGGGTGCAGCTCTGCCCCCAGTTTTCTTGTAAATAATGTATTCATTTCTATTTTGTTAAAAATTTTTTAAAAAAATCTATTTCACCTGGGTCTTAGAGGTAGAAGGATGACATATTTTAAAACTAAAAATAAAATCTATTGGAAATCAAAAGTGTCCAACTTGAAATCTTGAGCATGGCAAGGGAAGCCAAGGTACCCGGATGTCCAGGCATGGCTGTACCATACACAGCCAGAAGTCAGAGAGACACTGGCTGAAATTTGTAGAAAAAGGTAAAAACAGAGCAGGCAGAGCATGAAGTTGGAACTGTCCTCTTCCCACCTGGGCTTCCCTTCACAATCTCTTTGTGCTTGAATTGTTGATGCCTCTACTGACACTTTGGAAACTCTCAACCACCATGGAGGGAAATGGGATTTCTGCCTCACCACCCTCCCTTTTTCTTTCTGCCTTTGTTCGGTTTGTGGCCCTGGTGCCATGCTGATGCTAAGCTGTCACTTCGGGCTTGTTAGTCAAATTACGGTGATTAATGCAAACAGCCAACATGAACTTTGGGCTGCTCAGATGTTAGATAACCCAGGAGCTGGCAGGGAGCCATCCTTCTACATATTCTAAGTGACTCAGACACCTTTCAACACCAAAGGTCTTCCCCAAGCACAGAACTCTGTGATTCTTAAGTGACTCAGACACCTTTCAAAACCAAAAGACAGCCTTCTGCTATTTGATATAAATTTGATGGCCAAGTTCTTTTCAGAAGATAAAATTAATGAGGTTGCTCCTGAACAAATTCCTTCTATTGAAAAAAGGGGTGTATTCTACCCACATACATGATGCTGATTCTTACTAGAGGGTTTTCAACAAAATCCAAACCTCCATCATCTTTTCTTCTAAATTGATCATTTTATTTAACTGGGTTTGTGAAACAATTTAGAACCTACCCCATCAATGGTTTAGCTTTTACATGTGGCAAATGGTGATGTACCCATTGTTTTCCTAATTTGAAGCAGATGTTTTGGAGACTAATAAGAAAAACAAATACAAGATACTTAGTGCTTTGCAAGAAGCTTACTATAGAAATTTGAGAGGCTGTTGTTTGTTTATTACATAATAAAGAAGCCCCAGTTCTGAAATTCTCCAGAGAATATGTCACCAAATCTGACCTGATATGAACTCTTGCCACAAGTATTTCCTGCCCAGATTGGTGTAAAGGACCCAACTATGAGAAATATTTTCCATCACCAGAAATTGCTGGGGGATACCCTATGAAATCAGCCATTTCCTTTAATGCACCATTTTATGATTCTATAATGTATGCTCAGAAGGGCAACACAGGCAAAATTGTAATGCAATTAATTTTGTCCAGCTGTTTCTTTTCCATCTAAGACCAGACTTCAAGACTTTTTTTGGTGGAGGTGGTGGGGTAGGGGGAGGAGGGGTTGCCATTAAAGGGGTGGTTGAGTCAATCAGTCTAGAATTGAGTTATGATATGAGCTGAGTCTGGATTTTATCATTGCTATGATCACCTGCATTTGGTCTGCTACAAGTGAGCCGAAGCTCTTATTTTATCCTTCCTTGAAAGAGCCTTTCTTTCCTTGGATCTCAGGCTACAGTTGTATCTGCAACCGCAGCAATCTGAAGAGCTCAAAAAAGTTACGATTTTGTAATTTATTCAGGCTTTTCTGTTGTTAGGCTAGCAGAGCTATTCTCTCTAGTTCTCTGCATCCTAGCGAACAGTGGAACACTGAACCATTAAAAAAAGGGGTGGGGGCAAGGAGTAGGTCAGGAAAACAATGGGAAGACTCCATTCAATGTCATGTTTCTAGCAGAACTTATAGATCATACAATTTTGGGTTATGGACCTAAACTTGGATTGGTCTGCCAGAAAGGAAGAGGTTGTTTTCTTACTTCCAGATTAGTTTAAAGAAGCTTTAAGAATATGGATTGATTCAATTCGCATCTGATTCCAAGTTATGTCCCCTCAGCTGACCCAATAACAAGTGGT